>NC_133465.1:69573920-70253920 GCF_048565385.1 Saimiri boliviensis | reverse complement strand
GCCCCAGTGTGACAATCACAAACACAGCCTTAATCAGAGAACAAAAGAACATGCCCACATGAAAGGGAACATGCCCACACTGATAGAAAGTGCTTCTGAGAAGCAAGAGCTTTCAAAAAGGAGAAGAATCTCATCAGGTCCAGAGAGCCACAGAGCTTAAACGTCTTACTTACTTTTCTATCAAATCCAGTGTGACGCCAGGCACCAGACTGACACATTTCTGCATGCAAAACCTGCAGAGAAAGAAAAGAATGTGAACAGCGCGAATGCAATCGTCACCCAGGAAATTCAACAGGCCTGCAGAAAAAGGAAAGAGTTAAAGGCGGGACAGGGGCTGCCATGGTGAACCAGGACACTCAGATTTCCCTAATTCTGGCAGCTTTTAGATTTGCAAAGAAAATCTCATTGCCATCCTGTCAAGGCGCGAGACTACAGAGCTGCCACTGAGTTGTCAGGAGAAAGGAGAGAAGCCGTTTGCAGCCACGTGAAGCCCGGTCTCTGGAGAGGAGCGCCGAGATGCTTAATACAGCGCAGTCTCCAAACGAGCTGCTGGGTGGACTGGACAGCTCTTTCCTTCTGAAGGAAGTGAGCTGGGGAGACTGCTGGAGGAATAAATGAGTAGCCTCAGGACACACAGAAGAAATGCAAATTCAATTCTATCATTTCCACAATCGTAGAATCCTACAGGTCAGAGCTGGCTTCAAGTCTGAGGCGAATCCACCCTTAGGAGTGCGTGAGGAGCCAGACAGGCTTTCTCCAATGCGGCACCAACAGGAGGGAGGAAACCATCTCTCCTCCCATCAGGGCGGCTGCCACACCGTGGGGCAGAATCAAGGCAGCAGAGTAAAAAGGTCAGGAGGAGAAATGCAAAATGTTTAATTCCATAGAAACAGAATGGCAGGTGCAAAGCAGGTGCGCACATCTCCAAAACGCACTCAGGGACTGGTGGTTGAAAGCAGGAGATGGAAGAAGCCTGGAGAAGGCCACTGGCCCAGGGAGGGCACAGGGCAAGGGTCAGGCATATTCCGGTGGAGAAGTGGAAGTGATTCCTCTATAGCGGGGCCCGGGAGGCCACCTGTAGCAGTGGGTCGGAAATGGGAAAGGCACAGAGAACCCAAGAGATCCAGAAGCAGGAAGATAACGAGCCGAGGGTGTGAAGACAGTCACGGCTGCAGCCCTGCAGGGTGAGGGGAGGCTGAGCTGGCCGTCCTGAACCCCGTGCACAGCTGCCAGCCACACTCACTGTCTCAAGAAGCAATACCTAGCTCTACCAGCAGAGAGGAGGTTATATTCTTGGTTGTGGCTGCAGTAGTCAGTGTTTTATCATTCAAAGAGCCAAGAAAATAAAGTGGGGCCCATGTTTGCCTGAAGCTAGACAGCAGCGCTTTCCTCCAGCATCAAGTGCCCTGTGTGGCCCTGATGCTTCCCTGAGCCCGTCGGTGCCACTCAGAGGGGTCTCCTCTGTTGGCTTCATTTGCAGATGCTCTCCTGGGCCATGCAGACACCTCAGCACCAGCACAGACACGTGCATCTCCTGCAGTGCTCCCAGGTAAACTAGAATTTCTCCGTGGATAAAAATCATCTACAGGAAATGCATTTTTGAAGCCGAGTCCTATGCAAACCATGCTGCTTTGTCTTTTTATCCATAATGGACTTATTGATTGGGATTTCTGGAGTCCAGTAATGACGGAATCACTTACCTCAGACTAACCCTTTTGCCAATAAATGATAAGCTCTGGACAAAATATTAAAAAGCCATTTGAAGATTCTGATCAACAAACAAATGCAGGCAGGAACTGGAAGGGCTGTGACCCTTAGAGAACGAGAATAACTGCATGAATCTCCTTCATCTGGCTTTTCCCAAGGGTGCTGCTCACTCACGCGGCACATGGGGGAGAGCACGCAACTAAAAGACAGCCACCTTTCTGGGCCGAGGCCAGGTTCAGGGCTGCCAGGACACTGCAGGCAAAAGCTCTAGGAAGACGAGAGCCAAAACCCACATGTTAACCTTCCCCAAGTCAGAGGCTGGCTCCTGAAGGGCGTGCACACAGGATAATAGTCCCAGGATCCGCGTGGCGGACAGCAGGAAGGCTGAACGTGCAGAGTAGAGATTTTGACATCTGCTGGCCACAGTGAAGACAGAGGAGGTCCAGTCCAGCCAGAGTACAGGGCCTGATCACATCTGAGGCATGCCATGGACACCCCAGCGGGATCACCAACGACACCCTAGAATCAGATCAAAGCTCAAAGAGCCTAGTCCTATAATCAAGCCTCTACAAGATCAGTGTCACGGCCCGAAAGAAAGTAACAGAATCTAGAGTGTCTACAATGTCTCATCCACAACAGAGAGTATACAATCTAAAATCAAGAGAAAAAACAGTTAATAAAAACAGTTTCATAGTTGGCCAGATTTGGGAATTAGTAGACAGAGGCTTTCAAATTATAAAAATACCTTAATTATTGACTTGGAAATAAGATTATAAAGCCACTGAAAATATAATGTTCCCTTAAATAAAAAATTAAAATGGGAACGTCACACAACTTTATTATAGTACGGTTACATGAATAAGAGTCGCATGGATAGATAAATCAGTCAGTGATAAAACGCACACTTCACTTTAGACAATAATGCAAATTCTCTTTATACCGGAATTGCTACCAACTGGTTTCACATTTTGTGCGATTTCTTTCATTCACCTACATGACAGTGTTACTGAGCAAGGAAAGGTCAAAGAGCAGGCAAAGGTTGAAGTAATAAAAACGGCTCAAAACATCCACAAAACTGAACACAATTATAGCACAGCTGATATTTAGTGCTTATTGGCAGTCAGTGTTCTGTGTCTTTCATACCTTTTATTTTTTTAATCCTCACAACATTCTGTGAGGTATTATGATACATTATACAGACAAAAAACATCAGAAATTCGGTAATTTACCATGTAGTTTAAGAATATTAAAGATGATGAAAATACATACAAAGCTTCTAGAAAGAAAGAATGGATCACATTCAAAGAACCAAGAATCAGACTAACACAGGATGCAGGAAGACAATGGAGTAGCGTATTTATTTATTTATTTATTTGTGAGACGGAGTCTCACTCTGTCACTCAGGATGGAGTGCAGGGTGTGATCTCAGCTCACAGCAACCTCCATCTCCTGGGCTCAAATGATTTTCCTCCCTCAGCCTCCTGAGTAGCTGGGATTACAGGTGCTTGCTGTCACGCACGGCTAATTTTGTATTTTTGGTAAAGATGGGGTTTTGCCATGTTGGTTAGGCTGGCCTTCAACTCCTGATCTCAGGTGATCCTCCCGCCTCAGCCTCCCACAGTGCTGTGATTACAGGTGTGAGCTACCACACCCAGCTGGTGTTTTTAATTTATTGAAGAAAAGAAGTTAAAACCTCGAATTTTGTATCCAGCCAAACTGTCATTCAAATGTGTGAGCATGATAAAAATACTCTGAGAGGCACATATGGCCTCAGAAGACTTGTCACAAAAAGACTCATGAGGAAGACACTTTCAGATGACAAGCTAAAGTTAGAGGGGAGAAAAATCCAAGAGATGCTGAAGGGGATCTATGAAGTCACGATGACACATAACCTTGGTAACATCTGTAGTTGTCTTAAAATGAAAAGCACAAAGGTGGGGGCAATATCTATCATAACCAGGATTAAAAACCTAGACACAAATACATAAGAGCATGAAAAATCTAATAGAAAAATGGGTGAACAGACGTTTCAAAGATGAGGAAATACATGAACACGAGGAAATGTTCAACATCACGAGGTAGCAGAGAAACGCAAGTCAAGGCTACATGAGATATCATTCTAAACCTCCTCAGTTGGCAAAATTGTACACAAATGGCAATGCCAGGTACTGAGAAGGACGTGTCTCACAAGCCATCTCCGTCACCACTGCAGGCGTGTAAAACGGTACAGACACTGGGAAAACACCTTACCATTATCTCTTAAAATTGAACTTTCCCAGACACAATGATTTGACAACTCTACTTTCCAATATCAATGCAATTCTTGCATGTGTTCAAAAGAACACATGGAAAAGAATGTTCAATGTATCATTGTTCATAATAGCAAAGATAAAATGCAATACACCAAAGCAAAGCAAAACAAACAAGGGGAAAAGCTGGAAAAGCTCGAGTGTCCGCTAAAGAGAGCAGCAGGTGCACGGGGTGCTGTACTCGCAGAGTGGAATGTTACAGGCAGTTAGAGGGAGGTCCTCTAGCTACCACATCAATATGGAGAAACACTAGCAGCACAGCGCTAAGTGGAAAATGTCCACGTTTCAACCAAAAGTGTTTCTTTAAAAGAGTCCTCAAAATCACATTTGGCGTTAAAGCTTTTAATACATTTAAAATCTGAAAGAAGCCGGGCGCGGTGGCTCAAGCCTGTAATCCCAGCACTTTGGGAGGCCGAGGCGGGTGGATCACGAGGTCGAGAGATCGAGACCGTCCTGGTCAACATAGTGAAACCTCGTCTCTACTAAAAATACTAAAAAAAAAAAAAAAAAAAAAAAAAAAAAAAAAAAAAAAAAAAAAAAAATTAGCTGGGTGTGGTGGCGCGTGCCTGTAATCCCACCCACTCAGGAGGCTGAGGCAGGAGAATTGCCTGAAGCCAGGAGGCGGAGGTTGCGGTGAGCCGAGATCGCGCCATTGCACTCCAGCCTGGGTAACAAGAGCGAAACAAAAAAAAATAAATAAATAAAATAAATAAATAAATAAAATCTGAAAGAAAAGTTATGGTCTTAATGACTGCACACGATCCATGGTAGCCATTTAGAAAGGGCGTGGAAGGGACAGTGGGCCTGGCACTCAGGGCAGTGGCCAGGGGGTGGGGACGGCAGCGCACGTGTGTCAAGGGCCCTGTGTGGTGGGCACAGGTAATCACCAAGGTCTGGGTTTTGGTTGGGTGGTGGTCTGCGGAAACGCATTATGCTATAAAAACAACTGTTAGCTAACTACATACTTAAACAGAGGCCAAATACGGACTAGTGATGTGGGCAGCATGAGGCAAGAATTATGACTGATCCAGGCTGGGCGTGCAAACGAGTGGCTTCCAGATTTTTATGGTGTTACGTTAAGTTTGGCCTAAAGCTGCCTCCATACATGTTTTATGTTTGGCCTAATGGTTTCATGTACGTAGTGAACTGTAACCCGACCTGATGTGTACACAGCTTACAACCTGCTCTCGTGACAGGCAGCTGAATCTCAGACTACCACAGGCAGCCAAGAGTTCAAACCGGACTCAAGCAGGGCAGGTATCCGGCCACATGGCAGCCCGCAGTCGCTCTGAACCCACTCCGGTTTTGGGGCTGCCTGAGTCAAGAATCGTTCTTTGCTCAATTAAACTCTGTTGCATCTAATTTGTCTAGAGTTTTCTTTTAACAATGAAGAACAAATTAATGTTCAGCTCAGTGACCTTGTCAAGTGCCACATAATTAACTATTGAATGCTGTTTTCATTTTTGAGAATGAAAATTCCTTTGTTTTCCCCTAATTAAAAAATCCCACATGTATTTACCATAAAAAAGTGAAAACCCACCATGTTGAAATAGCTTAGCATGTTCATATCTTTTACACAACACTGAATCATGCTGGTTTATTTTGGCAGAAAAGGAAACGGTGGTCACTATAAAAACCCAAATCCACACAGACGTGTGTCACGCAAAAGTGCGTCAGCGTAGCCTTCACGCTCCCATCCCACCGCACAGAAGGGGCCTCCGCTGTGACCTTCAGACTTGGCCCATGCATACACAATTAACCTTGGGTGTCCCTGGGGACCTGGCCCTAGGACACCACTACCCACCCTGCCTAGTCACTCCTCCCGCCATGGACAGACACTCTACAAAAACTCCTGAACAAGGAGCGCTTCCTGGCAGGAAGGTGAACGTATGATGTGCTGCAGTGTGGCACACCCATGCTCTCGCCAACATGCAGAGTCCTCGCTTCTCTAGTGGTGAAGACGTAAGTGGCTTCTCTGGAGGTCTTGCCATCAGCATTCCCTGTGCCGTTCCATAGCAAAGGACAGGAAGAGACCCTGGGAACAGCCCCTTCACGGCTGTCGCTGTGAAAGCCGATCATACAAACTGGGTCATTCTTGTCATACCCAACTCAATCAGAGTCAAGGGGCAGGGGAAAGCACTCAGGCCACAAAACATTCCTCCAGGAACGTGGTTCTCTGGCAGCCTGGCTGCTGAAACCGCCTGCTGTCACCTGAAACCAGTTTTAACTAATGGCAACTGATACAACCTGCTTTGACTCTGAGACCAGTTGTACCCGCTCAATCTGAACTTGCCAGCTCCCGAAAACCTTACTAGTGCCAATGAACCTTCTCAAAGGGCAACAGGAAACACTCTTTGTCTTTATCAAACCTCCAAGCTTTTCTTTGTTCATCAGATATACTGCAGACCATGTGGCCTGCATGTACACCTTAAGCTGTAAATCTTGCTTCCCAAAGAAAATGTTTTACATTTACAGATTCATCTCTATATTTTATTTGAGTCAGACTCCAGTCCCTGCTATCCCTGCTCATTTTCAGTCTTTGGTAGCTGCTTTTCTGTATCCTGACCAGACCTTTTCGGTGTACTGAGTGGGACACAGAAGGTGTAGGTGGCTTATTTCACTTTGGCTGGCACGTGAAGGCTCTAGAATTTACACGGATAAAGCTGTCATTGAAGCTTTCACAGACTTGTGTATTTTAACCTAGTCATGCAGAGATACAGCAAACTGCTGGAGGTGTCTGGCTTTAAATATTCTTTTTCAAAAAGGAATTTCTGAACATGGTTCAAAGTGGCAATAAATACACAATTAAAAGTAAAATAGGTTGGGTGCGGTGGCTCACGTCTATAATCCCAGCACTTGGGGAGGTCAAGACGGGAGGATCACCTGAGGTCAGGATTTCAAGACCAGCCTGGTCAACATGGTGAAACCCCATCTCTACTAAAAATACAAAAAATTAGCTGGGCGTGGTGGCAGGCACCTGTAATCCCAGCTACTCAGGAGGCTGAGGCAGGAAAATCGCTTAAACCCAGGAGGCGGAGGTTGCAGTGAGCTGAGATTGTGCCACTGCACTCCACGCTGGGCAACACGAGTGAAACTCTGTCTCAAAAAAAAAAAAAAAAAAAAAAAAAAAAAAGGTAAAATAAGCAAATTTATATCACTCTCAGCATTTCATTTAATCCAGCAGGTTAAAAACACACACACACACACAAACCAAAGAAATAAACAAACATCCCCACATGAAATCAGTGTGCTAATCATGTGATATTTGTAACTAAATCTAGAAGTATGCTTTTGTGCTGGACGCAGTGACTCATGCCTGTGGTTGCAGTGTTCTAAGAGGCTGAGGCGGAGGATCACTCGAGGACAGGAGTGTGACACCAGCGTGGACCACACAGTTGAGTCTCCATCTCTACAAATAATTTAACAGTTAGCTGGGCATGGTCAAGCACCTGCAGCCTAGCTCAGAGGACTCGAGAGGCTAAGACAGGAGGACCGTTTGTGCACAGAAGGTTAAGGCTGCAGTGAGCCATGATCGTGCCACTGCACTCTAGCCTGGGGACAGAGTAAGACCCTTTCTCTTAAAAAAAAATAAAATAAAAAGTATGCTTTTAGTATCATTAGAAGAAAAAAAAGTAGAAGAGACTTTCCTAACTTGCAACTGCACTTTGTAATATACAGAAAAGCTGACTCTATTTAGGAGCTTCTAGGCCAGTAATCAGGACAAGACATAAATTAAGTACCGGCATTTGCTATTTCAAAACTGCCTTCCCTGCTACAGAAGCAAGCTAGCAAGACGGAAAACCAATGATTCCATTAGGAAGACAGATAGAGATGAACACCTCAGCTGAGCTTTCTGCCAGCCAACACAACAAACCGATCCCATCTGTCTTGTTCTGGGCTATGGCCCCATTGTCAGAGCTGGCTGGATATCGAGGAGCCCCTTAGGCACCTGCTGGATGCTTGAGCCTGGTGAGGCAATGGAAAACACCTTCCATGGGAACAATGCTAATTGCAAGGGCTCTGCCATTTGAGTTCCAAAGACATTAAAAAGTTGGCCGGGCGCGGTGGCTCACGCCTGTAATCCCAGCACTTTGGGAGGCCGAGGCAGGTGGATCATGAGGTCAAGAGACCAGCCTGGCCAACATGGTGAAACCCTGTCTCTACTAAAAGTACAAACAATAGCTGCTGTGGTGCTTGTAGTCCTAGCTACTTGGGAGGCTGAGGCAGAAGAATCGCTTGAATCCGTAAGGTGGAGGCTGCAGTGAACCGAGATCACACTCCAGCCTGGCAACAGAGCGAGACGACTGTCTCAAAACAAACACACAAAAAACAGTTAAATTGGTTATAAGAAAAATGTCAGTTTTTAAAGAAATGATTAAGTATTTGGGTGGTAAAGCATCATGGTGTAATTTAGCAAACATACTCATAAAAACAAAACAGAGCAAAAATTGTAAAATTTAGATGGTATAATATATATATATATATATATATATATATATATATATATATACACATATATAGGGTTTGCTTTATTATCCTCTCAACTGTTTTACAGAATGGTTGAAAACTGTCCTATACTGAAAAGTAAAAGGGATGGGGACAGAGACGGAGAGAGGGAGGGGAAGAGTGTCAACACAGGCATTCCCACATTGATGAGTCAGGCGAGGAAACCATTTCAGGAAGCCACCTAATTTTTCTATACTTTAGCAATCTGTGTTCTATTTTCGAAGAATGCCAAGACTGAAAGGGAGGCTCCCTGCCTCTCCCTTCTCCACTGTCCTTGAGATGACCAAGAGTCGGCACTAATTTGCAAAAGCAGAAAACTAACTCTTTCCTAGAAAAGTAAGCCTCTTCCACGGAGGTAACACTCATGCCCGTCAGCCACAGGAAGCACACACACAACACACAGCCAGCTTCACCTCTCCCCAGTAGCTCTGGGGTGTGCCTTGCCCTGGAGGAGACCATGTACACCAGCTTGTTTGGGATAACTTCAAATTCTCCGTGCTCCTTGGCCTGATTCAAATCTTAATCTGTTTTTACCTAAGAAACTATCAATGACATGAATTGTGTTTGTATCACCTACTGACAGAGCTTGGACGGGAACACCACCAAGCTGCCTGAAGAAGGTCAGGCTGAGTCAGGAGTGGGACAGCCACAAAGAACTGGACTTTCTCACGTGAAAATGCCTGCGGAACTCTGGTCCTCTCACCCAGGGACCCCTTCAGAGCCGGGGATGCTCAGTCCTAATTCAGTCCGGTGCTCTCATGACTGCAGTGCTGAGGAACAGCTATCGGGCAGCGGCTGGGGCTGAGATCCCCGGAAGCCACGGTGTTCCAAGATCAAGGGAAAATAGGGCTGATGGCCGAAAGAGGGCGTTTCCCACTAAACATACCATTTCTTTTCACAGGCGGTTGCGAGGGCCTCACTTATTCTTGTCTGGGATATAGGATGGCCTTGTGGCAAACCCGTAAAACTCAATTCTTTTTTTTTTTAAAGGTGATTCTTTTAAATTACAAAGAACCAAATGCTGACATGACCCGTCATTATATATCTTTCTTGTCATCCAACTTGTTCTTTCTATACGAAGATGCCATGTCCTTGACCCCCAACCTTCCCCTACATCCCAGAGTTCACTGTGTCAATTTCCACGCACATCCACGGGGTGGAGCAGACACTGGCCAGCCAGAAACCAGCCGCTTCCTCCACAAACAGGGACAGGAGGGCGCTGCAGTGGCACCAAATGCTCAGCACTTGCTACTTAGCGACAACCCCCAAAAAGCTGACCTGATGTGAAACACGGCCCGGCGATTTGCTGGAGGACAGCACTGCTGAAGGCTCCGGGGCCGCCTCGGGCAGAACATTTTAGAATCAGTCAGTCCCTACAACCAGGACAAAAGTGTTGCCGCTGCAGAGCTCTGAAATGGAAGCACACCTGGCGACCTAGAGTCAAGCCCTGACTCTCTTCCAAAGTACGAGTGAGGGAAGAGCTCAGCTAGAAGGAGTTCCAAATGGGGCTGCAGGCCAAGACAAGCCACGCACACTCACAGCTCCTCTGCAACCTGACGACGCATACAAAAGACCCTCCAGCGTAGTGCAGAGGCTTCGCTGGAATAACGCAGACATTCATTTCTCATCTTCCCACAGCAACAGGCCTCTCCCTCTAAGGAGGTTTCTGGAAGCTACAGCTGGGATAGAAATTTAGTCAGATGGGTTGTCCAAGCCCAGTCTATTCAGATTTGACCTCAGGCATGGTTTTACTCCAAGTCTTGAAGAAACTGCCACATGTCTCAGCTGCTGCAGAGGTCCCACGCCAGACAGCAGCGTGGCAAAATGGACTCTTAAAAATATCTACGAGAAGGGGCCCTTTTTGAGTAAGTTCTGTGTATTTGAGACTTGGGAAGTTCTTCCTTGGAAAAATTTTGAAATCTTGTACTGAGTTCCTTTTCAGCAGCACCTGGTCCAACTCCTGTGGGAAGCAGGAACTGCATGGTGGCGAGGGGGAGATGTACTGTCTCGGGGTGGCAGCCAGGAGTTCACCCTAAGATTATGGAACTGAAGGCAAAGCTGAAGATTCTATTTGCCAGTTTTAAAAGTCCCTCTAAATTATCTTGTCAGTTAAAAAATTAATTAAAACAAAAAACTGAAATGCACACTCCTCCATCTGCCTGAGTCCTCACCCGACCTCCTAGCTCGGGCCACCCAGCAATGTCATCGGAGGATCTGAGAGAGACTCAGATTGGGGCCGCAATATCACCCACTCAGTTTAGATGTGTGTTATTTCCCTTCCTCTCCTGGTTCTGAAACTCACCCTGGCTGGCTAAGTGGCAGGGTGTAAGAACCCTCCTAAGACCACGAGGGGCTGAGGTGACAGGATTCTGGTGCATCTTAGCCAAGTCAAGGTGGAGGGTGGGACGTCAGAGAGGATCAGGAAAAATAACTGCTGGGCCCTAGGCTTAATGTCTGGGTGATTAAAGAATCTGTACAACAAACCCCTGTGACACAATTGTACCTATATAACAAACCTGCACTTGTGCCCTGAACTTAAAATAAAAGCTGAATTAAAAAAAAAAAAATCGCACACAAGTATAAACCCCTGACAACTGAGAGCACTGACTCAAACCCAGCTAGGGAAATCAGGGAGAAGGGAGAGTGAGGGGCTGGGACAGTCTGGCCCCGGGGCGGGGGTGGGGCAGTGGGGCGGCAGGAGCAGCTGAAGCCATCCTGCCACAGGCTAAGAAGGAACTTACTCTGTGACTCTTCAACTCAACTGATGTGTGTGCAAATTCCTAATATGTAAAATAAAGACAATCTAAAAATAGCAAACAGCAAAAATGTGAAAAGTATGTGTACCTCAGGTCACGGTTCCGCTCCGGCCGGACAGCATCCGTGTGCAGCAGCCATGCTGAGATGTCCCCCACCAATCCCCTCCAGCCTGGACCGCCTCTGACTGTCAGAGGGTGCCAGCAGCGCTTTTTTGGGACAGAGAAGTTCAGGATGTGGGCCGGAAACGAGCCCCTGCCTAAGCAGTTGTCGTCCTAAGCATTTAAATTGCGGTGGTTTCTGAACCCAATATTTCAAGTTAAGCAGACTTCGGGTCCATCCCTGTCTCTCACTAGCCCCCTTCCTCCTAACACCCAAGCTCCCCCTCTCTGCTCTTCTCCACTGACGGCTCCAATTACACTTAGGGAAACTGGAGTGCCCAGAGCACGATTCTGAGATTCATTGCACAACAGGATTTCAAGTGCTTGTGGCTGGGACATTGAACAAATAAGTCATCTGATATGAACCAGACTTTGGATCCAGCTGCTTTAGGGGCCGCGTGTCTGTGCCCACTCATGGGATAGAAGCAGACGGTCATGATGAGAACACCGCTGGCCGAAGGTGCCTGAGCAGAAATCCAGCCAGAGGCGTGGACAACGTCCACAGGGAGCTCCTTTCCCACAGCAGGTGAGTCGCAGCAGCATGGAGTCAGGTGGAGGAATGGAGCCTGGGTACCCCCGGCTCCGGCAGAGCCTGAGGCCACAGCAAAAACTGGGGGCTAACAAAGAGCACCCCAAGAACGGAGCTCACTCCCGGCATTCTGGTGGCAAGCGAGTGCATTCCAATTAATGTCCAAATGCAGACTGTGCTCTTCAGCGTGCTTGGCATGTTTGTCCAGGCACTCCTCAATGGGGTGGGCGTGGGAAACTCCGCCAAGAGCTGCTTCCCTTTGCCCACTTGCTGCTTCGATCTGCTTGTGTTCCTGGACTTCGGTTTCGACGCCAGGTCAGCAGCCTCCAGCCCGCTCCAGAGGGTCTCTCCCAACCGCCCGCGCAAGCACATGAACCCCACTGTGTGGAAGGGGCAGCCTGCCGTCACGGAATTTCACATCTCAGTGTTCACACAGGAAAACTCTGACTGCGACAGAATCTTGGACACCAGTGCACTAAGCACAGCGGAGGCACGAGTAAACCCACGTGCTGCTGTGCCCAGGAGCTCCCTCGCCAAACAAGTCTCTCTCTCTAGTTCTCCCAGAAGCCACGGAGGCGCCCACTTTCACAGGAAAAACAGAGCCTGCTGACCCGGCCAGAGCCCTCTGCGAGACACCGGACAACGGGAGGATGGGGATCGTGTCCTGGGACTGACGTCCATTTACCTTAAGGACAACTGTGGTGTTTCTACAGGAAGCTCGTATGGCGGAATGGAAAGGCAGTTTCTGGGAGCACACTCGAGCTCCACGCCGTGGGCCTAGTCCCGCAGGACCGACCGCTGGGGGCTGAGATGGGGCTGAGGACAGCCATGGGCTCAGAGGGTGCATCTCGGCCCAGGGCTGTGCTTCTGTGTGAAGGAACAGCGCGCTTCTCCAGCGACTATCGCAGGCACAAGCTGTGCGTCCCGGTTCTGTGCTGAGCCACGAAGACACGGTCTGAGCACGGCCAGTGCCCATCAGCACACAGGTGTCTGCTTCTCCTTCAAGACGACGACGGGCAGTGCACTCGCAGGCACCGCGCATCAGGCTGCACCAAGGTTCTTCTTTCTCCTGAAGTCTCGTGATTTTACTAGCAGGATCCCGAATCAACACTGAATTCTTTTAAGAGACAAGGCCTTGCCCCGCTCTGCCATGAGGGCTGGAGTGCAGCGGCATGATCTCAGCTCACCGCAGTGGTGAAGCCCTGGGCTCCAGGCCTCCTCCTGCCTCCTTCTACCCAGTAGCTGGTACCACGGACGCCCCCCGCCCCCATGCCAGGCTGATGCTTTAAGGGAAGTTTGGTACAGACTAGGTCTCGCTATGTTACCCAGGCTGGTCTCAAACTCCTAGTCTCAAGTGACCCTCCTGCCTGGGCCCCTGAAAACGCTGTGAGGTGTGTGAAAAACGTGATGAAGAAGAACACAACAGCATTAAAATGGAAGGAAAACTTTAGAAAGACTATTTCTTTGTGATTTTTCTAACTGCTGCTTTCAAAAGAGATGGGTAAATGACTATTCCAAAAGGTGCCAAGCACATAAACAGCTTGTGATTGTCCTTCTTCAGAGGTCCTAGATTGCATTTGGTTTACTTAGGAAGAACGTAGGATCAGGGGAGGTGGTTTCATATGGCCTGAACAAGGTTAATTTTGTATCTGACATCAAGTTTTATCTGTGATTAACATTAGGATCCTAATAGCTGCTCCCAAGAGAAGTCACTGGTCCTAGCACCTTGTGGTACAGAAAGAAAGAGTGATTCTGTGTGGTTTTAAAGTAATGTTGGTCATCTGATTAATCCATGGAAAACAATATTTTTCAGAGCTATTATATGATCATTAAACTAAAACAGCAAACTTTTATGGAGTAGATGCAAATCCACTCAGGTTTTGCCTTTTCCTAATTTAATTAGCTACATAAGGAAATAGCATTTTAACTAACCCCAGCCACGGATGCGCCCTGCGCAGACCCTGTGAAGCAGAGAGCTCCTTCCCTCTCCAGTCTCTGGCAGTCACCTTCGCTTTACACAATTCCAGAGGCATTCCAGCAGTCCATCTCCTCCTGCCATTACTGCAGAAGGCATTCTCAAAGTTAAAAATACATCGAAACGTCCAAGGTATGCTGACTTAAGGCGTCATCACACCGTTTACAAAAATTAGCTCACAATGCTTCAAAGGCCTCAACATGATAGCTGAAACAATAAAAGTGTGGGAAGTCAATGCAGGCATCAGACTCTATAACCCTGGATTAAGCAATGGCTTCTTAAATACGACACTAAAAGTACAGGTAACGGCAACAACAAAATAGATAAAATGAACTTCATCAAAATAACAAACTTTCCCACCTCAAAGGACACTATCAAGAGTTGGAAAGACAGCCCAGAGAATGGAAGAAGATACCTGCAAATCACCTGAGGAGCTAACACAAGGAATACGTGAAGAACTCCACAGAAAAAAGACACACTCAATTTAAAAACGGGCAAAAATTGTCTCTACAAAAAGACATTTCTCCAAAGAAGACATAGTCTCTACTAAAAGTAGAAAAAAAAAAAATGCTGGGTGTGGTAGTATGCTCCTATAACACCAGCTACCTGGGAGGCTGAGGCAGGAGAATCGCTGGAACCCAGGAGGTGGGGGTTACAGTGAACTGAGATCACGCCACAGCACTCCAGCCTGGGCTGGACTCCGTCCCCCTCCAAAAAAAAAAAAAAAGGTCATTAAGCACATAAAAAGACACCTAATGTCTATCAGATGGCTGGAATCGAGACATGTCAGAGACATTTTGTCTTAGTCCTGCTTCAGTACTCATGTTTTTCGTCGTTTTCAACCACATATTTAAAACTATCAGTAAGTTTGGAAATAACATGAAACCAAATGCTCTTTCCTGTCCCATCCTCCCACGCTGGCCTCCGCTCCCCCTTAACTCAGCACTTGGGTTCACCAAAAAGATTTGGTCCAGATGTCACAGTGGAGCCTGCTCTGTCTCTGGCCTTGTAATATTGGTCCTTTCTTGCAGTCACCTCCAGGACCCACAGGAGACAGTCTGTTCCCTACAATATGCAAAGTAAGGAATATTTTCTCTCCGAAAATAATGTATTGAAAATGACACTCTCATAGATGTGTGATTTGGTGCAGTGTAATCGGAGAAATCTTTTAGTAAAGAAGTTTGGCAGGGCCGGGCGCGGTGGCTCACGCCTGTAATCCCAGCACTTTGGGAGGCCGAGGAGGGTGGATCATGAAGTCAGGCGTTCGAGACCAGCCTGGCCAGCATGGTGAAACTCCGTCTCTACTAAAAATACAAAAGTGTTGCACACCTGTAGTCCTAGCTACTCAGGAGGCTGAGGCAGGAGGATCGCTTGAGCTTGGGAGGTGGAGCATGCAGTGAGCCGAGATGGCGCCCCTGCACCCCAGCCTGGGCAACAGTGAGAGTCTGTCTCGGAAAGAAAAAAAAAGTGTGGCAAACGATATCAAGAGCTATACACTTTGACCTACTGATCCTATTCCCGGAAATATATTCTACGTCCAAAATAAGAAAATATTCTTACTTTTTTCTTTTAAGACAGGGTCTCGTTCTATTGCTTCGACTGGAGCTGTTTTTTTTTTAAGAGATAGGGTCTTGCTGTGTTGCGCAGGCTGGGGTATAGAGGGGCAATCATAGCTCGTCATAACTTCAGTCTCTTGGGCTCCAGTGATCCTCCCGTCTCAGTTTTCCATGTAGCTGAGATTACAGGTGCACATCCCACGCCCAGCTAAGGAAAGGTTATATGTACTGCAAAGATGAATAAGGAAAAACTCCTTGCAAGCACTGTGATTTTTAAGAAAGAAATGATTAAGTAATAATCTATAAATGTGATGGAACATGAAATTTGGGATTAGTAGCAATATAAAATAAGTAATCTGCAAATTTGAAAATGATACAAAATATATGTAATTTCCAGATAAGCAAAATTATATGCATATATGGAGAAATGTATGAAGAATATGGAATAACAAAAGCAGTGGATTCTGGGTAATTTTTCTTTCATTTCATTGTTTACTATTATAATATTGCTTGTGCAATAAATTAAAAGATAGCAAAGGCTCCCTTGGGGGTTCTGCCCATGATGGGTATTTCTGGGTCATGTGGCTTGAGAGCCAAAACTGGGGGCTGTGTGTTTTTCATCCCTATGCCCAGCAATGCTGCACCCCCGACGGGTCGGGCATAAGCCAGCACTTCTGAGCTGAAAATAAACGTGATCTTCGGTGGGAACCAGGGCCGACTGCCCCCTGGCCGCTGCTGCACGTTAGACCTGTCAACATTCTCAACTAACCCTTGAAGCATCTGAGAAGAAAACAACTCAAGAAGCCTAAAATCAAGGTAAAGAAAAGAAAAGCCTGGCTGGGTGTGGGGTGCACACCTGCAGTCCCAGGGCTGCGTTAACGCTGAGGCAAGACGATCGCTTGAGGCCAGGAGTTTGAGACCAGCCTGGGCAACATAGCAAGACCACTACCTGGTAAAAAGAGAAAGAAAGACTAAGAACGAGTCCAGGGGAAAGTCTCAGGAAGAAAGGAGAAAAACAGCACAGAGAAAATGGCTGGAAACAAGAAAGTCAGAGTAAAAGCCTGCAGAAAAGGCTCTCCATCTTCTCCACGGCAGGAAACAGGTGCTCCATCTTCTGGTTGAAGCAGTGGCTGGAAGCTCACCCAGCACAGGGCACACAGCCCCAGGCCGGGCTCGTGGGGTGGCTGAGGGGCCAGACTTACACCCTGAGGGTGCAGAGAGCAAGACAGCAGGGGATGGACAGCCACAGGCCCCGGAGCCGAGACAGGAAGGTGCGGAGACCCTGGCAGAGTGCTCCTACACACAGGCGACCCGTGGAGCAAAGTGCGTTTTAAAGCAAGCAACTTAATTACCCGAAAACCTTCCATGTCCGAGGGGCGGAGAAAGGGAGGGAGGAGTGACTTGAGGACAGACACTGTCTGCATCCTCCGTGATTTCTCTGTGGCGTCTCACGGTCCCCTGCACACAGCCAGTCCTCGGCAAACACTGCAGGACTGCACACTGCCAATGCTACTTTACACAGCTTTGCCGGGGCTGCCCCGGTTCTGTCCCTACCGAAGGCTCTGTAAAGTCCCTGCAGGAAGCTGGTTCTCATGTAAAGCACGGCAGCACATCAAGTGAGGCGATAACACCTAATGACTTCAGCTCATGCCGGTGAAGGCAGGCAGCACGGAATAGTGAAACGAATACAGGATTTGCGATGAGAAGACCCAGGCTCCGGTTCGGCTCTGCTGTAAATGAGGCTGTGCAGCCCGGGCGGCCGCACGCGGAGCATCTGGTGCCTTATCAGGAGCACAGTGATGTTTTACGCATTACGTCTGCTTTGGCGAGTCCTGGGTTATTAGCAGGAGCAAATGTGACACCATATGGGAGAATACTCTGTGGACTGTGAAATACGATACAATTCATACTTAACAGCTTACGGTGGCGGCTTCCACTTCCAAAGCACTTTCCCATGCGTTTCCATGCTGCCTGTGTCACACGGGAGGGCCAGCATCACCACCACACATGTGTTGTGAGAACTGGGAACTTCAGCGGGGTAGAGACGGGACCAGCTGGCGTGCAGACTCCCAGAGGCCCTGCTTTCTCAGGAGGTCACAGCGCCCTCCAGTTGCACCCACAGGATAGGAGCCTCTTAAAAACTTGAGCTATTTCTAATCAGCACAATGGTTAGTGCTTCTTTCAGTGAAGAAACAGAAAAATCCGGAGTGATGGTTGACATTGAAGCCTGACTCAGCCTGTCCTTTCTGGTAGCCCAAGAAGAGGGCTTATTCAGGATTCCGCACCGCAGCCCACGGGACAGGCCAAACAGCCCTGCCTGTCCACCGGGAGCTGTCTGGAGGGAATCTGAAGCCGTCGACGTCTGAGACAGCTCTGCTGCGCAACAGAACACGGTGAATGCAACCAGGCACCAAGCGTTCCTCTTCCAGAGAGAACAGTCTGCTGGCAATGCCACAGTGACTACGTGTCCCCAGCAAGGCGACCCATCAGTCCCACCAGCCTGCCCAAGCACCTGCCTGGAGGAAGGCCTGGTGCCAGAGGAAGCAAAACCAAATCACATACAGGAGCCGGCCAGCTCAGGAGGCTGCAGGGCTGCCTTGTAAACAAACAGACCGGCCAGGCATCCGTTTGTTCCAACCAAGTCCTCGGTGTGAAAAACGCCCCCAGTGGCCTGCCTTGGAGCAAAGCGCAGGCACAAATCAAAATAAAGGAAGGGCCTTTCCAACAAACTTCAAGTCCAACAATTGGCAGGGGAGTGAGAAAGCAGAAGAAAAACGGACCCATAAAAAGCAGAGACATTTTAAATGACTGCTTTCCCATGTGCGCACAGAATATACTGCTTCAACAACCAGGGTGGATACTGAGACCCACTGCCAGCGGCGCTGTTTACCAGAGCGTGATGTAGCTGCAACTGCGGTCTGCAGAATCTCGGTGGGAACAGAGAGATCCCCACTAGCTGTGTCTCTAACACGGCACCTCTGGGCTTTGGGGACAAACTGCAGGTGAAGTGACAATGTCCAGGGCCACACAGCGCCTGCCTGCCTGTCCCGAGTGTGGGGCTGCTGTCCTCGGGCGGCCCTGGGTCGCTGGCTTTCTCTGACGGGAGAGACTCAGGACAACTCTGTGCCTCCCAATGTTACAAGTAAAATTTTCATGTGCGTTTGAAGACATGTCCTCTCAGCAAGGCGGCGTACTTCTACAGAAGGGTGCGGGGCACGCGGACGGAGCGGTGGTGGCCGCCGCACACCTGACAAGGGGGAAAGGGGTACTCACGTCTGACGGGGGTTGTCGCTGCTGCTGGGTTGTCCCCGATTGGCCGGGGTTAGACCGCACCAGCTAGACTAATCGCAATGGCTATTTTAAAAAGAGCAGGGGTCCAAGCTGGAGTGGCAGGGTGGGTGTTTTGGCGGGAAGGATGGTTACAGGCTTGTCAGAGCGGGTAGCCAGGGGAGACCAGGTGGCCGGGATGAGTCAGGATGGAGGGGGGAGGGGGCAGATGTGAACTACTGATGAACCGATGGAGAAGGTTGTTTACTGAATTACAAGGAAGTTAAACTTTGTTAAAACAGAGATTTAAATCAGAGAGCTGAACATACTGACATACCGATTCTCTGAAGAGAAACTTAACACCAATGTCCCCCGTGCAAGTGCATTCCACCTGCAGACACACAGCTCTCGGAGAAAACCTGATTTTACAAGCTCTGCATGTATTAAGCCGCTTCAGTGGTGACGAGGCGGAGGGAGAAGGTGATGAAGAGCAGAGCACTCAGGTCAGAAAGGCTGGGTTCAAATCCCAGTCCTGGCCCTGCCCCTGCACAGCCTGGGCGAGGTCACGCCTTGGCTGCAGGATGAGGACAACAGGTCTATAAAATAGGCATTACTGAGATTTAAATAAACAAGAAACCTTAATATGTACCGGGTACATAATAAAAATGAGGTACACAGTTTGCTCGTTAAGAAAGACGTTTGCTCCCAAATTCGGTCATGACCTCACAGAGCTGGAGCTGGCGCGTCAGTGAATGAAACAGGGTCCAAGCCACTGGATGAGCCCTGTGGCTGGTGGGGCCATCACACAGGAGAACGGGGCAGCTGCCTCTCAGGTAGGCACCGAGGATCAGGTATGTGGCGGGTGGTGGGGGTAGGGGAAGAGACCAGGGCTGTGTTGGGAGAGGCCTGGGGAAGCGGCAGCACTGGTGGTCCCTGCTGGACGGGGGTGAACCCAGCACCACTCAGGTCGAACGACAGTGGGGGTCCAAGGGCTGTCCAAACAACCGGGTCTTCAGAAAAAAGTTGCTAGGATTGAGTTCTGGGATGTGATGTTAGGGAAGCCAGTCCAAACAAAGATGTCCATTTACTTTTTAAAGGCAGCCAAACAGCGGCAGATGAAGGCCGGTGATCAGATGTCCACTCTGGCCCATGCGGTCTGCGCACTCATCCACTGCCCTGCTACTCCAGGAGCCTCCACACCTCTTTGTGCAGAAATTAGTGTCGGGCCTGGAATCCCAGCCCTTTGGGAGGCTGCAGTTGGAGGATTGCTTGAGGTCAGGAGTTCAAGACCGGCCTGGCCAATATAACGAGACCCCGTTTCTACAAAATATTTGAAAAGTTAGCCAAGCGTGGTGGTGCGAGCCTACAGTCTCAGCTACCAGGGAAGCTGAGGTGGGAGCATCACTTGAGCCTAGGAGGTCGAAGCTGCAGTGAGCTGTGATGGCCCTGCTGTGCTCCAGCTGGGGTGCCCGAGCGAGAAAAGGGGCAAGTCAGATCCAGCAGCGACAGCCTCCCCCATGGCGGGGGGGCGAGGCCCAGACCGAGGCGTGGCAGTGGCTGGCTGAGGGACGAGAGGGTTCAGAACTCTTGGAAGCCGCCCACTGGCCTCTAGTCATCCCCACCCACCCAGGTCAGAATGGAGGCAGAAGGGTTTCGTGTGCCATTCCTAAAGCTTCTTAGGAGATGCCTTCCTTCCATTATACTGAAACACAAGCAAACACAGACCACCAAGGTGAACGCCTGGGGCTGGGAGTGGGAAGGGCATTCCAGGTTGAGGAGCCCCGATTACAATGTTGAGGGCTGGACAGGAAAGGCAGAAAGGCTTGGGAGGCACCTCCTTCTGTCACGTCCAGAAGCTGAGCTGCACCCGGAGGGCAAGACCTAGTCAGCGAGGCCCAGGAGGGCCCGTGGGGGCGAGTTCTGCTGTTGGGATGGGCGTGGCCTCTGGCTGGGGTGGGCCTTTGGTTTCAGGCAGGTGAGGTTCACGCAGGCCTGTATAACAAGGAAAGCGGGAAGCCTGGCAGAGGGAGAGCTGGAAGAAGGAGGGATTATCACAGCGGGGTTCGTGACCATGTCAGGAAAGGGACTGCTGGATGCAGCTGCAGTTTCTCACAGGCAGAAGAGGGCCAAGAGCACCACGTGGGAGAACGCACGTCCAAGTGCAGGGAGAGAGCTGGCCAGAGTGGGAGCTTCAGAGGGGCAGCCGCAGACCCTGCGCGGGGAAGGAGGTGGTGGAGGGGTGTCCCTTGCTTCAGCTCCACAGAGGAGTCTTCAGGGGCAAGGATCAGGAACAGGCCAGTGAGGCTGACAGATCGGAAGGCAGGGATCGACTCGACGGTCCTGGGCAGAAGCGAGCGATGATCTCCACGGCTCTGGGAGAGCTGCTGAGTGGCAGGAATGCAGGGGTCTGCTTTGGGCTGGGAGGGGCAGCGCGTGGCGTGCGCTGGGAGAAGCCGGGTGGTGACAGCAGCGCGAATCAGACGCGCCGTCCGAGGGGAAGACACACGATTTACGGAAAGAGGCCGCTGGGTTTAGGTCAGTTGCTGTCTGTGCTTCGCTGTTGGTTCTGATGGGGACATTTGAGTCCAGATATTTGTGGATGGGAAGGCTGAGGGCGCTAACCGCAGTGTGTTTTTCCTCTTACAGAAGGCGAACAGCCTGGCTTCTTAAACGGTCACAGAGAAGCTGTATTCACAACCAACGATATCGTTATCCTTAGTTTAAAATGCCAGGGACAGACAGACCTGTCCATCTGCTCGTGCCCATCCGCCAGCCACCGCCATGTCTGGCTCCAAGCCTCACCCACGCAGGGGAGCTGCCCCTGCTGAATGCAATTTGCTCCTCTCTGTCCCCAAACACCCTGGGCACCTTCCTCAGGAGAGCCCGGGCCACACTGCTGCTGAGCTAGGACCATGTCTTCTCAGCCAGACTTTAATTTCCCAGAGGGTTGCTATGCTGTGAAGGCAAGTCCCTTCTAAACTTCCCGTTGGAACCGAGGACCCAATGTGACAGTGCTGAGAGGCAGAGCTGTAGACGATGGTCACATCCCAAGGTGCCACCGTCCTGAGTGGGATTTCAGCAACCTTATTTAGGGTGGGGGTGCTGGAGGGATTAGCTAGCCTCTCCTGCCTTCTGCCCTGTGAAGACGCAGTGATCCTCTTGGGAGGACATGGGGAAAGGACATCACCTCGAATACAGAGAGCAGCCCTCACCAGACACCAAACCTGCCGGTGCCTCGACCTGGGACTCCAGCCTCTAGAATCGGGAGAAATCACTCTCCGTTCTTTATAAATTACCCAGCTTCAGAAGTCCTGTCCAGCAGCACTAGTGGGCTGAGACAAGGTGGAGACCCCGGGTGGCTGGCTCTGCAGCCCGGCAGCCCCTGCGGCAGTTCCCACCATAAAGCAGGTGCTGCCAACAGAAGAAATCCCAGCCGAGCTTTGTGGTCACAGACCCCGCCCTCCCTCTGTGTCCCGGTCACCATCCCTTCCCTCCAATGCCACACTGGGGTCCTGGTATAGACGCATCTGGGACTCTGAGCAGGTCAGGGTGAGTGCCTCACAATGCCTTTCTCCACCTCCTCTCGCTGGTGCAATTTCACTCTTTGTAGGGGAAGGTAATGAGGACACCCCAACAGCAGTGACGCTGCCTGCATCCAAGGCACGCAGAAGGAGTGTCCCTCCTCTCTCCTCTGTCTCCCAGAAGAGCACCGTTGAGAGGGAGCGCCTCTCCCTGAAGACCCTCTTTTCCTGGTGCGCAGGACCGTGTCTCATAACCTTCATGTCTTAGGTGTTTACAGACCACCTGGAACAGGACAGGCACTCAGAACGTCTCACTGCACAGAGTCCATTCGACTGAGAATAAGCAGCACTAGGGCTGTTCCAGTGACCGTGCTGACAGCACTTACAGCCAGGTTTAATCCCCAGTCTCAGAGTGCACCGAATCCAGGTTAAATCATCCTGAATAGACATACACAACAAGATTACTCAGAAGTATGATAACGAGAACTAAAGAAGAGGCTGACATCTCCTGGATGGATTCACACCATTTACAACAAGGCTGGTGACACCATGCCCCCACCCTTACGGGTCTACATGCCAGCTTGCTTCTGGCGTGGGACACTGGGTCGCCCTCACACAGGCATACATGATGGCATGACTCTAGTGTGGACCACCACACCACCCTCCCACGGATCTACATGACAGTGTGGCTCTGGCGTGGGACACGTGCCACCCACGTACAGGTCCACGTGATAGCACAGTTCTGGCCTTCCAATGACGATGCCATCAAGAAGCATTATGGATTTGATCTCAGCACAAGTACAGTGAGAATGGAAACGGCTTCTGCAATATACTGCCCAGGTTAGCACAGGTCAAATGATCACTCTTTTATATACGAAAGGGCCATGAATGCCTACTGTTAAACATGGAGCTGGACGCACTGACAGCTTCTGCACGCAAGGTGACCTAACGTCGCTGATTAAACACGGAGGCCTGGGCATGCTTCACCACATAAATCAGACAAGAATAACACTTCCACTAAAATGCCCAGAAGTTGAAGAAGATACGAATAGGCAAATAAGTAGTTAACAGGTCATCGTGTGACAAATGCGGTATCATTCAGCTGTTCAGTAGGGATGATTTCAAACAGGCACTGAAGCCAACGTGGCACATGGTGATGACGGCATCAAAACAGGAGACAACAAAGGACTTTCCTCCCATTAGACATGGACAGTGAGGAGGCCTGCGCACTATTTCACCCAAGCTGTGTCCTAGAATTAGACGAATAACTCAGTAGCTACAGGAGCCCCACGGTGGCCTGAACTGCATACGGTCTTAATTCTTTTCTGAATGCTCCTTTTCTGTCAAAAGAATACTGTGTAGATGTGCCGCCCTGGAGTCCTCCAGACACATCACACACAGATGCATTCAAATTCTCACAGAAGTCCTCGGGATTCACTAAGCGGCCTACTGAGATCCCCTGTGAGACAGTGTATTCCCCGGTTCTCCTGTTAGGCATAGGAGAAGAGAAACCATGAGCTGAAAGTAAATGACCAGAAGGAGGTAAGTCCCAACCAGAACCAAAAATACCGAGACAAGCCGCTCTTTCAAAACATTAACATGTCCGGGCCCAGTGGCTCACACCTGGAATCCCAGCACTTTGGGAGGCCAAGGCATGCAGATCATGAGGTCAGGAGATCGAGACCATCCTGGCCAACATGGTGAAACCCCGTCTCTACTAAAAATACCAAAATTAGCTGGGCGTGATCACGCGCACCTGTAATCCCAGTTACTCAGGAGGCTGAGGCAGGAGAATTGCTTGAACCAGGGAGTTGGAGGTTGCAGTGAGCCGAGGTTGCACCACTGCACTCCAGCCTGGGTGACAGAGCGAGACTCCCTATCAGATATATAAATAAATAAATAATTCATGTAACACTTTTTCTTAGGGAAATAAGCTGATTTTTAAAAGGCCATAGGTGCATAAACTTTGGTCAGGTTAGTCAATAGTTAGGCGGTAATCTTGTGAACATTTTCTTAGCTTTTACCATTACTAATTACACTGAACCTTGGAACAGCAATTTAATACGGTCAGCCGATATTTTAAAAATTCACAAAGGTTGTCTGTCTCCTCTGTTTCATCCATGTGACAACTTTGTGAGATTCTGGGTGCCCAGAAGAGCTGCTCGTGGGCTCTCACACGTCGCACGGATCATTGTCTGTGCTTGTTTCTCCCCCACGTCCCCCACCCCACTCAATAACCCTAGTTCATTCCAGCTGCCAAAACAAAACACCACAGACTGGGCAGCTGGTAAACAACAGAAACGTGCTGCACAGCCCCAGAGGCTGCGGGTCCGAGGCGGAGACGCTGGCAGGTCCGGGTCTGCTCCAGGAGGGCTGTGTCCTTTCACGCTTTCGCCCGAGTATATGTGGAAACTTTAAACGTTTACACTGTTTTGGGTTTAACTACTGTTTTGTGCTATAAATCTAATTCTGTTTCTTATTTTTTTCACTCAACACTATACATTTTAAAACATAAATCAACCTCAATGGGGTGCAATTTGCATATAGTAAAATGTGCCCATTTTAGGATGACAGTTTGTCGCATTTAGCAAAACCGTATCTCTGTGTAAGCACCACCGGGGTCCCCAGACAGGACATTCCCATCACTTACCCTGTTTCCACTCCGCCCCTCCACCTGGCCCTAACCACCCCTGCCGTAGTTGGGTTTTCCTGAGAGCTTCATGCAATCATAAGCCGTTTACTGTTTTGATTTGTCTTCTTTCACTCAATATAACGCTTTTGAGATTCATTCATGTGTGTGTCCAGAGTCGCTCCTTTTTGTCGGTAAGTAGTAACACGCTGTGTTCATACTTACCCTGAGACGAGTATTTAGGGTGTTTCCAGTGTGAGGACACCATGGATGCACTGCTGTGAAGGTTCGCAGGCAAGTCTTTGTGTGGACACGTTTTCATTCCTCTTGAGCAAATATGAAGGGGTGGAACTGGCGGCCTATGTGCTCTGTGTATTCTGAACTTCACTGGAAACTGCCACCCCATTTCCGGAAAAGCGTGGACTGTGCTGCCCTCTCTCTGGCCACGTGGGAGGGCTCCGGCTCCTCCACTTCTCGCCAACACACGGGGCACCTTCCAGGTGTCTGCCAGCCATCTCCGTGTCTTCTGTGTAAAGCATCTATCCAGATCATTTGGTCATTTTGTAAACACTGGGTTATCTTCTTATGAATATATTTTTAAAATTCATTATATATTCTGAATACAGATTTGTCTGACACATGTACTGTAAATCTTTTCAACCATGTGTGGCTTGTCTATATATTTGAAGTGTTTATCAAATGTATCAAAGTGGAGCCGGGCGCAGTGGCTCAAGCCTGTAATCCCAGCACTTTGGGAGGCTGAGGCGGGTGGATCACGAGGTCAGGAGATCGAGACCATCCTGGTCAACACGGTGAAACCCCGTCTCTACTAAAAATACAAAAAATTAGCTGGGCATGGTGGCACGTGCCTGTAATCCCAGCTACTCGGGAGGCTGAGGCAGGAGAATTGCCTGAACCCAGGAGGCGGAGGTTGCAGTGAGCCGAGATCGCGCCATTGCACTCCAGCCTGGGTAACAAGAGCGAAACTCCGTCTCAAAAAAAAAAAAATGTATCAAATTGTAGAAGTTTTTATTTTTTGAGACAGAGTCTCGTTTTGTCGCCCAGGTTGGAGTGCAGTGGTGTGATCTCAGCTCACTGCAATGTCCATCTTCCAGGCTCAAGTGATTCTCCTGCTTCAGCCTCCTGAGTAGCTGGGATTACAGGCACCCACCACCATGCCCGGCTAATTTCTGTATTTTTAGTAGAGATGGGGTTTTGCCATGTTGGCCAGGCTGGTCTCAAACTCCTAACCTCAGGTGATCCACCCTCCTCAGCTTCCCAAAGTACTGGGATTACAGGTGTGAGCCACTGAGCCCAGCCCGAAGTTTTTAATTTTGAGAAACTTTACAGTCTTTATATCATGTCTAAGAAATCATAAAAGTTTTCTCCCATGTTTTCATCTAGAAGTTTTACAGTTTTTCCTTTTACATGTAATGAGAGCAGAAGTTAACTTTGCTGTATGGTGTAAAGTCAGGATCCACATTCCTCCTCCCGTCGGTTGTGTGGACCGCCTGCGGTTCCGTCGCCACATAGAGTCCTTCCGCCATCGAATTAACTCGGTATTTTTTCCCCAAAATCAGCTGATTATGTACAGGTGAGTCTATTCTTGCAGTCCTGAGATAAACCTTACTTGTATAAGGTTAACGCATTACATTTCCGATACGTTGTTGAATTGAATCTGTTAGGAATGCTTCCATCTCTGTTCATGAGGGATCTTGGTCTGTGAATCTGTTAGGAATGCTTCCATCTCTGTTCATGAGGGATCTTAGTCTGTGAATCTGTTAGGAATGCTTCCATCTCTGTTCATGAGGGATCTTGGTCTGTGAATCTGTTAGGAATGCTTCCATCTCTGTTCATGAGGGATCTTGGTCTGTAAGGTTCTTTGATCCCTCCTTTTTTTCCTTGAAAAGTAATTATCTGATTTTGGTTTTCAGGGTATAGTCAGCTTTTTAGAATGAGACAGAAAACATTCTGTCTTCCATTATTTTCTGAAAGAGTCTATAAGAATTGGTATTATTTCAATCTTAAAGGTCTGGTAGAATTCACTAGTAAAGATAACTGGGCTTGGAGTTATCTTTGTATGGTCGTTAAAAAGAAATTTGATTTCTTTGAGGGATATATCCTACCTAAATTTCCTTTTTTTTTCCTTATGTCAGATTTGATAACTTGTGTCTTTCACAGAATTCATCCATTGCATCTAAGATGAAGAATTTACTGGAATATGGTCCTTCATGGTTAAAATGATTCCCTTATTCTCCTATTATTTATTAATTTTCGTTTTTGGAGACAGGGTCTCTGTCGTCTAAGGCTGGAGTGCAGTGGTGTGATCACTGCACTGCTCACCACAGCCTCGATGTTCCCGCCCCACCATGAGGTGATCCTCCCACCTCGGCCTCCCAAGTAGCTGGAAGTACAGCATATGCTACCACACGAGTCATTTTTGTAATTTTTGTAGAGATAGGGTTTTGCTATGTTGCCCAGGCTGGTCTCGAACCCCTGAGCTCAAACGATCCACCCGCCTTGGACTCTCAAAGTGCTGGAATTACAGGTGTGAGTCCCCAGACCTGGCCCGTATTCTCCTTTGAATGTCTGCAGGGTCAGTAAGGATGTGCCCTCTTTCATTTCTGATGTCGGTCGTTTGTATCTTACTTCTATTTTTCTTGACCACTCTAGAAAGTTTTAAGGATTTTAACGAACCTTTCAAAAACTATCAACCAGTTTTACAGATTTTCACAAATTTTGGGATTGATTTCTAATCTGTTTATTTTTGCTCTTCTTTTTTATTATTTATTTTCTTCTACTTACTTAGGGTTTAATGTATTCTTTTTTGTTCTGGTCTTAAAGAAAAGCGTAGACCATACATTTTAGGATTTTCTAATTAATAACTATAAAATGCCATTACATTTTGAGATCAATTATGGCTTGTATATGAATACCTACTTCAGTAATTCTGCCTGTTTCTTTCCCTAGTGGCAGGAAGAGAGCGTACAGTGCACACCTCTAGGTGGGCCTTTGAAAGCATTTCTATACAGCACTAACAAAGCAAAAGGACTGCCAACTAAACAGGTGTGTCCAGTGTGAAACACACATGCTGGGACCAGGCGTGGTGGCTGGAAGATGGGTCTGTACCTCAGGTGTGTTCAGTGTGAGACGCACACGCTGGGTCAGGTGTGTTCAGTGTGAGACGCACACGCTGGGTCAGGTGTGTTCAGTGTGAGACGCACACGCTGGGATCAGGTGTGTTCAGTGTGAGACGCACACGCTGGGTCAGGTGTGTTCAGTGTGAGACGCACACGCTGGGTCAGGTGTGTTCAGTGTGAGACGCACACGCTGGGTCAGGTGTGTTCAGTGTGAGACGCACACGCTGGGATCAGGTGTGTTCAGTGTGAAATGCACACGCTGGGATCAGGTGTGTTCAGTGTGAAATGCACACGCTGGGATCAGGTGTGGTGGCTGTAAGATGGGTTTGTACCTCAGGTGTATTCAGTGTGAAACGCACATGCTGGGATCAGGCGTGTTCAGTGTAAGACGCACACGCTGGGATCAGGCGTGGTGGCTGTAAGATGGGCCTGTACCTCAGATGTGTCCAGTGTAAAACGCACACACTAGGATCAGGCGTGGTGGCTGTAAGATGGGTCTGTACCTCAGGTGTGCTCAGTGTGAAATGCACACGCTAGGATCAGGTGTGGTGGCTCCTGTCTGCAATCCCGGCACTTTGGGAGGCTAAAGTGGGAGGATCACTTGAGCCCAGGAGTTCAAGGATGCAGTGAGCTATGACTATGTCACTGCACTCCCACCCAAGTAAAAGATAGAGACCCTATCTCTATTTTTTAAAAAAGGACCAGACGTGGTGGCTCACACTTGCAATCCCAGCACTTTGTAAGGCTGAGGTGGGAGAATCTCTTGAGCTCAGGAGTTCAAGACCAGCCTGGGTGACATGGTGAAACAGTCTCTACAAAAAACACAAAAATTAGTTGGGTATGGTGGCATGTACCTGTAGTCCCAGTTACTTGGGGGGCTGAGGCAGGAGGATTGCTTCAGCCTGAGAAGTTGAGGCTACAGTGAGCCACGTTCACACCACTGCACTCCAGCTTGGGTGACAAAGCAAGATCATGTCTCAAAAAAAAAAGTACATGCTAGAATCAGCGAAGTATGTGAGGCAACCCTTACTGTATACAGACCATTACAAATGTGCACATTCCTTCTGCTGGTTACCTAGTTATCTTGTCTTATTGGGGGTCAGGAATGCTAACACTGTTTCAGTGCAGAGAGAATCTCTGCCTTCTTCCCAGCTTTGAGGGGAGACGTCTCCATCTTCTCCACTAGGCTGCTTTGCTGAAGACCGTGCTGTAGCCTTTAGCAAATTAAGTCAGTCGTGGTAACGTCTACTTAGACATGACAGACGTAGATGCACAATGATCTCCACTTCCTCCAGAACGCCTCCAAAATGAGAGAAAAAGAGCAAGCCGAGGATGGAGAGCCCCAGGAAGGAAGTGATGGGACATGAGAGAGGGGTGGGACACAACCACAGCTCAGGCTGTCGGCTCAGGGGCCCAGGGGCCCAGCTCAGAACCCTGGCTTCACCAGTCACTCTCCTGGCAACCTGAACGTCCTCATCCTGAAAGCAGCACTAACGCCAGTCCGCACCACGCAGGCGTGTGGTGGAAGAGGAGTTCGTTAGCGGGCAGGCTCCAGTGAAGCGTGACAAATGCTAGCTACTGTTATCCCTGTCATTGCAAACTGGCGACCAGATGTAAGAAACCGCTGAACAAGCAGTGACTCAGCAGAGGTGAGGGAAAGGCAGCCTTAGACCTGGACGGCGCGAGGTCAAAATGAAGCACTCCGCACACAACGCCTGGTGTCGGACGGAAAGGATCCGGCTCCCCCGAAGGAAGAGCTGAAAACCTGCGAGGGGTTCAGAGGCCCTGGATTCCTCTTCCCTCACTGGCAGATCGCTCGGGAAATGAGGCGGAGACCCTCTGGACGCAGAGATGTGATGGACAGCTTAGGGGTGCCTGTATCTTCCAGACTGGCTTTCTTCAGTTTGCTCTTCATCTGTTTACTGCATTTTCCCCCTGGCTCTTTAAGGCAAAGTTAATTTTTCTTGTTTTTAATCTTTGTTTTCTGACTAAATATTAAATCCTCTCCTGCTTTGGCTACACACACCCCACAGACAGGAAATGTGCTATTACTAACATTTGGCTATGAGTGTTTTATCAGTTTTATGGTATTTCCTCTTTAATCCAAGGATTTTAAGGTTGTCGTTTTCAGACTTTTGTTGAAGCTGCCCTTTCGTCACGGAGTTCCAGCTTCACTGTGTGTGGTCTGCCGCGGAGTTTATATGATGCTGATTCTTCCAGATTCCTGAAGTTTCCTTGCAGTGAGGTACATGATTGATTTTTGTACGGTCCACATATGTCTGAATTCCCTGTTGGATATATGGTCCTGCATGCCTCTATGAGGTCTGGCTAATTCATCCGGTCCCTAGTTTATTCCGCCTGCCTTTTACGTGCCGGGTGTCTCTGTTATCTAAGCACGTCTTTGATTCATCTACTTCGATGAGACTTCAGTTCCCATCTTCCCTATTTCAAGGTCATACTGTCGATGCACACGGAGTCAGGATCAGTATATCTTCTTGCTCTCCTGTTTCTACCACAATAAAACATTTTCCTTTGCTCCTTTCAGTATTTTTTCTCAGATTCTGCCTTGACTCATATCAGAACTGGCCACCTCAGCTTTTTTTGGTTCACATTTCTCCTTTTTCAGTCTTTGATTTCCAACCTTTGAAATGTATGTTCTTATTTTTAATTTGTTTAGAGACGGAGTCTCGCCCTGTCACCCAGGCTGGAGTGAAGTGATGCAATCACAGCTCACTGCAGCCTTGAACCCCTGGGCTCAAGTGATCCTCCTGCCTCTGCTTCTGGAGGATCTGAGACCACAGGTGTAGGTAAGCCACCATGCCCAGCTAATTTTTAAATTTTTAGTAGAGACAGGGTCATGCTATTTCGTCCAGGCTTAAATGCCGTGCTTTAAATTTGTGTCCCGTGGACAAGAGACTGCTGTATCATGATTTTAGCCAACACGGAATCGCTGCCTTGTGAGAGGGGAATTCAGATCATTTTCAGTGACACCTTTCTTTTCAAACATTTCAGCCATCGTATCCTACACTTCCTATTTATATTCACTAAGCTTTTCTTTCTCCTTTTCCACCTTTTCTTAGAGAGAAGAAAATGTTCTTTCCTCAGATACTTGAACTTTTCTCTGCCTCGCACTTTCTCCCATTCCCTCTAGTTCCTTTGGTGGGAATTCCGCAGACAAGCTTCCCAGCTTCCTGGTTTATTCTTGGCTCTATCTGTAATGTTGCTTTTCAATCCATCTCTTCAATTATTTCATCAATTATATTTTTTTATACTCAATGCTTCCAACTGGTCTTTCTTCCTGTTTCTTCTTCGTATTTCCAATTTTCTTTTATCACTTTGAATATATTGATTATTGGATCACTTCTCTCTTCACAAGGGCGGTGGTACGAACTCTTTCCTCCCTCTTACCTTTCTTCTTTCTGAGTCCCAGACACAGTCCAGCAGGATGTGCTTATCAAGGGCAATGGGAGGGGAGCCAGAGCCCTCAGCCTCGCCCGAGCCCCGGGGCCCTCGCCTGCTCCACTGTCTCCCCTGGCCTCACCCCTCGCCCCCCACCCCCATGGGGACCCAGCCACCTCAGGGGACCCACAAGGTCTCTGGCAGTGCTGCTGAGTGGGCTCCCTCCAGGATCCATCAATCTCGCTCTCTCCTGTGGCGCCCGAGGACGGGGTTCAGCCGGGGAGCCAGCAGCCCGTGCCACGCCGCCTGCTTCAATTCCCTTCTTACCGCATCCATCAGATGGTTTTCACATGTCATCTCTTTAAACGGGAGCTCTATTACAATATATTACGATATTCATCTTAATTGAGTGTATGTCGAAACACTGGAACAGTGAGAGAACACTGTCTAGTTTGGGAGAAAAATATTTTCCTTAGGGTGAGCACATGACAAACCTTGGAACCTGAAAGCCTGTGGAACTTGCCCAGAAGCCGCCAGGGGGACGGTGTGAGATCCGTGATACCGACACTCTGCGGTGAAAGCCATTTCTTCATACATGAATTCCAAATTAAACTCGCCTACTACTAAGGTCTAAGATACACAGTGGGATACTATAAAAGACCATTTTATTCAGTAACGTGTCCCTGTTACTTCACCCTCTGGGAGGACCAGTGAGCTCCTCTCCCTTCACACAGACACAGGAGGACAAGATCCTCTGACTCAGTTGTTGAAAGAAGCAGAAAAAGACCCAAGAGCACTGAATGGGCAGGAAAAAGTTTGTTCTCTGGCAAAGCAGGTGTATTTCAGAGGACTCCGAGAACAAATGGTTAACTCTATCATCAAAACCACAAGAATTTATGTTTCTAAAGGTAATTCTGAATGATTCTGGGCTGAATCATCAAAAAAAAAAAAAAAAAAAAAAAAAAAAGCAAGCGTCACAGCAAATGTCTGACATGAGACAGGTGCTGCACACCGCTGAGCCTGGCCAGAGAGCGCGAGGCTGAGCCTCCACCCGACCCGTGCGCCAGGAGACCCTGCATCCTCCGTCTCCTGCAGGCAACGCGGGAGCAAAACTTTCCACGCTGACAAATACACAGTAATATTCTGTCATTAACATTTACACGCCCGGGAATCCCTCAACTTAATTGAAAGAAAGAAAATAAGTTTCTTGACCTCTATTCAATCCAAAATAATGTCTATCATTTTCATTAATAGACACAGATTGCGCACGCAGCACAGTGCAATAGGCATCAGTCTGTTTTACAGCAGCTCCCACAGCAGATCTGGCCCCCCTGGGTTATAATTTCCCCTGGTATACAAATAGACCCACAATAAATCTAAAATGGTATTGTGCCACTCAATCAAAGAGGTAGAAAACAGCCAAGGGAAAATATGTATTTTGGATTCTTACACTATATTGATGTCTATGGTGAGTAAGATAATCATTTATATGGAAAGTAATGTCATTGTTCATTTTGGAATTACTGAAGTCAGTTTCTGAAAATGAAAAAGACTGAGGCAAAAATGAAAAAAAAAACAGCAACTAGAGAGCAATGTCTTCCAACAACCAGTTCATCATCAAATAAGATTCATAAACATCCCTGCCACTGAATACACATAAACGCATTTTGTACAAATGAAGCGAGGCTGTATGCTGCTTACCCAGTGCACTCCATTCTTCAGCAGCTATGCTGGCATAATGAGGGCCACGTGCCTAGAAACCGTTCTCTTATTGACATAGGAAAGAAGAGAGGGATGGAGGGAGGCCACCTTCCTGAGCGTCACCCTTCTGCAGGTTACCTGCCCCGCGGCAGGGCGCACAGCCGTCATCTGCAGCCAGATCCCAGCTCCCTTTTCTGGAGCAGGAAGTTCCAAGTTACAGCTCCTGGGCCAAATCTGGCCAACTGCCTGTGTTCTTAAAGAAAGCTTGACTGAGGCCAGGTGCGTGGCTCACACCTGTAATCCCAGCACTTTGGGAGGCCGAGGCGGGTGGATCACCTGAGGTGAGGAGTTCGAGACCAGCCTGGCCAACACGGTGAAACCCCATCGCTACTAAAAATATAAAAATTAGCCATGTGTGGTGGTGGGTGCCTGTAATCCCAGCTACTCAGGAGGCTGAGGCAGGAGAATTGCTTGAACTCAGGAGGCGGAGGTTACAGTGAGCTGAGATTGTGCCACTGCACTCCAGCCTGGGTGACGAAGTGAAAAAAAAGGCAAGCTTGACTGGAACACAGCTGCACTCACTTGTTTACATATTGCCCATGGCTCTTCATGCTGCAACAGCAGACTTGGGACTGTCTGGCCCAAAAAGCCTGACCCATGTGCCTCTGCCCCTTCACAGAATGAGGTCGTCAACACCCAGAGGATGGCTGCGTGGAACTCCCCCACCTTCATACTCCTGCTGCCTAAATCCTGAAGCCCTAGGCTCTGGCTAAATAAAACATGGAACTTCAACACAGTGAAAGAGTAAAATGATATTTGCTAAGAGCCGTTAACGATCCAGGATAGGGAACTCTAGTATAATGCTAAGGGTTAAGTATATGAAATGGTAAATTCTGTCCACTTACATCACTGCGAAATGTACATGCATGAAGAAAGACCGACAGGCAATACATCAAAAAGGGAACACTAGTTGTCCTTAGACGGTAAAATCTTGGATACTTTTTTCTACTTTTAACTTTTTAGTAAATTTCTGAAAAGAATGCATATTTCATTTTTAATTAGAAAATAAATTGGCTTTTAGAAATGAAAAAATAAAACCGTAACCCTAAAAACATACGTAATTAGTCTGACAAACTATCACACTCTTCCATTAAAACCAAACCAAACCAAACCTGGTGGTTTTTAACTTGGCTCACACAAAGCTACACGCTGAACCTGCTAATTCTTTAATGAATACAGTCCCAGACCACTCACAGGCTACAGCCAGCCAGCAAAATGTCGTGTGCAACATTTTCGGCACCTCGATGTGCAAGAGAGCAGCAGACTGTAAGAGAGCCGCCCCTGCGACTCCGCTCAGTTGCTCCAGGCCGTAGTTTTCTGACGGCCACTGTCGGCAAGCGTGGCATATTGATGCCCACATCCCGCTTAAGGGAACTGGATCAGATTGCTGTTCACTGCACTTCCTACTAAATGCTTATTTTAAAAATCTGACTGTGTCCTAAAAGGATCTCAGCTGCTACTGTGGTAACGCCTTGTGTCTTGGTAGAGAGAAAAGGCATTCCCTAATCAGAGGGCAGGCACCCATTTCAGAAACCATGAGGCCAACAGCCCTCAGTACGAAAGCATGCTTCTTCGTTTTTATTTTTTTTAGAGATGGGGTTTCCCTGTGTTCCCGGGGCTGATCTCAAACGTCTGGGCTCAAGTGATCCTCCTGCCTCAGCCTTCTGAGTAGCTGGGACTACAGGGCGCACAGCCACGTCTGGCCCAGGAGTCTTTAGGAGTGCTCAGCTGTGCGTGGAGGGAAGCCAGGTCCCAAGTCCTTCCCACTCATGGCAGAAGAACACGGTGCCCGAGAGAAACCCATCAACTCGATGAAATGCACTGGGTTTGGGACAGGCACGCTGGGGTGGGGCAGCAGGGACGGCGCGGAAGGCAGAGGTGCCATTTGTCTTATTTGCTCACTCCCTCCCTGCTCCTCCACCCACTTGCTGCCTGAAAACTTGCAGAAATGCCCCAGAGGGTCCCACGAAGTACAGCATCCAGCCCCGAGCGGGCAGGGTCTAAAGGCAGAGCTGGGGCAGCGCTGAGTCGGGAGTCGGGACACTGAAGCAGTCGTGCGGAAAACCCGGAGAAGGGGACGGGAATGTGAGTGGACGTGAGGCCTGTCCCACTGCAGGGTCCACGTGCGTCTCTGGAAGCTCCAGCCTACAGGCCCCCGGGGGATTTTCCAACTTTCTGCCCTCATCTTTACCAGCTCAAGACTGCACTGATATGATAACACGGCCTAATTATCTCCAAGGTCTCCCTACCATCACTTGGACCCTCTTCCTAAAACACGGTTCTTACTAAGTCATTTTTCTACCCAAACACCTGCAGGGGCTCTCTCACGCCAGAGTCCCAGGAGAAGTCAAGGCCCCCTGGCCAGCATTCAAAGCGCCCACTCTCGGAGCTCAACTGCACTCCGGGCAGACCTTCCTCTCAGGTCCTACCTCCTCCGAGCAGCTTTCTGGAGCCCTGTGCCCTCGGCCGTGGGTCTCTGTCCTCTGGGAGCACGACAGCGCTTGGTGCCATCGTTTACTCTCGGATCACACATGGCCTTGAAGGGCTCAGGTTTTCTTTGTCTTGCATGAAGCACCCAATGAAATCATGAATTTTCAAGCCACATCTTAGTCCCCTCAACCAGAGGATACATTTTTTGAGGGCAATATGTGTCTCAGCATCTCCTATAGTGGTCAGCATGGGTTTTGTTATGTACACAGTTGGTACTGAAGAAATTAGTTTCTGGGCAATGCACGAATGAACTCCTGAGTCATGTGGACCAGGCTCTTCCTGGGGTAATGTGAAATGGGCATTCATAAGCCTTTCTGGACGGGGATCAGACATAAAGTAAAGAGAGTTGGAAAGAACACTCGTGAAGGGGCGAGGCTGCGGAGGCCCAAATGAATGGCATGGGGGACGACAGTGGGGTGTGCACTGGGGGCCCCCGGAAAGGAGAGAGCTGGGAACTAGAGAGGCTAGGAGAAGCAGGAAGAGACACGCAGCCCCCAGAAGACTGTCTTTTCAGCAGTCTTAAAAAGAAAAACGTTTCAGGTGATAGATATCCCAGTTACCTCGATTTGATCATTAACTCATTGTATATGGCAGGCGTCCCCAAACTTTTTACACAGGGGGCCAGTTCACTGTCCCTCAGACCGTTGGAGGGCCGCCACATACTGTGTTCCTCTCACTGACCACCAATGAGAGGTGCCCCTTCCTGAAGTGCGGCGGGGCAGGGGGGCCAGATAAATGGCCTCAGGGGGTCGCATGCAGCCCGCGGGCTGTAGTTTGGGGACGCCTAGTATACGGTATCAAAATACTGCATGGACCCCCCAAAATGTGATATATCCAATTTAAAGAATACAAAAAGATTTCATTTTAAATGACCCAGTCTGTTGTATTCTGATACAGCAACACAAAACAAACACAGACAAACAAGAAAAGGCATGATGAACGAAGAACCGAGCAGAACGATCGGGAGGCGTGCTGCAACGCGTGCCTCACAGACTGGTGCATGCAGAGATCTGCGTTCAGAAAGGACGTCACCAACACAGAATGAACAACAGGCACGGAGCGCAGCTCCAAAACCACGTGGCTTCGGCCTCAAGAGGGTCTTCCACCTCACTGGATATGCTGAGGCCAGAGGCCTCCCATTAAGTCCCGCTTGCACGGACACTCTCAGTGGGAGGGCTTCCAGCTCTCCAAGTTTTGGGGAGAGCATCTCTTTGACCTTCAGGTACTTTCACCTCTGCCACATTCCTGTTCTCTCAGCACGGGACGCCTCCGGTCTGCGTGCTGGGGCCTCTCTCTCTTCTCTGCACCTCCCGGCTTTTCTACTTCCCGTCTCTGTCCCTTCCCGCGGCCACCTGCGGCCCCCACTGCAGTCTTCCAGGCTCCAGCACTGCCTCTCCTACTAGGGTTCCTGTCTACTGTGCTCTTTATTTCAAACATTGCAGCACACCTGTCTCTCTTTCTGCTTGGTTCCTCTTTTATAGCACTTTTTCTCGTTTGTCAGTTTTGTGTGGCTACCACAGAATACAACAGACTGGGTAATTTATCATGAATTTTTTTGTACTGTTTAAATTGACATATGACAGTCATATGTATTTGGGGGCTCCGTGTGATATTTTGATCCATGGATAAAATGCGTAATGATCAGATCAGGGTAACTGGGATCCATCCGACCTGTCCGTCACCTCACTGATTTATCTTTTCTTTTCGGGACTGTCTTCCCTACCTCTCAGTGCCTCTTTTGGCCTCTTCCCTTCATCTCCAACTATTTTCAGGTGAGTAGCAGTAAAAGGAGGTCTCTCCCTGGGTAGAAACATGCAGCCCTTATTTGGCGGGGGGTTGCGGGGCGCCCAGGGACAGCTAATGTGAGGGCTGCACTGCTCACCCCAGCATCATGAATCCCCAGCCCTGGGGTCTGGGGTCAGTTTGTTCTTGGCTGCAGAGGCAGAGCAGGAAGGCCAAGGTTTCCTCCACCCTCAGGCCACTCTGCCCCTCCCAGCCCCTTCCAGGGTGTCCCCGGGGGCCCTTATTTGCTATGCTGTTGGCCCCCCCACATCCACCCAGGGCTATGGGTGAGAAGGCAAGAGACTGTGGGTCTGCAGTGTTAGGCCGTCTGGACAGTAGCCTGAAGAGTGTCCTCCGCTGGTGTCTGCTGCATAGCTGCGCCCTTCCCGTGGTATCTCAAGGGACAAGCATTTATCTACTAGGCGGTAACAGCCAGGACACACATGCTTTTCAGCAAAACATAAAACGGGAAAGTAGATATTAAAGACTGGCGAGATGGTCTAGGAGAGAAAATTGAATTTGGAGGCAGGAAACACACAGGTCCCATTGTGCGTTCCGCCGGTGATGCAGGGGCTGAGAGGCAGCATCTACCATCTTGGAGTATCACACACATTTCTTCAGTTATATTCCCAAGTGTTGTAACTTTTAAAAAGAATGGAGGTAGAAAAATCATGGCTTCTGTTTTCACTGCTAAAAATAAATGGAAAGATTACGCTTCAACTCAAGCAAGCACTTAAATGACTCCCTTTACAAAATGGCCTTTTCTTCCCCGAGAGAAAGTCCAGTTTCCAGTATGACCAATCCTGGTACTAAGTCACCTCTGCAATGAACAAAATGAGGGGAGGGTGTTCTTGGAAATCACAAAGCAGTGAGCTGCCCGTGAACAGATCAGAAGGAAGAAAAAGGATCTTTCACTCTCAAAGAGCAAAACCCAAGCCTCCACCGGTAGTCCCGAGTCACAAAAAAAGAAGACAGGGTACACTCATGTCTGTCACCTGGGCTCCTAGGACCCAGTGAATGCCTTGGGCCCACGTGGGTTAAGATCCCTGTGGGAGAGCCCAGGTGAGTGGGTCCTGGGATACTGCAGGGGCCACTCACCAGCGCAGGGCAATCTTGATGGGGGTGGTGAGGCAGGAGGTGAACAGGTCGGCTGGGAGGTCGGGGATCATGGGCAGCAGCTCCGTGGCTTCGCAGGCTGCCAGCTGGATGCAGTTTTTCATGGACGGTGGCAAAGGCATCTGAGCAAGAGGGTGATTCGGGTTGATTGCAGCTACCTGAAGGGCAGAACGTTTGGGAAAAGAGAGTGTGACTTAGCTGCTGGTCACAACCAAAGAGTAAGCTGGAGCTGTAACACAGAAGGAAAGAATAAGTCAGCTCAGGTGGCGGGCTTTCACCAGAAAGCCCTCTGGAGAGAGGCGCTGCTCCCAGCTGAACTGTCTCCGGAGGAGGACTGCAAGGCTGGAACACTCGGCCGTTTCATTCCCAAGGCCCTTCTGACAGCACAGCCTGCTTGTGTCTCTGTCAACTCTGTCTTCTTAGCAGTTTTCCTCTTTGCAGGCCTCACTCACCCTGGGACCGTATCGGTGTGTACCGGGTCTTTCACGGTGTCTTAGGCTCATTTTAAATGTTCCATCGTTCGTCCGTCCTAACCTTATTTTCTTGTGTTTAATAACATGGGAAGATGTTCAGGTTACGATGTGAACTCCATCCCCACCACCACCACCAGCAAACTCAAGACGTGAGTGTGAGTGTGCTAACTAAAGCGACCCCTCAAAAGAGACTGAAAACAGAGCGCGCTCATCCCAGAGTGGGGGTTACGGGGGCTTTGATTTTCTCCCGTCTTCATCCAATTGCTCTAAATGTTCCACAAACCAAGGTTCATTAATTTTGTCATCAGAGAGAAAGGGGAGGTGTTTTTTAAATTCAATACTTTCTCTCTCTTTAAAGTAGGGATAGTAATGCCGGTTGATATTTATTTCAATGAAATTTTGGTAATGTAAAAGTATCATATGTGAAGCTGAGACCACACTGCCATTTTAGGAAGAAAGGCACACAGCAAATTGTTGTTTTCTACTAAAATGCACAGAAATTTTCACTTTTTACCAAATGACATTTAATTGAAAGTGTAACTCTTCCTTCTTTTTAAATAATGCATTAGGTTCAAATGTTTAAAAATATCATAGGACTGTCTGATACACGAGTTTACTACACTGCCATAGATAACCAGGTGGGTTCCTGTTTTACCAGAAATCTACAGCATTCAACAAAACACAGGATCTTTATACCATCAATTACAATTATTCTAGCACTGAAATAGTGATTCCTTTCCCTGGCTGCCTACATTGCCTGTATGTGACCATTTTGGTAATCCACAAGAGGTTTTTCTGTCGTTTTCAGAAATAATGAGGTTCACAAGAATTCACGGCATTTTGGCCAGTAAAACTGAGTAACACATGAGGAATTAGGTACACACACTGCTCTGCCTACTTCTGGAAATAAGTATAAAGAACTGGAAAATACCAGAACCAGTTCGGCCAAATAGAATGCTTTCAGCTGGGGAGGCACAAGCCTCCCACAAGCAACGCCTCCCTTCTGGGGACGAAGAGTCCTCAGACACCGTGGGATGCAGGGAGGGTGCACCTGCTGGAAGGGAGGCCCCAGGTACCCTGGGAGAGCTCAGCTCGCAAAGCCCCGCTGTCGGTATCATCAAGGCTGGTCGGTTGTTAGGGGGAGAGGGGCAAGGGTAGCAGCCAACAAAGAGACAGGGAGTGGATAAACCGTAAAGAACGCACCACGGGCTGCTGGAGACGGAATCTGCATTGTCTTCACTTCAGCTACCCTGAAACGTGATGCATGAGCATCATTTAGATTGCTAAAGCAACGGGAAAAAAACCCAAAATACCGATCGCACAGGGCCACACGGCTTGCAGAACTCCTTCATTCACTTGTCCACAAATACTTATTATTTGGCTGCAAGGGAAAGCATTCTGCTGTAGGGCGCCAACCTCGTCTGCCTTTCCAGGCCGGGATGTGCTACCGAACGCGGCTTCAGACCGAGAGCGCCTCCTGCTGACCACGCGGACAGCCTGAGCGCCGGACCATTGCGTTACAGAGGCTGGACACCCCAGATCCGGGGCCCGGACACTGTTTGTGACTTATACAATTCCTAGAGCTTGTTTTGTGCCTACCGCAGGGACCAGATCACTTTTCTGTTGACTCAGACTGTGGCAGGCCTCCATGAAGAAGAGGCACTGAATCTTGTCAATGACGATGAACGTGGGGTGGGGGTGAGATGAAGCCGGAACACAGGGTTTTTAATCACCGAAGGCTGCTATGAGCTTCACGGCTTGATGTGGGGAGAATGTGTCTGTGTCTGCATTTTTGCTCCTCCCTTTTAGTCGCGTAGTTCTTAGTATTTCTTACAGCTCTTTCACATACACTATTTCCTTTTTATCATCCAGAGGCCCCAAGGATGACACGGACCGCCCAGCACATGCGTCCAGAGTGCCAGGCAATGCCCCTGATTTTAGGGCCACCTTTTGCCCATCATCCCATCTGGATCCTCCTGAATCTCCACCAAGCACCCACAATGCCAACATGAAAGCTGCCCAGCCCTCTCCAGACAGCACTCCCAGCGCCTTTGGAATGAAATAGACACACAGCTGTGTTCACTCACAGACAGTCCACGCTGCGGTGATGGTACAGAATGCGCTGTCATCTGACTGCTGACAAACTTTGTTTAAACATCTCAAATTTCTCAAACGGAAGGTACCGATGACTGCTAGTGTTATTAATAACCCATTCTAATATAGGAACACTAAACTCAGAAGACAAATCAAATTCTCGTATACCTAATAATAATTTAAACTTTTCAATAAAAACTGCTATTTCTAGAGGAAAGAGGTTTTTTTCATTATGGTAAATTATATGTAGTATAAAATTTGCCATGTTAACCATTTTAAATGTACGGTTCCGTGGCATTAGGTATATTGACATGCTGTGCAGCCATCACCAAGCGTCACCAAGGAGTGGGGTTTTTTAAAGAAGAGGGCAGAGGGAAGGCAAAATCCTGTTTAAAACCATTTCCTGGGCTCTAGGCTCTATGAGCTAGAACAGCATCGGCAATGCAACCTGCTCTACGCAGAAAATTAGTCTCCAGGTCTGCTGTGACAGGCCCACTTAGCCGGGCGATGGGTCCAGGCACAGTGTGGGCCTGCAGCTATTCAGACCCGCATCATGAAAGGCGGATGGATGTGTGCCTGGTGCTGGCAGGGCAGGGGAAGGCTGTGAGGAAGTGCTCTCTGACTCCTGCGCTCGGTGGAAACGCACTCTCCCATGCCTCCAGAAAGGGCTGGGAGGGAGGAGGGCAGGAGACAGCTGAGGCAGCCTTCCGTGACATGAAGCGCACGGTCCTGAACTGTGGAATGCGGCGTTTGCCGTGTCTGCTGGGACTGCCAGCAGACTTGTGCTATTTTAATCGGCACCACTACCACCGGCCATGGCTGGCAGAGGATTAAAAAGGAAACAACTTTGAGTGGGAGGAAATGGCCCTTTATGCAAAAACTAAGTTCAATATTCCTATTTTCCTTTTCAAAGGGATGTGTACATAGCAGAAATATAGCAAAAGTATCAGTGTGGTTTACTAGTTTTAGCGTTTCTTCTTATATAACCAGGTGCGGTGGCTCACACCTGTAATCCTAGCGCTTTGGGAGGCTAAGGCAGTAGATCACTTGAACCCAGGAGTTCAAGATCAGGCTGGGCAAGACGGAAAGACTCCCATCCCTCCAGAATCTTTTTTTTTTTTTTTTAATTAGCCGAGTGTGGTCATGCATGCCTGTAGTCCTGGCTTCTCAGGAGGCTGAGGTAGGACGATGACTTGAGCCCAGGAGTTTGAGACCAGCCTGGGAGAGATGGAAAGACCCCCGACTCCACAAAAAAATTGTTTAAAATTAGTCAGGGGTAGTGGTTTGTGCCTGTGGTCCCAGCTCCTCAGGAGGCTGAGGTGGGAGGGTTCCTTGCGCTCATGAGTTAAAGGCACCAGTGAGTTGTGATGGCTCCGGTGCACTCCAGCCTGGGTGACGGAGCAAAGCCATCTCTAAAAACAAACAAAAAGAGCCCCTCAAAACGAAAAGCCTTTATTTTTATAAGTTGCTTCTGTCTTAAATTTACTCTCTACACAGAACTGAGAACTGGGCCAACAGGTCCCCCTGCCACAGCCTCCAACACTGCAGTTCCTCCGCCGCTGCCAACCATTTGTGCCAAGCTTCCGAAATCTAACACCTCTCATACCAATACCACCTTTCTTCCAAGTCAGCACTAGAATGCAGGATGGCACGGGGCGGTGGGGCGAGTCTCCAGTGTACAGAAGCCACATGAGAACTCAGCAGTGTGAAGGGGACGTCCTTAGGGACCAAGAAGCCTGTGTCTTGTCTGGTGCAGCGGCAAAGCTCACCTGGTCTGGACCCGCTGGGTTTGCGCCTGCGTTGCTATGTCAGCCTGCTCCCCGGGACGCACGGGGACTTGGCCCAATGCCTCCTGCAGCACGCCGGACACCGGAAGCATTCTGTGGTTGCCCAACGAGGCAGTCAGAGAGGTAGATGTAGAAACAGCTTTATCCCAAATAGAAACTTCACCTCCCGATTCAGCGTGGCCATTCACAGGAACCCCACCTACCTAAGAAGCCCCCCAAGGTATGCTGGTGCACAGACAAGAAGACACGCACTTTGGGTGCAGAGGATCCAAGAGCAGGTGAAAGGCAGTGACGGTGCCTCCCTCACCTGGCACCTGTCTGCCCGGCCTAGGAGGAAGCATGCTGAATTCCTTCTTTCACACCACACTACTGGGTGCAGAGAGTGCATAGGAGACCTCTTTGCTTTAGGGGTATGAGAACCAATAGCTTTTTTTTTTTTTTTTTTTTGGAGAGGGAGTCTCCCTCTGTCACCCAGGCTGCAGTGCAGTGGTGTAATCTCTGCTCACTGCAATCTCCACTTCTGGGTTCAAGCGATTCTCCTGCCTCAGCCACCTGAGTAGCTAGGACTACAGGTACACACCACCACGCCAGGCTAATTTTGTATTTTAGTAGTGATGGAGTTTCACCATGTTGGCCAGGCTGGTCTTGAACTCCTGACCGCAAGTGATCTGCTGGCCTTGGCCTCCCGAAGTGCTGGGATTACAGGTATGAGCCACCACACCCAGCCAGAACCAGTAGCATTAAAAAAAAAAAAAAAAATTCCTGACATTCAAGCCAAAGGATTCTGCCAATGAACATTATTCTTCAGGGTTAGCCACCCAAGGAGGGGCAAAAAAACTATTTGAACAGATGATTTATTTCCTGTACATTGTTTTGATTTTGCATTCTTCTAAGATACTGATCCTGTAACTGAAATTATCTTTCAGAAACAGGCCTGAATGTAAGGCTAACTGCTTGTGATTGGCCAAGCTTGGGACAGCACCCAGGTCTAAAAGTGACCAATTCCAGCCCAGAGCCATGGTTTTCCTGAAGATCAAGGCCCAAGCTGAACGTGTACCCAAAGGGGTTTCTCCCAGAGAACCTAGGGACTCCGACACGAGAAATATTCTCATCTTTAAATGCTCTCCAGAGTCTTCTGGAGGGTTTGGTAAGGATCCAGAAAAGGCTTCCGAGGCGACACACAGCAACCAGATCCAAAAAAGACATCTGCTGCGTCGTCCCCACACGTGGGTGACACGGAGTCGGTACACGCGGATTTCACGAAGAAGCTGGCCAGCAGCTCACCCAAGCCTGCCATCCGCCCCCTGCAGAAAGCACTGCTGGACGGGCAGCAGGGCCACTCAACAGAACTTTGTTGTTGTTGTTGTTGTTCAGAAGGAGTCTTGTTCTGTTGCCCAGGCTGGAGTGCAATGGTGTGATCTCAGCTTACTGCAACCTCCACCTCCTGGGTTCAGGTGATTCCCCTGCCTCAGCCTCTCAAGTAGCTAGGATTACAGGTGAACGCCACCATGTCTGGCTAATTTTGTATTTTTAGTAGAGACGGAGATTCTCTGTGTTGGCCAGGCTGGTCTCGAGCTTTTGACCTCAGGTGATCTGCCCTCTGGCCTACCAAAGCGCTGGGATGACAGGCAGGAGCCACCGCCCCCAGCCTGCACATAACGTTTTCTAAATAAAATGTGAACACTGGGCTGCTTCTTTTCGTTCTCAAACACATGTAAAAGGCATCTTTACAATGAGATTGGTACCAATAACTTCAGAGGAGTCTTTAACAAGTAGTTTCTGAAAATAACATCTTCTTGGTAATACTTTCAGTTCTGCCTTAAAGTAACTTTTATTCTCAGTTCAACAACACCTACTTACAATGGATATCTTTGCAAAGTTAAAAGGCTGAGCTCGATAAAGGAATAGTGTATTACTTATCCAACTCTATTAATATTCAAAGATATTAATGCAGCATCTATTACGTGATACAGCATACCAGAAACGGCAGATGCAAAGCAGGTCATATTTTTAATATAGTGTTGATATAATTATGTATATCAAATATTAGATTTTAATTTAAAAATCAAGTTGTGCCTATTGCTGGCAACTATAACATCCAGGCTGAGAGAGCAGAAGGAGCTCTGTCTGGTGGATGCAGATGTCCAGGGATATGGAGAAGCTGCAGGGCCGCCCTTCCAAGGCCAGCCAGAACCCCTTCATAACAACACTTTGCCACAGTGATCCTGACTTTCCCCAAATGAAGCGTCCGTTATTTTAAAGCCATTGAGTTATTAGCAACTCAACAGCTTCTAAATGCTCTGGGATCCTTCTACAACTCTGTGAAGATGGTCAGTTAGCAATGATGCCAATTTCTCTCATACAGTCAACTAAAAGAGATACTGAAAATTCTCCACCCTACATGTCAAGAAGAGATTTTTAGGGGGAAGGCTTAGCTTACCAGTGGCAGTAGGGGGAGAAGGATCTAACTCATGGCGTACTCTTTGAGCAGTCTCTAGCAGAGGTGGCTAGTAGCCAGAATTGTGCCAGTAACCAGGGCTGTGCCAGTAACCAGGTTTGGGCTAGCAAACCAGGGCTGTGCCCCCTGACCCTTGTGCCAAGGGCAGAGTAGCAAAGTTAGCTGTAAAAGTAGCGTTTGGGTTTAAAGTGCTATTTGGCTTTATGATTGGTTTCATGAGTTCTAGCCCATGCAGACACCTTTCACAAGAACTGACGACCTCTTCCAGGCCTGGCAATGCCCAGCACTCCCGGAGCACTGCTGGAGCTCCCTACGTAAGTGGGTCCCGTGTCCCGGCCTCGCCTTCTGCCTCTCCCTGTCATGGACACACCTTCCCTACCTCTCTTGATGCTGGCAACTTCTCATGCTCTAAGGCTCAGGTCAGACATCTCCTCTGGCCTCCCTCGGTCCTTGCAGGTTCTTGTCTGCATGGCAGAACCATGCACACACACGTGTCTGTGTCTGTTTATGTGCATACACTTGGGCACCTGGTTCCCTTGTCCAGGGTCCTGCCCCCCGCCAGGTGGGTGCCTTCACCCCCGGAAACATTTTGTTCATCATCAGCCACTGTGCTTCTGCTGACTTAACTCTAACGAACTGAGTCATAAGAGAGACAGCCTTGGCTAACTCCAGGAGAGAGACGGGAAGACAGGAAGGCTTCCAATTCTGTTAACAAGGAGGAGAGGGAAAGCTGAAGAAACTAGCAGTAGCTGAGCATAAAGTGGGTGTTCTTCCTAGTGCTCAAAGGACAATCTAATAAGGCCGGATCCAGACACATGTACTCACAGAACCTTCCAAAATAAACACCAGTTAGAAAGGAACGTATGTGATGCACTAGGAATGTGCTGCAGCATGCCACCAAAAGCTGTGTGTGTGTATGTGTTTAGGTGTGTGTATACGTGTAGATATGTCTGCATGTAAGTGAGTATATAGGACTATGTGTGTATACAGGTGAGTGTGTATGTGTGTGTATGTTTAGGTGTGTGTATACGTGTATATATGTGTATATGTACATATGCATGTGAGTATATAGGACTGTGTGTGTATACAGGTGAGTGCGTATGTGTGTGTATGTTTAGGTGTGTGTATACGTGTATATATGTGTATATGTACATATGTATGTGACTATATAGGACTCCGTGTGTATACAGGTGAGTGTGTATGTGTGTGTATGTGTTTAGGTGTTTGTATATGTGTAGATATGTCTACATGTGAGTATATAGGACTATGTGTGTATACAGGTGAGTGTGTATGTGTGTTTATGTTTAGGTGTGTATATATGTGTATATGTACATATGTATGTGAGTATATAGGACTGTGTGTGTATACAGGTAAGTGTGTATGTGTGTGTATGTTTAGGTGTGTGTAATGTGTATATATGTGTATATGTACGTATGTATGTGAGTATATAGGACTATGTGTGTATATAGGTGAGTGTGTATATATGCAAGTGTGTATATATATTTAGGTGTGAGTACACGTGTATATGTGTGTATCTGCATAGTGTGAGTATATAGGACTATGTGCGTATATAGGTGGGTGTGTGTGTATACGTTTAGGTGTGTGTACACATGTATATATGTGTATATGTACGTATGCATGTGAGTATATAGGACTATATGTGTATATAGGTGAGTGTATGTGTTTAGGTGTGTGTATATGCGTATATATGTACATATGTATGTCAGTATATAGGACTACGTGTGTATATAGGTGAGTGTGTATATATGCATGTGTGTATATATGTTTAGGTGTGTGTATACATGTATATGTGTGTATCTGCATATATATGAGTATACAGGACTATGTATATATAGTGTGTATGTGTGTGTTTAGGTGTGTGTATATGTACATATGTATGTGAATATGCTTAAGTGTGTGTATACGTGTATATATGCATATGTGTGTATGTGAGTATACAGGACTGTGTGTACATAGGCAAGTGTGTATATGTGTGTATATATGTATAGGTGTGTATATACATGTATATATGTGTACATGTACATATGTTAGTATACAGGACTATGTGTATATAGGTGAGTGTATATGTGCATATGTGTATACGTGTATACATGTATGTGAGTAGGACCATGTATGTACATAGGTGAGGGTGTATATGTGTGCATGTTCGTGTATATGTTTAGGTATGTGCACACATGCATATATGTGTATATGTACATATGTATGTGTATATAGTACTATGTGTGTATATGTCTTTCTGTGTGCATGTGTAACTGTACATGTGTGCATGTTTATATATGTATGGGGCATGCATATACATATGTCTATGTGTACAGGAGTCTGTGGGTGTGTGTGCATGTATACATGTACATGTCTATGTGTGCATGTGTGCACATGTCTGTTTATGTGCATGTACATATGCATGTGTATGTGTGTGGGTTGTCTATGGTGCCTATGTGTTTCTCTGTGTATATGGCTGTACATGCATGTGCATGTGTGTATATGTATGGGCATGTATGTGTATATAGGTGAGTATATGTGTGTATGGCATTGATGCATGCCTATATGCATATGTGCCTAGGTATATACATGTATGTACATGTAGGTGAGCACACGTGTGCATGTGCGTATGCTGTATATGTGCACATCTATATGTACATGTCTGTATGTGCGTGTGCTTACATACGTGTGTGTGTAGACCTGCTCCTCCAGGACTCGACTGTACTGTGCATCCTCATGCTTCCTCCAGACCTGGCCTCCGTGTGCGTGCGCCACCCTTCCCCTCTGGCGTGACCCCTCCACGCTCCTCCAGCCGCTCCTCCCCTCACGTACTGGATCCTGTTCCCTTCACATCCTCCTAAGGGCCACGCTCAGCAGCTCTCCCTCCCTCCCACATACTGGTTTCTCCCTCTCTGTCAGTTTATTCCCATTAGCACAAACACACGCTCTCATAACATCCACGTAAAGAAAACAAAGCTCCCTTGGGAGTCACACATGGCATCGCTCACCCGCTCTTGGACAGTTTACAGTCACAGGAGAGTCCCACACCCTGCACTGAAACTGCTTTTGTTAGGTCCAGCCACGGCCCCGTGTCCGCAATTGCAGCCGTCCATCCTTGGTCCTCATCGTGTGAGCCGCTCAGCAGCGAGCCATCAGCTCCTGCCGCTAGCTCCAGAAGGCTCTCCTGATGCTTTTCCTGACTTCCTAATGCCATGAGTGCCTGGTTTCCCTCCAGCTCCCTGGCAACGTCTCTGGTCTGGTCTGTCAATGCCTCTCCTCTTCCCAGACTCTACATATACCACTGAGAGCAGGCCTCGGCCGGCCTCTCCTTTCCAGCTACACGAACCCCACAGGGGCTCGTCACCATCCCTTGGCTTCAGCCACTGTCTAATCCAGGATGCCACTGACCACCTTCTTATGGGAGTAGAGCCAGGGTTTGTCCACGTGTGTGCTGCTGTATGCCCTGTCACCCTACCTAATTTACAGGAGATGCTGGACAAACATCTCTGATGGGACCTCATACTCCACACTGCCTGAGCAGAGCTCTCCTGTTCTACACCTCAAGACCTCCATCCGGTGCCCAGCCTCATGGTCCACCCGGCTTGGGAGACAGCCACTCCATTCCACCCAGGCCAGAAGTGTTGGCACTGCCTTTCCCTCCTTTTGCTTACGTCCCACAGCTAATCCAGGGTGAATCACTCTTCTTTCACAACGTACCCCAGATGCAAACATTTGCCTCGCCAACAACTACCACCCTAGTCCAAGCACTGCCACCACCTGCCATGGCCTCCTGCTCTGCCCTCCACCCGGAAGGCCCCACAGCAGCATCACCCTCCACCCAGAGGGCCCCACTGCTGGGGAGGAGTCTTTTTACTCTGCTCATCAGCCAAGCCAGCAGGTGTCAGCTGAGCACCTGCCGTGGGCCCAGCACTATTCTAGAGTGCACGCCACTTTCCTGCTGGGTCACGGGGTAACCCTCAGTTTCACATTTTGAGAACCTTGCCAGGCTATTTTCTGAAGCAGCTGTATCATTTTACATCCCCACCAGCAGTGTGCAAGGATTGCAATCTCCCCACACCCTCACCAACACCTGCTATCACCCATCTGTTTTCCCGCTGCCACCCCATCTCACCGTAGTTTCTCTTTGCATTTCCCTGATAACCAACAATGTCTTTTTCTTGTCTTATCCCACTGGCTAGAACTTCCAGTGCTTAACGCTGAGTAACAGTGGTAAGAATCTATACCCTTGCCTTGCTTCCAGTCTTAAGGGGGAAACATTCCATCTTTTACCAGTAAGTCAAAGGACAGCTGTAGGTTTTTACAGATGTTTGTTTTTAATCAAACTGAAGCTCTTTTCTATGCCTAGTTTGCCGCAAGGTTTTGCTTTTTTGGTTTTACTCTCATGAATGTGTCGTGTTTTGTTGAAAGAGTTTTCTGCATCCACTGGTAGGATCCTATAATTTTTCTTTAGTCTGTTGGTATGAAGTAGGTAATTAAGTTTTAAACATTGGGCTAGACGTCTATAACTGTAAAAAGTCCCACGAGGTCACAGAGTATAATTCTTTTTATAAATTGCTGGAACTGACTTGCTAATATTGTTTTTAGGATTTACGCATCTAAGTTTGTGGCAGATATTGACCTGCAGTTTTTATTTGCTTTTTGAACAGTATGTCTGGTGTTGACATTTGGATAATGATGGCCTCATAAAATGAACTGAAATGTGCTCCCTAAACTTCTGTCTTCTGGAAGAGACTGTGCCGAACTGGTGTTCTTTTTAAATGTCTGGCAACATGCTCCACTGCAACCACGTATGCTTGGAGATTTATTTTTCAGACCATTTTAAGTGACAAATTCAATTTCTTTCATGATTGTAGGACTATTCAGATTATCTTCTGAACAGATAATATTCAAAATATTCAATTGGTTGAATTTTGGTAGTTGAGGGTTTTAGAGGAATTGGTTCATTTCCTCTAAGTTAATGGATTTAAGAGCATAAAGTTGTTTATTTTCTTTAAATGGCTGCAGGATCTGTAGAGATTTTTCCATCTCCCTCTTGATTCTTCTTTTTATTTTGTTGGTATTGCTAGGAATTTATCCATTTCATTTATTTTTTTCTGAGAATCAGTTTTTGATATTTCTCCATTGTTTTTCTGTTTTCAATTTCAATGATTTCTGCTCTTTATCATTTCCTTTCTTTGAATTGCTTTATTTTACTCTTCCAATTTCTTGAGGTAGGAAGTTATATTAATAATTTGATATCTTTCCTCTTCTAGCATAAGCTTAGTGCTATAAATTTCACTTTCAACACTGCTTTAGCTGCATCCTGTAAATACATATACGTTGCATATTCCTTTTCATCTAATTCTATGCATTTTTAAAAATTTCCCTTGAGGCTTCTGACCCATCATTCAGAAATACGTTGTTTAGTTGTTGTTGTTGTTTTTTTTTTCCACAGATTTTTCTCTTGTGTTTATTGACTTGTAGTTGATTCTCCTGTGGTTAAAGACCATATTCTGTGTTTCTTAAAACTTGCTGAGGTTTATTTGATGACCCAGGATATGACCTACACTGATGAATGTTCTGTGGGCACTGATATATTCTAGTATGTATTGGCTGTCGTTGGATGGAGTATCCTGTAAATACCACCGTGATACTTAGAGCTGACATTTCAACATAGATGATCACTTCATCTTCAAGAAAAGATGGCCTAACTTCTTCTTTTCTGATCTCTACGCCTCTGTTTCCTGCCCTTGTCTTCTGCGCAGACTGGCTTATTGTGTGATGCTGGAGAGGAGCGGTGGGAACGAGCGCCTCTTCTGTGTTTCTCCCAGCGGTGTTCTGTGAAAGCACTGACTTCCCCCTTGCCCCTCTCCTCTCATGAGGCTCCACGTTCAGCCAGAAGCTCCACTGCCCTGTGCCACCAGGATCCTTGATGAAAGACATCTGGCCATGACCTCACTCCCTCCCACCTCACTGCCGGGGCAGGGGGAGCCCCTCAGGCCCAGTGGGAGGTGCAGAGGTCTTCCTGCGACAGCAAGCCGGGCCAGGCAGATGGGTCCTGCTGGGATCGCAGTGCCCCGTTCCGCATCCCATGGTGCTGGCCATCATCTGTGGTCCAGAATATCAAGCGATTTCAGATAATACTTTAAAATAGACGAAATTAGAAAAAAATATACGGTTAAACTCTAAGAATTAATTTTGGAAAAACTCCCAGTTTTATGACAAATGCTAATAGTATATTGTATTCATGAATTAGGGGCAATAAATTTTTCCTTGTTGCTTGTCATATTTCTTTTCTTTTTTTGGGGGGTGGGGACAGAGTCTCACTCTGTCACCCAGGCTGGAGTGCAATGGGACGATCTTGGCTCACTGCAACCTCCACCTCCCAGGTTCAAGCGATTCTCCTGTCTCAGCCTCCTGAGTAGCTGGGATTACAGGCGTGTGCCACCGCACCCAGCTAATTTTTGTATTTTTAGTAGAGACGGGGTTTCAACATTTTGGCCAGGCTGGTCTCGAACTCCTGACCTTGTGATCCACCTGCTTTGGCCTCCCAAAGTGCTGGGATTACAGGCGTGAGCCACCGCGCCGGGCTGCTTGTCATATTTCATACAAATCAATTAAAGATCAAATATATTTAATGGATCATAGATACATCTAAAGACAACTAAAGGTAGTTTATTCAAACATGTATTTATTTATCAAGCCAAATCTATAAATATGTCCTGAGCGTCCATTTAACATGAGGTATTCTTGGCAGGTTTACATAACAGATGTAAAGTAAGCTGACAACCGTAGAAGAGAGGCTACAGGACAATGCGTCGTCATGTCAAGGCTGCTGTGTAGGAGATTGCCACGTTAGGTCGGCTGAAGAAGAGTTCAGGCTTGGCAAAGTGTTTGCGAAGAAAGGAGAATTTTAGTTGTGCTCTGGAAGTTGCCCCTGCTAATGACACGCTTTGCTTTGTCTGTGAATTTCATTTAAGATCATCAGCTGTAAGGGCTCTTAAATTTGTTATGTGGAGAAATCACTTTTCTTTTTACTGAAGCCTCCAAATTCTAGGACTTAGAGTTGTGAAAGTTGCCAACAGAAACGACCTTTATCTTCCCATGCAAACCTCAGAAAGGGATGGTGCATGGGCACAGAGAAGCAGCGAAAGGCTTGGCGGCCACGTTCAGCTCAGCTGCACAGACTGAAGATGGACGAAATGGCACAAATGTCCCACCAACTGTGAAATGTCACACAAACCAAAGGCTCAGCCCTGCCACGTACCCCGGGGTGGGCTGGGCATCGCATGCTGCCTGTTCCCTCCAGGGCTGCCCTTCCAACACCCACTGGCAGGTAGAGACCTCATTTCCCATGGTCCCATTCTCCTCAGTGGGGCTTCAGGGGTGCTCGTTCTGTGGATTCCAGCTAAAGGGGTTTCTAATGCATGCTTTTGGATGAACTCCCCTTCTCCTATAGACAGTGGAAATGGCAGCATTTCTGCTAAATTAAAAATGGACTTCTCTCTGGTTGTTGTGGTAGTGGGGAGGGAGGGAGGGAGGGAGAGAGAGAGAGAGAGAGAGAGAAAGAGAGAGAATGAATATTGTGCTTCAATTACATTAGACATTTCTTAATATCAGGGAGCAGATATTCTAATGTTTTGAAAACCTTCAGAAGTATAGGTTCTTACAGCTTACTATAAATAAACTGTAAGGTACACAAAGATGACTTGGCCAACTTTTACTGAAAAGAGGAAGTGAAATTGTTCAGACTGCATGCAGAGAAGGGAAGTGAGAAGGTGGCCCCCGTGCCAAAGCCTGGAGTGGTGCAGGTTGAAAGGCATGGGTTACCTCAAGACCTGCCATCAGGACAGCCACTTTCTCACCTGTGTGCCTGAAGCCAGGTGTCCTGCAATGATCCTATACCACTGCCCTCCCCAGAAAGCACTCAGGGTTGTGGCTTTTTTCTTCTAAATAGAGTTACTGATATATCTGGGAAAATTAAAGGCAGCTAGTGTAGTCATTTAGAGCCCAGAGAAATAAAAGCCTTGGGGTGGGGATGTCAGTGAGTCCCCAGTGCAGCAGCCAGCACCCCCTATTTCCCATCAAGCAAGGCCCTCTGGCCAGCGCTTCCTGCCACAGACACAGTGATGGGCTGTTTTTCTTCATTCTTAAACATGAGAGACAATAAAATCACTGCACATGTCCAGTATGAGAGAGAAGAATCAAAATTAACCAAAGGAAAAAAATTATGCTGGGGGAAACAGAAATAACTTAGGAAAGAGGAAAGCATCTCTTTAAAACCTAAAAATTAATATCATTTGAAAATTCATAAAGTAATGACGTAACAGACATCAGCTCATGTCCCTACTGCCTACAAACGACAAACTCTGAAATTACAGGAGAAGGCACTTATGAAAATCACTGCTTGAAAGACAAACACAGGCGATCCTGAGCTCCTGTGGAATCGGCACTGTGGACCCCTCCTCCAAATTACAAACACCATGACCACGGCAAATCCGGAGAGAAGATTTGCAAACTCACACACACAGATTCCAATTAGGAAACAGTGACCAAGAAATACACCTGTTGACAGGTAACCTACCCCAAAACCAATTGATGGTATTCAGCAATCACTACCATCCCAGCCTGCAGCATGAGAATGGACCTGCTGCAGAATTTCACACCGGCCATGCCGTGTGCCCTTCCACAGGACCAGCAGAGGAACGAGAGACCTCAGAACCTGAGTACCTTAGTTCCGTGAAACACGCATTCCATATTGTTTGAGGAAGCTTGAGGATTCTGGACATGAGTTATTTTTGGCAGCATTATAATATTCGAGATAAGATTTAGTTATGGGGATCAGTGCAGGGGCTAATGTGTCATCTGTTAGTTCAAATGGGGGTTTCCACAGTGGAGGGCAGTGAAGTCACTGCAGCCTCGGGGATGCCACGGACCCAAGCAAGCTTCTCGTTGTGGCACTGAATGACCGTGTGACGGGTTTCTGTGCTTTGGGAGTGTACGGCCAGAGGTGGCAGGACTGGACCACACAATCGTGTTCAGAGACACCACACACAAACACGATTTACTCACAACCATCTTGAGAAAGCCTTGCAGAGCGCAGAGGGGTGGTGGTGAAGTGAATCGTGCTTGTGATTGATGGGCTCAACTCATTTTTTTTTAAGAGATGGGGTCTTGCTCTATTGCCCAGGCTGAAGTGTAGTGGGACAATCACAGCTCACTGCAGCCTCCAGCTCTGAGCTCAAGTGACCCTTCCACCTTGGTCTCCAGAGTAGCTGGGTGACATGTGTGCGCCACCACAGCTGGCTGTTTCGCTATGCTGCCCAGGCTGGACTCAAGCCATCTGCCCACCTTGGCCTTCAAAAGTGCTGCGATTACAGGCATGAGCCACTGCACTGGCCAGGGCTGAACTTTAATACAAGACTCTTCTGACACACAGCCACAGGCAAGTTCTTGTGCTGACACACAGCAGAGGCAAGTTGTTGGTGGGAGCCACGGAAATAGGCTGAGAAGTTATTCTCAGAAGGTATTCTCAGGCTATTTCCGTGGCTCCCACCAAGAAATTGCCTCTGCTCCAGCCCTAAACCAGACAAAGATGGCTACATGCAGAACGAGACTGACCGGGGCAGTTGAGCCCGTGCCGTCCCTGCAGAAGGAAAGACACTATTTTCTTTACCGCCAGCACAACTTGCCACTGGCCTCCTGTTAGAAAGAAGAGAAGCTCGCCTAGATTTGACACCGGGCTTTACTGCTGTCTTCAATGACGGTGAGTTGTAACTGAGTTTGAAAAATATCCACGAGAAGAATAACCGGTGGACAAGACTTAATGAACTCCACTTCCAAGAGCATCTGTTTCTTTAAGACTTCACCTTCCTTTCTAGTTTACAGGCTGAGGATTTAGTATCCAAGATAAAAGCTGTTACAAAAACACTTGAATTCTCTCTTTTTCTCTCTCTCTCCAACTCAGTCAATACATACACTGTATGATGACTATAAATATTCCTCTAACGGCGTTTATCTGGATGGAGGTGGCAGGCTTATCAAGCACATCTACTCATCCACCACAAGCAGTAATCGTGCTACCCTTTGAAGAGTGACACTTGCCCCAAAGTCCATGCCTACACCATCGATAACAGATGTGGTGAGAATGAGGACATTACTCAGGCAATGTGGCTGATGGTCCTCATCAGATAACCTCATAGCCACCCCCACGTCCACTGCCTTTAGGCACTCCCCAACTACAGCTGCGGTCACATGACCCGGCTATGGCCAAGACGATCTAAAGCGAAGTCTGCTTGTTGCAGTCATCCCTCGATATCCACAGGGCACCGGTTCCTAGACCCCCACGGACACGCAAATCTGCCAGTGCACAGATGTCAAATGGTGTGCTGCTTGTGTATAACCTACACAAAGACTTTGGTGCACTTCGGATCACCTCTGGATTACTTCTGACATCTACTACAAAGTGAATGCTATGAAAACAGCTGTTATCCTGTATTGTTTAGGGAATCGTGATGAGAAGTGCACATGTTCAGTACAGTGCAATTTTTTTTCTTGAATGTCTCGGAGCCACAGTTAGTTGACTCCAAGGATGTGGAGGCTGCAGATACAGAAGGCGAGATCTACTCTCCTTTTGGAAGAGACACGTGTGGCCAGCACTGCCCCTTCCCCACTTCCTCCTGCCACCCAGGCAGATGAAACGTCTGCAGATGGGTGGGCATATCGCAACCATGTGGATACAGCCAATTGGCTAAGGATGCCTGGTCCCTGGGGGCACTGCCGAAACGTCAATCATTTGCGTCAGAAACCTTCTTAGTGAAAACCCAGTAGTGAGATTTTTCATTCCTTCCAATGCTGAAGGTCTCGGGCTGCCATACACCCTTTCTTAGGGTGTCACTTGAGGATTTGCTCTAGTAGAACAAAGGCGAAAATCAAGAGAGGAGGAGAAGTGGGGTCTAGACACAGGAATGGGTCCCGGAGAGTTACAAAGGGGAGCCAGCTGATGCCAGGGAGCAGGCCACAGGTGCCATCGGCTGAGTAAGGTGGGAGGAGGCGGGAGAGCTCGGAAGACCCAGGGGGAGGAGCCACCTTCTGCGCTCTGCTACTCACTCTGCGAATCCATCAGTGGAGGACGTGGGAACGACGTATGATTCAGGAAGAAAAGAGGAAATGCCCAGGAAAAGCCAACAAGCAAAAACAGTTATAAAAACAGAAATAACAGTGCTCTATCTAGCCACGGAGCGAGGATTATTTACATGGCCATAATCAGGTAACAAGGTCATGCTTGTCATCCTACAGAATCAATCCACACTCAAGCTCCGAGGAGGTGATCGTGGTCAGAGAGCAAAAGACAACCGCAAAATGTACAGACAACAGAAGCTGTAAAAGAAAAAACGGAGAAGAAAGTAGCAGGGAACGACAGCCTTAAAAATGAGAGATTAGCAACTACGGATAAAACTAGAAATGAAAGCAGAAGGGTAGTACTTAAAACTGCAAAGGTAACGAAGTAGAGAGAAACCCAAGAGTGCGAGTAAGAGGGAAAGTACGGTGTCCTGCGCAACACTGCCTCTTCAATCTAGAATTTTCTTTTACAATTCACAACTGAAAATAACCACCTCGAATTTCAACTGTCATGTCATATGCTTCTTCGCTAACAGACTCCCACAGCACTCCTCCTTCCCTTAGACGGGACTTATTCACGGCAGCTCTGTTCTAAGAGAAAGCCTACAGAGAAGCCCGCGCCGACGGATCAGGAAGCCTCGTTATCAGCACGTCCTCTACGGAGAAGGAGCCGCCCGCTAGAGGAACTGGGAACGGAAACAGGGATTTTGGTAAAAATAAAAATACTTATTTGTAAAAGAAGATTGAAACCAGAGAGACTTAAATCTTATTCTTAATTTTTAAATTACAAAGAAATATGACACAATGAAAAACGTAAGGACGACTGAGTGACGCATAAGCCATTTTCTGGCTCTGACGGTGGGGCGTGCGTGCAGTACTGCCTCTGTGCTTGGATGGAGTCGTCCTGTGCTCTATCTACCGCACTCCTCAGAGAAGTACGCAGTAAGGAAACCTCCTGGTGCCGGGACAAGCACTGTGCCACTAAGAGCATGAAAGCTGATCATCGTCTCTTAAAATTTACGTCACTCGTATTTGTGTTAATGTTTATTATTCCAAGGCTTTCTGGTCCAAATAACCATTTTCTTGCATTATATTTAATCATTATTTTTTAAACACTGGAACAAATCATTCACCTGTCAATTTCTTCCTGCTCACATGTTATACAATAAAAACTATGAAAATGTATTGTAAATTTACAAAGAATTTGGCTAGCTGTAAAGAGGCAACGAATATTTGAAAAGACAAACCCTAAAAGGCTACAGAGGACTCCTGTTTCTATAGCAGATAGCAACGCGGCTAAAAGGAACATTAAGATATTAGCTAGGAGCTAATTTTATCATTTTCATTTCCACTGTTTATGTAAGAAACCAAGCGAACAATACCAATAATAGTAAGTGTAATAAAAACACACAAGACTGATTTACACCGTAATTAAAGAAAAGAAAGAAGATGAAAATCAGAGCTAATTAAAGACATATGGCCCCGCACTGCCTTGCCATCTATTCGCGCCATCTCAGTTCACATGTTTTTTCATCTGATCTCTTTCACGAGGAATGAGTCAATCAAACATTTTGTTTTTTCCTAAAAAAGATGCATGGGAATTTTTTCCATTACACTTAATGAAATGAACGGTGTCTTAGGCTGATTAATCCCTGGCAACATACAAGGAGCACACAGCACTGCCGGAGCACATGCTCAAAGTGCTGGAAAGCAAACACCTGATACTACGCATGAGCTGGAGGCGCCGGCCTTCTGCGGAAAGGGGAGCGGGCCCGTATTTAACATGTTTTAATTAACTTAGGCTGATGTATTGGTCTTTCTCTTAACCACTCCACAGCCCATAAATCTGGTGCAGAACTCAGGCAGGATTCTTCAGCATTTTTATTTACATTTTATAAATATAAAAATCCACCTTTTTCTGCAATATTTATTAAGTGATGTGAGGAAAAGTAAATTACCTCTCCATGCTTTGAGTTTTTTAATGCTCATTAGATAACCTATCCCGTGGGTAAACCAAGATGAAATGCCTAAAAGCAAGGGAAACATCTGATGATACAAACCTCGATCTTTCTTCCCCTTCTCTTATTATACAACACAAAACAAACACCCTTGCTGCATGTGGATCCATTTCACGGATCAAGCATATTATATTTATCAGTCACTCTTTTGCAGTGTTCCACATAAAGACTTAATATGAAATATTAAACTGTAGACATGCTAACGTTAAAGTCTACCTAACAGAATTTCAAATTTTGTTGCTGATTGTTTTCAGCATTTTTCTCTGATGAAATGTGAAAAACATAACAATACATTAAAATTGAATATACCCAAAAAGGCTCAAGGAAACATACTCAAGGCCATTTCTGTTCCTAAATGGAGAATTTCCCACACTGCAACCAGTCAGAACTCATGACCCCTTGAGGCTGCAGAGTATTTCATTTTGACACTCTTGTGCAGGCCACAACATGGAGGCCTCTTAATTGAAACTGCCTCTTCTATTTGTCCTCAGAATTCACGGTTTAATTCAAACATCAAATATTAATGAAAACCACCAGGCAGAATGTCTCTTCATTATCAGGGCTGCGCAGGGGCTCTCCGCTTTCTTAAGTGGGCGCAACCAATGGCAGCTGCTTTCAATCATTTTAGCTTAGTGGTTGTTGGGGTTTTTTTTTTTTTTTTAAAAAAAAACACAATAGAAAAAGAAATTGGGGCAGTAACAAAGGTAGTGGTGGAACGGAAGACCGTGGGTCCATTTCTCCTAAAATAAATGTGTCTGCTTTATTTTCACGTTTATCTTGGAGGCAGTGACTGTTGAGGAACAAATCGACCCTATTAATGCTATCAATTCATATTTGGATTAAAAATGCCATGGCGTAAAACGAGATGTAAAAATAAGCCCATAAATGTGAACCAGGCCAGGCGCAGTGGCTCAAGCCTGTAATCCCAGAACTTTGTAGCCGAGGTACATGCACTGCGTGAGCCCAAGAGTGTGGGACCAGCCCGAGAAACATGGCGAAACCCCAGCTCTACAAAAACATTAGCTGTGCATGGTAGCATGGCGTGCACCTGTAGTCTCAGCTACTCGGGAGGCTGAGAAGGGAAGATTGCTTGAGCCCAGGTGACAGACGTTGCAGTGACCTGAGATGGCACCACAGCACTCCAGCCTGGGCAACAGAACAAGACCATGGTGGGTTTTTTTTTTTCTTGAGAGAGTCTCACTCTGTTTCCAGGCTGGAGCGCAGTAGCACAGTGTCTTCTTACTGCAACTTCTGTCTCCCGGGTTCAAGCGATTCTTCTGCCTCAGCCTTCCTAGTAGCTGCTACTACAGGCGTGCGCCACCACGCCCAGTTAATTTTTATATTTTTAGTAGAATCGGGGCTTTACCATGTTGGCTGGGATGGTCTCAATCCTTGTGATTTGCCTGACGCGGCCTCCCAAAGTGCTGAGATTACAGGCGTGAGCCACCGCGCCCGGCCAAGATTATGTTTCAAAAAAAAAAGTGTGCTCAGTGCCTCCCTAGCTCTATACCATCGAATATGCCATCCTGCCGTCGGCATTCTGAGCCCTGCTCCATTCAGAGAATGTTCAACACCTCCCAACCTCCCCACTCAAACCCCACCCCCAGAGAAAACAAAACCAACCCCAGCCCGGCTCTGTCCGCACCAGAGCGCTCACCTCCAGCTCCTGCTCCCGCTGTAGCGCGAACTGCTTGAAGGACTTGACGATCAAGCCAGCGTTGGAGCAGTCGTACACGAAGATTGACGGGCTGCCCATCCATGTCTGCAGGTCATATATGGACAGAGGGATATACTGCGTGTAGTTCTGGAAGACACACAAAGAGCGCGTGTTACATGTGCATCCCGGGAATGCGGGCTGCTGACGAGTACTACGCGTTACAAAAGGCACACACACACTGAACCTGGCTGCTCGAGAGATGCTGAGATCCACTACACAGGACTATAGAAACAGCAAACTGGCCAGGCACCGTGGCTCACGCAACCCATACTGCAACCAGTCAGAACTCATGACCCCCTTGAGGCTGCAGAATATTTCATTCCGACACTCTTGTACAGACTCTGGGGGGCTTTGGTGGGGGGGGATTGCCTGAGGTTAGGAGTTCGAGACCAGCCTGGCCAACATGGCGAAACCCTGGCTCTACTAAAAACACAAAACTAGCTGAATGTGGTGAATGGTGCCTGTAAAACCAGCTGGTTGGGAGGCTGAGGCAGGAGAAATGCTTGAACCCAGGAGGCGGAGGTTTCAGTGAGCCAAGATCACGCCACTGCACTCCAGGCTGGGCGACAGAGCAAGACTCAGTCTCAAAAACTAAAGTAAAAACAGCAAACTGAACTCTCCACATCTCCTCGGGTGCTGCTTTACTCCCTGGCTCCAGGCCCCTCTGCAGCTGCTGCCTGGTTCAGCCCCTGGCTGACTCCTTAACCACCACGGGACTTCCTCCATGTATCCCACAGCTAGTCACACCGCGTCTCCACTCACCCTTGTACTGTCACGTCTCTGAGCTTACACAACCTAACACGCACCTCATTTACAAGGGAGGGGAGCAGTGGAGAGTTGGCCAGCTCCTCCAATTTGCATGTCACTGTCCCTTTAATTTCAGAGACGCCCATAAGCACTCTGTCATTGAGATGACTTTCGAAAAGTACTTAAGAGGCACAAGTGGATTTGGCTGTGTAAACACATTTCAATCACAGAACGATAACCTACTAACTGAGTGGAACATTTCTCCAAACACACCGTTCTGTTCAGCATCTGAACATTCCAGTGATTCTGGTAAATGCCAATAAGAGTGTTCTCATTTCACTTGAAGAACACAATCCACACTCAAAGCTCACATTTTTAAGGAATCCTTCTCCACAGAACACCTTCATTATCTAACTTTCCTTGGACATCAATAGTGTACGTGGTGAAGCTGCGGCAGAAATCAAATTCCCAGAAATTGACAGAAATCAAACTCACAGTAAAAGTGAGTTTGTTTCTTAGCAGCTGAGCCACACACACTGCCGCTGGGACTGCCCACAGGGTTGTTTATAACTCAACAGAAAAAAGGACACAGGGCCAGAAGACCAAGCAAAGCCTGGGGAAATCTGGCATGCAGGCAGCCCGCAGAAGCTTTGGCCGTGCACAGCAAAGAAGCAGAGGTAAGCTACATCTCAGCCGTGATGACACAGTGTGTCAACAGTGCAGGTGTGTGCGGGGTGTGTGGAGACATGGCCGTCATGGGCGGGACCCCACCCACCTGTGCTCTGCCGTTCTTATGCCGTTAAACTGTCTGCGTTTGGTGGACTGTTTATAATCACTGCACTACGTAACAGAACACCTGGAAATTCTCTCTGTAAATAAACCCACTGAAGGATTCTAGAGATGTCAAGTCTTGCCTAATGAATCCCGAAAGTCAGTGCGAGCCTAATCAAAATACCCTCTGGGTTTTTCCATTAATGGAATCTGACAGGATGATTATAAAGTTAGTACAGAAAAAAAAAAGTACAAGAGTTAAAAAAATAATAATAAAGAATAATGAATAGGAACTCACACTGCCAGATATTAAAGATACTATAAATCTATAGTAATTACAGGATGGTATTACTGAGGGAGACAAACAAATCAACAGAAAGGAGAGAGCCAAGAAATAGACCCACATACGTAACTCTAATGAGGACAGCATTTTAAATTTGCAAAGAAGGAATTAACAATTCAATAAGTGATGGTGGAAACTCTAACCAACCATTTGATATTGCTATCTGAGATTACACACACACACACACACACACACACACACACACACACACGAGAGTGGACTGAAAACCTAAATGTAAAAGCACAAAAAAATTTTCATTTATTTTGGCATACAAAAGGCCTTAATTAAGCAAGTCACAAAACCTAGTAAGTCTTAAGGTTGACTGATACAGTAAGATAAAAAATACATAATTCTGATAAAGACACATACCAGTGACTAGCCATTTTAGAAGAAAGGAGGGACACAGCACATGACAGAGAATTTTCTAGATGTGTATATATAAACTTCTGCTGCAGATGGACAAGAGACAAAACTACAACAAACAGGCGAAAGATACAAACAGCAATTCACAGAAGAAGCATGAATCATCAATAATCATGAGTTTCATTCTTTTGATTAGAAACGCAAATTACAATGAGAATCAATCTACCTACCTATTGATCCATCCATCCATCCATCCATCCATCCATCCACCCAGCCATTCATCCATCCATTCTGTTTTCATCCAGCAAACTGGAAAGCAAGATGAAATGTGAATAATACCCCATTGTTGAAGGACACAGGGCTCTTATTCATCAATGGTGAGAATGTAAGTTAATGAAGCTTTTATGGAAGGCAATTGAGAAGTACTTTTAAAAAATTTAGATGCACATTCCTTCTGATGGCCATCCTATAGAAACACTCGCATTTGTACATGACATGTTTTGACTGGTAAAAAAGCTGTGAATTATTTAAATGCAGTGTGGTAGAGACTGCTAGTCTACTAGGGAATATGATTCTCTCTTCTACACGTGTAGCTGAGCACACTGCCCAGTTTCCTTTCCAGTGAAGTCTGTCCTGCAGCCAAATTCTGGCCAGCATGACATGGCCAGAAGTGCAATGTCCACGTTCTTGGAGCATGACGTGGTCAGAGGTGCAGTGTCCACGTTCTCAAAGTGTGACATGGTCAGGGGTGCAGTGCCCATGTTCTCGGGGCATGGCATGGTCAGAGGTGCAGTGTCCACATTCTCAGTGCATAATGTGGTCAGAGGTGCAGTGTCCACGTTCTCGGTGCGTGGCATGGTCAGAGGTGCAGTGTCCACGTTCTCAGTGCATGTGGTCAGAGGTGCAGTGTCCACACTGGTGTGTGACGTGGTCAGCGATGCAGTGTCCACGTTCTCGGTGCATGATGTGGTCAGAGGTGCAGTGTCCACGTTCTCAGCGTATGATGTGGTCAGAGGTGCAGTGTCCACGTTCTCAGTGCATGATGTGGTCAGAGGTGCAGTGTCCACTTTCTCGGTGCGTGGCATGGTCAGAGGTGCAATGTCCACGTTCTCAGTGCATGATGTGGTCAGAGATGCAGTGTCCACGTTCTCAGTGCATGATGTGGTCAGAGGTGCAGTGTCCACGTTCTCAGCGCATGATGTGGTCAGAGGTGCAGTGTCCACGTTCTCAGTGCATGATGTGGTCAGAGGTGCAGTGTCCACGTTCTCAGCGCATGATGTGGTCAGAGGTACAGTGTCCACGTTCTCAGCGCATGATGTGGTCAGAGGTGCAGTGTCCACGTTCTCAGTGCATGATGTGGTCAGAGGTGCAGTGTCCACGTTCTCAGTGCATGTGGTCAGAGGTGCAGTGTCCACATTGGTGTGTGACATGGTCAGCGATGCAGTGTCCACATTCTCGGAGCGTGACACAGTCAGAGAGGTGCAGTGTCCACATTCTCAATGTGTGACATGGTCAGAATTATGGACAAGCGCAGCATCTGCTGTGGCACCTTCGCTGTATTCACACAATTCTGTATTCACACAATTTTGTGTGAGCTTGCAGGCTGTACTCACAGGTCTCCAGAGGTAGGGGGAAGCGTGCTCCTCTCCTCCCTCACCCACTTCCCTGCTGCTGCCAGGGAAAGAAGGGCCCAAAGAAGCTCTTTAATTGGGCAGGGTCACCCCCACGCTGACAGGAGAAAGGATGTTGGCAGCAGCCTGGGAAATGGGCTCTTCTTTTCCCCCCAAGAACGCTGTGTGCTATTTCTTTACCTCCCATAACGTTCTGGGTACAGCATCTGAGTACAGCTTGCCCAGCCCTGACCCTGCGGCCACCTCACAATGTCCTCTGCACGACCATCAGTGAAACGGGGGCTGCTGTCATCTTTACTCCCTTCTAGGTACAAGTTCCAAGGGCCCCAGGGCTGCAAAGTGGCATGAAGCGAAAGAGATTTTAACACATCGTGTTCTCAGGTGTTGCTTTTTGAGCTGAAATCGATTTTCCACATTTGTCAAAATCAGAATCTCTGTTTTAAATGTCTGAGGTGCAAAGTTCAGAAAGATGATCCATCCTGACCCTGAGGCACTGCTGCACGGGGACAGCATCGGCAGGCTCTCCCTCCATGCCCCGTGATCTGCCGGCGGCCAGCGCCAGGTTACAGGCGGGGTCCTCGCGGCCTAGTCCTGCTGGGGCCGGACATCTTCACCTCCCAGCAGCATCCAGGAGGCAGCAGGGCACAGGGCTGTGGATGTGGACGGTTCCAGCTGGTCTTGGCTTGGGGACTTTTTGTTCTGAGAGGGGCTTTCATTACAGAACAGTTTTCCCAGCCCATGCCTGCCCTGGGAAGCCTGTTGGATGCGGGCCTCTGCGGTGGCTTCTGAGTGGTGTCTGTCCCTCTCAGCACCAAGGCCATTTGTGGCCGGACTGCTCCTCGTGGGGCTGTCCAGTGCAAACATAATCTTATTCAGCACCAGCTACCCACCCCCACACCTAGATGTGACAATCACCAGACTGCTAGACATTGCCAAATGTCCCCACGTCCCCTGGGGGAGAAGTCTCCCTGGTTGAGAACCACTGCCTTGGAGGAGAGGCGATTTCCTTTCAAACATTAGCTGTATACATTACAGTTAGTGAGACTGCAACAATACGGAAGTCTGTATCCCTTAGGGAATATAAAACCAACTCTATTAAGCCACAGTGTGGAAAATGACCTTTGAGAGCGAATCCTGATGAGAACATGGGATGTAGACCTCATTTCTCATCTCAGAGGTCCCGGGTCGTCTGTCAAGCTCCAGGCTGGAATTACGGCCCTGCAAACCAGCAAAAGGGTAGCCTGCGGCCTCACAGACCTGGCGCTGCAGGGACAGAAACAACGTCCACGCGACAGGCACTTCTCACTGGCCCGTGGAACATTCCTCTGTCATCTGGCTGCACCAACGCACACCAGCCGAGAACTGAAAAGCCCCCTGTGCACCCTGCAGCCTACCTGGAATGCCCAAGAGCTGGGGCCAATGGTTTTCCTTTCTACTTAACCCAAAACTAAAAGTACAGAGAATTCCTCATCAAAGCATCTCTTCTTTCTCTCAAAGAAACACATTCAAGGCCATGTTTTCATTTCAAACAAAGAAATAGAAATGGGTTTTAGATAATGTATTCATTACAATCCACCTTATCTGTCGGGTTAAGAGTCGGCCTGCCTCACCAGTCTGTTGCCGCAGCCTGACGGCCACCAAGGCAGCCATGGCCGGGAGAGCCCAGCCCACCAAAGCCCACAGGCCAAGGCCGTCTTCCACCAAGGGCAGCCTGGCAGCCATAGCCTGCCGCGCCCGTAATCCAAGGAGCTTCCCACACTGCCACGTCTCAGGGATTTCTGGTGGAAAGGCTGAGACTGGGTTTTGGCTAAAGTGAAATGTGAGAGTTTTATCCCTTTAGATGAGAGAGTAGAAGACAAAATGCAGAATCCCTCACACACCAGACAAACGAGAACAAAGAGCCGGGCGCGGTGGCTCACGCCTGTAATCCCAGCACTTTGGGAGGCTGAGGCGGGTGGATCACAAGGTCAAGAGATCAAGACCATCCTGGTCAACATGGTGAAACCCCGTCTCTAATAAAAATACAAAAAAATTAGCTGGGCATGGTGGCACGTGCCTGTAATCCCAGCTACTCAGGAGGCTGAGGCAGGAGAATTGCTTGAACCCAGGAGGCGGAAGTTGCGGTGAGCTGAGATCGCGCCATTGCACTCCAGCCTGGGTAACAAAGTGAAACTCCGTCTCAAAAAAAAAAAAACAACAACAACAAAAAAAAACGAGAACAAAGAGAACGGCATGTCCCGGGGGAGGCAGGGGCACGGTGGCAGGACACGCGGGAAACCACCCCACCTGGCTTCAGGAAGCTTGCATCCCAGTGGGCAACGTGGGCAGAACAAGATGGTGCCACCACCCCGTGCTCCACCTACAAAGACAAGCACGAGCATGGTGTGGGCCGCTTCCCTTCCCACTGCCCCTCCTCAGGTCCAGGCACAGGACCTGACACTGCATGGAGAGAACAGGAGGGCACCCTGGCCAGGTGCAGACAGTCACCTGGAAGGGGCAGGTGGGGTGTCCTGACCCCAGGCCACCGGAGGCTGACCACGTAGACGTGATCAGCCTGGAAATTCCTGGCATCACCGCTGTTGGGATGGCACGACTTTGCAAGTGTCTCTGTGGACAGCTGGGATACACAAGAAGACTGCCAGCTGGAAGATGCCCATCGGCTGAAGGACATGATCTCCAGGTGGCCCAATCCAAGGCTGATTGGGTCATTTCATTAACCTGCAAAGATACCATCCTATTTTATACAACCTGGGGTAGTTAGCACCTACTAATCACATCAACATAAAGAAAAGTGCCAATGATGCCAGGCAGTAAACGTGAGGACGGGGGTGGGCCGCCATGTCTCCTCTCTCCTGGCCCTTCCATCGTGGCACCCATGGCCCTCACCTCTCAGGACACGGGCTGGCTCCTCACTTAGCAGAAGGCAGGCTCCGAGGGGAACCAACCCTCACATCCAGCCCCGACCCCACCACATTTGTATTCATCTCTCCTTCCCTCCCACATCTCAGAGCAGTGTGCCTGGGCTTGCCAAGTAAAACGCTGTGTCTCTGTCCTGAATTAATCTCACACCTTCCCATTTCCCAGCCCTTACTCCACTGATTTATACTTTCTTCAGCAACCCCCTTCTTCTATCTACAAACATAAAGTTACCTCTTGCAGAAACGAAACATCCCTCCTTAGCTTTGTTCTCTCTTCAAGCTCCCCCCTGACAGACAGCCTCCTCCAATCACCTGCTCTGTTATTATTTATTGCAAAAATCACATCACAGAGAAAACCAGAAAAAACAATGTTATTCAGTGGTAGTATCACCAAACTTCTGGAAAGATGGGTCCATTCCAGTCCCTAGTCCCTGCTGTTTAAACATTAAAATCTAGTTCCATACCTATACGTAGATGTGCAAATCAGTACGCATGTGTGTGTATGGCTTACTACACATAAACGCATGACCTAGCTATGTCCACGGAGAGGGCCCAGGCCTAGTAACACTCATGCCCCTGTAGTAACGAGCACACAGAGAGGCCACATCTCGGTTTCTAAATACCACTCACAAAGAAACCAAAGATCCTTGGAGAAATGGTTGATCCAGGTCTGTAGCAGAGAAAATACTAAGAGGCGTCAGTGGTCAAAGTGGTCAAAGTTATTCTCAGTGACAGAATAAATAATGGATTATAACCCAAAGAGTAAAATAAATATCAGTGGGTCCATATGGATATAAACAAACAACCAAGTAAATAAACAACGAGAGAAGCAACAATTCTTTCACACGGAAGAACTGCAATCACTAAACGTGGAAGGAAGCAGGGAGGTCCAGCACCACCATTAGAACACCAGGGTAAGCCGGGCGCGGTGGCTCACGCCTGTCATCCCAGCACTTTGGGAGGCTGAGGCGGGTGGATCACGAGGTCGAGAGATCGAGACCATCCTGGTCAACATGGTGAAACCCCGTCTCTACTAAAAATACAAAAAATTAGCTGGGCATGGTGGCGCGTGCCTGTAATCCCAGCTACTCAGGAGGCTGAGGCAGGAGAATTGCCTGAGCCCAGGAGGCGGAGGTTGCGGTGAGCCGAGATTGCGCCATTGCACTCCAGCCTGGGTAACAAGAGCGAAACTCCGTCTCAAAAAAAAAAAAAAAAGAACACCAGGGTAGTAATCTCACATGAATGTTAGAATCAGGGTATGGAAGTTTGAGGAGAAACAGGATTATCTGCACACTCTCCAAGCATCTCCTTCAAATGCTTGCGAATTACAAAGAAAGAAAATAACTTCACGCTGGAGAAAGACACAAGACTGCACTTCAGTCAAGCGATCAAGGCTGGTATCTGCCTTGATAAGAACCACACACACCGCGCACCCCCAGATCTGATGTGCTGATAATACCCCGTCTGCATTATTCTTCCCAAAATTTTGATCCTCAGTTTAATCATGAGAAAACACCAGACAAACCCACAGTGAGGGACATCCTGCACAACACCTGAGCGGCACCTTACAGTGTCAGGGTCACAAAGGAAGGAAAGGAGCCATCCCACACTGGAAGGACAGAGGAAAGACAGCGAATGCGGAGTGAGGGCCCGGGCTGGAACACAAGACACACGCAGGACGGCAGCTGCTGGTACCACGGAGGCTGTGTGTGGCTGGCGGTGCTGTAATGGCGCACGTTTCCTGCATCTGCTCGCTGGACAGAGGTCATGCAGATGTTGACCCACTGGGTAGCTGGGTGAAGGACACACAGGAGCTCTCTGTACTGCCTCTGCGACTCTCGAGTAATTTAAAATTATTTCAAATTTTTAAAAATGCAAATCTAGTTTTGATCCTAAGTGCTCTCCAGAAATGACTGAACACACAGTCAAATCTTCAAATACTGCATGCAAGGGTCTCTTCCACTCCTGTCCCCACTTGACTTCTACGTGTCATCTCCCCTTAGACAGACACTCGCCTCCCCAGGTCTCCTGCTGCCTCTGTTAGGTCTGCCAAGCTTCCCTCCTTGGGACCCCTCCCTTCTCCCCTCCCCTTAAAAACTGATCATCAGGGGCCTGTCCTGTTCCTCTTATTCCACATCTTCTCCCTGGGCTTACGTACTGCCTAAACATTGAAGTCCCAGAAATCTTCAGCTGCAGCTACCACCTCTACAGAGACCTGGTTATTTTCACGTGACTGCCCGTGACATCTAAAATTCAAAAATTTAAGAAGGGAAAAAAAATAAAGCTCATCATTTCTTCTTCCCAACTTGATGATGATGATGACGATGACAGCACTTTGCAACATGCCAAGAACATGCCACATTCTTTAAACGAATGACTTCATTATCTATCACAGTTCTATCACTATGCACATGTTAACAAGGACCCAAGGATCAGAAAGCTTCAGCACATCGCTCAGAGCCACAGAGATCATTAGTGTCAGAGGAACCCGCATTGAGGTCTGTTTGCCTCCAGGGTTTGGGCCGGGAATCTCAGGACGCCTTTCTGCCTCTCCGTATTCCCAATTCCCACGGATGCACGTCCACGGATAATAAAATCCCATGAGTACCTGTCACCACCTCTCTTCCTCCTTCACCCCTACGTCTGACTGCTTGCCGGCTCTAGCTGAACCTCGTCCAGCCGTGCGTTTGCTCTGCTGCAGATCAGCCACTGTGCTAGGCAGTGTGACAGAGCGGGACACGACATCCGCATCAGCCCAGGAGCTCACAGGCTAGCTGGGGGACAGCAGTAAGACAAAGACACACACACAGGGAGGTCGCCGTAAGCCAAGGACACGCACAGGGAGGGGTGCGCTGTCACCATGCCCGAGGTCTACATGTGGCCTGCCCTGAGTGAGGAAGGCAGCAGAGGATGGGAGTGGTGCCTGGGTAGGAGCCAGCGGGGCACGAGGGCCCACAGCTCTCAAGGCCTTTTCCAACTCTTGGATTCTACGAGAATATCGCTATTCATAATCTTATTCTTATTACTCTCCTATTAGTTCGCATGTTCTTTGAACTTTCTGAACGGACGGGGTAGTCTCTTCTTCCAGGAGCCTTCGCACATTTACTCACCTGATGCTGCACACACAAGACCTCCGTCTCATTCTGACTGGTGACCCGCTTCACTGGCCCCTCGTCAGCACGTCCTACAGTGCAGCTCAGAGAGCATTTCTGTCCCTGAGGCTGTCAGATCCCGGGTCATGGAGACCCAGTTTCTTCACTCCGGCTGGAGGAACTCCGAAAGGAGACAGCGGGAGCACAGACGGACACACCTATGCCACAGTTTGGTTTTTATTCAGGAACACAATGAGTACAAGAGTCAGGACTTCCGTAACAATTTCTGGAAGAGTGATTCCCAAGCTGTGAGAACAAAAATTCAGAGATTCTCCACCAAACAGGACAAAAACTACCGTAAAATACTAGTGCTGCTAGAAAAGGCTAAACGTGGAGTCAAAGGCAGGCCCTAGCCATTTAAACGCAGGCGGACAGCACATGATGGCACTTACTGTTCCCAGTCAGGGCTCTGCATCGCACAGAAGAGACCGCTATCTTCTGTCACAGTTACACACTTTGCAAGGCTGAAAAACTCTGTGATTCATTTTGGAAATCATGATTGCTAATGCCGATTTGAAAAAGGTAAAATTTGCTTAAAAACACAAATGTTGAATGTTTAAAGAACATTTCATCAACTTTAAAATGGTTTCAAAACAAGATCCACCAGACCAAGCTCCCGAGCTGCTTTCAGGCGATGTGTCTAGAGACAGTCCCTCTTCCACGCTCTCAGGTACCCTACAAAGTTACGGAGCTCTTCTCAGGAAGGAGAGCACTTGGGCCCCACAGGGGTGAGCCTGTGTCTAGCTCATCCCATGGGCCACTGACAGCCACATCAGCGCCCTGCTTGGGCACAGCAAGATCAGCGCAGGGACCGCCAGGGCTCTTTAACGCTGCCAGGGACCACACGCATTTCTGTCCTGTCTCCCAACGCTTCCTCAATCCGTAAGTTTCTGTGTAAAAAAGTTCAAAGAGGCCGGGCGCGGTGGCTCAAGCCTGTAATCCCAGCACTTTGGGAGGCCGAGGCGGGTGGATCACGAGGTCGAGAGATCGAGACCATCCTGGTCAACATGGTGAAACACCGTCTCTACTAAAAATACAAAAAATTAGCTGGGCATGGTGGCACGTGCCTGTAATCCCAGCTACTCAGGAGGCTGAGGCAGGAGAATTGCCTGAACCCGGGAGGCGGAGGTTGCGGTGAGCCAAGATCGCGCCATTGCACTCCAGCCTGGGCAACAAGAGCGAAACTCCGTCTCAAAAAAAAAAAAAAAAAAAAAAAATGTTCATAGAATTCTTTATAATGGAAACAAAACTACAAACCCAAAAGCCCACCACCAGGAGAAAGGTAAATCATGAACATTTCCAAGTGGGATTATGAACTTGACAGAGAATTAACTAAAGTCATGCACAACAGCATAGATCGATTTAGAAAGCTGTAAGTTGAATTTTAAAAGTTAGCTGCATTAACGTGGTCACATATTGTATGAGACTGAAAAATAAGCAAAACAAAAGAATGTAACTTTCTGGGAGACAAACGTATGTGGCAAAATTATTTTCTCAAAAGCACAAAATTCCAGCTCAGGCAATACAGTGAGGCTTGACTCTACAAAAAAATTCAAAGATGAGCCAGGCATGGTGGCACACGCCTACAGTCACCGCTAATCAGGGAGCTGAGGGGAGCGGGGAGCCGGAGCCCGGGAGACAGAGGCTGCGGGAGCAATGCCTGCACCACTGCACTCTCTGGGCGACAGAGACAAACTGTGTGTCCCCTCCCCCGACTGAAAAAAGGGCACAAAATTAACAGCTGCTGTTTCAAGAGCGAAGGTTTGTCAGGAGAATGGGACTGCGGACAAGAAAGTCCCCTCTGCAGAATTCAGGACGTTCTGTTCCTAGCAATGGGTTGAGGTTTGCAGCTGGGCCAGGGGTCACGACTTACGTGTCTCACATACATCCTTTCTGACACGCTGCACCCACATGCACACGAGCACACATCAGACACACACATCTGGGATCCTTTCTCCAGCAGCAAGGCCAGGAAGACAAGCCACGCTTGCCACTTTTTAAAACGCCGCAACACCACACAGGCCGTAATCGTTCTCAGTGAACCAAGGGAAGACCTGAGGCGTCGATGCTTTCCCCTGGACTGAAGAGCAACTTCCAGCTGGACACAGGGTAGTTCCCACAGCCACAATAAGGACTGTGATAAGCACATTATAAAAGAAATATATAGTTAGACATTCATCATTAGAGATATTTAAACATATAATTAAAATATGACTAAGCACCTAACTCACAAGTCAGCATCGAAATGTACACATTCACTTTTTGCTTCGGAAGCTGAAGGACTCGGTGTACATAAACAGCCTGCAACCCAGCACCCTGTCCTCATCCTGCACAGGCTGCATGTCAGAAGCATCTGTACTTAGAAAAATTAACATTGTCAACACCGAAGTGAATTCCAGAGTCTTTATAAATCCCATCCAGCAGGAGAAAAGAATAAATGAAGCCTGTGTAAATCAGGACGGCTGCACCCACAAACACGAGTGGGAATGGAAAAGGCACACTGCGGGAGACACGACGAATGATGGCGCCCACGGGACGGCACGAGACACGAACAAGGATGGCGCCCACAGGACGGCACGAGACACGAACAAGGATGGCGCCCACGGGACGGCACGAGACACGAACAAGGATGGCGCCCACGGGAAGCTCGGAGGACGCACGGGGCTGCTCGAGGGTGTCCGGAATTACGTAGGCGTGTGGCAAAAGCACACAGACATTAGCGGATGAGAAACCCCAAATTCCAGCTAAGTATCACCAGTGGAAGAACGAAAAGGAGACAGAACCTGGGAAGCAGATGAGTCCAACTCTGCCTGTACCCCGGTGTGTTGGAACGGCTCTGCCTGTACTGCTGTGTGTCCGAAACTAGACCGTGGGTACAGGTGGTGCTCAGATCGCTTTTTGCATGTAAAAATAATAACATAAAATTTTAGAAGCACTTATAGACAAGAATTTACTTTTTATTTTTTTAGAGAGGGGACCTTGCTTTGTTTGTCATCCAGGCTGGAATGCAGTGGTGCAATTACAGCTCACTGCAGCCTGGATCTCCTGGGCTCGCGATCCTCCCACCTCAGCCTCCCAGTAGCTAGGACTACAGGCATGAGCTACCACACCTGGCTAATTTTTGTTGCTGGTAGTGTAGAGATGAGGTCTTCGTATGTTGCCCAGGCTGGTCTTGAACTCCTGGGCTTGAGCCATCCTCCTACTCGGCCACACAAAGTGCTGGGGTTATTTGTAGGCAAGCCACCGTGCCCAGTCCAGACAAGAACTTACAAAATAATTTTGGTACACAGAAGTCTTTCTGAGCATTTCACAAAACTCAAAGACACTAAAAAATTTGATTACATAGAATTTTAAATTTCTGTATGGCCAAAAGAAATAGTAAATAAATACAGTTAACTGACGAACGGGGGTAAATATTCGCAATATACGTGACGGACTATGGACTAAGACTAATTTCCTAGTACATAAACAACTATCATAAATAAATCAAAAATCTAGGCCAGGTGCAGTGGCTCACGCCTGTAATCCTAGCACTCTGGGAGACTGAGGTGGGCGGATCACCTGAGGTCAGGAGCTCAAGACCAGCTTGACAAACATGCTGAAACCCCGTTTCTACTAAAAATACAAAAATTAGCTGGGCATGGTGGTGTGTGCCTATAGTCCCAGCTACTTGGGAGGCTGAAACAGGAGAATTCCTTGAACCCAGGCAGCAGAGCTTGCAGTGAGCCGAGATGGCGCCATTCCACGCCAGTCTGGGCAACAGAGTGAGACTCCATCTCAAAAAAAAAAAAAAAAAATTAATTAATTAATTAAATATCTACAATACCACCACCACCAGAGAACAATGAGCAGAGGACACGAACAGGAGTTTGAAGATTGAGAAATACATGAAACAGCTTGACTCATGAGCCAAGAAATAATTAAGAGACGTCACTTGCGTCTATCAGAGGAGATGGAGAGGCTAAAACGCCAAGCACTGGGGAAGGGCGGGAAACACCCCTTCTCAGACAATATTAGAGCCAGTGTAACGACGCAGCCCTTACGGGGACTGTGGCTTTGCTCCCGGATCTCAGCTTCTAGGAATAGGTTCCATTTAGCAGCTGCGCTCAAAAAGGCGTGCAAACATGACTATCCAGATTATTAAGCAACACAGTTTGCAAAAGCAACATTTTAGGAACAACCTAAGTAGTTACCAAGTGGCTTAATCCATCATCTTTGGCACGTGTTATTTTGTTTTATTTTATTTTTTGAGACAGAGTCTTGCTCTTGTGGACCAGGCTGAAGTGCAATGGTGTGATCTCAGCTCACTGCAACCTCTGCCTCCCAGGTTCAAGCGATTCTCCTGCCTCGGCCTCCAGAGTAGCTGGGATTACAGGCACCTGCCACCACACCCAGCTAATTTTTCTATTTTTAGAAAAGACAGGGTTTCACCATGTTGGCCAGGCTGGTCTCAAACTCCTGACCTCAGGTGATCTGCCCATCTTGGCCTCCCAAAGTGTTGGGATTACAGGCGTGAGCCACCATGCCTGACCTGGCACATCTATTTTTTAAAAATACAATGCAAAAGTTAAAAAGAATAAATAACACATAAGGGTGCTCGAGTAAATTAAGTTCAAAAAGGAGGTTGCAGAACACTCTAGAGACAACATAATTCTAATGCATTTAAAAATTATGTCCTTCCAGAAACTTTTATTCATGTTAAATCTCTCCCTTCCCCTGCCCCCATATCTGATGAATTACCTGAGAAGACACATAAGAAATCTCTCTCTCGTCTATCTATCTAATGAAGAGCCTGAGAAGACACATAAAAAACAGCCCCGAATTTACCACTAGGGAACAGGACAGGGGCTTGGAGGGGAGGGAAGGGAAGAAATTTTATTGTTCATTTTATACTTATCTGCACCATTTGAAGAAAAGTAATGAATTTTATAATATTTTTATTAACTAAAAAAACATGTTAAAAGCCTTCTCATCTTAGATATGTGATATCAAACAATGCACTTGCAGGTCCTTTGTGAAGTCCAAGGAAATTCCCATCAGCGGCACAATCTGCAAGGAACCAGAAGCAGCTGACCTCTGCCCTTGACTTCATAAAAACATATAAAGAAACCACAGTGGATAATAATGAGGACTTGTTCTTTCTCAGCTGCCGATAACTTTCTGGCAGAAATGTCCTTCTGGCTACCGTAAGCCTATAAATAAGTAACAGAGGAAAGCTGACTATGTTCCCCAGCCTTCACCTTTTCAGCAGATTAACCAAAACATTTCATCCCTCTCCCGCAAAGTGCATTTCGTGTGCATGAGTGACTACCAAAATACGCCCGGGTACCCTGAGGATGCTTCCAGCACAGTCCGGCCCCACTGTCTGGGGTAAGGGCCCAAAGGGCGCTCCTGCAAAGCCCATCACCCTGACGGCCTTGGGTGTCGCAGGAGAGCCTGCTCCTGGGCTTGCCTCTTTCCAGGGCCAGATGCATATGCTGCAGGAAGAGCCAGCGTGGTCTCTGCTGCTCTGCGCCAGCGGCGTGCGGGCACTGGAGAGGAAGTGAGTGATTCTCACACCGCCTTGCTTAGCCCTGACGTTACTCAACTTGCCATACTCCTTCCCACTTCCACTTCTGCAGTGTCTCAGAGCCTTAATGACTCACAGTCGCGGGAACAGTCTCCACAGTGCTGCCTGTGCTGCTGCGACTTCTTTCATCCTACTGACCCCAGGATGACAGAGCACTGGAACCACGTCACCTGCTCCCCACAGCGTTGCCGGTCAGAGGGGACTACTTCCTGTCACCAGAGCCCCTCTGCACTCCCAGGCCACCCCTTGTCTAGCTGGTTCTCACTCCCACGTGGAGTCCCAGCAGTAGGGGCCCCCTCCTCAACTCCTCGGAGCCTCCGAAGAGGCCCTGGTGTTCGCCCGGGACTGTTTCCTCCCTAGACGGGTAAAATTAGAGATGGAAAACAAGGGGACTGGGACGCGTCTCTCCCGATGCGTAGGCAGCACAGTGAACCCCAAACCACAAGGTGAATATCCTGCCCACATCTCACACTGCACTGCCCGTACCAGGGGTTCTCAAAGGCAGGCAACCCAGACAGCAGCAGAAGCAGCCGCAGCAGCAATTCCATGGGACCCCCAAGAAGGACAGATCATCAGGCCCCACCCACGGCCATGGAAGCAGAGGCTCGGGGAGCGCCCGGCAGTCTGTGGCTCGCTGAGCCTGCAGGTGATGCTGGCCACACTCACGCGTGAGAACCGCTGTGCCACGGCCATGGTTTTACAGGCAGGGCACCTGCCAAGTCAGTTCAGCTGCGCTCTCAGGTGTCGTATCTCTTGGCATCAAGGAAATGATTTGCTATAAAGAAATACTCCAAACACTTCCAGCACTTCTCCGAAAGAAATGGAGCTTTGTTGATGGCCTTCTGCTACTGCAAGCTAGCATTTCTCAGAAAAGAAAGGTCAAGTCTGCCTAAAACGTTTTTCCTGGACACTGCTGGATTCTCAAGACAAAGTAATAATTTTAACAAATGGTAACTGTGGTCTGACATAAATACCTCTTTTTAAAAATCACTTATTTTTCCGATAATAGCACATTTCAAAAACTTTATGATCTTTCAACAGAAGCAGTAATTCTAAAATTCACATGGAACCAAAAAAGAGCTCGCATAGCCAAGCTATGAAGCAGTAATTAACCAACATAAGAGGCATTTATTTGCTAAGAACAATGTCAATTAAAAAAAACAAAAAACGATACATTCTATTAAATAATATTGATTTAGAATTGCTCATGGAATAAATAATTAACTGTAATAGAAGAAGGGCAGATGAAGTATGAAAAACAACAACAATAATGACAGTAAGATTGCAGCCTTACAGGTTCTAAGGGTCTGGGGTTTACTGGCGATGTACACTCTAAGGGACTGGGGTTTGCTGGCGACATACACTCTAAGGCAGGCATCCCCAAACTGCGGCCCCCTGAGGCCATTTATCCGGCCCCCCACCACACTTCAGGAAGGGGCACCTCTTTCATTGGTGGTCAGTGAGAGAAGCACACTATGTGGCGGCCCTCCAATGGTCTGAGGGACAGTGAACTGGCGCCCTGTGTAAAAAGTTTGGGGACGCCTGCTCTAAGGGACTGGGGTTTGCTGGCGACGTACACTCTACTGGGGTTTACTGGCAACATGTACTGTAAGGATCTGGGGTTTACTGGCGACGTATACTCTAAGGGACTGGGGTTTGCTGGCGACGTATCACTCTAAGGGACTGGGTTTTACTGGTAATGTACACTCTTAAGGGTCTGGGGTTTACTGGTGACGTATACTCTAAGGGACTGGGGTTTACTGGCGACGTACACTCTAAGGGACTGGGGTTTACTGGCGACGTACACTCTAAGGGACTGGGGTTTGCTGGCGACGTACACTCTTAGGGACTGGGGTTTGCTGGCGATGTACACTCTAAGGGTCTGGGGTTTGCTGGCAACGTACACTCTAAGGGACTGGGGTTTACTGGTGACATGTACTGTAAGGATCTGGGGTTTACTGGTGACGTATACTCTAAGGGACTGGGGTTTGCTGGCGACGTATCACTCTAAGGGACTGGGTTTTACTGGTAATGTACACTCTTAAGGGTCTGGGGTTTACTGGTGACGTACACTCTAAGGGACTGGGGTTTACTGGCGACGTACACTCTAAGGGACTGGGGTTTGCTGGCGACGTACACTCTAAGGGTCTGGGATTTGCTGGCGACGTACACTCTACGGGACTGGGGTTTGCTGGCGACATGCACTCTAAGGGACTGGGGTTTGCTGGCGACGTGCACTCTAAGGGTCTGGGGTTTGCTGGCGACGTGCACTCTACGGGTCTGGGGTTTGCTGGCGACGTGCACTCTAAGGGACTGGGGTTTGCTGGCGACGTGCACTCTAAGGGTCTGGGGTTTGCTGGCGACGTACACTCTAAGGGTCTGGGGTTTGCTGGCGACGTGCACTCTAAGGGACTGGGGTTTGCTGGCGACGTGCACTCTAAGGGTCTGGGGTTTGCTGGCGACGTACACTCTAAGGGAAAGGGGTTTGCTGGCGACGTATACTCTAAGGGTCTGGGGTTTGCTGGTGACGTACACTCTAAGGGACTGGGGTTTGCTGGTGACGTACACTCTAAGGGACAGGGGTTTACTGGTGACGTATACTCTTAAGGGTCTGGGGTTTGCTGGTGACGTACACTGTAAGGGACGGGTTTACTGGTGACGTACACTCTTAAGGGTCTGGGGTTTGCTGGTGACGTACACTCTAAGGGTCTGGGGTTTACTGGTGACGTACACTCTAAGGGTCTGGGGTTTGCTGGTGACGTACACTCTAAGGGACTGGGGTTTGCTGGCGACTTACACTCCAGAGTATCAGTTCACAAGTACTGTTTCCCCGATGCCTAACCTTTCAGGGCCATGACCTTCTGCTTCTGGTTGATGTGTATTCAAGACCCCACTTCAGGAGGAGGACGAATCTGCTGACCCCTGTCCTCTGCCCTCCTCTGAGAACGGCAGCACAAGTCCATCTTTAGTCCAGGGCAAGCTGTGGCAGGAAATCCAGATGTGACGACAGTTCCTGTCTGAGTTTAAAGGAAGCCTGTGCCCCTAAGGGCTTTACAGGAACCAGCCCGAGAGGATGCTGTTTTTAAAGGGCTGAGAATTCTGATTCACATTCCAAGTTCTCTGGCAGATGTACTTAGCGTCTTCTCAGAAACGGGGACTGCTTCATTTGGAAAAGAAAGCACTCTTCTTGCTCAAGGGCCAGACTCCTTGGAATGACGGGTATCAATTCCATCTCTATACCCCTGGCTGACAGGTGCCCCCCGCCCCGGCTACCCCCATATGCCATTTTTCCCAATTCTCTTCCCCATCACCTGCCGGGATCCTCTTCTGCTCACTAGATTTCACTCTCTCTTGGCCTTCTTCAGCTCTAGAAACTGTATTTCAGGAAACACCACCAGCACGTCTACCCCGACTTCTCATGACCCTACACTGATGGACCCCAGGCCTGCACACAGCCTGGGAACAAATGCCCACAAGCCCCTTCTTCTCAATTCTTGTGCCTGGTCAGTCCGGGTCTCACCTGCTTCCTCTAACTCAGCCTCCACCTGTCCTAGGAAGGTCCCGAGAGTCACCCCACCAGCCTGACTTGGGTGCCGCCACTGGCCTCTTTCCTAACTGGAGTTTCTCTAGCTGGTCTCTTCTACCCAGATCCAGCCTTCACACGGCATCAAAGGGATTTCTCTAAGCAGCCATCTGGCCACTCATTTCCCCTAAAGCCTTTGGGAGCCCACGGTCCTAAGATTCTGAGAGGAGCTCTATGCCTCAGCCTAGAACCCTTTCGGGCCTTCTTTCTTTTTTAAACCCAATTCAGACTCCAGGCTCCCACAGCACAGAACTGCTTGTAGTTTCCAGTGAATATCATGCTGGTTTATTATCATCTGCTTCCTCTGAGACCATTCTCTTCCAGTCCTCTCTCAGGCACAAATGTTGACTTTGTTCTCTTCTGTAAGACTCAACCCAGGTAATCACTGCCTCCTCCAGGAAGCCATCTCCAACCTCACCTGCCCACCATGGCTGGGCTGGCACAACTCCTCTCTCTCTCTCTCTCTCTCAGTGAGGGGGTCAATATTTTCCCTACATTATCACAATACATGATCATGCAATTCGCCTTTCTTTGAAGCTTCATTTACAACCAATAATCAGAATGAAACAGTCTTTGCTCTGCATGAGACCTACTGAATGTCCAGAAGGGGTAGAACAGTGTCAGGCAGAACATACTGCCTTTGAAGATGCTTTTGGCAGAGGGTAAGGGTTAGGTTGTAAACACCACAGGAACACCACTAGAGAATTAGAAATTACCCTAAACCAAAAATGCAAAACCACATACAACTCCAACTGCATGTTCAGTAAATTAGGTAGAGGCAGGTCGTCTGGAGGAGAGCTCCTCCTACCTGGAGACCTAGAGAGGGCATCACAAGCTTCACACACAGCGAAGAGCCTGCAGCTTTGCCGGGTGCACAGCAAAGGGCAGAAATAGCCTCTGGTCATAATGGAACTCTAAAAAGCAGAGAAACGAATGTATCAAGTGGGGAAAACCTTGCTCCTTTTGCAAAGAAGAAAAGGCAGACAGGGTCTAAAAGCTAATTGGGAGTATTCGAGTAGTGGATTAATCCTTCTCGGGATAAACGTTCTGCTATGTGAATTCTTAATGGCTACAGCTGCCAGTCCTAATTGCCCGAGCAGAGCAGAATGGAAGGGAGGGCGGGGGACTGGGGAAAGCTGAGCCCAGGATTGGCTTAAGTCCTGAACCTTGGCTTTCTGCTGAGGCTGAGGAAACAACCAGCAGCAGAATAAATGGTGATTAAACGAAAAGAAAAGTATACACGTAGTTAAAACGAGCATGTTTCATGTTTTTAAATCTTACACTGCATGCCCACTGCCTTTTGTCTGGAGCACTGACAGCTTCGTTTTGATGGAGGGAGTCTAGCTGAAGGCTGAAAGGCTCGGCAACAGGACTGCGTGCTCTCAGCGCAGCTATGGCGGTCTAGACCTGGAAGAACACGCGCCTGCCTCTGGTGGCATGCCATGTGACATGAAAAAATAAACCTATGAATGGAGAAACTAAGAGGATAACGCAGTGGGGGAAAACACAGCCAAGAACGACCTGGCTCTAGGGATCATTCTCCTGCTTTTATGCCTTTTGCTGCAGAATGCAGCAAACATCCAATGATCATTTCCTATGTTCTCAGATGCTTGGTTTTAGGTACCCACGAAAAGCAGTTCATAGAACAAAGACCTTGTTATCCTGTAACTCAGATTTTAATGGAGACACAGAGACAACGCAGATAAGACTGGGGGCAGGCTGTGGAGAAAAACAGACCACATCAGGAGGACTAACGAGCCAAGGACAGGGGCACACATCACACCTGGTGATCAGATGACATTTCAATAAAAATAGCCATGCATTTCAACACAATTCCCATCAAAATGCCACCATCATTCTTCACAGAATTAGAAAAAATTCTAAAATTCATATGTAACCAAGAAAGAGCCTGCATAGCCAAAGCAAGACTAAGCAAAAAGAACAAATCTGGAGGAATCACATTACCTGATTTCAAACTATACTCTAAGGCCACAGTCACCAAAACAGCATGGTACTAGTATAAAAACAGGCACCTAGACCAACGAAACGGAATAGACAACCCAGAAATAAATCCAAACACTTACGGCCAACTGATCTTCAACAAAGCAAACAAAATCATTAAGTGGGGAAAAGACATCCTTTTTGACAATGGTGCTGGGATACTCGGCAAGCCACGTGCAGGAGAATGAAACTGCTTCCTCATCTCACCTTGTAGAAAAAGCAACTCAAGATGGATCAAGGACTTAGATCTCAGACCCGAGATTATAAAAATCTAGAAAATAACATTGGAGAAACCCTTCTAGACATTGGCTTAGGCAAGGATTTCATGACCAAGTACCCAGAAGCAAATGCAATAAAAACGCAGATAAATAGCTCTTAATTAAGCTAAAGAGTGTTTGCATGGCAAAAGGAATAGCAGGATAAACAGACAACCCACAGAGTGGGAAAAAATTTTCACAATCTATACATCTGACAAAAGACTAATGTCCAGAAATCTACAACGAACTCAAACAAATCAGCAAGAAAAAAACAAACAATCCCTTCGAAAAGTGGGGTAAGGACATAATAGACAATTCTCAAAAGAAGATATACAAATGGCCAAAAAACATGAAAAAATGCTCATCACTAATGATCAGGGAAATGCAAATCCAAACCACAATGCGATAGATACCACCTTACTCCTGCAAGAATGGCCATAACAAAAAAATTAAAACACAATAGATGTTGGGTGGATGTAGTGGTCGGGAGCATGTTTACACTGCTGGTGGGCATGTAAGTACGCGGCTATGGAAAACAGTGTGAGATTCCTTAAAGAACTACAAGCAGACATACCATTAGACCTAGCAATCCCACTACTGGGTATCTTCCCAGAGGAAAAGGAGCCATTATACAAAAAAGATACTTGCACACATAGATTTATAGCAGCACAATTCACAAGTGCAAAATTGTGGAACCAACCCAAATGCCCATCAATCAACAAGTGGATAAAGAAACTGTGGTCCATATACATACGATGGAATACTACTCAGCCATAAAAAGTAATGGATTAATAGCATTTGCAGTGACCTGGATGAGACCGGAGATTGTTATTCTAAGTCAATTAACTCAGGAATGGAACACCAAATACGGTATGTTCTCACTGATATGTGGGAGCTGAGCTATCAGGACGTAAAGGCATAAGAATGATACAACATACTTTGGGGACTTGGGAGAAAGGGTGGGAGCGGGGTGAGGGATCAAAGACTACAAGTGTGCAGTGTACACTTCTCGGGTGATGGGTGCAGCAAAACTCACAAATCCCCACTAAAGGACTTACTCATGTAACCAAACACCACCTGTACCCCAATAACCTATGGAAAAAAAAAAAAAAGCCAGGCGCGGTGGCTCACGCCTGTAATCCCAGCACTTTGGGAGACTGAGGCAAGCGGATCACAAGGTCAAGAGATCGAGACCATCCTGGCCAACATGGTGAAATCCCGTCTCTACTAAAATACAAAATACAGGCGCATGCCTGTAGTCCCAGCTACTTGGGAGGCTGAGGCAGGAGAATTGCCTGAACCCAGGAGGCGGAGGTTGCAGTGAACTGAGATCGTACCACTGCAGTCCAGCCTGGCGCCTGGTGAGAGAACAAGACTCTGTCTCAACAAAAGAAAAAAATAAAAGCAAATAAATATATCCATCTCCCCATCAATGTGGTTGACAATTACCAAACACCTGCTAAGGTGACAGACACTATCTTAAGAGCCTGGAATGTACCAGTGAACAAAAGAAAAAGCCCCTGACCTCACAGGGATTAAATGTTTGGCATATCCTTGGAAAGAAGCCCACTGGTATAGAGCTATTCAGATTTTCTATTTCATTTTGGGTCAGTTTTGGTAAGTTGTATTTTAAGGCATCTGTTCATTTAATTAAGTAGTTAAATGTCTATAAAATTAATAACATTCCCTTACCTTTTTAATGTCTGTTGGATATGTGAGGATATCCTCTTTTTCATTGCTAATGTTGATAAAGTGTTTCCTCTCTTTCTTCACTGATCTACCTACCTAGAGATTACTCAACTTTTACTCTTCTCTTCAAAAAACCACATATTAGCTATGTTGTCTCTACTGCCTGTTCTCTATTTAATTGATTTCTGCTGTTTGTTATTTCTTTCCTTCGCTTTGAGTTTAATTTGCTCAACATTTTCTGTTTCCTTAAGGTAGAATATTAGATTTTAGGTTGGGCGCAGTAGCTCACCCCTGTAATCCCAGCACTTTGGGAGTCAAGGCGTGTGGATCACTTGAGGTCAGGGGTTTGAGACCAGGTTAGCCAACATGGTGAAACCCTGTCTCTACTAAAACTACAAAAATAGCCGGACGTGGTGGCTGATGCCTGTAATTCCAGCTACTGAGTGAGGCAGGAGAATTGCTTGAATCTGGGAGGCAAAGGTTGCAGTGAGTGGAGATGGTGCCACAGCACTCCAACCTGGGTGACAGTGTGAGACTCCACCTCTAAAAAAAAAAGATTTTAATTTTAAATATGTTTCTAAAATGTACTTTTCTATATAAGAATTTAAGGCTGTGCATTTCCATAAGCACTGTTTCACCTATAACCTATAAATTTGGGTGTCATAGTTTCACTATCTTTAGGTTTGAATTATTTTTTATTTTCCTTTATGATTTTGTCTTTGACTCGTGGTATTTCATTTCCAAATATTTGGGGCTTCTCCAGATATCCCATAATTTTGAATTTCATGAACAGAGAATATATGCTATGATTTCAATCTTTCCAACTTTACTGAGACATCTTTATGGCCCAGCATATGGTGAACATTCCACATGCACTTGAGAGTGTATATTCTGCAGTTGTGTGGAGTGCTGTATAAATGTTAATTAAGACAGGGTGATTGATAATATTGCTAGGTTTTTTACATTAATACCGACTTTTGCTTTGGACTAGAAAAAATATATCATGCCTAGAGTTTTCTCGGTAAGAAAGTTTTTAACTACAGGGCAAGGCATGGTGGCTCACGTCTGTAATCCCAGCTACTTGGGAGGCTGAGGCAGGAAAACAGCTTATACTCGGGAGACAGAGGTTGCAGTGAGCCGAGATCACACCACTGCACTCCAGCCTGGGCAACAAAAGTTAAGACTCCATGTCAAAAAAAAAAAAAAAAGGTTTTAACTATCAATTTTATCTATAAATTTTAACTATCAGTTTAATCTACCAATTACTAAAAGATCTTCTAATCTCCAACTATGATCACGGACTTGCACACTTGTCCTGTTAATTCTGTTCATTTTGCTGCATGTCTCTTGAAGCTGATATTAAGTGCACACACACTCAGGATGGTGTGTGCCTGGCTCATAAACTGGCCTGTTTATCGTAAGGAAATGGCCCTCTTTGTCACCGGTAATACCCCTCTCTTATGTCTATTTTCTCTGATTATTCATAGAGCCAGGCTGGTTTTCCGTGACTAGTATTGGCATAGTGTATCTTTTCTCTTTCTTTTACTTTCAAGCTTCATATGTCTTTGTATTTAAAATACACGTACTATGAACAGAACAAAGCTTGATCATGGTTTTTTTATCCGGTTTGACATAAACTCATGAAAAAGCAAAGAAATCAAACTAGAATGTGGGACGTCCTGGAGGATCACTGGTCCAAACTCGTCGAAAAGCGAACATCCACTGCTAAGAAAAGAACACAGGCAGCCACAAACGAGGGGACGCATTCGCGAAACACACGCCGGATGAGGAACTGGCATCTGGCTGGGTGCGGCGGCTCACATCTGTGATCCCAGCAGTGTGGGAGGCCGAGGCAGGTGGATCACTTGAGGTCGGGAGCTTGAGACCAGCCTGGCCAACATGGTGAAACCCCACCTCTACTAAAAAAAATACAAAATTAGCCAGGCCTGGAGGCAGGCACCTGTAATCCCAGCGACTTGGGAGGTTGAGGCAGGAGAATCACTTGAACCTGGGAAGCGGAAGTTGCAGTGAGCTGAGATCACACCGTTGCACTCCAGCCTAGGCAACAAGAATTAAACTCCATCCGCCCCCCCTCCCCGCAAAAAAAAAAAAAAAAAAAAAAAAAGAAAGAAAGAAAAAAGAACTGGCATCCAAAATATGGAAAGAACTCTTAAAACTTAGCAACAAGAAAACAAACAAACAGATTCTTAGAATGGGCAAAAAAGCTGAACAGATACCTCATAGAAGAACATATAACATGACAAGTAAGAACATAAAAAGATGCCCAACTTCACATAAAATTGAAAATTAAACAGTAAGATCCTACTACAAACCCACTAGAATGCCTAAAATCCAAACACTGACAATGTCAAGTGCTGCGGAGCCTGCGGAGCAACAGAACTCTCGGCAGTGCTGGCGGGAATGCAGAACGGTGCAGACGCGGCTGGAAGACAGCTTCGCAGCTCCTGATGAAGCTCAACACACTCTAACCGAACCATCCGGCAAACACATTCCCAGGTATTTACCCAAGTGAATGGGAAGCTTATATCCATACAAAAACTTGCACATGGGTTTGTAGTATCTTTACTCCTGTCAGAGGTCGGGAGTCACAAAAATACCCTTGAGTAGGAAAATGGGTAAGCCAGCGGTGCTGTACTCACACTACAGTGTTGCTCAGTAATCGTAAGAAAAAGGGCTATCAAGCCACAAAAAGATATGGAGGAGTCTTAAGTGTATATTACTGAGTCAAGGAAGCCAGTCTGAAAAGGCTACATACTATATGATTCCAACTATAGGACATTCCAGAAAGACCAAATGACAGGGGAGGGAAGATGAGAGAGAGCACAGGGGATTTTTACAACACGGAAACTACTCTGTGTGGCATCATAACGGCGGGTGCAGGACATCACGCGTTTGGCAAAATCTGCAGAGGATGGGTCACCAGGAGTGAGCCCTCATAGAAACTACGGACAGCAATTATAATGTGCCATTATTGGCTCTTCAATTGTAAAAAACATAACAAACCCAAGCAAGACATCGATAACAGCGGAAAATGAGGGGAAGGAAGTAGAGAACCCAACAGACTTGCTCAATTTTTCCGTAAAATTAAAACTGCTCTAAAAAAATGAGGTCTATCAATTTTTTTAAAAAAGACTGCTGGACATAATGGCTCAGGCCTGTAATCCCACAAACTGGGAGGACATAATTGCAAAACACGTACTGGCATCAAGGCCGGGTGTGATGGCCCCCGCCTGTAATCCCAGCACTTTGGAAGGCTGAGGCAGGCAAATTATTTGAGGTCGGGAGTTCGGGACCAGCCTGGCCAACATGGTGAAACCCCATCTCTACTGAAAATAGAAATATTAGCCAGGCGTGGTAGCATGTGCCTCTAATCCCAGCTACTCGGGAGGCTGAGGCAGGAGAATTCCTTGAACCCAGGAGGTGGAGACTGCAGTGAGCCAAGACTGCGTCACTACACTCCAGCCTCAGTAACAGAGGGAGACTCTATCTCAAAAAAAAAATAATAATAATAATAAAAAGACTGATGTATAACTATATGCTAACTTACCAAAAGAAGACACTTTTTAAAAAGTCACTTAAAAAGAAAATGTCATAAAATGAAAGGCAAGGAAACCAATCTCGGTTGAGGACAACCGGAAAGGCATGAGGGACAGATGGAATGCATGGACCTTAAATAGATGCTGGGTCCACAACAAAATCAACAGGTACACAAATGCCGACTAATGCACATTTTGCAAACACTTGGGAAAACACAAATACGGACTCCACAGTAAATGACACAGAACTGATGTTCCTTTCTTGAGCAATTTGATGGTACTCTGGTGATACAGAAAACCATCCTCGATCTTAGTGTAAGGATGTCTGCATCTTTCAAATGGTTCAGTGGGGGAAAGCGTCTAAGTGTCAACAGGGGAACAGTATAAAGGCATTTATCCTACTGGTCCTTCCATCCTCTGAAGGTCAATAACTGTAAAAGTTGGGTCTTTGAAAAGACTGATAAAAAGCACATAAACGCCTCATAAGAATAATCAACAAGAAAAGAGAGAAGGCACATATACCCGGCACTGAGAGCAAAGGATGGCACCTCACTCAGATACCCCTGATACTGGTGAGTTCCTAAAGGAGTATGGTGAGCCACTTTATGTCGACACGTTGGAAGGCTTAGTTGAAATGGACAAGGTCCTACAAAAGCAACTTAGCAAAGCTAACAGAAACACTGAATAGCTCTTTAACCACGAAAGAAACTAGACTGGTAGTCAAAAATCTCTCCACTGACAAAATATCGCCCCACAGAGCTTTCTTTGTAAGTCCCACAACATTCAGACAACAAATACGTCAAATATCACAAAAACGATTCAAGTCTACACACAATGAAGGAATATTCTTCAGCTTCTTTTCTAAGGCCACAGTTATTGATTGCTTCCACTAGGCAAAGACAGCAAGAAAAAGAAGAATTCCTGGCCAATCTCACTCACGAACACAGATTTAACATATGGAACCAAATGGCTGCAAACTGAGTTAAGCCCTGCATGAAACGGATTATTCTTGACACAGGTCACCCCAAAAAGAAACGTTTGCATAACGGGAGACGGTCACTCAGTATCACTCCATGCAGCACCAGTCTAAGGGAGAAGAGTCCCATGACCACCTTAACACATACACATAACCAAGGGAGACAAACCAACATCTAGTCACTATTTTTCAAATTAAGAATTGAACTTTTTTAACTGGATAATGCTGATTGTTTTTGTTTTACAAAAAGCCTGGGGCGAATGTCCTACACTGAACCTGGAGCTCTCCCTCTGGAAGGACTAATGAAACAAAGGGGCCACACCCTCCTCCAGTACTCCCTTCGCTCCACTGGAGGTGTGGGCAGCACAGAGACAAAAACAAAATAAACACACAGCTGGGAGCCAGGTGCAGCAGCTCACACTGTGACCCCAGCACTTTGGGAGGCTGAGGCAGGAGGACTACTTGGACTCAGGAGTTTAAGGCCAGCCTGGGCAACCTGGTGAGACCCTGACTCTACAAAAAATACAAAAATTAGCCAGGTGTGGTGGTGTGTACCTATAGTCCCAGCTACTTGGGAGGCTGAGGTGGGAGGAACATTTCAGCCCAGGAGGCAGAGTTTGCAGTGAGCCATGATCATGCCACTGTTCTCCTGCCTGGGGACAGAGTTCCAAAAAACAAAAAGAGAGACAGACCCTGTTTTTAAAAAAAAAAAAAAAAAAAGGTTGTGTTCTGTACGTTATCAGGAGTGTAAGAGGAAACTTGCTCCCTGTGGAGCAGGGAGCCGGCAGGTGGACGCAGGCTGCTGGACCTTAATGGTTGTCGGAGAAAATCAGAGCACAGCACAGGCTATCATTTTAAAAAAACAAAACAAAACCCGTGACAACACCCAGCACCGGAGAGAAAGGTGGGCAGCTGAAACTCTCGTGCGGTTTAGAGCAGAGACAAGACGGGAACCAGCCCAATGCCCATCTGTGGCGAAGGCGCTGAGAAGGGCTGGGTCTTGGCAGGGGACGGCAAATGAGGGAAGGGGCACAGCTGCAGTACCCTGGGGTCGGGCAGGAATCTGCCGAGCCTCCCACTGAGTGAGCAAAGCGCACCACGGAAGAGCGAACCCGTGTCTGCCCAGCACATCAGCAGCTGTGCACCGAGGCTCTCAACTGTGCCCGAGAGCCAGCACCCTGGGGGCTCAGCAGAGGACAGCCAGGGAAGGACAGACTCAAACTCACTATGCCAGGTGCCGCAGGGGAGGGCAGGGAAAGGAGAGACTAAAACTGGCGAAGACACGCCAGGGACCTTCAGTGCACACCCGGAGGTTCATTATATCACGCTTCTGTAAATTCTACTTCCTTGATAATGATCACTTTGAATTTACCTGACATTTAACAGAAGGAATTAAAATCAAGCTGGTATCCAGGTACTCACAGAGGTGAGATGGCACTCCCCTGTGGGAGGAGCTGAGTGGATGCCTTTCTAACTCCCGAGGCTGGCTCCTGCTCTGTGTGAAGGGTCTGAAGCCGGCCTGGATGCCTTTCTAGCTTTCGAGGCTGGCTCCCGCTCTGTGTTAAGGGTCTGAAGCCAGCCTGGACGCCTTTCTAACTCCCGAGGCTGGCTCCTGCTCTGTGTTTAGGGTCTGAAGCCGACCTGGACGCCTTTCTGACTCCCGAGGCTGGCTCCTGCTCTGTGTTTAGGGTCTGAAGCCGACCTGGACGCCTTTCTAACTCCCGAGGCTGGCTCCTGCTCTGTGTTTAGGGTCTGAAGCCGGCCTGGACGCCTTTCTGACTTGCGAGGCTGGCTCCTGCTCCGTGTCTATGGTCTGAAGCGTTCCTCGAGGTCTCTGCCTGCCCTGGGCCCACACTGCATCACCTGTGCCAATGCTAGGTGAGAACACGGGACAGTGGATGGGGACTGAGAGTTCACTCTGTGTGAAGAAACAGAGTCAGCTGGTCCTCACTGTGAAGCCGGGAGGCGGCGTCAACACCGAGGAAGCAAAGGCCCAGGAGACTGATGGCACAAGCGCAACTGGGAGTCGGGTTTGCTGGATTCCAAATCAGTGCCCTTGTAGACACGCTCAAGCACACATGGGGCCTGCACACCCTCCAGGAACTGCTGTTCACGTATCACACAGAGCATGTTGAGACCTGTGGCCGGCTGCTCGAGATGGACCGAAGTTCCCGCCCGGGAGGACGAGGACGACAGTCAGCACCCACCTCCCACGCGGGCAGCGACGGCGCGGGGCGAGCACTTCATCCGTTGCCGGGCAAAGGAATTGCAAAAGGCCGGCAATTCTGCCCTGGGGCAGGGAAGCCCGGAAGCTGCATCTGCAGGGCAGCTTAGAATTAGCCCTTTACAACATTTAAAACATTTTCTTTTCTAAGAAAATCACTGATGCTTCATGCAGTTTTTCAAACTACAAGGCAGACACTCTCGAGGTCTATCCTCGGAGAATTACACACAACTGCAGTTCTCACAGCAGCGAAGATAAACCACGCATGCCCCGTTTCCAGGCGGTCATTGCACGAACATGTTCTGCCACAGACACAGTGCCCTCCTTGTGCCTGGCTCCCTGGCCCGTTCGGTGAGCGCATTTTGGGTTTGCTGAAGCAGAGTAACATCCACGGCTTCACAGAAGCTGCAGAGGGACAGGACCTGCTGCAGACCACGAATGTGGCACGGCTCCTGCAGGAGCAGAAAGGAAGCTGGAGGGCATACCCACCTTGTTGAAGACCCAGACCTCCCCGTTCACTGTGGGCCTGGGCACCCCGTGGCCGTTGTAGTGAAAGAGGACTCGCTCTTCCTTGGCGTTGCGGCGTAGGGACGTGCAGAGCTTTTTGACTTCGTCCACGGTTGGGTCAAGGCTCTGCTTGTACCGGGCCTGTTGCAGGAAAAGAAATGAAGAAAGTTACCACGGACTCAAGGAAAAGCCTAGAACTCATCCCATACTCTTTCCTCTGAGTTTGCAGTTAATAGCTATGTGGTCCTGAACACATGGCTCAGAGTTTCTCCATCTATAAAACTGGATAATGCCAGGTGCCACGGCTCATGCCTAAATTCCCAGCATTTTAGGAGGCCGAGGTGGGAGGATCAGTTGAGCCCAGGAGCTCAAGATCAGCCTGGGCAACAGAGTGAGACCACATCTCTGCAATTTAAAAAAAAAAAAAATTAGCCAGGTGTGGTGGCACACGCCTGTCGTCCCAGCTGACGTGGAAGGATCGCTTGAGCCCAGGAGGTTGAGGTTGCAGTGAGCTGTGATCGCATCAGCCTGGGTGACTGTACTCCAGCCTGGGTGACAGAGTGAGACTGCCTCAAAAAAACAAAACAAAACAACACTAAGAACAACCACACATGATGGTTATAAATATTCATTCAACAAATATTTATTGAGAACTACTAGGAACATCAATGAGATAAGTAATGCCTGTCACATGGCAACACCAAGTCAAACGCAGCTGCCACTGGGGTATCGAGTGTTTCTCAGACGCATGGGGTCCTTCCGAAAACATCTGCAGCAGGGAAGAGAGAATTTGCTCAAATGAAGGAACCCGCAATGTACACCCGGCAGCAATGGTGAAGAGTGGAAGGACCGGGTAAGGAACTGCCCTGCTGAAAGCTCCTCCCTCCCCTCCTGCCGGGGACTTTCTGGATGCCTGTAACAATTCCCTGAATTAGCAGACCCTAAAACGGACACAGAACAATCAATAGCCTTGATATACACAAATAATAAACAGAGGACATCATGGCAAAGAGATCCATGCAGAAAGCTACCGAGCAGACAAGGCACAGAAATAAGCTTAACGTGAAATGTGCAAAACACAGACACGGAAGTTTTTCAAAGCCCTCCTAGGAAACACAAGCAGACCCGAACCAATGGAAAGATGCTCCCTGCTCGGGTAGGCTGCGACAACATTCTTAAGATGTCAGCTCTCGCTGGCTTAATTCACAGATTCAATGCAGTGCCATTAAATACCCCAACAAGCTATTTTATGGAGTTTAACAAGCTGCTACTGAAGGTCACATGGAAAAACAAACAGGCACGAAGGGCCAGAAAAGCATGGCAGCAGAGAGCCCTGCACATGGCCTGGCCTCGCTAGACATTGCAGGCTCCTCTAGGGCCTCTCATCAGACGGCGAGGCTGGGGGCGTGAGACCAGCAGCCCAGGGAACCCACACCTGGTCCAGAATCAGACCCACGCACACGTGACTTGGCTTTCTCAAGAACAGTGTTTACACAGTCCTAATGCTAGGAATGCTGATTTTATTTTAATAAAAACTGTGCCAACTTCCGGAGAACCCAAGCGAGGAGGGCAGGCCAGGGAGGAGACAGGCCTGGCTGGGTGGCAGGATGCTGGAAAATGGGCACAGGCGGGTGTTGCGAGGAGCCCTGTGGCTGCAAAGTACTTTTCATGGTGAACTCCCAACAAAGAAGAACTGACGGAGTCAATCCAGGACCCGCCGGAGTGGGGAGGGGAACCGCGGGTGTGAAAGTGCTGGGGCCACACCAGGCAGTCAGGAAAGACGCCCCAAGCGCAGGAATCGGTGCAAAGCTGCACCAACATATGCCACGAGAACAAACAGCTAACAGGGTGTGCCTCTGGGTGGGGGTGAGGCTTTTAAAAAGGAATGTGTCTGTTCACCACGTTGATAAACTTTTAGAACTTTAAGAATAACTAAAGTAAGGCCAATGCTATGATCAACACTTGAAGAAAAATGCCAGTAAGTGTTCAGACCGTGCTGGAGCAGCTGGGTTTGAAGGGAGACCTGGACTCCCACTGTGCCCGGGCTGGGCACACAGATGGGCAGGAAGCTCCTGCTGATGTGACCAAGAAGGGAAACAGAGAGGACACGCCCTGAGGAGGGCACGCCCTGAGGAGGGCACGCCGCTCAGGCTTCGGAAAGGTTCCCCAGGCATGGCGGCTCACACCTGGAATTGCAGCATTTCAGAGGCCAAGTTGGGAGGATCACTTGAGGCTGGGAGTTCAAGACCAGCCTGGGCAACACAGTGAGACCCCCATCTCTACAAAAAATAAATAAAGACAGGTTCCCTGGCATTTCCAGAGAAAGAGTTCCATGTGAGGAAGACAACAGGAAAACGAGGCCCGGTTCCCACAGCGTTCGCCCCTCTGTTCTGTATGACACACAACATTTGGTCTCCCTAATTACCTACGTTAAAACTCCAGTTTATGGTGACAGAAAACCCTTGGTATGCTGTACCTTGTACTTTGGGAGTCATCAGTAGATGCATGAGACTTAAAAACAGTTTTTCCAGGTTCCCCCAATTTTGTGTACCTGCAAACACAGCCCGCAGAGAACCACCTGCGGATCCCAGGCTAGTAACCCTGTGCCACGGCAGAACGGTGTGGAGCCCTGGTCTCAGGAGGGCCAGGGCAGCAGGGTGGGGTCTCAGGTGGGCCAGGGCAGCAGGGTGGGGTCTCGGGCGTGTCTCAGGCGGGCCAGGGCGGCAGGGTGGGGTCTCAGGTGGGCCAGGGTGGCAGAGTGGGGTCTCAGGTGGGTCTCAGGCGGGCCAGGGTGGCAGGGTGGGGTTGCAGGCGGGCCAGGGCGGCAGAGTGGTCTCCGCTCTCAGCGTCTCCTCCCTCAGGACCAGAATGCTGCTCAAAAAACTGTCACCAAGGAAACTTCAGAGAGGGCTAACAAATTGATAACGCGGGATTTTCAAGTCCGTTTTCATCAATGAGGGGTGTGCGCTGACACCCACGGAGGCTCTGCCAGAACAGGGCTGGCCCCCAGGGAGCCCAGGTACACGATGAAGGAGGAAGTGCTCAGACAAACATGGAGCGTGACAGCAAGGGTGTCGACGCGTGGCCTGGGAGGCCGTGTGTCATCTGCTCCCGTAGGTGGGCAACACTGGCCTGCGGGGGACCCCAGCCATGTGGGGGCCAATCTGACCCACACGTTCTGGAAGAGCCTGTTCAATGCCCAGCTCTCCTACAGAATTCCTTCCTGAATCCCTTCAGTAGGAAATCATTTCTTCTTTCCCTGAATTAACTTACACTGCTCACTATAGTTATGTGTGGCTATCTCAATTCTACGTAACGGTAAATTCTGTGGCGGTGCGCACCGCTTACCCACGTGTGCCTTGCTGTACAAGGCACTAGTTTACGGCCTTCCCCAGCCTCACAACATGCTCAGGTTACCAGAAACTAACTGCTGAATGATAATCAGATTTTTACTGACATTAGATGCAATAATTAGTCACGACATCAATTTGCAGTAAAGAGACCGACAGAATCCTGCCTGAGGTGGAAGTGGCGTGAGTAACTGCCGACGTGGCCCCAGAACGCTGCATCACGGTGCTGGCTTCACAGGGCGTGCGAGCCGCCATTCCTTCCGCTTTGCTACCTGGGATTCTGCATGCTGAGACTTAACGGTGGAAACGTCCTGGATGCATCACTGATCAACTGTGCGTGTTCTTGGGGAGACAGAACCAGGCCACTGGGTCTTGATGTTCTAAATACCTGAATTTTGTTTGATCCTATACAACAGGCCGAGGGCAGCTGATAAATGAAAGTGCAGTTCTGGGGGCGTTTCAGAAGGAAACACTTTATTCGGCTGTCACGGCCTTGGCTGCATGCCCTCCGAAACCACATCCACACGAGGAAGTACATTCTAAATCAGAAAGTAAGTCTGAAGTAGAAGTAGCTAGACAGTCTGTCTTCAAATGGGTAGGTAGAAAGAATGGTGGACACATAGGGCAGGGTCAGTCTGCAGAGATCACTCCCAATCAGCGAGGCAGCAGCAGCCCCGTCTCACCAAGGTCTCTCCACACGCAACAAGACAGCGCGGCCCGCTGCGGAGGACCCAGTTTACCTGCTGCTTCAAGCAGAGCGCCTCACCTGTAAGACCTGCAGAAACACGGGATTTAGGTTTTTCTCTGGATCAGAGTTGTGATCATGGCCAGTCTAAACAGCAAGCCACATCCCATTTTGGTCGGGGCCTTTATGTAAACGGAAACAAATACCTATGCATTTTTAATGTAAGTGCTTTTTAAAATGTGTCATGGGTGGAAACAACTAGAGGTTTTCCAAGAAAGCCTTAGCACAGTTCCAGGCCCCAGGGCAGAGGCGGCCATCATGGAGACTCCTCCTGTGGTACTGGGGAACTGGGACGGAGGAGGGCAGGGAGGGAGGGAGGAGGGCAGGGAGGGAGGGAGGAGGGCAGGGAGGGAGAAGGGCCAGGAGGGAGGAGGGTAGGGAGGGAGGAGGGCCGGGAAAGAGGAGGGCCGGGAGGGAGGAGGGTAGGGAGGGAGGAGGGCCGGGAGGGAGGAGGGTAGGGAGGGAGGAGGGTAGGGAGGGAGGAGGGCCGGGAGGGAGGAGGGCCGGGAGGGAGGAGGGCAGGGAGGGAGGAGGGCAGGGAGGGAGGAGAGCCGGGAGGGAGGAGGGCAGGGAGGGAGGAGAGCCGGGAGGGAGGAGGGCAGGGAGGGAGGAGGGCCGGGAGGGAGGAGGGCAGGGAGGGAGGAGGGCCGGGAGGGAGGAGGGCAGGGAGGGAGGAGGGTAGGGAGGGAGGAGAGCCGGGAGGGAGGAGGGCATACACAGTCTCCTACCTCCAGGGATACTTTGAGGCAGCTCAAGTAGGGAAGAGCAAAACTGGAGAAGCAGGACTAAAAAGAATGGTTTTGAATGGATGCTAAAGGAGTTCTGCATTTGCTGGGTATTTCCTTTGCGAGCACAAGAAATAAAGGCATTTTTATTTACTACTACTAAGAGCAATAACGGGGAAACCATACTGGCGAGAAACCCAGTGGAGTTGAGCTTGGTGATTTTCAAGCCGTCGCTCCGAGGCGTGCCCAGTGGGGGCGGGAGGAGGGCGCACCTGCAGTGCTGCTGGCTCAGTGAGGTGGGCTGCACCCTGCAGTGCTGGCTCCAGTGGTGTTCACCGTGTTCCCAAGACGGTGTGTGCTGAAGAGGCCTCAGCCTCTCCCGAACCAAAACACGAACACATGGGTGTGAGAGCGCCTCTCAGCTAAAATCAAACGCATCTGTTAGGCAGAAAAGTGGCAATGGGGGCCTCCTTCCCATGTGCTCAGAGGGTGCTCTGGAGCCCCAGGAGTCCTCAGGGCGGGAGAAGGGGAGGGAGGGAGGGAGGGAGTGCCCTTCCTTCCCCACCACAGAAATGGCCGGGAGCACCGAGAATGGGATGGAAGATTCCAGAGAACACAGCCACAGTGCTGGGCGAGGTAAGGGCCAGAGGCAACAGGGATCCTAATCCACCCCTCTCGAACCCTCTGCAGCTGTGAAGACACTGATTTATCTCCAGCAACCTTCAACTCACTGGCAGTTTTATCTGACAGTATGAAGAAAACAGCAAACCTTAAGTGCAAATGCTTATTCTCCCGCCCATGAGGACTGATTTCCTGCTGAGTGTGACACCAGTGAGTACGACAGCAATCACCGCCAACCCTCCTTGTCCATTCTGAGCACCGTTTCCATTTTCACCCGAACAGTCACAACTGCCACGTGCACAGCCCTTGAGAGAGCTTTCGCAGCATCCTCTCTCACACGCAAGGCAGAACGGTGTTCGCGGCTCAGGCTGGCAGCCCCGCCAGGAGAAGTGAGCCACCTGAGCTCCCGTTAATCAGGAAGCGGACTTCCAACCCTTTCTCCAAGGTCCAGGGTGCGGCGGGGGGTGGGGTGAACGGCCGCCCCTTTCCATGCATATGAAAACCACTTACCCTTAATAAACACAGGGCATGTTTTTCAGAGTCGGAAAGACGTCCGAAGTCATGGGCTGCAGGTACAGATAAGCAAAGGACATGTGCAGGGCTTGCCGGCCAGCAAGGCAATCAGAAGGAGGGAAAGCGGGGGGCTGAAAACTAAACTCGAGGTGTCAGGGAGTCTCCTAATGCCGCAGAGCCACCCTGCTTTCTTGTTGCTAAGGCTACAGAAATCCCCCGTGCAAAGTGGTGAAGAAAAAAGGCACTGAAAGATAAGGCACCCCAAAATAAGAGCAAGCTACGGTGCTGATGTCCGCACCTGCCTCCCTGGAGCACGGGCCCATCCATCTGCAGGGGCCAGTGTCACCGGAGGGCCCGCACATCACGGGGAGATTTTCTAGTGAAATGTGGAGTGCCTCCGCTCCCCGTCTCCGTCGCACTTATTACTTTCCTGCTGTAGCAGTTTTTCTCAATTCTATTCTCCTCAACACAGTGATCGAACTGGGATTGGTGAAGCCACAGCTCCACAGAAAAATCACTCGCTGTCTCCTGAGGCTGCTCCTAAACAGGAACGCGGTTCTTCCACGCCACACAGAAGGCCACGGGGTAGAGACGATTTAGAGACGTCAATAAAATTAAGCATTCGTTATTTCTGACCTTGGCTCTGTGAAGGTCTTATCCCATGGGGCTTTAGCTTCATTTTCTTACCTATTGCAGAGAAGACGCATTAATGGACTAGCATGCAAGGCGCCACAGATATTAATAATACGCCTCCTGGGGCTTCATGGGAATTAATTAATATTTTTAAGAGCTTTGAAATGAGAAACACTAAATTAAATGTCACCATGTCGTGTTCAGGTTTTGTCTCACAACTAGAATGCCAGTGATAATGGCTGTGTGGTTTGAGAGGCAGGAGCGGCAAGGGAGCCTCTGATCATCTGGGGGAGTCACAACAATTTCCGCTGGGCGTATAAAATGGCAAAGCAAGTCTCGAAAATACAGCCTATTGTGCTAGGCATTTCTCCTGAAATGCCAAATCCCAAGGTGCAGGAAAATATATGCACAGGAATCCTGGAGGATGCAAGAGCAGAAGAGAATAAAAGAATGAATCACTGAAGAAAAGAAAAAACACATATATGGGTCCTTGGCTTAATGAAGGAAAACGCAGCTCCAAGTTTCATTTCCTTCTAGTGATGGGCTGTTGTCCTAAAATGACACCTGCTAACTATATGCTAATAAGGCCTAAGCAAAGCTACCGCAATCCGATTCTGCAGTCTCCACGCAGGACTTCGTCGCTGTTGGAGCCCCTTCTCGCGCAAGCGCAGACTTTGGGCCCGGAGAGCCCTGAGCGTGGTGGGCAGCACTCTGCCCCCAGTGGCCCTCGTGGCCGTGGTCCTGCCGGAAGCTCTGGTGGAGCTGCACAAACTGCCGCTGCTGTGGATCAAGGAGAGCCACGCTGCCTGTGACACGGAGCTCGGGGCGCTACGTGGTAGGTCTTCTCTTCTGACAAAATCTCACAAGGGGAAGAAGCCCTGTGCTGCTGGGATGGGCTGGCCACAGATATCTGCAGAGTCTCTAACACAGGCGCCGGCACTGCACTAGGCTGGAGCTGCGCGCACAGATGCTGTCACTGCTGTCCTCCCATCCTACAGCAATGAATAGCAGGTGAGGTTCAGATCCAACACACTGAGATGCCTGCAACACTCTCAGAACTGTCCTGGAGGAGCAAACGGCATCGCGGGACTCAGGCCAGTTCTGCGCCCACTCTGGGGGTCTGGTGAGAGTTTCACCCTACCCCTCACCTTCCCAAGCAGGATGCAAAGATTTCCAGGGAAATGTTGGTAGGAGGAACCTTTAGACAGACCAGACCCTCTTCCCTGCCCAGCATTTCCCTGGAAGGCCTCACCTCCTATAGCCCTTGTTTACCCTCACCCCAAGGGTGTTAGGATGAAAAGCAAGTAAGGTAGAGAAACACAAAACAAAAGCCAAAAAGAGCGAAGCAAATGTTACCTTTCAGTTCATATGGAATGAGCAGCAGGCCTCCGCGGGAGTAAAAGCTAAGAATATATAACCTGTGCCCTTTCCCATGATTCCACCCCAGTACAACCAGGTGGAGCCACTGAAGACACAGAGACATCACGGCACTTGTCCCCAGACGTGAAGCAATCCAACAGCGTGTCTGAGGCCCTTCATCAGAGAGGAAGGGTCTGGCACACACCTTCCATGTCTTCCCTCCTAAGCTTGCTCCCCTCTATCCACATGGGTGGGGTCACTAACCACCTGGCCAATAGAAACCCATCCTTGACACTTGCTTGTCTTTCACCCTTTCCATCATTTTTATGTCATCAATCATTTCCTCTGTTGAGTCTACCTCTTCAATCCTGACTGAATCCATCTACCTCATTCTACTCCCCTATCCCCACTATCAATATCCAGGCCAAGTCACTACCAAACCACCACCATCACCACCACCACCACCATCACCACCATCACCACCACCATGATCAGCATCATCACCACCACCACCATCACCATCATCACTACCATCACCATCACCACCACCATCACCATCAACACCACTACCATCACCATCAACAACACCACCATCATCACCATCACCATCATCACTACCATCACCATCACCATCATCACTACCACCATCACCACCACCACCATCACCATCATCACTACCATCACCATCGCCACCACCACCACCATCACTATCATCACCACCATCACCATCATCACCACCATCACCATCACCATCATCACCACCACCATCACCATCACCACCACCATCACCATCATCACCATCACCAACACCACCACCACCATCACCATCATCACCATCACCAACAACACCACCACCATCACCATCATCACCATCACCATCAACACCAACACCACCACCATCATCACCATCACCATCATCACTACCATCATCACTACCATCACCATCACCATCATTACCACCATCACCATCACCATCATCATCACCATCTTCGCTACCATTATCACCAACACGATCACCATCACCATCACCATCATTACCACCACATCTCTACCACCATCATCATCACCATGATCACCATCATCACCACCACTATCATCATCAGCACCATTACCACCACCACCACCACCATCACAATCACCATCACCATCACCACCACCACCACCACCATCACCATCACCATCGTTACCACCACCATCTCTACCATCACCATCACCACAATCATCATCACCAGCACCATCTCTATTATCACCACCACCACCATCACCACATCACCATCACCACCACCACCACCATCACCACCACCATCACCATCACTGCCATCACCACCAGCACGATCACCATCATCTCTACCATCACCACCACCACCATTATCACCATCACCATCATCACATCACCACCACCATCATCATCGCTATCATCACTACTGTATTTCTTAGATTATTGCAGTAACTTCCCAACTAACCCTCGAGCCTTGTTTTGCTCCAAATCCATTCTCCGAAACTCAGTAGGTCCTTCTCCCACTGAGAAGCCTTTGATGCCTTCCCACTGGCTTTGAAAACTCTTTAGAAAGACCTGCAAGTCCCTGCAAGATCTCCAGCTTGGTCTGTAGGCACAATCTCAGAGAGTCCACACTTCAGCCACAAGAAAGAGTCTTTTGAGTCTTTTACCTCATTATGTTCTAACCCACCTTCCAACCTTCTGCCCAGAACCTTCTTCCTGCCTTTTCTCCAGGTCCAATTCCAAGTCTTGCCTGGTCATTTTCTATTCATCCTTCAGGTATCATGTTAAATGTCCCTTGTCTTTTATGTTGCAAGGATGCTCCTCCAGACGCCGGACAGGAAGCCATGGCAACACGGCACCTCTGGCTCCCCATCAGTGCACCGGGGAACTGGACTCCCCCTGCTGGTTTACTCATCAGCCTTCACAACTGACACTCAATATTTGTGCATGTACAAATGATGAATAAACACTTCCGATTAGAGTTTACATAGCCTGGTGAGCTTCTCCAGAGACAGCCGTTTTGTCAAGAGTTTGGGGTCTCTATTTCATTTTGAGAGCATTTTTTTAAAAAAATCAGTTTTGATGGGTTGGAATACAGCAGTGAAGCAAGGCCTGTGCTGCAACACCCACTTTCCTTAGCAGACAGTCTGCCGCCCAGACAGAGGGATCTGCGGCTCCATACACGGAAGCTTGAGGCAGATGCTGCAGGAATCACAGGCTCCTGAACATCCAGAAAGCACCCAGGGGAGCCTAGCAATCAGACACGAGCTGACGCTTCCTGGCAAGGAGGCTCGCCTGGGTTCCCACAGGAACGGGATGGATGCTACCACCTGAAGAGTCACACCGCTGGTCACGTGAGGGCCAGGAGCGCCTTCCTCGAGCAAGACAGAAGGAAAAGGACTGACTGACTTGGTGACGGGCAGAAGAGACTTGTCTTTCAAGGATTACCGCCGCATGAACAGCAATCAAAGACACGTCCTTTGCTCCAGACAAGACTGTGGAGAAGCAGGGGCCCATCCAGCAGGGCCCTGGACACTGTCTGTAAGAAGTTTCCAATGCAAAGATGAAGGAGAAAAGAAAACAAAGGGAAGATGCTACACGGTGACGGCACATGTGGCGGGACGGTGGAGAGTGCTGACGGGAATCTTTCCAAATGTAAAGATGAAGGAGGAAAGAAGAAAAAGGAGGAGCTTGAACGGTGGCGAGGCTGAGAAGGCTGGGCCACCGGCGGCCAAGGGTGGAGGGCGCCCCCACGGGACGCCAGCTCTTTCTGCTTCCTGCTCTGTTTCCTTTGCTGGAGGACCGGGTGGACCAACAGCCAGAATGGCACCCGTGGAGCTGCCCGGGACCGCAGGCTGGTGACAACGGTGCCGAAACCTCTGGGAATGAGGTGCTGGTGTCTTTCTTTGCTCTGTCTCATCAGTTTTCATACTATTCCCCATGTGGTTACTGTACCTAGATGGCTCCTACGGGAGGCCCAGGGGGAGCTGGCAGCCCATCCACACCGGCACACCTGCACTGGCCTCACGAGGCCTCCCCCACGGCTCACTCAGCCTGTCCTCCTCCTGTGGCCTGTCCTCCTCCGTGGAGCCTCGGCTGCCTCTGTTCCTCACCCTCCTCCTTCTTGCACAACACCGTTTCCCCAGCATGGCACCTTCAAGGGAAATCCACAGTCAAATTCCTGACCTGGCCCCACACCCACCCTTCCGGGATCCTTGTCTACTCACTGCACCACCAAATCAGCCAGCAGAAACTGAGGCACCACCCTCCGCTCCTGTTCCTGCCGTCTCCCCAGGGCCCAGTGGGTCCCGAATGTGTCCCTGGGACATCACTGTACCACCTCTGCCTTCACGGGGGTCAAACACCCCAACCATCTTCAGGCCTCCAAACCGATCCCTCTCCAAGTCCCCCCATTCTGTCAGAGCTTTCTTCCTTAACACACAGCAGTCAGGCCACCGACCTCTGAGACAAACCCTCCATGGATGGGCCAGCAGCCTCCCCGCCCCACCCCACCCACGTGCCCTCTGCTCAACCACTGTCCTCACCACGGTCCCTATGTGGCCAAGCTCTCATGATTCCGTGTCTCTAAACAAGGTGGCTCTTGGCCCGGAGTTTCCTGCATCCCTGACGTGGCTGTGCAGTCCCACCTGTGCCTTCCCCATCACACCCCACTCCCTTACACGGAGGTCCTCACGGACTCTCTGGGGCTTACAGGGTGATTCTGATAGTCACGGGAACAAGGCAGGGGCAGGTGCCTGATGGAAACCTGCCTCTAAGACAAATAGCCTGAAGGCTGAAAGACCCGGACTGCTGGTCCCGGATAAAACCCACGACCCAGAGTGACACTTCTGTTCCTGTTTGCCCACCCTTTCCCATTGATTCTTTCTGAATAATGCCTTTTAACTCATCAAATGTTGCCTTTTCCAATACTACGTATGGCCTGCCCCTCCCCTATTCTGAGCCCACAAAAGCCCTGGAGTCAGACACATTGGAGGGACTTTCTCACCTTCTGGTGGGGGACCAGCTGCATGCGCCATGTCCCCTCTCTGCAGAAAGCTCTTTCATCACTCCACAAAACTCCCCCTGCTTGCAGCTTGACTGCAGGCACATCCTCATTCTTCTTGGATGCTGGACAAGAGCTTGGGACCCGCCAAGTAAGTACAGGTACCCAGACAGGCTGTCACACCGGCTCTTTGCCCTCGCCAGCAGAGGGCAGCTGCCCTACATGATGGGGCCGCGGGCCGACTTAGCTGCTCACGTGCCACCCTCTGTGGGACTGTGGATGGCGGAACTAAAGGAGCTCATTAGCACACTAACACCCACTCTGAAGCTTCAGGGTCAGAGGAACCTGAGTCTGGGTGCCACTGTTTCCCTCAGGGCGACGCACCTGGTCTGGCTGTGGGCCCCGCAGGAAGCTTGCTCCTGTGTCCCCACTTGGAGAGGCTGGCTGCGTCTCACGTGCTCTTGCCTGCCGAGAGCTGAGCACAGCGGGCTGAGTAGACGGGCGCCCTGCTGCGAGTCTCGCAAACGGGCCAAGGGAACATTCCTGTGTCACTTTAGCGCCCACCGCAGTGCTCCGGGCTCCTCCATGCCAGCTGGCCTTGCCCCAGGAGGCCATGGCCACTACGCAGAGGCCTCTCGGGACACAGTGAGGCCCTGCCTCTGGGCACAGAGGACTCACCCAAGAAAAGGCTGTGGATGAATCTACGTCAGAATTCTGCTTGTTTTGATTAATGTGCTTTTCACTCTGAACTCACGGAAGCTCCACTTTGTCCCAACACGGACCTCAGAGTTAAACTTTTATTAGGAAAGAGGGAGGGCAGGAGCCGTGCGGTGCGACTTCCGTCCCATTCCATTTGCATATTTTATTTGCTCTTTAAATGTCTTCGATATTTCATAAGAAGATGCCGTTCTGTGTGATCTCTTCCTGGTGCTATCATTGCAAGGCTGGTTTCTTCCCCTGCAAAATCTCTTAATGAAAAAACGACAAAACACGAAGCTGCCACTTATCTTTTGTGTTTATATGGAGCCCCAAGTCTCTGAAACGTCAAAGGGAGAGGAAGCCTGAACTCCAGGTTGCGACCTTACCTGAAACCGCAATCCGGCCCTCCAGGAACTCACAAGAATGAGGCCAGTCGCCGGGTATGCCTTGGCTGAGAGCCGCACACTGGGAAACCGTGGAAACAGGGCCAGTCTCCATCCAAGATGTAACCCGCATCCTCTGCAAACTCTTCACAGAAAAATGGGTCTGGGGCAGATCAGAATCTGCTCACCGGGCAGAACAGCCAGCCGCGAGCCCACGCAGGGCAGAAGGGGCCGGCCAGCCCCCGCCGCCCCCAACTCCTCCCTGGCCTTGGGGCCTCTGCATCCTGAGCTCCGGCCTCAAGTGACTTGACTTTCAGAAATCAAAGAGGTGACCTTTGGAAGAAGTCTATAAATACAAAAGTCACCCCACTCCACTGGCTCCTCTCACGACTGTTCTGGAATTCTGGGTAGTGTGCAGAGACTAGGAAGCCCCAGGTCACCCTGCTCCACTGGCTCCTCTCACGACTGTTCTGGAATCCCGGGTGGTGTGCAGAGACTAGGAAGCCCCAGGTCACCCTGCTCCACTGGCTCCTCTCACGACTGTTCTGGAATCCCGGGTGGTGTGCAGAGACCAGGAAGCCCCAGGTCGCCCCACTCCGCTCCCCTTAGAACAACTGCGGAGGAAGACGCCGGCTCTGGGAGGCCGGCAGGCGTCCCCAGCACTTCCACACTGGAGGGGAGCTAGAGAGAAGCGACGCAGGTGTGCCCACAGGTGAGTCACCCACCTGCCCCTCTGTAATGGTGGAAGGTGTGCCCACAGGTGAGTCACCCACCTGCCCCTCTGTAATGGTGGAGAGAGCCCAGGTCCCGCCCAGAGAGGGGAAACTTAAGCCTCACCCCCACATCAGTGATGTGCCAGGCATTTGATCTGGGAGGGTCAGGAACAAAACCAAACTTCAACTTTCTCCTCCACAAAACAGCTAAACGGGAGCGGGCCCTGCCCAGGTGGCTGATGTGTAGGTCTCGTGTGGAAATGCCTGTCAAAGAGCTCTGGAGGCTCCTCCACCCCCGCCCGGCAGATGATGCGGGCGTGAGTGACCCGCAGAGCACAGGTCGGGGCAGCCTCTGTCCTGGACACGTGCGTTCCACTGCCTCTCTTACCACCATGCAGTGGGCACTGCCATCACTCCTGCCTCACCAAGAGGCCAGGCACAGAGAGGCTTAGTCACCCTCACAGGGCCACTGTGCTGGCCCAGGACAGGCCCGTGTCAAAGCCAGGCCCGGCTCAGCCCCCACGCTTCCTGCTCACTACCCTGATGATACCCACAGAGGCCCAGGAGGTCTCTGGGGAGCGCCCTCACCCTCCTTGGATATGGCTGCCCATGGCGCAGAGTCTGCCCATGGTGCTGAGTCTCTGGCACACACTAACAGGCAACCCCTTCCCCTCGAGAAGGCCAACATGCCAGCGAGTGCTAGAGAGGCTGTCTTCAGGAGGCAGTGCAGCCAGGAACCACCCGAATGGGGTGGACGGAGCCAGCAAGTCCCAGGTGGAGCCAGGAGCTCACGACAACCTGATCACTCACTGTGGCCGATTTGTGCCCAAGAACTCTGACCAATACCACATCACCTCGGGAAAATCACTCCTCCTCCTGTGAGTCCGGAGCTACCTCTAGCTGTGATCAAGAGCTGCAGGTACCCAAACACCCCGAATGTGCATGCCTGCCTGGCAGGGACAGAACTGGGAACCTGCTGCTGGATGGAAGGAAGGGGCAGGGAGGCTCCAGCCTGGTCACCAGAACCAGCACATTCACGAGAAACGAGGCGCTCGATACACAGCCCTCCAGTGCCACGGCCCCATCCATGGAAGACACTCTCACTCCACCACTGAGACCGTGCACCAGTGGAGGGAGACAACGCGACCACAGGAGAACAAGTGACACCCAGCGGGCGCCTCAATGAGACCACAAGAGGACAAGCCACATCCGGCACGCACCTCACCTGGGCGGGAAATCAGTATTTGCTCAATGGCTGCCAAACCAGGCCAGCAGCCCGCCTGTGAGGGCTGGGCCCGGGCATGCCTGCCCCCGGGACCAGGTTTGAAGAGGTCACCTGCTGTGGCAGGGATTCCTTGACCTATCGCGTTCCCTCCCACTCTGAATGACGCCCAGATGAGGCACCGAGGCTGTGGCAGCGGCAGGCAGGAGTCGGGATGTCAGAGCCGCTGGTATTGGCTCTGCAGAGGTAAATGCAAATCTTCAGCTCGCACTCTCAACAGTGCTCTTTACTTTCTGAAGAAATTACAAATTTCTTGTCAGATTTCATTTCAAGTTCACAATGTCCGTTTCCATTCAGACCAAGCCCATTCCCTCGTGGAGCATGGGCCCCTGGGAGCGAGAGGACGTGAGCTGGCTCTGTGGACGCTCCTGAGCACCCTGGGCTCTCCAGACATTCCCCAGTCTCTTGCTAGGTGTTTCAGGGACCCCATTCCAGGCCGTGCTCACCTGTCCCACAGGCTGTTTCCTGGGACACTATTTGAGTCGTCTCTCTGGCCTCTGGCAAAATACCTAGGCTTCTCTCTGCTATTTCCCACAGCACCACCTAGACGCCCACGCTGCATGGAAGGGAGTGGCTGTCCCTGTGGCACCCAGGGCTGGCATAAGTCTGCTGGAGTCTGGGCTGGGGGATGCTGAGAGGAGGGAACTGCGTACACTGAACCCAAAGAGACACAAGGTCACAGTAACTCACGATGTTCTCAACACGTGTCTGCCCAATAAGGGCAGAGTCACGTAAAATTTGTAAAATCATTGGCTCTCTTTCCTTTATGTATTATTCAGTAACAATTCTTCCTTCCTTCCTTCCTTCATTTGCAGAAGAAAACTAGAATAGCTGGTTTATTATTCAAAGTTTGAAAAGAAAAGGCTATTGCTTCAAGATGGGGCCTAATCCACGTCTGAAATGAAGGGGCTTCTGTGGTCTCTCAGACATGCTCAGAGTCCCCCCACTGAATATGAGAAACACCATTTCCACTGAAAGCAACTCCACTCTCGGGGACACTGGTGTCTGCAGACAGGCTCAGTCGGCACTGCTGGGAGGAGTGGGCCCTGCTGGCATCCGCTGGCAATGGCCGGGCAACCTGCTACACATCCTGCAACCACCCACACAGTGGGAGGGCACGCGACCACCACAGTCATGAACTATCTGATCCAAATGTCAATTGGGCTGAGCTGGAGAAACTCTGCTTTAGAGGAAAGAATGAAGCTTTAAGGATATGCGGACTCTAGTCTAACAGTAACAAGAAGCAAGGTAGAAGAAACCGTGTGCAACGTACTGCACGGATCTAAGAGGAAACTGTGTGCATGTGTGCACACATAAATGTACACAAGTGTATGTGTGTGTCAGCATATGTGGTACACGTATTCTTAACAACATTTCGGTGGTGACCTACAGAAGAAAGGATGAAACAGCCTCACCAGGACAGTACGAGCAGCCAGGCTCCCTTCAATAAACCTCGTTTTCTGCATTTAACTTTGGACTCATGAAATATTTTACATAACTACAAAGCAAAATTTGTTTGCTTAAAAAGTAATCCAGCCAGGCACAATGGTTCACCTATAATCACAATGGTTCACTTTGGGAAGCAGAGGCAGGAGGATCACTTGAGGCCAGGAGTTCAAGCCCAGACTGAGCAACATAGGGAGACTTCATCAGTACTAAAAATAAAAATAAATAAATTAGGCTGGGTGTGGTGGCTCATGCCTGTAATCCCAGCACTTTGGGAGGTGGAGGCAGGTGGATCACCAGACCAGGCTGGCCAACACGAAACTCTGTTTCTACCAAAAATACAAATTACCTGGGTGTGGTGGCGTGCACCTGTAATCCCAGATACTCGGGAGGTGGAGACACAAGAATTGCTTGAACCTGGGAGGCGGAGGTTACAGTGAGCTCAGATCATGCCACTGCACTCCAGCCTGGGCAACAGAGTGAGAATCTGTCTCAAAAATATATAAAATAAGATAAATTAGCCAGGCATGGTAGCGCGCATCTATAGTCTCGGCTACTCGAGAAGCTGAGGTGGGAGGGCAGCTGAGCCCAGGAGGTTGAGGCTGCAGTGAGCCGTGATTCTGCCACTGTACTCCAGCCTGGGCCACAGTGAGACCCTGTCTCAGAAACAAATAATTAAACAAACAAACAGGGTAACGTCACTCTGCATCTGGGCCGGACGTGAGAAGGAGGGGTGCATGCCTCCCTGGCGCGCTCATACCGCCTCAGTGGCAGTGCTGAGGCTGTTTTCTCAAACTGGCGGTGTGGTGCAGGGTAACAGGATGACTAACTATGCCGGGTTATGAACAATCTGAGCACGCCGTGTGGGGGAAGCAGACACACTTGTGAGACCCATGAGAGTGAGCAAGCCTTGCAGTCCTGAGCCTGGCTCTGTGAAGAGAGCCTTCGCATTTATCCTTCAAACACACACACAGAGAAAGGGGCTGAGCGCGAGCCGCGGCGGCCCGGGGGCCCAGGTGAGGCTCCCTGCCACCTCCCACTCAGGCAACCAAGACTCCCTGGAGACACAGCGCGGCTGATTTCAGCCGAGGGTGGAGAAGTACCAAATGGCACGGAGCGTGCCGGCTTGTCACACCGTATCAGAAAGAAGCAACGGAGGACCGCGAGACCTAGACCACGAGGCTCGGGGGCCCACACGAAGACAGAATGACGCAGGCCTCGGACGGGAACGAGCACAGCGGGTACGCACTCAATGGGTGGTCACACACGTCACAGCACACACACCTGTGTGCACACACTGACATGCACACACACACGTCACACCCACCGACTCCCCACTCACTCCCTCCCCACACTAGTCACGTTTGAGAGAATCGGTAAGAAACGAATGCAGTAGGTAGCGCACTCAACAGGGTGGTCACAGACGTCACACCACACACACCTACTTACACACACACACACTAGTCACGTTTGAGAGAATTGGTAAGAAACGAATGCAGTAGGTAGTGCACTCAACAGGGTGGTCACAGACGTCACACCACACACACCTACTTACACACACACACACACACACACTAGTCACCTTTGAGAGAATCGGTAAGAAATGAATGCAGTAGGTAGTGCACTCAACAGGGTGGTCACACACGTCACACCACACACACCTACTTATGCATGCACACACACACACACACACACACACACGTCACCTTTGAGAGAATCGGTAAGAAATGAATGCAGTAGGTAGTGCACTCAACAGGGTGGTCACAGATGTCACACCACACACACCTACTTACACATGCACACACACACACACACACACACACACACACACTAGTCACCTTTGAGAGAACCGGTAAGAAATGAATGCAGTAGGTAGTGCACTCAACAGGGTGGTCACACACGTCACACCACACACAGCTACTTACGCATGCACACACACACACACAGGACATGCATGCTCACGCACACATACATCACCCCCACCCCCCCACACACCCCTTGCTCGTCACCTCTGAGAGAAGCCCATGCATGATTTTGAAAACTGGCTAATAAAGGAAAGTAAGTACTGATGCTGGCTTTACTACACGGCTGTACCTGGGGCTTTGCAAATAACTAATGAGAGGGTTTCTTTATATAGAGATACTCCAGTTAACAAATGAGGACAGCTGAACACAATGGCTGGTATCTGTAATCCCGGCACTTCGGGAGGCCGAGGCAGGAGGATTGCTGGAGGCCAGGAATTCAAGACCAGCCTGGGCAACAGAGCAAAACCCTCTCTCTACAAGAAATTTAAAAATTAGCTAGGCATGGTGGCATGTGCCTACGTTCCCAGCTACTTGGCAGTCTCAAGTGGGAGGACTGCTTGAGCCCGGGAGCTTGAGGCTGCAGTGAGCTGTGTTTGTGCCACTGTACTCCAGTCTCAGTGACCGAGTGAGACCCCTGTTGCAAAAAAAAAAAAAAAAAAGGAAAAAGAAATAATAATTATAACACCATCTTTTCATAATCTCTAATAAATGGATCCCGGCAATGATCATCAGTAGCTGCTAACATCACAGAGAGAAGACAATCAGACATCCTAAAGCAAGGACACAGCACCACACATGAAACATCCCCCAACTGAATCAGAAGCCAGGGGAGCCCAGCTGTGTCCACCACCTAGAGGAAATAAACTCAAGGAACAGAGGTGAGTGCAGCTCACCACAGGGCAGTGGGGAGAAGCCACTGACAAGATCCAGACCACGATAAATCCTACAGGATGCATGATCCAGTTTCTTCAACCAATCAATTGGAGGAAGAGACAGGCAGACAGATGCACAGAAAGGGCTGGGGTCGGGTATCGACTTTTGGATTAATTACAAGGATTCACAGAGTAGATGAAGTAACTAACAATACATTCACCTTCCTTGCATCCTGATTCAAACAAACGTGTGTGTGTGTGTGTGTGTGTGTGTGTTTGTGTGTGTTCAGAAGCATACTTATCTTTAGAGAAAGTAAATATTTCTTTCAGAAATATAGACAGATGAAATTACATGAAGTCTGGGATTTGCTTCAGAATCGGCCAGGGGAGTGGGAAGGAGACAGTGGGTGGGGGCGCAGCGGAAAGGAGACGAAGCTGGCAGCTGAAAATGACGGAAGATGGATGATGAGTCTATGTTGAAATTTTCCACAACAAAAAGTTTAAAAATAAACAGATGAATAAGCCATAAAAACAAATAAAGAAGCAAATGAGCAGGCACATTTGAAAATGTTTCAAGGATTACAACAAACTTTCTTAGAAAACGCTTTTACATAACTTCATGGTAAAGTCAGAATTTGCTATTTTAATTAGAATCTTACTTGCTTGAAACATTTCCCCGAGGTGTGGCCAGACCTTTCGAAAAGGTGTCTAGACAGGTAGAAATCTTAAATGTGTTTTTAGCAAAGGTATACACACCAAAAATCTGAACGCTTACCCTATCTAGAAAAATACATTTTATATTGAACAGGAGAATGTTTGAGGGCACTGATCAAAAATTTTAAAAATGAACATTAAAAAGAAAAGCAAAATACGTCTTACACATGCAAAACACGAATGGTGAAAGGTCACAAAAGATCTTCTCCAGCCTTATAGACAAAAAGTATGATGACGGTGTGAGGCAGAACCAGCCTATTCACTGTCTCCAATTAGCTTCCGACTTTTCCAGGCAGGCCAGCAACCACGGAGGCCACGCTGTGCGTCTGCAGTTCCCTGCGATCTAGTCAATTCCTCATGACAGCAATCCGTGGCGCTTACAAAGCACTTCTAGCCACGTTACCTCCTCTGACCACACTGCCAGAGGGCTCCAGCGATGGCTTCGGAAAGACGGACGTCAGGGAGCAGGTGCGTCCTCCGCCCCAGCTCCACACAGAACTCTTCCCACAGGGGAGTGCATGGTTTCTGTGAGTAAATAAACAATGGCTTGTGCAGACTCCAAGATGCAGATGCAGCTTCTCTAGGAATCATGTTCCCAGGGGGAGCATAAAAGCAAACGTGCTCATCTGCTGACTAGCTTCTGGCTGTCTGGGAGATGACAGCGTTTACTGACCGCGTAAGGTAGTCCTGTCACTTTCAGGATGCTGCGCAGGCACCCTCCGTACACGCGAAATCATTCGATAAATGTTTACAAACACTTAAGGTGCCATTTCTAGGCAAAGTCATATCCAAAGTCAAAAATACCCCCTTTTTGCACTTGGCTATCTGGCAATTTATGAAAATGGCCACAGGGCAGCTGCTGCTCTATGGGAATGGCCGCCTCTACCCCCTGGTGTGCCTTGCATGAAAAAGGCGCTCCCTCTGGGCAGACCCATGCGCTCACCAGGCTTGGGGAGGGAGGGCAGAAAGCCTGGGCTCCAACATGCACCGGCCTGGGTCAGGCAGCAGCCCCAAGCTGGCCAAAGTCCTCAGAGTCGATTCCTGCTACTGCCCTAGAGACACATCTAGTTTCAATAACGGTAACTGCAAAAGTTTTTAAAAACGGATAGAGCAGACAGTAACACTGGCTGCCTCTCCAGCCCCTGTCTTCCCAGCCGGCACAGCACCAGAGATGCTGAAAAAGCCCCAGGCGTCAAATGTGGCCAGTGGAACCCACGGGAAGCCAGCGGCACAGTGTGCCCAAAGGAGAGTGGCTGTCCCTTCTTCTTTCTCCCTTTGAGCACAACTGTGAGGCTGTGATGTTTGGAGCGGTGGCAGCCTTCCTGTCATCATGAGAGACAAGTCAAGAACGTAGAGAAACTCATCCAGAGCCTAACAATACTGAACTATTTACCTTCAACTATTTACCAGACCTGCAACCATTTACCTTCAGACGTCTTCATCAAGCCTTTCATTGCTGAACCAGAGAGAAAGGGTTAATGGTTGAGGGCATGAACTCGGGACACAGGCAAGGCCTATGTTTGTACCAGTTTTGTGACCTTGGCAAAGTGTTTACCTTCTTTGTGCCTCTGTTTCTTCGACTGTAAAATTTTGGGGGTGGGGGGTAGGGGGATGAAGGGAGTGGATAGTATTTAACTTACAGTTTCTGTTAAGATTAAATGAGCTAATACATCAAAAATCCTTTGACTAGCGCCCGGCTAACAGGCAGCAGCACCACGTGAGTGTTCACAAATGTCATTTAGCAGGCATCTAATTACTTATCAATAAAAGTATCGCAATTAGTTAATCTCCCCCACTCAACCCCACTCACAGGTACTCAACCCCACCACAGGCTTGGGCTACAGCATGGAGACTGGCTGCCGGGTGAGGTGGGTGTGGCCAGTGCGAAGCTAGCCGAGGTGAAGCGTCAGGCAATGCCGTGACACGAAGCCAGCCACACCTTGTGAGACAGGGGCCTGCAGGCACTGACCAGGGTACGCCAGCGCGATGGACACCAGAGGGTAAACTGAGGCAGGGCAGGCACCCCATTTCAGAGCTTCCTACAACTCTCTGTAGGTCTCACTGCATCTCACATTTTAAAGCCTAAACACTACAGGTGAGGCTACTCCTGCATGGCAGGGAAGGGATGCTCTAAACAGGCAGCTGTCAGAGATCATCAGCGCCCACCATGCTGCCCCTTTCATGTCCCTTCTTAAACCGATGATGATCATTCCGTGGCTGCCTGTGGCACTCACGGTTCACACTTCTCCACACAGACACAGAAGTATAACGCCCAGCTCAAAACACATTAACAGGGGCCTACCAAGTGCACAAGAGGGTGCTGGTGTGGGGCGCAGGCAGGGGAGACCCACTCACCCAAATGAGGTCCCCACCCTTAATCAAACAACAAAGACACAGAAAGCAAGACCTGGACGCAGACAGGCGCAGCGCAGGCAGAACGGAAACGGCACCGGAGGAAGAGGCTCAAAGAGAGCGGCTCCTTCTGGGCAACTGACCAGCGGCAGAGTCCTGACCAACATGGGCGGAGTGGAACTGTGGCTGGATCAGATGACACTCTGAAGGAGCACCCCACCGTGCATGTGAGGGACAGGGGGTGGGAGGAGAGACAGGAGAAAGAAATGGAAAGAGGGAAACGAAGGGCAACCGTGAACCAGACCGGGAGGGTCGGAAGAAGACTGGACAGCAAGGAGAAGCGGGAGGGACGGAGAATGTGCCGGGGCCCGGCCTGGAGGCGCTGGCCATCAGCGCTTCACCTGCAGAAAGCCCGACCATGAAGCCTCAGTTATTAGAGGCATCACGTGGAGCCATGTACTGGTTATGGAAGACGCAGACAGACAGATTCCACTCTTTGGTTACTGAACTGAAAGAACAAAAGAGCTTGCCATGAACTCTAACTAGAACTGATAGATGCAATAAGCTGTGATTTCACCTGCATGGCCTCTGCTTTTAAGGCTTCCCATTAAAGCGGATCTCACTCAAGATTGAAAATAAATTTCATAGAAGGGTCCCAGGTTGAAGAGCCTAACTCTGAAGTGCAGATGCTCAGGAATCAGCAGCTGGGTGAGGGGCTGGGCCACTCATCCTCTCACAAAGCTGATTTCGTAAAAGTCAAGCAAGCACCTCTTCGTATTTAGTGGAGTGCTTGAGACAGCGGCCTCGTGAAAAGAGACTTTCTTTCCAGCTTCCCAGGAAGAGCACTTTCTAAGAGGTGGACACGCTGCCAAGAACTCTGAATTATGCAGTAGAAAGTGTTTTAGGAGAGAATACCAATGAGTCTCAAAAGGTAAATACTATAAATTTACCTTTCCTTCATTCACAGGGAAAAACATGGCTCTGTCCTGAGGATGGAAGCTCACTAGACAGTGATGCAGTGAAGTCTCAGTTTTCTCATCTGTGAACTGGGAAGGATGTGTCTACTTCAGAGCAGTAGTTGTGAAGTGGAAGTGAGCTGATGCACATCAAGCGCTGAGCCCCACATCAGGGCACAGGAAGGCTCCGTGGGCAGCGCCGCTATAAGCCACGGTCTGTCCTCCCAATCCTTTATCTTAGAGCCACGTAATCTCAGAAAGGAACAGCACCAGATGGGTCAGAGGCCTGAGTCCCTTCTGGAAAGCCTCTGACAATGCTCACGTCCCTCCAGGCACAGGACGACCCCGCCCTCACCGTCAGACAGCTCTGAGGCTGGAAAGCTCCCCACCTGTGGAGAAATGCGGCCCTGGCTGGGTACCTCTGCGCACCTCTCTCAGGATGCTCTGGGGGTCCGTCCTGCACGTAGGACTAGAGGGAGATCAACAGCCGCAGGCAGCCGGGAAAATACTCAAAGGAAGCACGGGGTGCGGAACACACGTGGCCTGCGCGCACTCCAGCAGGGCAGTGCGAGGGCGGGGTGACAGCCGCGGCCCTGCAACTTCCGGCCACGAGGCGCAGACGGCACTGATGTTGCCACAACCCAGGGACTCGACTCTTTATTTAGCTTAAGATGACTCTTAAAGATGTTCTTTTCCTAAGGAGTTATTGATCTGAATAAAAAAATAAAGCGAGATACTCTGCTGCCAGCATTTGGAGGTGGTGTTTTACCGACTGACACTAAGTGGCCTCCACAGAACACGTGGCTGGCGCCGCAGAGAAGACGCCAAACCGACCCCTGCCTCCAAGAGCCTGGACTCCAGTGCGTCAGGCCTCTCACTTCTGACAAAGCCACGCACGCCTAAAGCCCACGGTCCTGAGCAGCTGCCTGCACCGCACTGACAATGAGCCTCCAGGGCTCCCCGCTCCTCTGCCGCCTGCGTGTTTGCTGTGTGTCCTGGTGAAAACCAAATGCCACCTGAACACGAAAGCCACATTTCAAAGTCCATCTGCTGGGTTTAGAGAGGGTCCATGTAACCTGTCCACGGACAAGCCTGGCGCGTGCACGACACGGATTTTATACGAAATCTTCGTGTCAGCAGCTGGGCCACTCACGGAGGAGCTGTATTTCTCCTGTGTCACTAATTAAATCCTCTTGGATGCGGCACACAAGATGCAATATGTCAGTCACTGGCGGATCTAACAATTTATTCAACAAATACTGAGGGAGCCCTGGGTATTTTCCAGGCATAGTTCTGAGTTTTTTGGGGTTTTTTTTTTTTTTTTGAGACAGAGTCTCACTCTGTCACCCAGCTGGCGTGATCTCAGCTCACTGCAACCTTTGCCTCCCGTGTTTAAGCGATTCTCCTGCCTCAGCTTCCCAAGTAGCTGGGATTACAGGCGTCTGCCACCACACCTGGCTAATTTTTGTATTTTTAGTAGAGACGGGGTTTCAGCATCTTGGCCAGGCTGGTCTCGAACTCCTGACCTTGTGATCCACCCACCTGGAACTCCCAGATTGCTGGGATGACAGGTGTGAGCCACTTCAGCGGCACAGCACTGTCATCCTGTCATTCCATCCTAGGATCTCATGGTTAGAAGGGGGTAAGTCAACAGGAGAGAAAGGGGTTGTAGACTTGAGACAGGGGGTGGGCAACACACTGAGCAGGGAGTCTGAGGCGCGGGGCTTGGAGTTCTGGCGAGAAGACGCACCCGCAGGAGGAGAGGTGCAGCGGACATCCCAGGGTCCTGCACGGAGGAGTGACTGTGACCGCCGACACAAGAACGGAGGCCTTCCTCTCCAGGACAGGCACCACGGGGGCTCCCTCCCCCACTAGCTCCGGGGAATCGTGGAGAGGACTCCTCGCCCTGCCTCTCCAGATGCTGGGAGAACCGGGAGGAAAAGAAAGCCGAGAAAGGAAGGCCCTGCAACTGACGAGAACTGGGCACACTCTAGGCAGGGCTCTGAATGACAAGAGCAAAACAGACCTTCAGATAGACAAACGCAAATTCTGAAGACACTTCAACTCCTTACAGTTATAAACTATTTATGGTTTACTTTTTCACATCTGCCTTTTTCAACACAGGATTTAAGACAGTAAGTTATTCTCAGAATAATAAAAAAAGTTTGCAGGCTCAAAAACTCAGCTGAGAGAAACAAAAAGGGAGAAAAAAAAAGACAGAGATCCTTCATTTTAAATGCATTCAACTGGGTCTGTAAAGACATCTCGCTATTCCTGAGCTGAGTAAAAAGGAAACGAAAACTTAGAGTAACATGATTAACCACCATCCCCCAAAAGTCTTTTCTCTGAGGTGGGGAATGGGGAGACCGGGGCCGTGCGGGAGGCTGGTCCACCCACCCTGTGCTGAGCCTGGGCCAGCCGACTGCCCTCCGGGAAGCGAGCCCAGCCCTCAGTTCACAAGATGCCTGCCTTTCATCCAGAGGAAAGCAAGGGGACAAGGAGTAATCAATAGCGGACAGTGTGAATGATCAGAAGAAACGGAGGCCACGTCTTGTGAAGAACAAGAGAGATGCCCTGGGAGAAACGCAAAGCCACCGTAGGAATAAAACAAACACACAGCATTGCCCCCCCGCCCCGACCCCCACGCAGCAGTGGAGGCCACTGGTTTGTCAGCATGGAGAGCAGAGGGCTCAATGACACACGCAGACAGAGGGCGTCTCTGGGGGCCCAATCCATGCACAGCGAGGAGTCACTGAGCCAGAACACGTCGAGTCCACGGTGACTCAACTCCGTGACACCGCAATCCCAGGGTGCCCTTCATTCCGCCTTCTTCGTGCATTATTTAAAAAACCCAAGAACCGAGAAACAGCTGCACAATGTGAAGTTAGAAAACATGAATGAGTGTCTCTTCTGAGTCAGGCACTGCTCCGGCTCAGGTATAAACGGCCACAGCCACTGCTTTCCTTTCTTTCCTTTATTTTGAAATAATATTAGATATTCAGAAATGCTATAAAACTCTTCCACAGAGATACTCATACCTATAGATATGCACAGTGTTAGGTATTCAGAAATGTTACAAAACTAGGCCACATACCCAGCATGGCCAAGTGTTAGGTCTTACATAGCAACAGTATAATTAATGGGCCCAGAAACTCATTTGTACAACACCATTTGTTTGTTTTCTTGTAGAGAGACGGTTTTGACATGTCGCCCAGGCTGGTGTCGAACTTCCGGGCTCAAGCCAGCCACGTGCCCCAGCCTCCCAAAGTGCTGGGATTACAGGCACGAGCCCCCGCACCCAGCCGGGACCCTAAATTTCCCCTGCTGACTCTTCTTCCTTCGCCATCCGCCCCTATGTCAAAAGGTCCTTCTTCCTTTTTGTCTTCTTCTCCTGCACACTTGTACCTGTAGTGTTCTGTCAACTACCCACAACCGAAGGTGGACAGAGGGGAGGGGGAGACGGGAGAACATCAGGAATTCCGTGTCGGATGGGGGTGTCAGATTTTCACATTGGGGCACACTGTATCTTTTACACTGCGGACGCGGCTTTTACGAAGTGTACTTTTCTCCTCCTTGTTCTACATTGTTCTGGAGGAAATCCTTTGAAGACAGGAACCTAAGACACAACCATTTCTTCAGCTACCTAGAAGTCCGCATCCCTCATTTTCTTGAAGATTAGTCATCAGTGAGCAACGCTGATATCAATCAGCTGCAACACGCCACACGGTCTAAGACATCTGACAGAGTAAGAATCACACACATCCTGCGCAGTCGGAAAGGGCGAAGGTAGAAAGGATTAAGGATTCAGGAACAATTTCCAAAGAAAGTGACATCGGCGGTCAGACATGATGCACGAATAGAGTTTAACGAATAGAGGAGGGATTGCCCAGCGAAAGCTGACGAGGTGGAGCGCACTGAAATGTGGCGGTCAGGCTGGAGTTTGGGGGGAGGGAGGGTGGGAAGTGAGGCTGTGCTGGAGAGCAGGGACCAGATCCAAAGCAATTTTTCCTCCCAGGTAAAGAATTTAGACTTTGTACTGAGGCCAATGAAAAGCTGTTAAAATGCTTTAAGCAGGCCAAAATCCCTCTGAAATGAAACCTAGAACGTCTCCAGAGGGGAGAGGAAGTGCCAAGCTGAGGAATTACTGTTCAGTTTTTGGGTTACGCTTTTTTTTTCTTTTCCTTTTTTTTTTTGAGATAGAGTCTCGCTCTGTCGCCTAGCCTGGAGTGCAATGGCACGCTCTCAGCTCACCACAACCTCCACATCCCGGGTTCAAGCAATTCTCCTTCCTCAGCCTCCCAAGTAGCTGGGATTACAGGTGTGTGCCACTATGCCTGGCTAACTTTTGTATTTTTAAGTAGAGACAGGGTTTCACCATGTTGGTCAGGCTGGTCTCAAACCCCTGACCTCGTGATCTGCTCGCCTCAGCCTCCCAAAGTGCTGGGATTATTATGAGCCACCGTGCCCGGCTTACGCTTTCTTTACTGCAGTTCAAAAACACGGAGGAGTTACGACAACTGAAGAGCACAGAATTCTAACTCTCAGAGCACAACACCAAAGGCAAACGCCAAAATGACAGTTATGAAAGGGGGGTGTGTACTGCTAGCGATGAGAAAATGATTATTTTCTTATCACAATAAGAGTTCATCACAATGAACACCCAAAAGAACAACATGTCACAGTGCGACTGCTGGCCCCTGACAGCAGCCCTCCCACCCTCCCAGGCCCCCTGGCAGAGGCAGCAGGTCCTCAGGACGCGGGAGCCTAGGCCCCTCCCCATTCCCTATGTTTGGGTTCTCAGGATCTACCTGAAACTGATTATTGAAATAAAGCTCTTCCCCACACAGGTGACTTTGCGTCAGATGAGGTGGCACTAGGTAAAGGCCACCAGGCTGAAACTCAGGACTCCAGGTTCCTGCTCTGCCCCGGCTAGTGACGAGCCCTGCACCTCCCTGACTCTGTTCTCCACGAGACACACAGGGACAGAGCCCCAGGCCACTGAGGCCTGACGGGTTCTGCCGCAGTGGGGACCCTGGTTCAGCCGCCACACGGGCTTCTGGGCCTGGAGAAGCTGCGGCCACCGTGCTATTTTACATTTGGTTGCATGTAATTAGCTAATGCTCCGCCTCAAAATCCAGCCTTATACAGTGTTCCGACCCTGCTGACCCTGCAGACGCTGGTGCGCCCAGTCCAGCCTCACTCACGGCAGGGACAGGGCACAGCACAGGAGCTGGTGCTGCCTCATCTGCCCTCAGGTGTCAATTCCAAGATGACCCACAGTGCTGATGTCCAAAGGTCCCGGGGGCCCTGATGCCTGCTGCTGGTTTCCCTGGAACCAGAGAGCTGCTGGTTTCTTGACACGCTGGCCATTTTGTTTCTTTTGATACTATTTCCAAACGGTCACTTAAATCAATAGCTGGGAGTGACACCACCTACACAGTGATTCACTTCCCTCAGAAACTTTTACATTTAATCAAATCCATTCGCCCTTCTCCTTTACTTAATCACCTCTTACCTACTGGAACTTTCTGTATCAATAGAGCAGTAGTGGGACATTACAATTTTACATAAACATGACAAACTCCTTTGCCTTACACTAAGACAAGGCTCGCTGGCCTATCCATTTCCAGAATTGCCTTCAACTCTCAGTAAACAAAACTATCCACCTAATGTGCGTAACAGTTTATCGCCAGAAGTGGCTATGCTTGATACTAGACACTCAGCTACATTTTCTGTTTCTTTCAGAATTGTCTGGTTGTACACTTTTCAGATTTTGTGACTTAGCGAAATTCACATTCTCAAAAATATTTCCTCATACCTCTGAATTTTAAGATTAGGACCTTGAAGAAACAAGCAAGAAACACACATCTGCGGTAATAAGAAGACCACATGCCCAAAACACCCAGCAATGTGGTGGATTCAGGCTCCGCGTTCCCCTCACTATCAAGTGAAAGCGCTTGGAGATGGGGCAGATGAGCGGACAGGGGCGCGATCTAAAATGCACAGATGTGCTGGTGTAAGAGCAGTGAAGCTGGGCCCAGCCCTGTGAGCAGAGAGCACCCCTAGAGCACCCCTGAGCCACGTGAACTGGAGCAGGGGACTGTCAGCCATGAGCAGCCTGAGGGACAGGAGACCACGCCCAAGGCTGGGGCTGGCGTGAAGTCCCAGGGAGGACATCACTCCAGCAGCGTGGGCGTGCAGAGGACTGCAGACCCGGAGCAAGGTTTGCCCGAAAGCAAACCCACCCCACCCAGGCACTGCAAGGGAAATTCTCTGCCCCTCAGCTAGCAGTAAGCTGAGCGGAGGAAAGGCTGGCCGTGACCACAGTGGGCAGAAAGCCCCCGACTGTCAGGATCTGTAAGTGCTTGACAGAAGCAAACCTCATAGCCCTGAAAGAAGCGAACTTCATCCCGAGCTTCAAAGATTTCACATAGTTCAATTTCAAAGGAAAATAATTCACTGTCAAAACGCAATAGGACGTAAGGAAACGGACGCCATGACAGGAGGAGCAGCCAGTAGAAACTGCAGCTGAGTCAGACACAGAAAGACTTCAGATACCGAAATCACTGATACCGAGCTACACAGAGTTTGTAAGAAAAAAAATCAAAATGAAAATGAAAATGGAAAGCCTTCACAACAGATTGGACACAGCTAAACAAAGAATTTGCGAACTGAGAACCATCCTAAATCTCCGACACTTCTCAGCGTGTCCTCTGCCCCTCTGAAGCCAGGGCTGTCTGAGTCCTAAATGGAAGCAACTGGTCACCTGAGTATTCCCCCCACACATCCCCAGGCTACGAGGCCAGGACAGTTCATTTCCACATTCTTAGTGTATATCTGATCACATCCCAAGATGCTCCATACTTGGAACCAATTCAGAAGGATTACAGAAAACTCCAAAGCAAACGCATTCTCTTCTGGGTGTGGTGGGGAGATTTTAGCTAAGCTCAGGTAGAAAAGAAAAAATTCCACATCAGCCAGGATGGTGCCTATGCCAGAGGTGGCTCGTCTTCCCCAATATCCATCTCATCCCTCCCTAACTAGAATCCCCATCTCTCAATTTACGCACAGGGTCATGCAGACACATTCCAGCCTCCCAGTGAAAGCGCTGAATGTAACTTTCAAGAAACATCCTTAAAGGAGAAGAGTGGGGTCTTCTTCCCTGCTTCTTCTTTCCAGAAAGGTGAAAAGTGCAAAGGGTTTTCATGTTCACACACAAAAAAACTATGCATGGACTTCCAAGAACATTTTGTCACGAAATAAAGTCATTCTGACTTGTTGTCTACCATGTGTAAACGGGATCCAGTTTGAGGCAAGAAGAAGGATAAGGTACCAGTCTGAAAGGTGCCCTTATCAGAGGAACACGAATTCTGCTAAAACTGAAGCAAGAACAAATAGCGTATTTATATCCAAGTTTGGGTGGAATAATGGTGAAATCACCGATGCTTTACAAAAAGTGTATGGGGGCAATGCACTGAAGAAGTCAGTAGTGTGCAAGTGGACGATTAGTTTTGAGGAGGGACAAGATGCTGCTGAAGATGACGCTCTCAGTGGCAGATGACCCACACCAATTTGCAAGGCAAGACTTTGGTTCATGCCCTAAGTGAAGAGGACTGACAAGAACACACACAGCCAACATCACAGGCATCTCGACTGCGCGTACACAATTCTGATTGAAAAATTACAGTTGAGCAAACCTTCCATTTGATGGGTCCCAAAGCTGCACCCAGATGAGCTGCAGACCAGAGAGCAGAGCTTTTGACAGAAATCTCAAACAAATGGGGTCAAGACCCTGAATCATTTCTTTGAAGAACTGAAACAGGAAATGAAACCGACTTTACCAGCAGGATACTGAAGACGAAGAACAATCAAAGCACCGGCTCCGAGAAGTGGTGGCTCCATCAAAGCAAGAGCAATCCGGGTGACAGCGGAGGTCCCGGCAACCATTCCGTGACACGCTCAAGGCATTTTGCTTGTTGGCTTTCTGAAGGCCAAACAACAATGACATCTGCTTGTTATGAGTGCTTGAGAAAGCCAAAGCCGGAGCAGAACAGTGCCCAGGAACGTGTCACCGGGGAGCCCCTCCACCTGCACAGGGACGGCAGTGCTCCTGCTCATTCCTCGCAACCAGCGAGGGGTCCCTGGTGAGAGTGTTCACGGGAATTATCCTCAGACATCTGCCGCACAGTCCTGATTTGGCTCCTGCTGACTTCTTTTCCTTTCCTCATCTTAAAAAAAACTTTACAGAAAACGGATTTTTCGGCTGGGTGTGGCGGCTCACACCTGTTATCCCAGCACTCTGGGAGGCTGAGGCAGGCGCATCACGAGGTCAAGAGATTGAGACCATCCTCGCCAACCTGGTGAAACCCCATCTCTACTAAAAATACAAAAAGAAAATTAGCCAGGTATGGTGGCATGTACCTGTAATCCCAGCTACTCAGGAGACTGAGGCAGGAGAACTGCTTAAACCCAGGAGGCAGAGGTTGCAGTGAGCTGAGATTGTGTCACTGCACTCCAGTCTGGAGACAGAGCAAGACTGTCTCAAAAAAAAAAAAAAAAGAAAGAAAAGAAAAGAAAAAGAAAACATATTTTTCCTTCTGTTAATAATGGAAAAAGAGGGTCAGACATGTGGCTCACGCCTGTAATCCCAGCACTTTTGGAGGCTGAGGCAGGAGAATCACTTGAACCTGGGAGGTGGAGGCTGCAGTGAGCCAACATGGCACCACTACACAACAGCCTGGGTGACAGAATGAGATACTGTCTCAAAAAATAAAATGATAATAATAATATAAAAAGACTGTATAAAGTTAAATTCCCAGAACCCTCAGTTCTTTAAGGACAAACTAAATGATATAATAATTTACTAAAGTATCCTGATCTTGTTAGACCTTATGTTGAAAAGTGTGCAATTTTTGATTTTTATCTTTTAATTCTGTTTCTACATGAACTTTTTGAAGTCCCCTCATATACGCAACGGCTGGAGCTCGAGCAGCCATCTTGGGCAACGAGGTAACCATTCAAAAAAGAATCTTTGCACAGCAAAGTAAGCATAGAAGGAGGCAGAGGCCCAGCTACAGTAGAGCACCTAACACCCTTGGAATAACTATTTCTAGGTAATCTTAATGTGAGTAAACAAACTTTAGTTTGACTTACACAATTGTTATTTTCTCCCCACTGTAACTCTCAGCCAAACCTACCTTCGTAGAGGAAGGACCCAGGGTGAGATCTGAACACGACCTTCGTAGAGGAAGGACCCAGGGTCGCTCTTCCTCTCCAGTGCCTGAGTCAGAACACTACTCGTTATAGTATCAGCTCAAAAAGCTATCTTGTGATACTAGCCCTTTCTTCAAAATAAAGATAAATCAACCTACTGGCCATTGTATTTTAAAAAGAAGCAACAGAGTCAATGTAGAAGGGAAGTAACTATTGGAACCTAACCAGGGGCATTTAATGCTACAACAGCTACTTGGAAACTAAGCCTACAGTTATGCATTAAACAATAATTGCCTCCTTCAAAAGTCCCCGGTCATCTTTGTGTGCAAAGAACGTTACGCACACCACAATCCTTTCCCCTACTGGTCACACCTATTTCAAAACTGAGAAGGCCCTTCCACTGCCAAATGGAATGGCGAATGACCAACAGACCTTTCCTGCCTATAAATAAAATGAGGGCTGCAGGTGCATGCCTGGAAAAAGCACGTGCTAACCGCTCCAGTAAGCCCCACGTTCCCTCACAACTAGGCAAAGCTGCTTCTCTGACCATTCTTTTAAGGATTTTTGAAAGTATCCGCTTATAGCATGAGTGGACCCCCTTCCCCAGCCAAATTCTCAAAGTTCTTTTTTTTTCATCTTCTTATTCACCCAAATCTCATCAAAGTTCTTTTTTAAAGGAATGCTCATCTATTTAAAATCATTACGAAACATGACTTGTGCCTACAGATTCTACTCAGCACTATTGACAGAGAGGGCAAATAGATACATCAAATGTCAGGAGCAGGAGAAAAGAAACCAGTAATTAGGGAGTGTTCTGGCAAGAGGAAAGAAGAACCCAATAATTAGAGTGTTCTGACTTCACCGAGATGCTTCAGCAGCAACACTCTCTGACACGCACACCCATAAATTTGATTATTGGGAACACTGGCGCTTCCTGCTGTGCAGAGCCTTGAGGGAAGGCCATCAGCTCAGCCCAGCAATGCCCAGCTGCGAGGAGGGCAAAGAGCACAGGCTGCAGAGGGCGCTGAAAGGCAGGAGGGGCCTGTGGGGCAACACGTCACAGACGGTGAGCCCAGAGGAAGCAGCATGTGACTTGGACTCTGAGAAATAAAAGAAAAAGAAGAGAAATTCAAAAAAGACGAGGAAATCCTGGGCCAGGATCCCTTCTCCCCAGAGCCAGGTGTTCTGGGGGCTCAACATGGAGGCAACTGACCTCCATGACCACTGACCCAGGCGAGGAGAAGTTCAAGTGTGCAATCCAGCTCCACCACAGGGAGAACGAGTGTATACTCCCCCAGGGCCAGGCAGCATCTGTTCCCCTGACCAAGGAGACCCTTGTGGCTACTGAGGAGGTTTATGCTTAAGAGTATTAAGTAATGAATGTGTGGGGAGCTGGGTGGCCGATTGTCAAGGGGCCCGCAAATTCTTTTAAAATTTTTTTTAAATTTTTTTGACAGAGTTTTGCTCCTGTTGCCCAGGCTGGAGTGCAATGACGCAATCTCTACTCACTGCAACCTCTGCCTCCTGGGTTCAAGCAATTCTCCTGCCTCAGCCTCCACAGTAGCTGGGATTACAGACATGCACCACCACATCTGGCTAATTTTTCTGGGTTTTTTTGTTGTTGTTTTTAAGCAGAGACGGGGTTTCTCCATGTTGGTCAGGCTGGTCTCAAACTCCTGACCTCAGGTCACTCCCCCGCCTCAGTCTCCCAAAGTGCAGGTGTGAGCCACCGCACCCAGCTGGGTCCCACCAATTCAACAACTACTGTGTGTTGTCTACAGGCGTTTGCCAGACGCTGCTACGCTACGCCTCTCTCCTATGCCAGAGCTGAGTGCACGTGTGGACTGCGGATGACCTCCTGCCCAGAAGCAGAAGACACATCTGTTACCAAATGGATTACAATTCCTGCCCTCCTACAGCCCACCGTGGACAGGGAGAGACTCTAGACACAATAGATACAAAAACTACACAGTGTGTGGGAGGTAGTGAGTGCCCTCGGGGAAAAAACAGAAGAAGAGGAGCAGTGGGCAGGCGTCATGCCAAAACTGGGTGCTGACAGCAATGCTCTGGATGAATAAAAGGCTTAAAAAAGGTCGGAAACAGAGAAACCTAAATGGCATGACCGTGAGTCTTTTTCTTTTTTTTTTTTTTTTTTTTTTTTTTTGGGATGGAGTTTCGCCCTTGTTACCCAGGCTGGAGTGCAATGGCGCGATCTCGGCTCACCGCAACCTCCGCCTCCTGGGTTCAGGCAATTCTCCTGCCTCAGCCTCCTGAGTAGCTGGGATTACAGGCACACGCCACCATGCCCAGCTAATTTTTAGTATTTTTAGTAGAGACGGGGTTTCACCATGTTGACCAGGATGGTCTCGATCTCTCGACCTCGTGATCCACCCGCCTCGGCCTCCCAAAGGGCTGGGATGACAGGCGTGAGCCACCGCGCCCGGCCAAGTCTTAAGTGTAAGCCTGAGAATGAGAACGAGGAGTGGGAATGGAGAGGAAGGTGCAAACTCCAGACACTGACAAGGGACTGGCAGGGCCTGGTAGCTAAGTGCATCGTGATAAAAAGAAGGACAATTGAAAGGTGATGTTCTCTGTACTACGGTCAGAAATCAGACAGTTGTGACAAGAAATTGGCCTAAGGGCAAATTTTACAGTGGACAAGGAACCCAGAAACCTGGAGTCCGATCTGGAGTCAATTTCACTGAGCAAGTCACTTTCTCTGTCCCAGCCTCACCACCTTGTCTTTCAGATGAGGGTAATGGCTTTGAACTATTATTCAGATCTCCTGTAGACCTAAAGCTGTCCGATTTTAGGATGAATTCCACTTAGACAGGACACATGTAAAGATACATGAGCAAAGTGATGCCGTGGACTGTTGCACATACACAATTTCAGGAAAGACAGAGGCCGAGCCTAAAGCGACACTCAGAAATCAACATGAAAGCAATGACTGAAGAACAAAAAGATGAAGTGAGCAAGCATCAGGAAGAAAAGGAGGAGAAGAAGGGAGGCAGACATGATCCACGGAGGGGAAGAGCTGCTGGTGCAGAAGGCGGACCCGCCACGGAGAGATCTGGGGGTCATCAGGGTGCAGGGGAGAAACGTTAACAGGGCGTTCGAAGGGTGAACCACTCACGCCTAGAATCCCAGCACTTTGGGAAGCCAAGGTGGGCGGATCACCTGAGGTCGGAAGTTTGAGACCAGCCTGACTAACATGGAGAAACCGTGTGTCCACTAAAAATACAAAATTAGCCTGGTGTGGCGGGGCACACCTGTGATCCCAGCCACTCGGGAGGCTGAGGCAGGAGTATTGCTAGTACTCGGGAGGCGGAAGTTGCGGTGAGCCGAGATCGCGCCACTGCACTGCAGCCTGGGCAACAAGAGTCAAACTCCATCTCAAAAAAAAAAAAAAAAAGAATAAACTATTATATTTTATAATATAAAATATAACCAACCAAGGTTCAGGGAAGTTTCCCAGAAACCACTGATGCTATTGACACAGAAAGGACAGCACTCCAGGTGCTCTGTGACTTACAGAGCCCGTGGAAGGGCAGAGGAAGCAGAATTTGGGCTCAGCTTTCAGGGACGGCGGAAGGCCAGGACCAGTGGCCTCTGCGGCAGCTGGGAAATGCCCCGACCCACACCCCACGCCCCAGAAAGCCCCAGAAGCCCCCAGCGGCTGCTCCTGCGGAGCCAGCAGAGCAGGCAGCTCCCACCTCCCCCGGCTCCCTCGGTGCATGGGCCACTGGCGAGCGTGGCCCTGAGCAAAGCGCTGGCTGCAGGGGCACCTGGCTCTTCAGCCTCTGTGGTGTAAGAAGCGCCAGGAGGCAGCAGACCCACAGCACGGCCACAGCTACGAAAGCTCTTTCTTTCATCGACATTCACCTCGGCCTTTACAGAATACTGGACAGAGTAAAAATCGGACCTTTAAAATAGTTGTTCTTCTCTGAAATCATGGAAACAACATTCTCACGCTCGAACCTGAATACGGACAAGCTGCTGTCCTCAGACTGAACTCCAGCAGGACACACTCTGCCTGTGATCCCTGGGGCAGCCGCTCTGATGAACCAAAGGTTTCTAACAATAAACAGTGAGGAATAATGACCACCAGGAAGCCAGGCAAAGAGGACATCCAGGCAATGCAAGGGACCTGGAGAACCATTTTCGTGTGTAAAAGCCAAGAACTGCTGAGGTGTGCAAACGCGGGAACTGGGGGTGTCATCTTTTCTGACACTGGTCATTGTTTTATTTCGCTGTCTGCTTGTGAGGAGGTCACGCCTCCAGAAGCCTGGAAGAATGGCCACGGCCGGTTCTGTCTGGGAGAAGACGCGCACGCTGGGGGACAGAGCCCAGAGACCTCCCGCCGCCACCTATCAAAGACCTTCACAAAGAATACAAGCCTGTCTTGTGACCTCAAGTCGTATTTAGAACCCGGGCCGCCCAGCCCAGGAACGTGATGGAAATGATCTAACTCTGTACTTTCCAAAGCCTGGTAATGAGGAAACGTGGACGGAGATGGAAGAACCCTGGAGAGTCTGGCGTGCGACCTCAGCACCCACCCTCCTTGACAAGCTGAAAGCGACAGAACTCCATAGGAGAAGGTCTGTCTCGCCGGGGCCCAACCTGCCTCTCCCCCACCCCTCAGGCCTGCTCCACTAAGCGAAATGCAACAAGCTGTTTACTACCACAGTGTCTGAAATCTGCATTTGAGAACAGGGCAGGCAGGTGAGGTCCCCGCTCAAAACTGGCGTTTCTCCGTGCGGTTTCCATGCCATCGCCTGCATTCAATCTCCTGGGTTCCAGAATCCCATCTGAAGGTCGTTCTGCCCACGGCATTCTTGCTGTTGACAAAATGGCAGACCCTTGTGGATTTTCCCACTAAAATGAATTCGCAAAAAGGTTAACTTGTTTCTAAATGCTAGGCTGCTCGTGGGAACCAGGTGAATGAAGAACAATCACCTGGCTGGTGTTATGTGCATTACCACAATCACAATTACACTGCTCATTTCATGGGAAATCTTTCAGATCACCTCTGCAAGCTTAAGCCCAAACTGCAATTAGTATAAAGCAAATCAAGGAGGCTCCATATGTGTCCCATGAAACCACGAAGAATATGAACATTCTCTCCCACGTGTCTGCAACTTGTTCTCCTGGCCCCAGGCGACTCAGCTAAACAAAGGTCATGGGTACTTCCGTGTAACATCTTTAAAATGGGAAGATAAATTATGCCACTTTATTAACTCTGGGCATCTTAGGCAAAAGACTCAAGAGAAATAAACTTTGAAAGTGGTATGAGTAGAAGAAAGGGCACGTTACGACGCACCCATCAGCAAGGAAGGTGATCCCGTCCTTATCCACCATCCACTCAAATACCTATTCCTTACTCCAACAGGAATGAACATGGAGTCCAGCCTGCTCCTCTGGCTTCCACTGGAATGTCTGCCCACACTTTGCCCACCTGGCCCAGCCCTGGTCTCCCTTCACTCCCAGCTCAGACTTCACCAACTCTGGAGCTTCCCCCGGCTGTCCCGCTCCAGCCTCTCCAAGACCCATCTAACTCTTCCAGTGTGGCACGGACTCACTCCCCTGCCTCCTTGGGAGGCAACAAGCTGCATTGGAAAGACCAACACGCGCCAGGGCAGGGATCCACAGGATCCACCCTCAGCACCGGCACGCTGCGAAGGCCCTTCCTTCCAGGACTACTGGGAAAATCCCAGCCCTGACTAATCAGTGCCCTCACCGCATAGAATGCACTCCACAAATGCCACCTACGGCACTCCCTGAGTAGAGAATTCCTGGAGTGCTGTGGCATGACTATACGGCCTTCTCTGGGGGGTAAGGCAGTGGCCTGGAAGATTCGATCAGAGGACACGGCAGTAATCCGCGTGGCTTCTGGTCGAGAGAACTCGCTACCCACGTTCACAGACTGCATCCTTCCTTTCCAGGTGCTTGTCTCAGCTTACCACCCACTCCTTAGGCAGGTTCTCGGCTGCTCTGCCCCCCACCGCCCCGTCTCCCCACGAGGCTCTGCTCCACGACAGCAGGGGCAATGCTGGGTGCTGCTCACAGAGGGTGAAGGTCAGTAGAATCCCGAATGAATGAAAAGCTGAATGAATGAATGATGGTTATTTTCCCTCTCAGACTTAGAATTCTTTGCCAGTAGGAGGTGTCACTTACTGTTATCACCACAGCAACTAGCAGAGTGTCACATATATGGCCAATAATCTACATTTTGCTGCCTTCAACCAAGTCGGCACTGCTATCCTCGCGCCTTGCCCAGGGCTGTGATTCGATTCAGGTTCACCTGCTTCGGCTTCACCTACACTCACAGCAATGACCTTACTCTGCAGGTGCACCCTGAAGACACCAGCAGCTTGTCCTAGTACATCTTCTCATCTCCATCTTCTGTGTCTGTGGCAGGCTTGATTGAGGGAAAGGGAGCAAGAGTCTTCTGAAACTCACAGCAAGGAGAAAGAGTAGATAATAAACATAATTTATTTTGGCAGACCAATTTTGGAGAAGAGTAATATTTTAGGTAATATCAAATGGCAAGATTTTTAATATTTCATATTGAAAGGCACAGAAAATATAGCTCTCTGAGGGTGAGTCACTAAAAGTAAAGGGTTTGTCCCCCTTGCTCAGCCCACAAGTCCCAGTCAAGGCATGGTAAACGTTACAAACGTTACAACAGACGCAGGACGTGTGGGCACAGGCGGATGGGAGCCAGAGAGACTCAGTGGCCTCCAGGGTTACGAGACAAGCAAGACTTCCTCCTTCTTTCCACGAAGATCTTCCTAGAGTTCTTAACACTTCATATCGTTTCTAAAGAAGAACTGTCTCAACAAGGAAGAAAATGAGCCGAGCGGCTAGGATGTGCGCTGGTAATGAGGCGGCACATTCAATTCACTCCCTGCCTGCCTCCCTCCTCCCCAGGACACTCAGGTCTTTGATGTGTAACAACCAGCAAACCACCTAATTAGGATGATGGGGAGGAAGCCCATAAAAATCAGAGACAGCAGGTGGGAGGAGCCACCGCACTCTGGGTTGACAACAGCAAAAACGGGAAGTCCTTGCCCACTTCTCAGTGACTTCCTTTCAAATATTTTAATTGACAGATTAAAAAGAGGGAATAAAGGAGGGAGAAAGGGCTGGGGAGAATACAGAGGACAGAAGCAGGAGAAAAGGGTCTCTGCAGCTCAGGGATATAAAAGCCAAAACATTTTGTACCTTTTGAGGAGTAATGCACATTAAAACTATATCAATATTCTAGGCATAACATTTATAAAAGTATTATTTCACTTTCTAAGAAAAATGCCAAGTCCTTCTGAAGCAAATGAACACTGTGAATTTATATCAGGCACGTTAGAGTTAAAAACCCACATTGTAATCATCGGCCCATCTCCTAACCAAGCAAACTCCCAACAGCCGTGATCCCTCTGCAGACTCAGGCTCCCTTCTTGTTCGCATCTCTTCATTAACCGACGCTTCCCAAGCCTGCCAAGGTCAAGGGTTCTGAGTGCTACTAAGTGCTTCTTAGGAGACCAGCAGGGAAGGGAGCAGGAGGGGGAAGGCTGGGCAGGAGGCGAAAAGGGGGAAGAGTGAGGGAAGAGAAGAAGATGGAGAGGAGGAGTGAGCACTGGAGGGGAAGGGGGAGGAAGAGAAGGGGGCGGGTGCAGAGAAAGCGAGGAGGAGCCTGGAGGATGGGAGGTCCCAGAGGAGACAGTAAAGCAGCAGCAGCTTTGGTGGGAGGGGGACACCCCAGCACCTGACGCACAGAATCAATACTGAGTGTGCAAATTATCTTCTCAGGATTGCTTCTTTACTTAGGGAACAAAATAACACAGCTAAATGCATTTGTGCTGGGCATTTAAAAAGAAATCGTATTTTTAATCATGAAGAAAGAACAGGAAGCCTCACAGCACACTGCAGGAATCCAGAGGCCCAGCCCCCAGAAGCACAGCGAGGAAAGCAGAGCTTCTGGGGAGTGGGGCTCCACAGCCCTAAGTCATAACAGGAGCACACACACTCCACACACAAGTCCTTCCCAGACACAGCCCTGGAGAGGCCTGCACTTTGCACCAACAGAAGTGTGTGAGGCCTCCAAGGGTTTCTGTCTCAGCAACGACAAGGTAAAGGGTGAATGCCCATGTGGCTATCTCAGGGAAGACGCAGAGCAGCGGGAGCCTGAGGGCCCAGAGCCTGTGAGATGAGCCTCAGCACAAACGCCCAGTGGAGGATGCTTCTGTGCAGGGCAGGCCAGCCCCAGTCTTGCGCACACAGCTGTTTGCACACATGCACACGCACAGAACCACTCTCAAGAAAAGCAGAGGAAGGCAGAAGGTCCAGTCAGGACAGGGTGAGCTCAGGAAGACAGAGGGGGCTGTGATTGGGGAGGGGCTCAGAGGGGGTTTCAAGGCAAAGTCACCTTCTATTTCTTAAGCCCAGTAATGGATGAAAGCAATTCATCAGATTATGTTCACACAGTACACAGATCCATGTGCATGCTCCATAATACGTGCAAACGCAAGCTCAGGCTACTTCACTCCCTGCCATTCAGGAACGTGGACTGTTTGAGGTGAAATACTGTTAATACCTCAACTAAGAACTCATTCAAAGACAACCAAATACCTCCCAGCTCACTGACGTGTACTGACGTCTACGCGTCCAAATCTCCAGGGTGCTGGGGGAGACTGTAAGTAAGATTCCTCTGCAGATTGCCTGGCTTTGCAAAGAAACAGATGATCTTTGTCATTTTTGTCAGTTTAGAGCAGCTTGCCAAATGTAACTGGAAGCATATAACCACCCAGTGACCTGAAGTCCCATGCACTCAAGGGAAATGGAAATACAGGTGTGCCCCCACAAGACCTGCATCCCAAAACTCACAGCAGCTCATCTCTAAAAGCCGATCACCGGGAACAGTCCTGATGCACACCTGCGGGAGAGGGAGAGGGGCGCACCTGAAGGCACGTGCGGGCTCTAGGGCACCCAGCAATGAGCTGCCGCCCAGCAGGCGAGAGAGAGGAGCTGCTGGCGCAGTGCACGGATGTCTCAGAGGCCTCACCCCGGGTGAACGAGGCCAAACGCAAAAGCAGAATAACACATCACGTGTGCTCACTGTAGAAAGATCAAGTATAAGGAAGGCCACCTTGGCAAGATGACAGCAGGGATGAAAGGCCAGCAAGGCTGACTCCACCTCCCTCCTAACCATTCCCAGTCGCAGGCACAGCTAACCATGGGAGGATCTGGTTTGCAGTTTAACTTTAAAGCAAGGATGATAACAGTCCCTCCCTAAAACTGGTCCCCTCCTAGTTCAGGGGCTGAAACCACCTGTGTAAGATTTAGGAAAGGCCACAAGATTAGGACTTAGGTGAGGGTCCTGAACTCTGCTAAGATGCAGGTGTCACTAATGATACCCAGCCATCATCCCTAGCTTGTCTTGCTGCTCAGGAGTCGTGGCCAGAAGTCATAAAATCTGTGACTTCCCCCCAGTTGCTCCTGTAGAAAACATCACTATTACAAAACCTAAGATTGGTCTTTTGGGATGTTTTTCAGACTTTTGCATTCCAGCACCCAACTGACCCCACTTGGACCCATGACTCATGACTCATCCTGTGGCCCCGCCCAGAGGCAGATTCCATGCAGAGGACCATTCTCCCCATCCCTATGACTTCACCCCCAGCCAACCAATCAGCAGCACCCATTCCCTAGCCCCTGCCTACCAAATTATCCATAAAAACCCCAGTCTCCAAGGCCCTTGAGTTCATCAAACTCTTTCCTTACTACAATACTTCAGCCTCCATGAATTGGTTTGGTCTGCACAGTAGACAGGAAGAACCCATCAGGCAGTTATGTGGGCAAAACTAGCCTCTGGTGATAGGTCGCAGAAGGCGGCTGGCCTCAGCCAGGAGAAACTGACTGGAAAGGGGGATGAGGGAGCTTTCTGGGGAATGGAAATGTTCTCTATCTTGTTTTGAGTGTGATTAAATGGGAGTATACAATTGTCAAAACTCATCAGACTAAACACTTAAGGTCTATGCATTTTACTACACATAAATGACATCTAAAAATTACCTGGAAAAAACTGTTTAGAAAGGCATATGAAAAAGGGGTGCTCTAAGAGATTTTAAAAGACATGAAATACATAAAACGGAAAAGAGAATGGCCCTTTCTGTATACTTCTAAAATCTGTTTTGATTGTGAATTAGGGGGGCCCTGGTGGGCAGAGCAGTGAATCTCAAATGGTGCGGGGCCCAAGTGCCACAAGACTCTCAGTAACTCAGTTCCTCACAGGCATCGTCTTGGAACCACTGAATAAAAACCCATGTTGGGAGAACCAGGAGGCCATAAAGAGCAACTCTCTGAGGCACCACTCTAAGAACCCACTAAGAAGGGCATGGGGGCGGGGAAGGATCCCTTTCCCAGCAGCAACAGAAACTCTAATGAGAAACTTAGACATGCACAGGGCCATCAGGGAGAGACTCTCCTAAATTATGGATGGACATAAAAAGCAGAATAGCCCAAGAAGCACGCCACGGCCACGGCTGCAAAACACCAGGTCTCCCCAGCTGACCCACCAGCTCATATCACCCGTCAAAAGCTCAGCACAGCGGTAGAGAAGGGCTATCAGCTGGCGCCTGCCAGGACCACGGACAGTCCTGTGCTCCCACTCGGCTCCCCTGCTGGCCACGGCGCCCTCACCTCGGCCTCTCCAGCTCTGACTCCACGCAGGGACCCGCACCTGCCCCTCACAGTACCCCCTTGTGCTGAGGCTCGAATTTCTCTCCTCCTAATCCATCCACAATCAATACTGAGAAAGCAAGCCACTGCAGATTCCCCCAAATCATGAGATTTCACCAAATGAGCCACGCTCACACCCTAACTCGGCTTCCCCAACCCCCGCCATTTCCAATCCTGCTCCCGGGCTCAGGGGCCCGGGCGGACAGAAGACGGCAGCAGGAGAGAACCTTCAGTGAGACGGGTCAGCGGCGAGGCTTAGAGAAGAAAAAGGGCCGGCAGGAGGAGGAAACACCGAAACACCGCAGAGGGAGAGGAAAACCCCGAGGGCAGCCGGGCTGGGGGTGGGGGTGCTGGCTGGAGCTTGCCCTTGACCTCGCCCTGTTTCCAGCAGGTGAGCCAGAGCCACAGGGCACTTTAGGAGGCTGCTTGGGGGTGGCATGTGGGAGGCTTCTGCTGAGGGATGGGGGTCCCAGGGGCTGCCTGCGTCGGGACAGTGGCTGACCATCCTAGCAGCCCGTTACTGTGAGTGTGGCCAGTGGGGGTCACTTAGGGCTTCAGGGAAGAGTCCGACTGCCTGTGCTGCCATGCACTCACGGCCCTTTTCAGTCCCCTGCTGCAGTAGGGACATTATGAAGAAAATGGGAAACGGGGGGACAGGGAGTGCCCACGGGTGGAGAAGGGGCTCTGGGAGACCTGCCGGACGCCATGTCATCATCAGACTCTTCCCGCAGCTCTGCTCTGCCCCCAGCGCTGCTCCTTAGACTGTGGTCATAACTTCCACAGAACAGATGCCACTCTTTCATACGCTTAAGGTGCCGAAGGTTGTAGGATGCATCACTGTCTTATATGTCACTAAGCAAAAAACTGCAAATTAGACTATGACACAACAGTTTCTCTCTGATTGGAATTTTCATCTGACACTTAGTAAGAAGAGCTGCTATAAACTTAGTCAGACAGAGTTCCCATTTATCGTTCTTATATACGCACAAGAGAAAATCAGCCGCAGGCCGAGCACAGTGGGTCATGCCCGAATCCCAGTACTTCGGGAGATTGAGGCAGGAGGATTGATTGAGCCCTGGAGTTTGAGACAAGTCTGGGCAACACAGCAAGACCTTATCTCTACAAAACAATTTTAAAATTAGCCAGGTGTGGATCACTTGAGCCCAGGAGGTCGAGGCTTCAGTGAGCCGTGATCGCACCACTGCACTCCAGCCTGGGTGAGTGGGAAACTAGCTAAGGTATTCCTAACCCTTCTTGGATTCAGGTCAGAAGCCCACTCTTCTGAGAACCATTTCCCCCTGGGAGCCATGAAACCTACGTTTCGCCCAGGGTTGCCTGTGCGCATGAGTGCAGCTGTTCCGTCTCCTAACTGGGCTCCAAGGCCATCTCTTGGGGGCCACTCACGGCCCGCCCCACCCTGTAGGATGTGATGCTGCCACCGCCCTTCCACAATCAGGACTCAGACCCCCCCACGGTGAGCCTCATGGCTCTCGGCACAAACACTGGCCTCTGTCTAGGCATGCCCTCAGGTCCACACTGCACTGACAGCAACAGCTGAATCCAGGCCATCAGCAGCAGTCAGACCGATGGCAACACACGCCCCCATTGCTAAGATGCTGATGTAAGGAGGGCTAGAACTGAAAGCTGATATGTATGAGAAAGGAGCAAGGTAGAAATTTTCACCACTGAACTGGGATTGATAAAGAATCGAATGGAAATCACAGAATGGCAAAATACAATGGAATCAAGTATTTGCTAGGTCAGCTAAACAGCAGACTGTATCCCACAGCAAAAGAGAGGATCCGTGACCTACAGTAAGAAAATAACTCTGAACAGAAGATGAGGAATGTACAGGACATGGTGAAAAGGTCTGACCTATTCTAATGAGTGTCTTAGTGGGAGAGGAAAACGAATGGCAGAGAACCAGTGTCCTCAGTGACAGTACTGATAGTGGGAACATCAAGCCACAGGCTCGAGCAGCACCAGGAAGGAGACACAGGAGGCAGACCACAGCTGAGAACATCTCCATAAAAGCACACAAACCGAATCAGCTAGACGGGGGTACGGGGAGGAAACCTTCACAGGACCAGTATTAAGAGCTGCAGCCAGTGTGACGTTTTAACAGAAAGGAGATGAGGGGAAAACACCTTTAAACTTAAAATTGACACAGAATTCTACACACAGCAATCACCGTCAAAAATGAAATAGAGGTAAAATATGCAAAAACTAAATTGTTGCTGGCAGCCTCACCCTAGAAGAAATATTAAAGAATGTTCTTCAGGTTGAAGAAACATGACCCCGAACATGATCCTGAAGGACAGAAATGCAGGAAAGAATAAAGAACATTAAAAAGCAAAAAGAAGCAGATAATCTAAACAAACATTGACTGTATGCTGTGGGGTTTAAAGTCTATGTAGAAACTCCAATCCACGATGGTGACACCAGGCAAGGTAAAGGGGTGAAGGTAGGAGGGTGAAGTGCATTGAGATTCTTGCACTGTCTGACAAGTGGGAGAACTGCTAACTTCAACCTCTTCCTATGTATAAGAGTATGTAGTAATTTACTAGGGTTACCACTAAACAGGTATGTAGCTTATATATTCTCTGATAACATCACTAATAGAAAGAGCAAATGGAATAATTTTTTAACCTACTTAATACAAAAGAAATTAAGAGAAGAAAGAAAGAACAGGTGAGACAAAACTAAAATGAACAGTACGGTGGTGGATTTAACCCCAGATACACTGTTTATCAATAATTACATTAAATGTAAATGGATTAAATATTCCAATTAAAAAATTAAAAACTCCTCTATCCAGTAAATAAATGTTCCCGTAAGTCAGTCCTCCCTGAGGAATCTACAGTCCTGGCTGCATCTCCAGACAGGAGACAGAGTGGCCACTCAACAGAACAAGCCAAAGGCCACGCAGTCAACTAAGAGCTGGATGGCAGTACCACTGCTGCATTCCTCATCCTTGATGCATTCAATGAGTGCTTTGGGAATATGAAAGCAAGGCATTCACACTGAGAAACAGCCTTGTGAAAAAAAAAAATAGAGGAGGAAAAAAAAAAAAAAAAAGGAAGTCAGCTGGTTACTTTGGCTGTCAAAAGCTAAGACCTAACAGACGAAGACAGGAGTCGAAGGCAGGAAAAAGATCAGGTTATAAGATCCTAAACATCTGGATTCCCTCACCCCTCAGCAGGGAGAGGTGCCGGCTGTCACCCTAACTACACGCTCCAAGGTTTACCTGCAAAGCTTGGAGCCTGCTCTTTTAAGGCGCTGGTTTCTGCCATCAGTGCAGGCTCCAAGTCCCCAGGTCCAAATCCCTCTCTAACACGGGGCCAAGAAAGACCCATTCAAATCACATTGTGATCCCTAGTCAGTCTGTTCTTTTTTTCTCCCTCTGTTTAAAAGTAAAGAATTTCTATCAGCTGAATGAATAGAAATATATTCAAATTAAAACAAGCAAGAATAGAGCTGTGAAAACAAAGGGACTTTTACTCTTCAAAACAAAACACTGAGAAATTGGGTTAAAATGCTCCTGATAATTTAGCTGTTTTAATATTTAATGCTGGTAAACGAAGGCAAAGGAAGCAGCCCTGGCACAGCCCCTCCCAGCTTGCTCTCCCACCGCTATGGGCAGGGTCCTCAAGGTTCCCTCCCAGTTAATACGAGTGTTCCGGACAGAGGAACGAGCCATCCCTGAGACAGCTCTGTCAACTAGGGGGCAGTTGATGCTTGCCCCTTCGATGCGAGCACTCACCTGGGGCCCATGCAAAAGTCCTTCCAGCTCATCACATCACGCGCGTGGCACAGAAACAAATGAGACGGACAGAAGGGAAGAACTACAGACAACCGTCACAACCAAAGGCAAATGGCTCAAGGGGCTCCTTCTGCCTCCCAGTCCCCCTCCTACTCTGAGATGACACATGGTGAATAGATATTTTAAATTAGTTGCCTATTATTAAAGTAAAAGAAAAATCATGATTTTAAACCTAAGGCGCATAGAAGGGTTTTGTGTAAAAAGGGAAAAAAGTTCCATTCTGCATCTGCCCCAAGTCACAGTGACAGATGTTCTGTGCTTCGCCTCATTTGTAGGACCCTTGCCCTTTAGAATCACATTTTATTCCAGGAGCAGATTCTGAAGTCAGTACAGACCTGATTCAAGATGAGTGAGCATGGGCACAGTGACCTATGCCTGTAATCCCAGCACTTTGGGAGGCCAAGGCGGGTGGATCACCTACAAGGAGTTCGAGACCAGCCTGGCCAACATGGTGAAACTCCATCTCTACTAAAAATGCAACAGTTAGCCAGGGGTACAGCACACGCCTGTAATCCCAGCAATTTGGGAAGCTAAGGCAGGAGAATCACTTGAACCCAGGAGGCAGAGGTTACAGTGAGCCGAGACTGCGCCACTGCACTCCAGCCTGGGTGACAGAGCAAGACTCCATCTCAAAAAAAAAAAAAAAAAGTATTTTGCCCCAACATGCTGCTTTCACTACTAGAATTAGTCAGCACAGCAAGACACCAAGAGGCGAAGGAAAATGCGAATGACTAAGGAAGCCACAGGCTGTTCACTCTGTGGCATCTGGGCGAGTGGAGGGGGGCAGTCCCACCGACTTGCCCTCCATCTATCCACAGATCTACCCACCCATGTACTCGTGTGTCACACCCACCTACACATATTACATGTGATAAGCAGGAACGGCTGAGTCTTATCAGTCATATTTGCATACACTTAAACTGTTAAATACATTTTTCTTCTTTCGCATTTTAAATGTGATATATTTTAAGCTGGGCACTGTGGATCACACCTGTAGTCCTAGATACTCCTGAGGCTGAGGCAGGAGGATGACTTCAGCCCAGGAATTTGGGGTTAGTAAGCCATCATCACACCAGTGCACTGCAGCCTGGATGACAAAGCAAGACACCACCTCTAAAAAAATAACTTAAAAATTAGCTGGGCATGGTGGCACACACCTGTAGGAAATGAAGAGAGAACAGCTGAAGCCCAGAAGGTGAGGCTGTAGTAAGCTATCATTGCACCCCTGAACTCTAGCCTGGGCATCAGAGCAAGATCCCATTCTCTGAAAATATAAAAATAAATTTTAAAAAACAAAAAGTATGGCTCACGCCTATAATCTCTGCAATTTGGGAGGCCGAGGCAGGCAGATCACTTGAGGTTAGGAGTTTGAGACCAGCATGCCTAACATGGTGAAACCCCGTCTCCACTAAAAATACAAAAATCAGCCAAGCGTGGTGGCACGTGCCTACAGTCCCAGCTACTTGGGAGGCAGAGGCAGGACAATCGCTTGAGCCCAGGAGGTGGAGGCTGCAGGAGCCGGCATCACACCACTGCACTCCAGCCTGGCGACAGAGCAAGGCTGTCTCTAAATCAATAAATAAACAAACAAGGCCGGGCACGGTGGCTCAAGCCTGTAATCCCAGCACTTTGGGAGGCCGAGGCGGGTGGATCATGAGGTCAAGAGATCGAGACCATCCTGGTCAACATGGTGAAACCCCGTCTCTACTAAAAATACAAAAAATTAGCTGGGCATGGTGGCGCGTGCCTGTAATCCCAGCTACTCAGGAGGCTGAGGCAGGAGAATTGCCTGAACCCAGGAGGCGGAGGTTGCGGTGAGCCGAGATCACGCCATTGCACTCCAGCCTGGGTAACAAGGGCGAAACTCCGTCTCAAAAAAAAAAAAAAAAAAAAACACTATGCTGTAGATACCTTCCCATAACAGAAGTAAGTCTTAAAGAATTCTGTGTTCTTTCCACGTTTGAAATCCTTTGGAGGGAGAGGATTCGAAGAGGAATGCTTCAGTCACTTTCTCTTTCTTCTATGTTTACCCATTTATTTCTCTTTACTATCTTTTCTGAGGTCAATTATGGTCATTTACATTTTCCTAGGAAATTATGCATTGCATCTAAGTTTTCCAATGTATCTGAAAATTTTGCACAGCACTCTTTTATGACTTTTGATTTCCTCAAATCTTCAGTTATTTCTCCCCGATTATCTATGCTTTCTTGGATTTTATTGGAATTTGGTTAAGATTTTTGTTTATACAAACAAAACTTATAACTAACAAATCTACACAAAGATGACTTGAGCTTCGGGCACCTTCCAGTCCGGGGTAACCAGCCCTGCTGACGAAGAAGCCTGCCACACACGCAGCCCTTCGGAAGAGACCCTTCCTCACACACGTCGTCGGATCGTGCTTTAAATCGTGACACCCACCCCTCCGGTCACAGGTGATCACAGAGGGCAGCCTCACTCCCTCAGGACCGGGGGGGGGGGGGGGGGGCCTGCAGTGAGGCTGAGCGAACCAATCGGCCTCTCTGGGTTAGGAAGGCAGTGGGAGTGCTCAGTCTTCTGGGTTAGGAAGGCAGCAGTGGGAGTGCTGGGCCAGAAGCCCACCGCGGAGAGCGCCCTCACCACAGCCCGTGCAGCCGCTTAGCTCGGGTGGGGGGGGTGGTCCTTCCAGCCGCTTAGCTCAGCGGGGGGGGGGGGGGTCCTTCCCGATTTCCGCTGCCACTGCTCCTCTGTTGCGCCTCAGCACCTGCATCAATGGACCTCAGGCGTGCCCCCAGATTTCTGTGTTTCAGGCCCCACAGGGTGGGGGAATCTCCTCCTACTGTAGCCCAAAGTGAGGGTGTGACCCCCGGCCTGGGGACCGCCAGCACAGGGCACCCTCTCTCTCCTCTTGCTGGAAGTAGACGGCACCACGGGAGCCTGGCGTCTGGCATCTGTTCTCAGGGACTTTGAACCACACACTGCCTTTCCCCTGGGTGGCACCTGCCTGTCTTTTCACACTGGCCGTACAGCCTGGCCATCCAGTGAAGAATCAAACAGTCTTGTGGGGGAAATTTAATCTTGAAAATCCAGCAACACAATGCAGTAGGCAGAGAGCTGCAGCTGAAGCCACAGAGGAAAGGTCAGGAGGTGGTTCAGGACCAGGGACCCCTAGCACGTGAACACAGCTGGCTCCTATGGGGACCCGTGGGCCCAAGCAGATGGAGTCCCATCAATGATGACTACATCAGAAAGGAAGGACCAAGCCCTCCTGTAGGGAGAGGTAGGAAAGTCCTGCAGGGTAACTGCCGAGTGGAGAGCAGAGACCCACAGGGCCGCAGCACAGCAGGGACCAGGCACCGGTGTGGACACACACCGCCCCCTCCTGCCAAACTCCCAGTCCACCGTGAGCTCCAACCTGCACCCAGACTTCACAGAGGCCCAGCCTCTGCCCCTCTGCCTGCACTCACCCTGACAGGAGCTTTCTCCCATCATACACTCCAGGTGGACAGACCACAGCTCAAGAAAACCGGATGATTCCTAGTGAAAACAATCTTATGGGACTGGGATTAAATTATACAGTATGTGGTCAGTGTAGTCAACAGCCACAGAACCTCTTTTCCTCTTTAAATTAGAGACAAGGTCTCACTACATTGCCCAGGCTGCTCTCCAACTCCGGAGCTCAAAGGATCCTCCTGTCTTGGTCTCCCACAGGCATGAGCCGTGATGCCGGGCTGAGCCTCTTAATAATAGTTTTATGAAACAAATCTATCAAGACAAAGGTTCTTTTAAGAATTAAATGTCATCGGCCGGGCGCGGTGGCTCATGCCTGTAATCCCAGCACTTTGGGAGGCCAAGGTGGGTGGATCACGAGGTCAAGAGATCGAGACCATCCTGGTAACATGGTGAAACCCCGTCTCTACTAAAAATACAAAAAATTAGCTGGGCATGGTGGCGCGTGCCTGTAATCCCAGCTACTCAGGAGGCTGAGGCAGGAGAATTGCCTGAACCCAGGAGGCGGAGGTTGCAGTGAGCTGAGATCGCGCCATTGCACTCCAGCCTGGGCAACAAGAGCTAAACTCCGTCTCAAAAAAAAAAAAAAGAATTAAATGTCATCATGAGGCTCTCAGCAGACACCACATGTATTATTTGGAAAGGAAACAAGTCCTCACAACACAAATTATACCTTATTCAACTTAAAAGTCTCCATTTTTAACTCTTAGAACTCAGCAATAAAGACAAACAACCCATCTAAAAAATGGACAAAGGGCTTGAATAGACATTCCTCCAAATGGCCAATAAGTACATGAAAAGATGGGCAACATCACTAATCATTAGAGAAATGCAAACCGGAACCACAGAGATTCCACTGACACCCACTAGGACAGCCATGATAATAACAGTTTAGGAAAACAGAAAGTAGCAAGTGTTAGCAAGGACGTGGAGAAACAGGAGCCCTCGTACGCTGCTAGTACGCATGGAGAAACAGCACAGCCACTGTGGAAAGCGGCTCGAGAGCGCCTCACGAAGGTAAAATACAGGGTTACCGTATGACCCAGCAGTCCCAGTCCCGGGCACAGGCCTACGCAAACACCTTGTATGTCAGTACTCATAGCAGCATTATTCAAATAGCCAAAAGGTGGAAATGATACCAGTGTCCATCAGCAGATGAGTGCATAAAATAGAAATGCAGAATATCCACACAATGGAATGTTTCTCAGCTATCAAAAGAGTTGAGGCTGAAGCAGGAGGATCACTTGAAGCCACGGGTTCAAGACCAGCCTGGGCAACAAAGCAAGACCCTATCTCTAGACACGCACACACAAAAATGATTATAGCACTGATGCATGCAATAACATGGGTGAATCTTGAAAACATTCAAGATGCTAAGTGAGAGAGAGGCCGGACGCAAAAGGCCACATACTGTATGGCTCCATTTGTGTGAAGTACCTAGAACAGGCATATCCAGAGACAGAAAGCAGACCGGTGACTTCCCTACTCTGGGGGGGAGGGGAAATGAAAAGTGACCGCCAATGGGTTTTGGGTTTCCCTTGGGGTAATAAAATATTCTGGAACTAGACAGTCACGACAGTTGGACAAGACTGCAAAGACGGTAAAAGCCAATTGAGTTGTACACTTTCTTTCCTTCTTTTTAAATGGGGTCTCACTCTGTCACCCAGGCTGGAGTGCATTGGTGTGATCTTGGCTCACTACAACCTCCGCCGCCCGGGTTCAAGCAATTCTCTTACCTCAGCCTCCTGAGTAGCTGGGATTACAGGCACTGACCACCATGCCCAGCTAATTTTTTTGTATTTTTAGTAGAGACAGGGTTTCACTATGTTGGCCAGGCTGGTCTCCAACTCCTGACCTCAGGTCATCCGCCCACCTTGGCCTCCCAAAGTGCTGGGATTACAGGCACGAGCCACCGTGCCTGGCCGAGTTGCACATTTTAAAATGGTAAAGTTGGCATTACATGCTTTTTATATCCATTTTTTTTTTAATCTCCATTATGTGTTACACCAACAAGTAAATCCTGGGCATCTGAGAGGGAGCTGTCCAGAAGCCTTTGCGAACACCCAAATTCATGCACACCACTGTGACATACGGCTTCCCCTGCACCATGAAACCCAGCCCCGCAGACTCTTTGAAGTGGCCGTCCCCCTCCAATCTGTTATTGATTGTTTCCCCCTTGATCAGCACTTTCCAATTTGGCTGGAGCATGATTTTACAACTCTTCCCAGTTGCATATGGCGAGCATACGGTGGGTTCCTCGTCGTCACCTCCAAATTTAGCTTTCCATTCTTCAGCGCATCACATCTTCCACTTTCTGACTAGAAGCAGCACTTCGTCCCTCGCCTGGCACCTGCCTGTCCTTTAGAGTCACCTCCCCATCTCTCTGTGTCATGGTCCCCAAGTTAACTCAGGAAACACACATGGCACGTGAGATCTGTGAAACCACGACAGCTGAGCTGCAGTTTTAGTCCCCAGCCTGACAGTGGGGGGGGGGGGGGGGTCCTCGTTTGCAATTTGTCACAGTCACACACACACACACACACACACACACACACACACGCCCCTCTCTTGTTCAAGGGAACATGATGATGAGAGAATATCCTCGAGAGGCTTGTTAAGGACAGAGTTAAGCCCTATTTCTCTCTAAAAGTATTACACTTCAAGTAGGTCAATTAATAGAGGAGGGCTGGGAATGCAGTTACCCAGGCAGGAAGATAAAACCACAGATGAGGCAGGATGCGGGGGCTTACAGCAGCAAGACTCATGGCAGAATGCTCTGGGCATGGCTTCCACCGCCATGAGGGAGAGGAAGGGATAAAGCGCAGAAAGGGACGGGAAGGACGGACCTGCTGGCCGGCCACCATGGCCTCCCCAGGGCAAATACGCTACATACTTCTATTCTCTCCATTTAAATCTACAAACCTTAAAAGTTTAAACAGTAACTTGTCCAAAGTTATGTTTTTAAGAAGTGGCAAAGCCAGAATTAAACCAGTTGGCGCTCTTTCCACAGTTACCAGGCTCTTGCCACCCCACCCCTCCGTGCCTGATAGAGAGGAGACCACATGTCCCAGGAGCTCCCCTGCCAGTGAGAGGGGTGCTCCCGCCCCGGACGGGAAGGTACGGCGAGCACAGCACGACTCTGCAGACCTGCTAGGCGGAGGGGAGGAAGCGGATCCACCAGTCCTCCCTGGGCAGTGATGCGACGGGCCGCGGCCCACGCTGCAACCCCCTCTAGCCAACGCAGCATGCTCTTCAATCCTCTGTGGGCTGTCTAGCGAATCCTTCTGTGGCCTCGGACAGCAAGAGTCCAACACAGGGCTGGACGGCAGGGGCTACCCTCTGGGACCAGCTCTAATGCACTGACACCCCCAAGGGGTCTGGTCGCAGCAGGCTGCCATCCTCCAGGTGGGCTGCACAACGGTACCTTTCGTTCCTTCTTCTTTCTGTAACGTGTTTGGAGTGCCTAAAAGAGTTTATTGGTCATGCCACTAAGGTGCCCGAAACGATGGCAGTAGGTGACAACACCTTTACGCTCTGGTGGAGTTGGTCTCAAGAGTCCAGAACAAACTGCTTTGCATAATCTAAGCTCACTTCCAGGAAGCTGCTTCCAATAGCATGGCCTCCAGGGACAGGGCAAGGCAGGACGCGCGTGGGCGGGGCTGACTACGAAGGCTGCTGGCTGAAGAGCAAGAATCGGAATTCTCACTGAACTGGGCCCGCGGAAAAGCTGTCAGGCGAGAAGCGCTAGAAGGAAGGGGAAGATGAACTGGGAGAGCACTGCTCGGGCCACGGCAAGAATATAAAACGTTGGTCACAGGAACACTTCACTTTCTGGGCGGGAAGCAGTCAAGTGAAACTGTCAGTACACAGCAGTTAACCCCAAGACGACCGGAAGATACTGTCTCTACTGTCCTGCAAATTTCATGAGTACACAGGCAATGTGCTTCACACCAGGTGCTGAATTACGCAAGCTGTGAGCCATCCACACACACTTCTGCCTTTGCCCATGAGTCCTTATTGGCAGCTTGTCACAGACACTCAAGGTGGATGAAGCCCAACCTGAGAACCCACAGAGACGGAAGTCAGGTGAGTGTGGGCGGGAGGTGGGAGGGCCGGCGGCAGGGCAGAAAGCAAGGCGGGCATGGATGACGGAATGGTAATGGCATCGGGGCAGCACGCCAGGGGATGCTGCCAATCGCAATTATAGGGCCATTTTCACCAGCTGAACTGGACTGTCAATTTGGAAGTAATGTCACAACCTGAATGCCCCAAGCAGGAGTCACTGTAACAGTGCACATTGGGCTGTTCCACAGATAGCTTTGGAGCACCTCCCAGGTGTGGAATACAGTCCCAGGGCAACTCAGCTGCTTCTTCCTCAGCTATTCACATCTGACCTTAAAAACCCTACGAAAAGGCAGAACCCACTTAATTATGGGTCTTTACTGCATCTGTATTTAGTCCATTTTCACACTGCTGACAAAGACATACCTGAGACTGGCCAATTTACAAAAGAAAGGTTCAATGGACTTAAAGTTCCCCATGGCTGGGGAGGCCTCACGATCATGGAGGAAGGTAAGGAGGAGCAAGTCACATCTTACATGGATGGTGGCAGGCAAGAGAGAGCACGTGCAGGGAAGTGAGACTTCTTCACTATGCACAACAGCACAGGAAAGACCTGCCCCTGTGATCCAATCCCACAGGCTCCTCCCACAGCATGTGGGAATTGTGGGAGTTACAATTCACGATGAGATTTGGGCGGGGACACAGCCAAACCATATCGGCATCCATCTCTAAAATTCATTCCAAGACATCTGCAGCACAGGCTGATCGGTACTGATACCGATCCCTTTAAAGGCCACAAAGCAGAGGCCTGAGCGAGCATCCCAGGGAAAGAAGAAAGGTGGTGTAGCCACCCGTATGGCACCCTCCAAAGCCAGCCTAGCCACCTGACTAGGGGCCTCCCGCAAAACCTAGCAGTGTGAGCGCTCAATGCCGAGAGTTTCACAGTTTGTCACACATGACCACATGACACTCGCCATGAGGTACACAGGTCAAGCAGCAGCCCCACTCAGGGACAAGGAGAAGCCTGGATTCCAATCATCCTCACGACAAACCCCTATAAAACACATAAACGCTCAGTTCTGCAAATAACGCTTGTGCCTGAAATCCAAAAGACACACTTGGAAGTGTCCAAAGTGGAACCACAATGGTCACCACTGGCCTTCTCGACCCCTTGCTCCCCACACCCTCTCCTCCCACCAGGAGGTAGAGTCATCAGCTTTGGTTCATTCAAAGCATCTCCTGAAGGCACACAAACAACTCTGTGATCAGTGCCATGGAAAGGATGACTGCCATTTACATTCAAATGCAGTGACAATTTCTACCGGGCTAACAGACCAGGTCTTGGGAGGTGTTTTGTTCTCTCCGTGAACATACTCTGCGTGGTGTGAGGCATCACAAAAAAAAACGTGTTTGTCTAACGGTAAAACCGACTTCCATCTCTTGATCGCAAATCACCTGTGACACATCCGAGAAGCACGGCCAATGAAGGGAAGCTGAAATTCAAAACCCGTTCACTGTGATCCACACACCGTGGCTCTGTGTGGACCACTGAGAACTGTCGGCCACATCAAAACCGACTCAGCGCGACCGCTCAGCTCCCTGGAGGCCCCACGGCTGCCACACAGGACTAGCCACCTTCACCACTCACAGACTGGACAGGTTGCGAACGAGCTCCTACAACATGCCTTTGTGACTGGAGAGCACCTTCCACCCCCTTCCCGGGACGCACCTGCCCGACAGACGGATGCGGTCACTGGAGGGGCCGCCACAGTTTCATCTTCCTTAGTAAATGACACACATTCTCAATATGAACTGATTTAAAGACACCGGAAGAATTAAAGCTCATCACAAGAGGGGCGGCCTCTGCTCCTGGTGGGGTCCACTCTCTCTGGAACGGAGGACACAGACCGCAAGGCCCCTCCCACTGGCCTTTTTCCACAGCTCCAGCTCCTAACTTCCATCCTACACCAAACTGCCAGAAGCCCCAATTTGTTAGAAAAATTCTCTAAAAAGATAAATCCTTCACTGTATGCTCCCAGCTTTATAATAATCTCCCACTCCCATCTCCCAATAAAACTTTCATTTGAGACTTATGATGGAATGAGTGAGGTTTTATTGCAGAATTTTCCACTGAAACAACAGTCAGTACTTTTCCTCCAATCTCTGGCAGAACACAAATTTATGCACCTACAAGGCAATAAGGCAAAGCCTTAAATTTAATCAGAAGAAACATTTCATCAGTGGCAAACTGATAAATTATTTAGAAAAGGGCTCAATGGGCCTAAGCAAGGAAATATGGGCCAGAGAGAGGCTGGCAGCCTTCGGGAAAAAAAATATAATTACCATGGTTTCTCTCAATTCCTTCTTGAGCTGGAATCACCTGTATCGAGAGCTAGACAAGTACAGAGCAAGTCCAGGGGTTCCAGCATCAGCAAGGAAATCATCAGGCTCCCAGGCAGCGGGCCGGTGGGGCCGGCGGGTGCTCAGGTTGGTTTTCTGCCCTTCCTGGACGGGCACTACCGCTGAGGAAACGGGCATTTCCTGCTCCACTCCCATCCACACCAGCGCAGAGGCAGCGACTCCAGCAATCTTTAATGAAAATAGCCTCATTTTCATGAAATGACCTAAGCGTTGTGAGTCTTGCAATAAAGGACACATTCAAAGAGAAAACCAGATCTATGGGTCTTTCCATGGAAGGTCTGGGAAATGTAATAACACCCCCATTGTTTTATTGCAGATGGCACATCAACCTGTCTTTATTACCGCAGGAACTCCGGAGCCCTGTAGATGCAATAAAGTGGTGCGTGTTTAGCCTCGCAATGTTTCAAAAGATCCTGATCTACAGTCAGGAACCAGGCACCCTGCACATGAACGTGTGGGCTTGCTAAGTGCCTCCTGCTTTGTGCCTACTCCACAGGGCAGCGTGAGGTCTGCCACACACCACGAGCCACACCGTCTACGCCAGGCCTCCCTCCCTCCCTTTCTCCTGTAAGAGCCACGCCGTCTAAACCAGGCCTCCCTCCCTCCCTCTCTCCTGTAAGAGCCACGCCATCTAAGCCAGGCCCCCCTCCCTCTCTCCTGTAAGAGCCACGCCATCTAAGCCAGGCCTTCCTCCATCCCTCTCTCCTGTAAAAGCCACGCCATCTAAGCCAGGCCTCCCTCCCTCTCTCCTGTAAGAGCCACGCCATCTAAGCCAGGCCCCCCTCCCTCTCTCCTGTAAGAGCCACGCCGTTTAAGCCAGGCCCCCCTCCCTCTCTCCTGTAAGAGCCATGCCATCTAAGCCAGGCCCCCCTCCCTCTCTCCTGTAAGAGCCACGCCATCTAAGCCAGGCCCCCCTCCCTCTCTCCTGTAAGAGCTACGCCGTCTAAGCCAGGCCTCCCTCCCTCCCTCTCTCCTGTAAGAGCCACACCGTTTAAGCCAGGCCCCCCTCCCTCTCTCCTGTAAAAGCCACGCCATCTAAGCCAGGCCCCCCACCCTCTCTCCTATAAGAGCCATGCCGTCTATGCCAGGCTCCCCTCCCTCTCTCCTGTAGCCCACGGGAAGCTGTGAGAAGCAGTGTGCCATGCACACCGGGGCAGATGCTATTATTACCCAGTGCATATGGCACAGCCCCACGCTCACACCACAGAGCCAGTCAGAGGTATCCTGTGACATCCGCTACCTTAGGCTACTTTCTAAAATAGATGAGGCCCACTCATCGTGAGTAGCAGGAAATTCTTAAGCATTTTTATTGTACTTTAAAATGAATGCAATGGTTTTGGCATTCCAAAAGCAAATATTGGGTACTCATTGTTGTGGTTTTGCTTCCTGAATGCAGGAAAGCGATCCCAGTCTGCGTGTGTGAACAGATTTCCTTCTGTGCCATGGTAGATACTTCGTTCCAGCTTCCATGTTAAAGACCAGCCCAGATGGGACCCCACCCGCGCCGCTGCCTCTTCCTCAGCATCCTGTAATCCTGACACATTCTCCGTTCACCAGCCCTTCAAACCAGCTCTTACTCAGAGAATCATTTTGCACATCCATTGCTGAAATCCGGCCAACTTTAACAAATTTTCCCAGACTACAAATCACTCAGAGGACTGCGCCCCTTTGCACCTGTGATCGCCATCCCAGGACAATGTGCTACTGTCACAGGAAGGGAATCCTCAATCCCACGCTGAGCCTACACCGTCACCTTTCTGGCTGTCATCAGTGACCTACATGGAAAGGTCCCCTTCCCTGCATCATGATGCCTCTTCTCAACGCCACAGAAGAGATCTGCTCCTAGACAGAAATTCAGATGAAAATGACAGCTGCCACCTTAGAAGCTTCCATTTCCTGTCAGCTAGCATCAACTATCTGATATCTATGAAGCTCAACTAATAAGAAAGCTAGCAGGAAATCAACTCTTAGCACTCAAAATAAAAAACTGTAAATCATACCAAATGGAATACACATAGTCTCTTGAAATATTAAATACATGTATTCTGAAAGGCTATATTTCCTTATCTAATAATTCTTTGAAAAGAAGAAACTAGTTATAATAGATAGCAGAGACTCATTCTAGAAAGAACACAATTGGTAGATCTGAATTTGTTTGGGGACATTGTTTTTTAAACAAACATATCTAGTAAAACTCAAAGGTACAAAGCAAAACCCAGGAGATGGCCAGAAGCAGCCAGGAAGGCATTCCTCCAAATTCCTGTTGTGTTGCTCAACAGCACGCCGTACGCCAACACCGCCTCGTCTTCCAGCACTGCCACTCGCCCCACACTCCTGTGAGCACCCGCCTCGCCATGCTGAGACGCTAGGGTACCTTCAAAGTCTTCAAAGAAACTTTTCTCTACGGAAAACACGAGGTATCTCTACTATTTTTTAAAGGACTCCACCATCCAAATCTCTTTCCAGTCCTCACCCAATCTCCAAACGTGCTTTGTGCTTGCTCTCAAGAAAAAGGCCACTGCGTGTTTACATAAACCACCAAGAGGTAACGAATTTAAGAGAGGGAAAAGTAAAGCCATTAGACATAAATCAAAAAGCCATTGAGACGCTGCCTTTCAAAGAACAAGTCTGCTGTAAGCAGGAAGATGTGTCCTAAGACACAGGTGCTTCCTAACAATGAGCTCCCGGTTGCAGGCAGCAGCAGCAGCAGCAGCAATGACCCGAGGGCATGGTTACAGGCAGGAAAATTCCATTTCTGGCTCTTCTCTCACTCTAAGAATTTAAGTCATGGCTAAGGAATCCCTGAATCCCAGATCATGTGCATAAATGATCCACAGATAAAATTTCCAACCAAGTAAGTGTTGAAAAGCTTCCATAAATCATTTGTTTCCACGAGGCTTACATCCAAAAGGGGAGAGTAAAACTCACAGGGACGCGCAGGTGAGGCACCTGCTCAACCCACGCTCTTCATTATACTCCTTTAGGTAAGTCCAGTCCGTCTGCCACACAAAGCCGAATATAGTGCACCTTCAAAAGCGCCCAGATTCCTAGTTTTTTTATTAAATTTATTAAATCTCCAAAACCAGTTAATAAGAAAGGCTAAAGGTCTTTGGGTGGATTACAAATAACTTAAGATATTAAGGGCAAATTGACACAGTTACATTCTATGCCATTTTTCTTTAAAAAACAAAAAACAAAAAAAAAAAAAACCTGTAGGATATAAGCAAAAAAAAAAAAAAAAAGCCAAAAACCAAAAAGAAAAAAAAAACCCCACACACTAATTGGTTCCCTAAAAAAAAAAAAAACAAAACGTATTTTGAATCAAAGGCAAAGCATATAATAGGTGTCATCTTTTGAATGTTGGGTGCTTTATTCTCAACTATTTGAAAACTGAAGACATGAGGAATAGCGCTAACTAATCGAGGCTACAAAAAAGTTACTGAAAATACATTTTCTGAGAAAAAACCACGGGTTCCAGTCACAACAATGCTAATAAAATTAAAACACACACACACACACACACACACACACACACAAACCATGGTTAAGAGTAACATGAAGAATAATTTTTCTTTTCTAAAAATCGAGTAAACTTAAACAAAATAAGTCAGGACTGTCCAATGCAAGACTTGCAGTAATGTGCACGCTATCAAGACAGCACCTCGACCCACAGCCAGCAGGTGCCACACCGCACAAGGCAGGGTCTGCACAGAATTCACGTGGATTCAGATGTTGGCAACCAAGGAACTGGAGTTTCCCCATAGGAAAGCAAAGGAAGAGCAAGTAAAGCAAGCTTACCCTTGGCTGCCAGTTCTCGTATTGCTTCTGTAAATTTGCACCGATGGTTTCCAGAGCTTTCTGAGGACCCATCGACAGAGGATCTGAGGAAGCAACGGAAAAGAGAAAGTTCTTTACGTATGCACGTCCTCCTCTGCTAGACCTCTCTTTCACAGTTTCTTCTTATGTAACGCTCTTCAAAGTCACCTTTGACTAACAGCGACACAATGCCTAAGGTTGATCGGTGTTAACCAGATTTACGAAACCACTCATGTGCTCAAACAAGTTGACACACCCGTGAAAGCCAGTGTTTTAACATCGGGGCAAGTGACTGTTCTTCTGTCCATGCTCATGTGTATTTCAGCACCTGCAGCTTTCCAGGACTTTCACCGTTTTCTTCTCAGGCTCCTGATGAGGCTTTCTGTGAAAAGGCAGCTCTGCAGTGACAACATACCTATCTGTGTGTTCAAACCACGGCTCTCATGGGTACAGGAACAGGAGAAGGAAAGAAGACAACGAAGTGATACTTTTTAATTAATTTTCATCTGTACTCAGTTTTCCCACCAAAAAAATCAGTTTCACAAACATACGTACATGTCCAGGGTTTACCCATTTATTTCAGGAGTGGCTTCTACAGCAATGAACTCTCAACCAGCAGTTCACAAACTTGTTTGGTCTCAGGACGCATCTGCACTCTAAAATTACTGAAGACCCCATCTCTACTAAAAATACAAAAAATAGCTGGGCGCGGTGGCACGTGCCTGTAATCCCAGCAACTCAGGAGGCTGAGGCAGGAGAATCACTTGAACCCGGGAGGCGGAGGTTCCAATGAGCCAGATGGTGCCACTGTATTCCAGCCTGGGCAACAAGAGCAAAATTCCATCTCAAAAAACAATAACAAAAACAAAAAAAGAAGTTGCCAGGCTCATGGTGGTAGATAGAAGGTTTCCAAATTTTAATTTTTTAATTTGAAATCTCAAATCTTATCAGTGGCAACAAACACACTATCAGTTGTTTTCCTCAATCTGACAGGCTCATGTCATTTATTTTCCAGAAAACGTCTGCCAAATATCCCAGGTCTGTCTGCTGCGGGTAAAATGCTGTCAAATGGCATCATGTGCTACAAAGAAATGCTTCGTGAAAGCAAGAGCCAATCCATGCAGCAAATTTTGTTGTCTTATTTTAAGAAATTTCCAGGCCAGATGCGGTGACTTACACCTGTAATCCCAGCACCTAGGGAGGCCACAGCGGGTGGATCACCTGAGGTCGGGAGTTCAAGACCAGCCTGACCAACATGGAGAAACCCCATCTCTACTTAAAAATAAATAAATAAATAAACCGGGTGTGATGGTGTGTGCCTGTAATCCCAGCCACTCGGGAGTCTGAGGCAGGAGAATCGCGTGAACACAGGAGGCAGAGGTTACGGTGAGCTGAGATTGCGCCATTGCACTCCCACCTGGACAACAAGAGTAAAACTTCTTCTCTTAAAAAAAGAGAAATTTCCACAGTTATGCCTACCTTCAGCAACCACCCTCCACATCAGTCCGCAGCCATCCATATGAGGCGGGACCCTCCGTCAGCCAATTAAATGCAAGAGATTACGACTCGCTAAGGCTCAAGTGATCATTAACATTTTTCAGCAATTTTTAAATTAAGGTATGTATGTTGTTCTTTTAGACACAATGCGAATGCACACTCAGGAGACTACAGTATGGTGTAAACGTACTTTTATCTGCACTGGGACACCATGACGGTCACGTGACTCGCTTACTGCAGTGGTCTGGAACCAAACCCGCAGTGTCTCCAAGGGGCACCTGTAGAGCTCTGGAACTATTTAATATCTTTTTAAGCTATATATATGTTACTCTTATTTTTTTAAAAAAAATAAATAAAAGTCATGACGTTAATAAGATTTCACAGCTGGAAAGGACCTTCGCCCATAGATCGGCCAAAGTCATCAAGGGCTTCTGAAAACAGAGACGCCAGGCCCTAACCTTCTGGAAATTCTAATTCAATGGTTCGAACTCAATGGACACCTCTGGCTGAGGAAAACGTGGTGAAAACCAGGTACTATCTAACTTCTCTGGAGGAGTTGCGGTCAATTTGTTATAACCCATAATCCATAACTTAAGAAATTACATGTTGGTCTTCATCTCTCTCTGCTCAGGCAGGAACAAGGTTCTAAGGTCTTAAAAAAACCAGAGTGACCCAAATCAACTGTGCTGTGGTCTGACCCACAAGAGAGGAATGGATTGCAATCTGAAAAATAAAAAATAGGGGCCACGAACTCCATAACCAAAGCAAAGGAAATTTAAAAAACGGCTTTAACAAACAGATGCCAAAGAGCAGGACTTGCTACGTGCACGCGAAAGAGCAAAGTAAGTGCGCAGGGCTGGCTGGAGGCACCGGACGCAGTCACCCGTACCTAACTGCAGCAACCGGTGAGGGGGTGGCCCGCGGCGGTCACCTATGGTAAGAAGCGGAAATGGTCCCCTCCATACAGAGATCAAAGACCGTCGATGCCTCGCGATGGTCAGTGGTGGCTCACACTAGGCATGCTCTCCAGTGAACCACGGACAGAGGGAGGAGGGAGGAGTTCCAGCTGAAGGGATGCTCCCCCCTTGACTTTCACCCCTTGGCAAGTCCAGGCCCCTCTCCCACCCCACCCTCTCTCCAGTGTGGGCAGGGGGCAGCCACTGTGGCACTTCCCTGCCTCCCTCACGACACCCCACAGAGAACGGGAGCCTCCTTAGGAGAACAGCCTGGCAGTGGCCCCACTCTCCCTGCCCTGACTCAGGTCAGGACACCTGCCCACCCAGGAGGGGTGAAGCCGCTGCCAGCTGCTCACCGGGCTGTGATAGCTACATGGGGCTATTACCTCCTATCCTCTGGGAATCCCTGTGGTCAGTTAATTGCATGGTTCCCTCCCAAGAATAGGACAGGGGGTGGGAGAGCTGAAATGAGAAGCAGAGGAAGAGACGGGAAGGAATGAGGTCGAATAAAACGATGCATTTAGCATTTGATTAAGTATAATTTAAATAAACTAAAATTAAATTCCCCGATGGATATTGCTGACAATACTATCAGTCTGATGCGGGGTGAAGTGGACAGATCATAAATTAAATTTAAAATGGTAGTTGTGTCTTATAAAACATTTCTAATTCCTTTATGAGTTTCTATTTGTTTTAAGGGGAATCTGGGAAAGAACTAATGAAACTGAGCGGTGAGTATGTGAGGAAACTGATGAATGAAGCGGGCAGGTAGGTGGATGAAAAGTAGATGGTAGTTGGTATTTGTATAAAACTTTCAGCTCTTCATAACTTTTTCTATCTGCAAGATTTTCAGCATAAGCCCTCTGTCAAATGACTCTGTCCAGGGTCACCGATGGTGCTGGCATCCAGCCAACCTGAAGGAGTCCCGCTTTTTCTTTTTCAACCTCTCCATCTCCTTCGTACGTACCCAGTTTGATTACACATCCTATCCATTTCACCTTCCAAAGAGCTGGCGCTCCACCATCAACTGCTAACGTGTTCATCCAACCCGAGGCCCTTCATGGTGCTACTCAGGCCCTCCTACCCGCCAGCTGGGTTTCTGAATCTGGTCCAATGACTCCAAAGAAGGTGGTGCCCCGGGCACAGACAAGGCCACCACTGCCCTAGTCTTCCTCTTCTCAGTCCACCCTGAAGATGAGCGCAGGCTGACCCCTCCCCTCAGAAGCCCACAGTGCCTGCCGTGTGCTCCATTTAGATGGGAAGCTGTCAAGAGAGTGGAGACCCAGCAGTGTGGCTCCGGGGGTGGGGGGGACCCGAAAGGGACAAGATTAGGCTTCTGGGACACTGGTCATATTGTTCCTTGATCTCAGGAACATGGGTACGATCAGTTTAGGAAGATTTATCCAACCACTGTACACACTTGGGTTGGGTGCAGACTTCTATGTACGCCATCCTTCAATAAAAAGTTAACGCTGAAAACCCGTCCGGCACTCACCACTCAGAGTCTTTGTAGTTCTTTGTGCCTTGTATTTAGTAGACACTTAATAAACATTTGTTAATTGACTTATTAACTGAGTACTGCCTACTAGATGAAGTGCCAATTTCTCTTATGGCTTTCAAGGACGCTGCCACTAATTAGTTGTGTAGCCTTCAACAATTCATTTTTTGACTGAGAAAATACATAATGACAAAAGGGCTACTTTGAAATTAGAAATGGCTTTTAATGACTCGATATTTTCCTAATCATAATGCCATCTCTGTCTACTTATAATTAGTCCTATATACAGTGAGAGACGTGTGATCTTCCTGAGCTCAGGGGCAAAGCTTGGACCCACACAGCTGCAGGCACGCAGGGCAGGAACGCGTCGGCCGGGACCCGCAGCCCTCTCAGTGTCTGTGGGGCTAGGATGGGAGCCATCATCTTCCCACAGGAGCAATCCTTTACAGTCTGGCCCCATTCTAATCACTAGCCCTTACTCCTCACATAGTGACAAAATCATGTTTCTGTGTCGCCTTCTGCTGTATTATATAAAAACCAGCAGCTAGACAGATTTTCAGCACATTTGAGGGGATGAACATGTCCTGTTTTAAAAAACAGTCCTCGGCCAGGTGCGGTGGCTCATGCCTGTAATCCGAGCACTTTGGGAGGCCAAGGCAGGTGGATCATGAGGTCAGGAGACCACGGGCCAATATGGTGGAAGCCATCTCTACTAAAATACAAGAAATTATCTGGACATGGTGGTGCATGCCTTTAGTCCCCGCTACTCAGGAGGCAGCGGAATTGCTTGACCTCGGGAGGCGAAGGTTGCAGTGAGCTGAGATCACACTACTACACTCCAGCCTGGCGACAGAACAACAATCTGTCTCAAAAAAAAAAAAGGCCGGGTGCGGTGGCTCACGCCTATAATCCCAGCACTTTGGGAGGCCGAGGCGGGTGGATCACAAGGTTAAGAGATCGAGACCATCCTGGCCAACATGGTGAAGCCCTGTCTCTACTAAAAATATAAAAAGTAGCCGGGTGTGGTGGCGCACGCCTGTAGTCCCAGCTACTTGGGAGGCTGAGGCAGGAGAATTGCTTGAATCCGGGAGGTGGAGGTTGCAGTGAGCAGAGATCGCGCCATTGCACTCCAGCCGGGCGCCTGGCAATGGAGCGAGACTCTGTCTCAAAAAAAAAAAAAAAAACAGTCCTCACTTTGGAAAGTAGATAGAGAAGAAAGGCGGGCTCCAAGCAGTTAACCCTTTTCCTTCAGATTTCTTCAGAGGGGGAAGCAGAGATACCACCTTGAGACATCAATATAACTGGGCAGAGAGAACGGTGTTTTAAACCTGGCAACAAAACAGGGCCCTGTCTGTACAAGAATTTTTTTTTTAAATTAATCAGTGTGTTGGTGCATGCCTGTGGTTCCAGCTACTTAGGAGGTTGAGGTGGGAGGACTGCTTGAGTCCAGGAGGTGGAGGCTATAGTAAGCCATGATCACACCACTGCACTCCAGCCTGGTTACAGAGCGAGACGCCACCTCAAAAAGAAAAAGAAAAAGAAAAAAGAAAGAAAACGGCATTTTAAACCATGAGCCCCAAAGAGTCAAGGTTTCAGCTGCAGGCACAGAGGTGTGCTGGAGCATGGGGCTGTGACTGGCCGCGGCTAACCGGTGCCACTGACTCCCTGGCCCAGGAGAAGCCCAGCTGGTGTGCCAAAACCCAGGCCTTGGGTCTCAGAGCGTGGCTCACACTCCGCCTTCAGTTCTTTGCCTCCCACTGCCTGTGTGACGTCTCTACCGTGGCATTTTCCGGCCTTCCAGGCTGTTCGAGCTTGACGTCGTACTGGCCTCTGTTCTACTGCACTGGTCCTGGTCTTACCTCCCCAGCTGTGCTATCAATGCCTTGAAAGCGAGAGCACAACGTACCGTTCCTCATACACAGCACCATGCTTCACATAACGTTTCCACCTAACCAACCTGGCTGCCCTGTGAAGCCCAAATTGTTGCAAGAATCAGTGACGAAGTCCGTGCACGAGCTCTGTAAACGCACGAGCTCCAGCCGAGGGCAATCATTGCTATTTTTAGGTCATCTACCCAAGGCCTCTTAATGCTCACAGGTGCGCACTAAGAAAAGAGAAAAAACTAGGAGCTTCCCGAACAGTCCCTTGGGATGACAGAGTTTCCAGGCATCCGACAAACCTCTGGCATTACCCCTCTTCTGATACACAGCTACCAGTAGCCGGCACACAGAACCATTTGCACGAAATGACACTCCCCGGCTTGGCGTGCAGCTCATCTGCACTCTGCTGTCACAGCCAGTTCCCCACGTGCGGGGCACGCGACGTTCTTCAGCAGGATTGTTTTAGTATTACTGTCGTAGCATTTAATGTCGGGCCATAAAACAAAACAGCCTCTCCCTTGCTTGTGTGAAAAGAGACAAGTGATGAACGAGAACAGCGTGGTATTATCCAAAGGAGGGAGGGGCAGGGAAGGGAATAGAGGCCTCGGCCGTGAGCAGGGGCAGACGGAAACGCAGGCATGCGCTGTGACCCTGACCGCCAGTTCCAGCACGCTCAGGACCGGGATCCCATTTCGCACCTGCTGCCTCCACCGCCCCAGGCTTCATCAGGATGACCGCGGCAGGGAGAAACTGCCACCTAGCAGGGAGGCCACGCCGCGATCCAGAGCCACACTGGGCAGGGGCCCCCATTTGCTCACAGACGTGACATCGGCTCTCCCTCAGCTCCGGAAAGAGTGCTGTCTTCCTGCCTTGTTCAGGTAACACTTCCAGTCACCCCAAAACACAGACAAGTAAGGCTCCATGTGCTTTTCAAGCTTCTCATAGCCCTCTGAGAGCAGCAGTCCACCTTCCGCTCCACCCCACCCTGCCCAAAGCAGAGGCCCATCCTCGGGCTTCTACATGAAGCACAGGGGCTCACGCGCATTGCCACCTGACATAGCTGACGCTGAATTTGTAACGCGAAATAAGCAGCCCCGAGCATCTACTTTCAGAATCTGCTGGAGACCTTCAACCCTGCGTGAGCAGCTGTCCCGCGAGGCTGCACCCGGCAGTGGGGTTCGACGAGGTGTGTTCAGTGCACGTCTCTTTCGTAGTCAGCCCCACTGAACGCAGCGGAAGAGGCAGGGACTCGGGAAGCCACGCAGGCCGCACACTGGCGTGTGGGGAGGGTGTGGGTGATCTGGAGTGGGGGTACTAGGGCTGCTGCTAGGGTCTGAATGTGTCCCCAAAAATGCATGTGTTGGAACTTCAGCCCAGTGTGATAGTATGAAGCAATGGAGCCTTCATAAGGCGATCGTGCTTCATGAAAGGGCTGGAGGCAACTAGCCACACCTTCTGCCTTTCTGTCCCTTCCACCGCAGCAGCACACAGTGTTACAGCCCAGCTCAGAAGCACAGACAGGGCCCTCAAGGGACACCAGACCTGCCAGTACCTTTGTCTTAGACTCCTCAGCCTCAGAACGGTAAGAAATACATTTCTGTTGTTTATCAATCACAGCCGCACAAACAGACTAAGACAGTGGTGTAGGGGTTAGGGTATGTGAGGGGCTGTGGCGTAGGGGTTAGGGTATGTGGGGGCTGTGGTGTAGGGGTTAGGGCGTGTGGGGGCTGTGGTGTAGGGGTTAGGGTGTGTGAGGGCTGTGGTGTAGGGGTTAGGGTGTGTGGGGGCTGTGGTGTAGGGTTAGGGTGTGTGGGGGGCTGTGGCGTAGGGGTTAGGGTATGTGGGGGGCTGTGGTGTAGGGGTTAGGGTGTGTGGGGGGCTGTGGTGTAGGGGTTAGGGTGTGTGACAGTCTGTGGTGTAGGGGTTAGGGTGTGTGACGGTCTGTGGTGTAGGGGTTAGGGTGTGTGACGGTCTGTGGTGTAGGGGTTAGGGTGTGTGACGGTCTGTGGTGTAGGGGTTAGGGTGTGTGAGGGGCTGTGGTGTAGGTGTTAGGGTGTGTGAGGGGCTGTGGTGTACGGGTTAGAGTATGTGAGGGGCTGTGGTGTAGGGGTTAGGGTGTGTGACGGTCTGTGGTGTAGGGGTTAGGGTGTGTGAGGGGCTGTGGTGTAGGGGTTAGGGTGTGTGAGGGGCTGCGGTGTATGGGTTAGAGTATGTGAGGGGCTGTGGTGTAAATGTTAGGGTGTTAGAAGCACCATGACATAGGGGTTAGGGTGTTTGAAGGACTGTGTCATAGCAGTTAGGGTGTCTGAGGCACTGTGGCTTAGGGGTTAGGGTGTCTGAGGGGCTTTGGTGTAGGGGTTAGGGTGTTTGAGGTGCTGTGTTGTAGAGGTTAGGGTGTCTGAAGCACCGTGACATAGGGGTTAGGGTGTGTGAGGGGCTGTGGTGTAGGGGTTAGGGTGTGTGTGGGGCTGTGGTGTAGGGTTTTGGGTGTTTGAGGGGTTGTGTTACAGCGGTTAGGGTGTCTGAGGCACTGTGGCATAGGGGTTAGGGTGTCTGAGGTGTTGTGGTATAGGGGTAGACATAGGACTGGGGTGGGGGTGGTGGAGGTGAGGAACAGTCTCTGCACCAAACCTGGTCACTGCTCCCAGTTAATTCCCTCCAGCCGTGAGGGACCCAGCATCACCAGCTCCACTTTACAGATGAGGAAACTGAGGCCCAAAACAGTTAACAGAAATCTCAATTTCTAGTAATAGAACTCAAAATGTGACATCCTGAAATCTGCCTTCTAAACGGTAACATCTTTTTAAATAACTGATTGCACCCATCCCCGTAAGGAAGGCTTCCTGCACGGCCCCGATCCTTCTCCTCTGGAGGAGGGCAGAGCAAACCCATCACCAGGCCCAGCCTCATCACCAGCACCCGACTCTTGCCTTCCTGGCCAAACTTCCCCACAAGCTTCGCTACCTCATCTGTCTTCGCTCTTCAGGTCGCTACAATCCGCCTGGACCCCGCCTCTCAGCCTTGACAATGCTTACAAGAAGTCCCTCCACACATTCATCCAGAACCACCCTGGTCCTCCTCTGCAGCACCCCTCTGTGCACCCTCAGGGCCCTGCAGCCTCTGGTCTAGTTCACACTATGCGGTGACCTCCCCTGGGTCCTCTAGTCTATAATGGGCCCCCGTCTCCCACTAGATCCGCTTTCTGCTGGACGGTGCCTCCACTTGGAGGATCTTAGAAGCACTTCACCATGTACAAAATGGAATCCCAGCATCCGCCCAGCTGGGTCCAGCTCCCAATCTTGGTTACTTGTGTATCACCCTTCCCTCTGCCTGAAACACAAAGCACTGTTGAAAATGCTAAAATCCTAAAGCCACAAGGTGGGTCTGGGCAAAGCTGGCATCTGCCCCAGGATGACGGGTGCCACAGTGGCCTGGAATGAGCTGTCCAGTCTGACTGGGCCCAGAGCTCGTGCAAAGGAAAAAAGAAAGGTGTGGCTGCAGGGAGGTGGCTGTACAGGTATTGGAGGCGGGAAGGGAGGAAGGCAGACGCTGGAGAAACGGCAAAGGATAACAAGGTCTGAGAGGAGCAGCAATGGCAGAGAGAAGAGGGCTCATACAGGAGGAGGCACCACATTATCCAATACAATAAGGACAAAGGATACCAAGGTTGCCACTGTCAGAAGATGGAGCTACAAATTTGGAAACCCCCATGAGGTGGAATGGGAGGCATGAGTGTAAATGTAGAGAGATACAGAAACACTGAGACAAATGTGTATACAGAGAGAAGCACACACAGTATGCACACACACACAGTAAGCACACACACCCAGTATGCACAAACACACAGTAAGTACACGTGCACAGTAAGCACACACCCAGTATGCATGCACACAGTATACACATACAGTATGTACACATGCACAGTATGCACACGCCCACAGTAAGCACACACACCCAGTATGCACATGCACACAGTATACACATACCTATGCACGCACACACAGTAAGTACATGTGCACAGTAAGCACACACCCAGTATGCATGCACACAGTATACACACAGTATGTACACATGCACAGTATGCACACACCCACAGTAAGCACATATACCCAGTATGCACATGCACACAGTATACACAAAGTATGCACAAGCGCACAGTAAGCACATGCACCCAGTATGCACATGTACACAGTATACACATACATAGGCACGCACACAAAGTACACATGCACAGTAAGCACACACACCCAGTATGCACATGCGCACAGTATGCACATACAGTATGTACACATGCACAGTATGCACACGCCCACAGTAAGCACACCCAGTATGCACATGTACACAGTATACACATACATATGCACGCACACACAGTAAGTACACGTGCACAGTAAGCACACACACCCAGTACGCACATGCACACAGTATACACATACATATGCACACAAAGTACACGTGCACAGTAAGCACACACACCCAGTATGCACATGCACACAGTATACACATACATATGCACACAAAGTACACGTGCACAGTAAGCACACACACCCAGTATGCACATACGCACAGCATGCACATGCACACAGTATACACATACATATGCACACACACACAGTAAGTACACGTGCACAGTAAGCACACACATCCAGTATGCATGCACACAGTATACACATACAGTATGTGCACATGCACAGTATGCACACGCCCACAGTAAGCACACACACCCAGTATGCACATGTACACAGTATACACATACATATGCACGCACACACAGTAAGTACACGTGCACAGTAAGCACACACACCCAGTATGCACATGTGCACAGTATGCACACACGCAGAGTACGCATGTGCACAGTATGTGTCCGCGTATGCACGCACACACACACACAGTATGCACACATATGCATTTCCTTGCCCTGTCCAACAAGAGAGGTCCTGGGAACAGCCCACCAATTCCAAGGACCACACCTGGCACCCAGATCTCAGCTTCTGAATACCACATTCCACTAAAAGGAATGCGGCAGGGAAAAAGACTAGATGAGACAAAGTAACACGTGCTCCACAAATGACGGAAGCAAGACAGAAGGCAACGGCAGCCGGCCAAATGAGCTCCCAACAACCAGAGGGAGACAGGCTCAACACCAAAGGGTAACACTGGATCCTAATCCACTGAACGAAAATGGAGGCCGTGAGTTCAAAAGGAAGACATTGAAAGTGATGAGGAAAGCAGTATTTGCACAATCCCAAAGCACCTCTTCCCAAAAATACCTATCAACTACAGAGGGGAATTTCACATGAGGTCAACAGGCACCAGCCTAATCAGGTGAGAAGATCTGCATGACCTGTAACGGACAAATCACAGCCCCGCATCACCTGCTGCAGGCCATGGGAAGTAGCTGCCTGACGCTCCCGCCAGTGAAGCATGACCCAAATGGAATCATTAGGACACACAGGACATTCTGCAAAACAGAGGCTGCTATCTTCAAGCGCCAGGGTCAGGAGGGTCACGTAATGCCTGTGGAACTGCTTCAGAGTGAGTGAGAGGGAATTCAGATGGCACAAAGCTGAGCAGGATCCCGGTGCTACAAAGGGCATTCCCGGGACACTCTGGCAAACCTGCATGCAGCTGAGGCTTACACGGCAGTCATGCGTCCACACTAATGCTCCTCGACTTTGGTGACTGCATTGTGATCTGGAAACAGAAACGCCCTGTTGGCAGGAATTACGCACTAAAGAATTCAGAGGTGGTAATGCACCATGTCAGCGGCCTTCCTCAATGAGTAGAAAGAAAACAGGTTAGTACTATACTTGCAACTTTTGAAACTTTCCCCAAAATAAAAAAATGCGTCTAGTGTGGTGGCTCACGCCAGTAATCTCAACACTTTTAAGACGCCGAGGTAGGAGGATCACTTGAGCCCAGGAGTTCAAGACCAGCCTGAGCAACAAAGTGAGACCCTGTCTCCACAAAAAAATTTTAAGAGCGTGGGGGATGCATGCCTATAGTCCCAGCTACTCTGGAGGCTAAGGCAGGAGGATGGCTTGAGCCCAGGAGTTCGAGGCTGCAGTGAGCTGTGATCACAGCACTGCATTCCTGCCTGGGCAACAGAGTAAGGCCCTGTCTCAGAAAAATAAAAAATTTTAAAAATAAATAAACTAAAAAATAAAATGTGGGCTGCTACACATTTTATTCTGGCAAATGTGCTGATTCAAATCACCAGGCTTCTTGTTCTCTTATGCTGTATTGTTAAAACCATCGTCACCAGGATCAGGTGCCTACCCACTTTCATTTTTTGAGACGGAGTCTTGCCCTGTCACCCAGGCTAGGGTGCAATAGCGTCAACTCAGCTCACTCTAGCCACAGCCTCCGCCTCCCAGGTTCAAGTGATTGTCCTGCCTCAGCCTCCCAGCTACGATTACAGGCACATGCCAACGTGTCTGGCTAATTTTTTGTATCATTAGTAGAGAGAGGGTTTCACCATGTTGGCCAGGCTGGTCTCGAGCTCCTGACCTCATGATCCACCCGCATCTACCTCCCAAAGTGCTGGGATTACAGGCTTGAGCCACTGCGCCTGGCCCCCACTTTGTAATCAAGCCCAAATAAAATTTTTCCAACCTAAGAAAAGCACATGCTTTTCTAGGTTGGAAAAATTCAAACTCAAACTCGTTTGAAATTATCAGAGAGTGGACTATATTCCTAAACTGAGGAAAACTTTTAAAACACAATCTTTAGAAATCTCATTTGCTGGATCTTTCACACCAAGAAAGAAGCACAGAGTTCTTTCCATTCTCACCAACACTGTGTAAATACTGATCCAAGAGACTGTGTGGGGGAGTGCAGGTGAGCTCTGATAAACACTCAAGTCTCCTCAAGCCAGGGAGAGCAGCTCCATCCTCAGACGACACCACCTACAGAAGCCCAGAGGGCCTGCACATCCCTGAGCACTCACAGGGCTGCAGACGAGGAAGGCTTGTTCTGGAAGCCTAACAGAAGCATCACTGAAGAGGAAGAGCAAACAACTGATTACTTCCAGCTGTGACGAGGGATCGATCAAGTGGAAAGGGTCCATGGTGGCTAATAAGAAGTCAATTTCAACCAGTACAGTCACCAGGAGCCAGCAGTAAGCCAAGAGAATGTCTGAGAAAATCAGCCACAAAAACAAAGCTGCTCCATCGTGGGGTGTGGGGAACAAGCAGCCTGGGAGGGGTGAGGGAACTGTCATCCTAAAACACCCTCACATAGTGAGACAGGCATTCAGTGCAGCAAAAACAGTATTTCCAATTCAGAGTAGAATAATTTGGGTTTTTTTGAGATAGGGTCTCACTCTGTGGCCCAGGCTGGAGTGCACTGGACAATCACAGCTCACTGCAGCCTTGACTTCCCAGGCTCAAGTGACCCTCCTGCTGCAGCCTCTGGAGTAGCTGGTCCTACAAGGCACACCTGTCATCTCAAAGCTAGTCACCATGCCTCCCTAATTTTCTCATTTTTTGTAGAGACAAGGTCTCACTATGCTGCCCAGGCTGAGAATAATTTGTAATTTTTAAGTAATAAAGGGAACTTTTGCTTTTGCTTAGGATCTAGAAGGCTGGGGGAAAGGAGTTGCCCCAATCCTATCAACATGAGAAAGCTAAATAATCACCAACACCATCACTTTTCTTGTGCTCATACGAGAGCTGAGACCGCAGGTCAGACAAGCAAACCGAATCCCACAGGCCCATCCTGTCCTTGAGAGCCCAGCTTCCATCTTGGAAGAGCAAAGGCCTATAAAAGAGACCAGCTAAGAAGGTAACGCGTGCTTGAGGCCCCACTGTGGGCTGGCGTATCAGTGTGGAAACTCGGGAGTCCCAGCACAAGGGGCGCTCACACTCCCCTGCATGCACCCCACTGCACGCTCATGAGAAGCACCACTGGAGGCAGCACAGCATGTGGAGAGGCTTGAAGCCCACCTGCCCCCAGAGACCTCCTCCCCTAGAGACCAAAGCCACATCCCCCAGGGGCCAGAAGCAGGAGACCCTCAGTCCTCAAAAACAGGCACAGACCCCTGTACCTGGGGGGTGGGAGGAGGTACAGACAAAACCTCCCTTGCTCACCATGGGCATAGAAAACATTGTCCCAAGACACAGGTGAAGAGCATGGAGGACGGGGTGAGGGGAGGTGCAAAAAGGCTTACTCCTGGGACAGGAGCAGAAACCAGCCTGGGCGTAGAATTCTCTACTAAAACGAGGCAGAGGTTTGCCATCACTGAGGGACAGGCAAAAACACTGCAACTGCCCTATGCCCAAGGCCCAAACGCCCGGTGCCTGCCTAAGACTAAAGAGAGACCAGAACAACAGAGAACTTCCGCCCCTCCACAAGCCTGGCGACCAGTGGCCAGCGATGGAGATCCTGAGCCAGCAGACAGGCAACGCCAGGGGCCACTAAGTGAGGCAGGTGTGCAGGCACAGCTCAGGCTGGAGGTGGAGCGGGAGCCCTGGGAAAAGCCCCCTGCAGGCCAGTGCCCACCCTAACACACGAGGACTGTACTGGTCAGCTCTGCGTGTCCACTGGCCCAGGCTGCAGCACTCAGCAAGTCAATCAAACACAAACCCAGGCGCTGCAGTGAAAGTCCTCTATACACGTGGTGAATCAACAATCAGCTGACTTACAGGAGACTTTCTTTGGTAATACGGGGGCCTCGTCCAATTAGTTGAAGGCCTTAAGAGCCAAACTGAGGTTTTCCTGACAAAGAAGAAATTTCTGCCTCAAGATTACAAGACATGCATACATACATACACACTTATACTTACACATACACACATCTACTGTCCTTGTTTCTCTGGGGAACCCTGACTGATACAAGCACCAACTAATCACTCTAAGAACTAAGTTTCTGCTGCAGTGGGTATAACCATTACAACAACAAATTCCAACTCCAGTTAACTACTTATTAAACTACAGACTATACAATTTACCTCATTCTCTATTGTTCTACACACAACGTCCAGCGTACAATTAAAATTTATAAAGCACACCAAAAAAAAGCAAGGAAAAGCAAATTACAGTCAAGAGATAAAGGAATTAAGAGACTCAGACTCAGGGATGACTCTGATTTCTGAACTATAGGTCAAGGACTGCAAGGTAACTATGATAAACACAGCAGAGGCTCTAGAAGGAGGGGGACAATATGCATTTCACCCAAGAGATGGAAACTAAAATAATCAATGAAAATGCTATAAATAAAAACTCTCTATCAGAGAAAAAGAATTTCTTTGACTGGTTTATTGGCAGACTAACAAAAGCTCAATGCAACACGGGAGAGAACAAATGGAAGTGCACAAGGAAGAGCTGCAGTACCATGTCCAACAGCGCAATACACAGAGAGCTGAGTCCCAGAAGAGAGAGACACACAGAAGAGCTGTGGTACAATGTCCAACAGCGCAATACACAGAGAGCTGAGTCCCAGAAGAGAGAGACACACGGAAGAGCTGCAGTACCATGTCCAACAGCGCAATACACAGACAGCTGAGTCCCAGAAGAGAGAGACACACAGAAGAGCTGTGGTACAATGTCCAACAGCGCAATACATAGAGAGCTGAGTCCCAGAAGAGAGAGACACACGGAAGAGCTGCAGTACCATGTCCAACAGCGCAATACACAGAGAGCTGAGTCCCAGAAGAGAGAGACACACGGAAGAGCTGCAGTACCATGCCCAACAGCGCAATACACAGAGAGCTGAGTCCCAGAAGAGAGAGACACACAGAAGAGCTGCAGTACAACGTCCAACAGCGCAATACACAGACAGCTGAGTCCCAGAAGAGAGAGACACACAGAAGAGCTGCAGTACCATGTCCAACAGCGCAATACACAGAGAGCTGAGTCCCAGAAGAGACACACAGAAGAGCTGCAGTACCATGTCCAACAGTGCAATACACAGACAGCTGAGTCCCAGAAAAGAGAGACACACGGAAGAGCTGCAGTACCATGTCCAACAGCACAATACACAGAGAGCCGAGTCCCAGAAGAGAGAGACACACAGAAGAGCTGTGGTACAATGTCCAACAGCGCAATACACAGAGAGCTGAGTCCCAGAAGAGATAGACACACGGAAGAGCTGCAGTACCATGTCCAACAGCACAATACACAGAGAGCCGAGTCCCAGAAGAGAGAGACACATGGTAAGAGCTGCGGTACCATGTCCAACAGCGCAATACACAGAGAGCTGAGTCCCAGAAGAGAGAGACACACAGAAAAGCTGCAGTACAATGTCCAACAGCACAATACACAGACAGCTGAGTCCCAGAAGATGGAGAAAACAAAGAACTATTTGAAAAGATAACGGATGGAAACTTTTCAAAAATGAAGATGTCGAACTACACATCCAAGAAGCTCACAGAAACACAGAAAGAATAAATTTCACAGGTGCAGTACTAGGCACACACAGTCACAGCTACTCAGGAGGCATAGGCAAGAGGATCACTTGAGCCCAGAAGTTCAAGTATAGCCCAGCCTGGGCAACACTGAAAGACATCTATCTCTTTAAAAAATAAAAAAAAATTTTAAAAAAAAGGGCCGGGCGCGGTGGCTCACACCTGTAATCCCAGCACTTTGTGAGGCCAAGGCAGGTGGATCACGAGGTCAAGAGATCGAGGCCATCCTGGTCAACATGGTGAAACCCCGTCTCTACTAAAAATACAAAAAATTAGCTGGGCATGGTGGCATGTGCCTGTAATCCCAGCTACTCAGGAGGCTGAGGCAGGAGAATTGCCTGAACCCAGGAGGCAGAGGTTGCGGTGAGCCGAGATCGCGCCATTGCACTCCAGCCTGGGTAACAAGAGCGAAACTCTGTCTCAAAAAAAAAAAAAAAAGGGCAAAGAGAATAAATCCCAAAAACAAAAAAAAAAAAAAAAAAAAAAAAAAACCCAATAGGTTATACATAAAACTACTGAGAATACAAAGGGAACATCTTGAAGGTTGCCAGAGAGAAATGAAACAAAATACACAGAGAAACAAAGAATTACAGCAGACTTCTCAGAAACTGCTAGCCAGAAGACAACAGGTGACTGTTTCAAAAGACAGTACTAAGAGTCAACAGAAAATTCTATAACCAGAAAAAATATCTTTCAACCACAAAGACAAAATGAAGAATTTTCCATTAAAAATCTAGGAAAATTTAATGTCTACAGACCAGCGCTTCAAGATATGTTAAAGTTCTTCAGGCAGAATGATGATGATACCAGATAGAAACATGGACCTGGGAAAAGAAATGAATGGTCCTCAAAACAATAAATATGAAGATAAAGATAAAAGACATCTATTCATTATTTTTCAAAAATGTTTTAAAAACACACAGTTCAGCAGTTTCTTTTCTTTTTTTTGAGATGAAGTTTCTCTTGTTGGCCAGGCTGGAGTGCAATAGCGCAATCTCTGCTCACTGCAACCTCCACCTCCCAGGTTCAGGGGATTCTCCTGCCTCAGCCTCCTGAGTAGCTGGGATTACAGGCATGCACCACCACACCCAGCTAATTTTATATTTTTAGTAGAGATGGGGTTTCCTCCTGTTGGTCAGACTGGTCTCAAAATCCCAACCTCAGGTGATCCGCCCATCTCAGCCTCCCAGAGTACTGAGCTTACAGGCATGAGGCACCACACCTGGCCTCAGCAGTTTCTTAAAGAATTAAACTTAACATATGAGCTAATAATCACAGTCCTAAATATTTACACAGAGAGAATATGTCTCCACAAAGATCAAGTGCTTATAGCAACTTTGTTCATAACTGCCAAAAACCAGAAACAACCCAAATGTCTGTCAGCTAGTAAATGAACAAAGAATATGTGGGAGCCACCAAAATGGAATAAAGGAAAAAACTACTAATACATGTAGACACACAGATGGATCACAAATAAATTTGCTAAAGGAAGATACAAAAAACTACAAACGATATGTTGCCACTTAAATGACATGTGTAAAAGGAAAAAAATGTAGATAGAAAAACCAGATCAATGGTTTCCAGAGGCCTGAGAAATGAAAGTGGAGTGATTACCAAGGAGCCCAAGGGAACTTCCTTGGTGTGACAGAAATACTCTATATATTGATTGTGTGGCATTTGTTACATGACTGTATATATTTATCAAAACTTAAAGAAATGTACACCTAAAAAATGTGAACTTTACTGTATATAAATTATATCTCAGCCGGGTGCGTTGGCTCACATCCGTAATCCCAACACTTTGGGAAGCTGGGGCGGGTGGATCACCTGAGGTCAGTAGTTCGAAACCAGTCTGGCCAAGAGGGTGAAACCTAGTTCTCTGCTAAAAATACAAAGATTAGCCAGGCATGGTGGTGGCCACCTGTAATCACAGTTGTTCAGGAGGCTGAGGCAGAAGAATCACTTGAACCCGGGAGACGGAGGCTGCAGTGAGCCGAGATCACGCCACTGCACTCCAGCCTGGGCAACAAGAGCGAGACTCCATCTCAAAATTTAAAAGAAAAAAAAAGTATTTCAGTAAATTTGATACTAAAAGAAGAAAAGTAGACATAGTGTGGAATGGTTAAGAATACAGTCTCTGATGGAAGAAAAACTTTACAAACCATACATCTGCTAAAGGACCAATCTTCAGAATACATAAAGAACGCTATAACTCAACAATGACAAAATGAACAAACAACCCAATTCAAAAATGGGCAAAGAACTTAAACAGACATTTCTCCAAAGAAGACCTATAAATGGCCAAGAGGCCCATAAAAGATGCTCAGCACCGTAGATCGTTAGGCAAATGCAAGTCGAAACCATTAGATCCACTCCACACCCATGAAGATGGTCATTATTTAAAAACAAAACAGAAAATAACAAGTGTAGGCCAGGATGTGGAGAGACTGGAATCCGGGAGTCTGGTACATTGCTGGTGGAAATGAAAAATGGTCCAGCCACTGTGGAAAACAATAGGCGATTATTCAAAAAGTTAAACAGAGAATTGCCGTGTTATCCAGCAACTCCACTTCTAGGTACGTATCCAAAAGAATGAAAAGTAGAGACTCAAACAGCTATTTGTATACTCATGTCATAGCAACATTATTCATAGCAGCCAAGAGGTAAAAACACCCGAAATGTCCATCAACAGATAAATGGATACATGAGTGTGGTGTATCTATACAATGAAATAAAACTCAGTCTCAAAAAGGAATGAAATTCCGACACATGCTACAATACAATGTCAACTCTGGAGGCATCATGCGAAGTGAAAGAAGCCAGAAACAAAAGGACAAATATTGTATCAGTCTACTTACATGAGGGCCCTAGAATGGATAAATTCACAGAGAGAGAGTGGAATGGTGGTTGCTAGGGGCTGGAGAAGGCAGGAATGAGGAGTTGTGTGAGGGAGACAGAGTTTCTGTTTGGGATCGTGAAATGTTCTGGAGGTGGAGTGAGGATGGCTGCACAACATGATGAACTATTTAATGCCATGGAATTGAACACTTAATAATTCCTAGAAGGGTATTTTGTGTTGTATATGTTTTTACCACATTTAAAAAAAAAAAAAAAAAAAAGTCTCTGGACTTGAACTGCAGAGGTTCAAATCCCAGCTCTGCTATTTCTAGGACAACCATGGGCAAGCTTCTCATCTCTGCGCCCCATTTCCTCAGCTCTCAAATGGAGATTAACAATCAAACCCAGCACACAGGGCCGCTGCGAGGGAGAGAGCTGATAAAATGCAAAGTGCGTGCAGTGGGACCTGACACACTATAAGCACTCAGCAAATGCTGGCCATTATTATTACAGGCCACCATCTATGACGTGACGCTTTGCTGAAAATGATTTGCCTTTTCCATATTTCCATGCAGGTATCTGTCATTCCACTTTTTTTTTTAAGTGTACATAGATGCTATGTGCCAGACAGAACAAATTTAAAGTAGAAAATTAGATAACCCAATAATCATTATTTTATTAATTTTCCTTGAAACACTTTCTCCAGTACAAATCACAGGTGGATGCATCTGAAATTACTGAAAGGTGATGTGACTCCAGAAAGAAAAAGCATCCTCAGATCTGCACAGCCGGAGACCCGCCCTGGATCAGACCACAGACTCGGCGAGCCCCGCCCAGCCCAGAGCCGGCCACGGAGGGCCTTTGTGGCAGGGGGTGAGGGAAGTACTCACCGATCCAGCATTCCAAGCGTGCACAGGGCGTGGTCTTCACCACATCAGGAGGGTCCACACCAACATTCAGGCACAAAACTAAGGCAACACTGACTGTCTTCATCTGAAAACACAAATGAAAAAAAAAATTTCAACATGGAACTCATGTATGTGTTTTTCCAGCTTTTAAACTGTCCCCCAGAACACTGAGCCCCTTCCCCAGCCACCTGTCCTCCAGCCAGTCCTCCACCTGACACCTGGCCACCCCAGCCCTGGTGCAGAAGTAACACCCTTCTTTGAAGGCAGGGTTTCAGAGTAAGGGCTATGCTCAGGTTTCCTTACGATAAATCTCCAGAAATGGAATTATTTGATCAAAAGATATAAGCATTCTAACACACTCAATACATTCTGCCAAATTCCTTTGCAAAAAAAAAAAAAAAAAAAAACTACACAAACTTATACTCCCACCAGATATTAAACCAGATATAAAATCCTTGTGATTTAAAATCATGAATCATTTAATGAGAAAAGCTGTCGTACTGATTGAGTTTACATGCGTTCGCATCAGCGAGGCTGTCTGATTGTCCTCGCGTGCATTCACTGCCGGCACTGTTCACTCCCCGTGGACCATCTACTCATTACTCTAACTTACCCTGTAGCCGGGCCCCACTGACCTCTTGGCCCTCAAATCCACAGCTCCCTCTGCCGGGAGCTCCCCTCCGCCAGGTCGCCTTGCCAGCTCTGACTCTCTCCTCGGATCTCAGTTTAAAGACCAATTTCCTGGGGAGGCCTTCTCTGAATACCCCTCAACACACCTTCCACACTCCCCACAGGGTGGAGCCGGCTGGAGAACACTGTGATCTCACCTGTCCTTTCCTCCGGCAGAGCTCCAGCCCACGGACATTCCTTGCTGGGCCAGAGACTCAAGGCCACTGCTTTGAGCAAGAACCTGGCACTGGCCAGCTGCTAAATGTTGCTGAATGAGTGAAGACATGTGGTGTGGTACCGTGCTTCTGCTTTACATTTACCCTTTAAGCCATCTGGATGTTCTTCTGGTATATGATACAAAATGAGGATTAATGTTTTCCTCATAGTGTGCCAATCCCTATGAAATAAGCTGCCCCAAACTCAAGGGGTACACAGATATAAATTCTCAGACAGAAAAATTCTATTTCTGGGTAATCAAACTCATCCCACTGACGTACCAACCAATACTTCTACTAGTACTACATTAATTTAAATAATGCATCTTTATATTTCATAATATTTGGAAGGGTCACTTTTTGCCCTCAAATTAAAAAAAAATTATTTAGCTATTTATATTCACTTTTTTTTCAGATTATCAGTTCTTCAATCTTTTAATCCCATTGGGATTTTTATTTAAATTGCACTGAACTAAATTGCAATGAAGTTCAATTTGAACTTAAGAAGTAACATCCTCATAATATTCTATTTTTCTATACAGAACATAATATGTTTCTCCATTTATTCAAATGTTCTTTTAACTGTTCTCAGTAACATTTTTATTGTCTTCTTCACGAATAAGTCTTGTACATTTCTTACTGAGATTATTCCTAAGACCCGGCGTTCCACAGAACAGTAGAGTGACTACCATTAACATTAGTTTAATTGATAGTACATTTCAAGCAGCTGGAAGAGAGCTGAGTGTGGTGGTGCACACCTGTGGTCCCAGCTGCTCAGGAAGCTGAGGCGGGAGCACCCCTTGAACCCAGGAGTTTGAGGGTACAGTGTGCAGTGACTGCGCCTGTCAACAGCCACTGCACTCCAGCCTAGGCAACACATAGCAAGACCCCATCGCTATAAATAAATCAATGAATAATTCTTAAAATAGCTGCAGGAAAATAATTCTAATGTTCCTAGCATAAAGAAAAGACAGGCTGGGCACAGTGGCTCACCCCTATAATCCCAGCACTTTGGGAGGCTGGGCAGGCAGATCACCTGAGGTCATGAGTTCAAGACCAGCCTGGCCAACATGGTGAAACTTCACCTCCATTAAAAATACAAAAATTAGCCTGGTGTGGTGGCGTACTCAGGAGGCTGAGACAGGAGAATCGATTGAACCAAGGAGGTGGAGGCTGCAGTGAGCCGAGTGGCACCACTGCACGTGGTCTTCCTGTGGCCATGGTGAACAACTGTTAACACCTGCCTCACAACAGTTTTAAATCAAGGGTGTTTCTTTCATGCTCTGTAATATGGACAGGAATTGATTCAAACCCTGGAGCAAGTTCCAAGTTGCTTCCTGAAGAAAAAGGCTGACTTTGTCAATGGTCATCTGCAGGGTCCCTGTGTGGGAAAGGAAGCCTTCCGATGAGAAAACAAGCTATACTATCAGGTTCTCTAATTTTCAAAATAGACCTGTGCTTCCCCACAGCTTAACGGGCTCCCAACTGGCTTCTGATCTTGTCCCTAATCTGCAAAGAGAATATTCCTTAAACTGAGGTCAGTTTAGGGAATATTCAAAATCCAGTGGAAAAAAAAGCATTAACAGGCCAACTCTGAGACACCCACGTGCTCCTCCCGTGGCCAAGTGCCACAGCCGCTGCCCTGGGGCTTGTCTGGCAGTGCTTTCTCCCCGTTTGTCCACAGGCTCTGTGCGCCCCAGGAAAAGGTGGGGGAGCTGATTTTCTGGGCTGGTGTATGCTCAGTAGCTCCCCACACGACCGTGTTCTTTCTTGTCCCCCCGGAAATTCACAGCCAGGTTTGGGGCTCAGTCCCGCACTTCTGATCGGTGCTGACCTCCCTTTGCTAAAGTGCTTGTTCCCCGAGCTGTGCAGTGTAAGCGCACAGTCTACTTCATCCTTCGCCAAAGTGCCATTAACTCGGTGGTGGCGTTCCACTAGGTGACGCATCTGGGTAGTGAGGCGGGGCAAGTCCAGGAGCCAGCAAGTGTGGCAGCCAGGACTCGGGCAAGCTCCCCAGGGGAAGAGGCCCTGCAGCTGCTGGGTCTGCTGGGGAGGCTGTGGAGGCTGACACAGGGCAGTGATGTTCCATTCCCAACACCTCTGACTTCATTCCTATTTCTGTTACCTCGGCTGTCGTTCTAGACAAGTCATATTCCCTCCACCTCTACAAATGCAGCTAATTAAATTTTTAGAATTTAATATTCTCAGTAAAACAAAGAGTTCTAGTTAATAGTAAAAAATATCTCTGAAGATCTCTGAGTCCCTTACACAAAAGTACTAACAGAAGCCCAACTCTTTAGTCCCATGGGATAGCTAGAGGCCTCACTTCACCGTGCCTGTCAGTAAGTATGGTCTTCCTGACTCACCAAATGCTACTTAGACCATTTCTCTCTGACTTCTTTACAGGCCAGCAATAGGAAGGCATGGCCCTCAGCTGGAAGGTGTGAAATTAGCTACACTATATAAAGACAAGAATAGACACAAAAGAAATTAATTTGATTCATCCTTGTTTATATAATACACACCTGACCCTACATCCTACATTATACTTTTAAAGAAAACAAGAAAAATACCTCGAGAATACATTAACACATGAACTAGAAATGTGATTGTTCTAATATCTAGCTACCAATTTAACTCCAAAACTGAGCAAAAGACAGTACAACCACATATCCTTAAGCAAAAAAAAAAAAAAAAAAAAAATACGCCTTGCTCCTCTGCAAATTTTAACACTGTGAGCCTAATTTCAAATTTGGTAAGTTTTTTGTTTTGTTTTTTGAGACGAACTCTCGCTCTGTTGCCCATGCTGGAGCGCAGTGGCACGATGTCAGCTCGCTGTAACCTCCACCTCCTGGGTTCTGGTGATTCTCCTGCCTCGACCTCCCAAGTAGCTGGGATTACAGGTGCACATCAACGTGCACAGCTAACTTTTTGTATTTTTAGTCCAGGCGGGGTTTTGCCATGTTAGCCATGCTGGTCTCGAACACCTGACCTCAGGTGATCTGCCAGCCTCAGCCTCCCAAAGTGCTGGGATTATAGGTGTGAGCCACCATGCCCAGCCTCAAATTTAGTTAAGTCTTTAAAATCTTACCTATAGCTAAAATGTTTTTTTGGTATTTTATTTTCATTTCTATGGCAACTTCATTCCAAAAATTCTTGATTAATGTTTTTTAATAATACAGGATTTTTAAAATGTAAGGGTTATCAAATTTAATGTGCCAAAACCAGCATAATATTACATAAAATACGTTTTTTGACTTTAAAACATTTTCCTTCAATGAAATGTAATTTAGGATGGCATGCTTAGATCCCCATAGGTTAATTCTGAATTTGAAAAGAATATCATTTTGAAAAAGTATAAAAGTTAAGTGCTCACTAACAATGAGTGGCCTTGGGCATGTCGGTTAATTTCAATCCCTTCTGAACAATTTCCTCATCCTTAAAGTGAGGGGGTAGAGACAGATGACCTCTTAGGTGCCAAGGATTTTTCAGATTCTATAGTTCAGCCTCATGACTGGTCTTCCCGGCCATCCTGGAGAAACCCTTAGGCTGGAGCACACACCTAAGGATTCTGTGCCCCAGCTAAAAGGTCTCTACAGCACTCTGGATTCCGGGTGGGAGAGGCTGGGGGCCGTCAAGCAGGGGTCCGGATGGTATTATAACAGCCTGGGCAGTTTTCTGGATGATCGTTTGGTGCCAGTTTGGTTTTGAAATTCGAAAGTGTTCAGTTTGGTGAAGGATAATGTGATCGCTCTGCCCTCTCTCACATCACACACCCGGGAGGGTTTGGAGCAGCACCCAGCACTCACATACTTCCAGTCTCCGTGGAATCAATACAGCATCCAGTCTCACCCTGACTAGGCCAAGCTTTGCCACCAAATGATCTGTGGAAATACTCCAGCGTTCGGAGCTTCTGGATTTCAGAATTGCACACAGGGCCTGTAGAGCAGAGGACCTCCACTTGAAGGCCTGGACGTGCAGAGCATGTCACCTCACAGGTGAGAAACGTACTAATGCCTGTCACCTTCCAAAGAATTCAAATCACAAGGGATTTTCTTAATGAAGTCTTCCTTCTCAACTGATTGGATAAAATCATATATATTTTAAAAGATACAGGTGACCAGGTGGTACAAACAAGCTCGACTACAAATTCTCAGGCTGACGTGTAGTGACACCTAGGTCACCGTGCAGAATGCAGAAATTAAACGTGGTCAGCTGCCCAATCACTGCCTTCTGTTCCCCACAGTGAGAGTGTGGCTCACACTTATCCTCCCAACATCAACGGCTGAGAGTTGTGGAAAGTAAACAGAAGCAAGACTGGGGCTGGCCACACGGGTCCCAGCACTCGCCATCCCCTGGGCTGGCCACACGGGTCCCAGCACTCGCCATCCCCTGGGCTGGCCACACGGGTCCCAGCACGCGCCATCCCCTGGGCTTGCCACACGGGTCCCAGCACTCGCCATCCCCTGGGCTGGCCACACGGGTCGCAGCACTCACCATCCCCTGGGCTGGCCACACAGGTCAACACTCACCATCCCCTGGGCTGGCCACAGGGGTCCCAGCATTCACCATACCCTAGGCTGGCCACAGAGGTCCCAGCACTCACCATCCCCTGGGCTGGCCACACGGATCCCAGCATTCACCATCCCCTGGGCTGGCCACACAGGTCAACACTCACCATCCCCTGGGCTGGCCACACAGGTCCCAGCATTCACCATCCCCTGGGCTGGCCACACAGGTCAACACTCACCATCTCCTGGGCTGGCCACTCAGGGGTCCCAACACTCACCATCCCCTGGGCTGGCCACACGGGTCCCAGCATTCACCATCCCCTGGGCTGGCTACACGGGTCAACACTCACCATCCCCTGGGCTGGCCACACGGGTCCACACTCACCATCCCCTGGGGCTGGCCACACGGATCCCAGCATTCACCATCCCCTGGGCTGGCCACATGGATCCCAGCATTCACCATCCCCTGGGGCTGGCCACACAGGTCAACACTCACCATCCCCTGGGCTGGCCACACGGGTCCCAGCACTCACCATCCCCTGGGCTGGCCACACGGGTCCCCACATTCACCATCTCCTGGGCTGGCCACACGGGTCCCAGCACTCGCCATCCCCTGGGCTGGCCACACGGGTCCCAGCACTCGCCATCCCCTGGGCTGGCCACACGGGTCCCAACACTCACCATCCCCTGGGCTGGCCACACGGGTCCCAGCACTCACCATCCCCTGGGCTGGCCACACGGGTCCCAGCACTCGCCATCCCCTGGGCTGGCCACACAGATCCCAGCACTCGCCATACCCTGGGCTGGCCACACAGGTCCCAGCACTCGCCATCCCCTGGGCTGGCCACAGGGGTCCCAGCATTCACCATCCCCTAGGCTGGCCACACGGATCCCAGCATTCACCATCCCCTGGGGCTGGCCACACAGGTCAACACTCACCATCCCCTGGGCTGGCCACACAGGTCCCAGCATTCACCATCCCCTGGGCTGGCCACACAGGTCAACACTCACCATCCCCTGGGCTGGCCACTCAGGGGTCCCAACACTCACCATCCCCTGGGCTGGCCACACGGGTCCCAGCATTCACCATCCCCTGGGCTGGCTACACGGGTCAACACTCACCATCCCCTGGGCTGGCCACACAGGTCAACACTCACCATCCCCTGGGCTGGCCACACGGGTCCCAGCACTCACCATCCCCTGGGCTGGCTACACGGGTCCCAGCACTCGTCATCCCCTGGGCTGGCCACACGGGTCCCAGCACTCACCATCCCCTGGGCTGGCCACACGGGTCCCCACATTCACCATCTCCTGGGCTGGCCACACGGGTCCCAGCACTCGCCATCCCCTGGGCTGGCCACACGGGTCCCAGCACTCACCATCCCCTGGGCTGGCCACACGGGTCCCAACACTCACCATCCCCTGGGCTGGCCACACGGGTCCCAGCACTCACCATCCCCTGGGCTGGCCACACGGGTCCCAGCATTCACCATCCCCTGGGCTGGCCACACGGGTCCCAGCACGCGCCATCCCCTGGACTGGCCACAGGGGTCCCAACACTCACCATCCCCTGGGCTAGCCACACATGTCCCAGCACTCGCCATCCCCTGGGCTGGCCACACGGGTCCCAGCATTCACCATCCCCTGGGCTGGCCACACGGGTCCCTGCATTCACCATCCCCTGGTTTGTCTGAAGACAGAGCCACCCAATTCCCGAGAGCACTCATTAGGATTCACAGCATCAAGCAGAAACTCGGCGTAAAGCCGAAGCTACACAAATGCATAATTTATAAAGAAAGTCAGAAACTAGAACACACAGCAAAGAGAGCAGATACACCTCGCAGGGAAGGGGAAGCGGTAACCAAGTTGTTCTAGAGAAGGAAACACCAGTTTGCCCCTCACTTCCATCCCAAGCACTGCTACCAAGTGAGCACCTAGCCCGTAGGAAGCGCATCCAGCTGAATTTCTGCAAACAAAACCTGCAGTCCAAAACAAGATCGTTACCACCAGCAGCAACTGTGTCAGCCTGGGAGATTCCCTATTTTTATATTCCTTTGTTCATTTCAATGGGAATGGGGAATGAGGGGAGAGGTGCTTGAATCCAGGAGCTCAGTCTGTTACCTTGAGTCAGAAGCCTCATTTGGGTTTAAGTACTAGTCTTTTTTTAGGCCAGATTCTGTCTATGTTTCACTGCTTTTAAAATCTGCCTCCACCCCTGTAGAACATCCTGATCAAAAGGAAACGAGAAGAGGAGCATTTCAGCCTCAGCGATGAGGAGGCCTCACCCATGGCGACCTTCGCACACACGAGTGCCGCCGTCCTCACTCGCTCACCCCTTCCTGCACCACACAAACTGCACAAGAGACTTGGTGTGAGTTTAGTTTCAACACTGCAGACCCTTGGGAAATCTAGATTTCTGAAAGTCAAAATAAGAACTGCATACAAAATAAGTTTCATAAAAGGAATCGTTATAGCTCACTTTAAAGGTGTTAGTTTTATTCTGGGGGAAAAAGATTTATTATAGAAATTGTAACTGTTTTGGCCAGGCGTGGTGGCTCACGCCTGTAATCCCAGCACTTTGGGAGGAGGCCGAGGCGGGGGATCACCTGAGGTCAGGAGATCAAGACCAACCTGGCGAACATTGTAAAACCCCATCTCTACTAGAGATGGGGTTTTACTGGCTGTGGTGGCATGTGCCTGTGGTCCCAGCTACTGGGGAAGCAGAGGTGGTGGGAGAATTGCTTGAACCTGGGAGGCGGAGGTTACAGTGAGCTGAGATCATGCCACTGCACTCCAGCCTGGGCAACAGAGCAAGACCCTGTCTTCAAAACAAACTAACAAACAAAAAAGTTGTAACTGTTTTAAACAAACTAAAAAAGCTCCCTTCCTAAGGAATTCTATACTGAATCCTTTTGTGGTTACTCCAAGAACAAACGGTCAACCCTGGTGCAAGTCTGCGAACCCAGGCAACTACGCCTGGTGTCTCTAAATGAACTCACTGCCTCTACCTTGAGGCCCAGCTTGCACAGCCAGTCACCCGCCGAGGACTGTGAGAGCAGCTAGGAACCGCTTCTCTGCCTCTTCCTGAAACACCTTATGGGGTGAAATTAACAAAAAAAGAAAATATTGAATTAACTCTTCAGTCTCCTTACCTAAAAAGTGGAAATAAAAATACTTTGTCACAGAGAGAAAATATGAAAATATATACACTTACAATTCCAAGTAATTCAGTAGCATAAAATCTAAATATAATAAAATTTATTCTACAGAAGCCTGAAGTTCTGAGTTGAAGGGCATAATTAAATGGTGTATGTAAAACAGTGTTACATGACTGAATACTGTATGTCCTTTACAAACACAAACTTCCAGGTTGCACAGCTGCTGGTGAACTCTTGTTGGTAAATGGGTGAACTCTGGGGTATGGGAATTATATCTCAGTAGAGCTGTTTAAAAATATGTTCTCGAAGCATATTAAATGGCACAGGACATGCTCAAACATAACTGAAAAGAGCGGGGTACAAAACTGTACCCACGATTGTGATTCCAAAGGGAAGGTCACCAAATGAAAACACAAGCTGTCACAAGTGGCTCTGACCTCTGCAGGGGGGCGTGGAGGATTCTTTTCTTCTTCTTTGTACCTGGCCCTTCTGTGTATGCACCTTCCAACATTCTACCATAAACATGTTATTTCTATACGCACAGGGGGTGGGGAAGTGGGGCTAAAAATGACTTTACCACAATAGTCAAGGATTTTTTCCATGACTGAGCATGTATGTCTATACAACTGTTTTTATACCCTGAAGATATAGAAAGTAACTTGTTCGGTCAGCTGAAGCTTGGGCGAGTATCCAAGGTAACGAGCGAGCTGGGCTGGCGTCAGGAATGTCGTGCCGGTGGTATCGGGCAGGCTCAGAGACGGAGCCATGTTTCACTTACTCCTTAATAATCAATAAGTAATTGGTCTTCGTAAAGTAAGTATAGCAAAGGACTCTAATATTGTTTTTTTCTCCACTCCTTCCCAGTTCAAGACACAAAGTGAAGCCTATTGCTTCAATCAAGCTCAAGCAATCCTCCCGTCTCAGCCTCCCCAGCAGCTTAGACTATAGGCATGTGCCTCCACACCTGGCTAATTTTCTAAAATTTCTTTCATGGAACAAGATTTTCCAAATTTCAGGCTGAGCTCAGTGGCTATAGCCCCAGCACTTTGGGAGTCCGAGGCAGGTGGATCACAAGGTCAGGAGTTCAAGACCAACCTGGCCAATATGGTGAAACCCTACCTCTATTAAAAATATGAAAGCTAGCTGGGCATGATGGTGCACTCCTATAGTCCCAGCTACGTGGGAGGCTGAGGCGGAAAAATTGCTTGAACCCAGGAGGCAGAGGTTGCAGTGAGCCGAGATCGCGCCAGTGCACTCCAACCTAGGTATCAGAGATTCCATCTTAAAAAAAAAAAAAAAAAGGGCCAGGCGCGGTGGCTCAAGCCTGTAATCCCAGCACTTTGGGAGGCCGAGACGGGTGGATCACGAGGTCGAGAGATCGAGACCATCCTGGTCAACATGGTGAAACCCCGTCTCTACTAAAAATACAAAAAATTAGCTGGGCGTGGTGGCGCGTGCCTGTAATCCCAGCTTCTCAGGAGGCTGAGGCAGGAGAATGGCCTGAACCCAGGAGGCGGAGGTTGCGGTGAGCCGAGATCGCGCCATTGCACTCCAGCCTGGGTAATGAGAGCAAAACTCCGTCTCAAAAAAAAAAAAAAAAAAAAAAGATCGTCAGATTTCAGTAAATGGATTGATTTCAAGGCTGCTTAGAGATTCGATGACACACTGGACCACAGCTTTACTATTCCTGATGCAAATTGAAATCAGCCACATTATCATGGGACTGAGTCATTCATTCAGGGCTCATTTCCCTTTCACTCTTCATCGTCCAGCAATAAGTCACCCATGGTACAAGTTCATCAGATCAACCCCAAGGCAAGTAAAGATATGCAGGGCTCCAAGCAGGCTGAAGACATAAGCCCGTGGCGTTTCTCAACAGAAGAGTCTCAGAATGCTCAGAGCTTTTGTTCTGCTTCTGTACCAGCCTTCTGCTTGGGCCAACGCAGCTCATGAAGCTGTTCCAAAGGCCCCATAGCTCCAAATAGACACGGGAGGTGGATTCCAGTAACAGAGGCCTGGAAGAAAGGTCTCAGGGCCCCGCTGCAGCTGCCACAGCATAAACCCGGCTAAATGGCTATCTTCAGGAAGGTGACATCGAACATTAATGACGAGGGCGAATAGTTAGTTGGAAAGAAAAAGAAGGGAGGAAGGGAAGTTAGCCAGGAAGCTGTTGTGGCAAAATAAAAAAGCCTGAGCTAGGTGTGGCCAGGGTGGAGGGCAACAAGGAAGAGAGAAACCTCTGTTTCAAAGAGAACCGGCGAAGCATGTGCTGCTAAGTGGGTATGAGAGATGAAAGGCCCAGGTAAATCAGAAGTCTTGCACAGCTGAAAACCTAGTAATAAGCCATCCATTAAGATGCCCCGTGGGGAACCAGAGCAGACATCTGTAGTTCCCCATAACCTTGCTCACACCTTCCGCACACCTTGACAATTTCCTATGCCATGGGTCCTACCGTACTATGGTGGAAAAAAGGAACTGTGTCCTGACTCCTGCGGCTAAGGGGCCAGCACGTGACCTGGGTTCCTAGGATCACGTGCACCTGAAGGATCAGATTCCAGACCCTGAGACTCAAGGCCCTCGTCCACAGGGCGGTGAACGCTGTGAGCTGTGTGTGTGGCACGGGCAGCTGGCTCTTCAGGAGGCAGGGGCAGGTCTTCTAGAACTCCTCCAGGGTCTCAGTTGCTCAGGAGCAACAGAAGCCCCCTTGAGGTCTACCATAACTTCAGGGGCCGGCTCTTGGGTCCCCCTGGAGATCCTGGAAATATCCCCTCTCTGCTTAACCTAGCTGGAACAGACTCAGATGTTTTCTCTGAATGGCTTTTTCTGCCGTCTACGTAAGAATGATGGCTTAGCAAACCTCACCTTCATAAAGTAATGTCAGAACTCTCCCCATTACCCATTTATTCAAAGGAATTCTAAATGAGGAATTACCGCGGGACAAGGCCAAAGGTGTAAGAAATTATCAACCTGAAATAAGAAAGAGCAACACAGCAGTTTCCTCTGGGTCCTGGTGATGAGGGTGACGGCACACACAAGCATCCTCGGGGATTATCAACGGCTAAACCAGCTGACAGCAAACTGAGCTCCACAGTCAAGCCCATGGCCCAGAATTTTACAAAACGCAGAACGACACACGCATCCTTCCCAGGTGCTTCAAAGCCTCTCTCGGCTACAAATTTTAAGATCTGAGCCGTGAGATGGTTTCTACAGCCTGCTATTCACTACACATATTTCTTCTTGACAGTCTTGCAATTCTGATTGTCCAAAACATGTTTTCTCTTTAACATTCTCTGTCTGGTCTGATCTCACAAAGTGTTGAAAAACATGTAACACAAAATGAAGGAAGACCACATTTAACACCACAGAGCTCCATCTGAACAAAGCCAAACCTCATCCATAAACACGGGCCTGCAAAGGCAATGCAGACAGCCAGCACAGGAATCAAATATTCCGAAGGAGCCTCCTAAATCAGAAATGTTTTTTGACATAGTAATTGTTAACAAAAATTCAAGCAGAGCCTTTCGAAAACACAGTATTTGGATTGGTTATTTTTTTCTTTAGAAAATAAATTTCAAAAATGATATTCTTCAGGGAACGTTTCAAGCATGAGACAAGGTGAGGCCTCTGAAAGGTGAGGAAGGGGAGGCCACTGCACTGCGCCCACAGGCCGGCCTGGAGCATGGGACCCCCGGCTGGAGCATGTGGCTTGGTGAGTATGTATTGGGGGTGGGCTCCCCCTGGCTCTGGGTGGGTCTTCCAGGCCTGGCTTGTCTTTGAGTCCACAGCACCTAGGGTCCTTGCTGACATGAAGAGAGTGTCCAGCCTCTTCCTTGTTAGGAAGGGAGAAGACAATGAAAGACCCCAGTGTCTCCAGGGAGGCCTTCACCAACACCAGGAAGAAAGTCGGCGTTCACCCGAGCTGTGACAGGAATCCACCCAGCACAGCCACACCTGGGTGCAGAGGTGATGCTGGGATGGAAGCTTCACCATGCTCCACAGACTTATCCAGAACACGTACCCAGCCTGAGTCTCAACACCACTTCATCCAACCACAGGGGCGCACGCGTGTCCATGTTAGTGCTTCTTGAACGTGTCCATATACGAATGTTATTACATATTAAATGTAAGCAGAAGAAAAGAAGTCTCAAGAGACAGAGATTCTGAATACGCATTTTGAATGTCTTCATTATGCTTATGGCCTCAGAGACAGGCCGGGTCCCGCGGGTGCCCTGATGAACAAGATATGCCCTGTCCCTTCCAGGGATGAAAGACACATGTAAGTTTCCTCCCAGAAATGCCCAGAGTGCCATGGAGCTCATAGGAAAGACAGAACTAACCTTGTCTGACAGCACTGAGCAAAGCTCTGCGAGGAAAAGTATCACTCGAGTGTGGAGAGAGAACTCATGGGCAAACAAGAAGTGACAGGCCATGCAGGCTGCCAGGAGCAGAGGCAGGAATGTGGCCAGGCTCTCCAGGCAGGACTCCCAGGGAGGGTGATCACTGAAGGCCACACACCACGCCAGGAGGGCCCCTTCAACTTACAGGAGACGCATCCAAGGGGGCCCCTGGCTCTGTGGCCAGAGACTGACGCTGACAGTCTATGGACCTTGAGATGCTCTTGGTTCTTTTTATAACTATATTCCCCTTAAAATTTCCATCCACATTGTGGCCTTACATGATTGACAAAAGATTTTTTTTTTTTTTTTTTTGAGACAAAGTCTCACTCTGACTCCCAGGCTGGAGTGCAGTGGTGTGATCACAGCTCACTGCAGCCTCAACCTCCTGGGCTCAGGTGATCCTCCCACCTCGGCCTCCCAAGTAGCTGGGACCACAAGTGTGTGCCACCATACCAAGCTGATTTTTTTGTATTTTTTGTAGAGACGAGGTCTCACTATGTTGCCCAGGCTGCAACAAATGATTTCCAAATCAGTTTCAATTGAAAGTTCAAAGAAGAGTATTTATACCTTTTTTTTCACATAAGACACAGGCTCCAGAGAACAAGTGAGTCACAGAGCAAAGGCTGCAAATCAGAATGGTCTCAGATAATTCGACACTGGAACCTAAGCAAGCCAGATTCACAACACAGAATTTAATAACTAGACAATCAGTTACATGTGAAGATGGAGTGATCATATTTTAGGCCCAAACCAGTGGCCCACACCAGCCATCCTAGCACTTTGGGAGGCCGAGATAGGAGGATCCCTTGAGCCCAAAAGTTCAAGACCAGCCTGGGCAACAGAGCAGGACCCTGCTCTACAAAATTTTTTTAAATTAGCCATCACGGTGGCGCACACCTGTAGTCCCAGCTGCTTGGGAGGGTGAGGTGGGAAGAGGGCTTGAGCCCAAGAGTTAGAGGTTACAGTGAGCTATGATGGTTACCACTGAACTCTAGCCTGGGTGACAGAGTGAGAGCTCTTCCCTTAAAAGAGATGCCTATTTTTAAAACCGTCCTGTTTTAGAGTGAGAGCAAAAATTCTAAGTTAAAGACTGATCACTTCCTGGTGTAGTGCAATGTGAAGTCATCAGCAACACTTATGAGGCATTCTTGCGGAAAAGACTTAATGTGGACGCAATCAAACCTCTAGATTGAACTTCCAGTTTGCAGGAAATGCAGGGAATGAAACACAAGCGAAATGACGCCATGAGGAAACGCTCAGCGAAACCTACATGGGACATTCTCCAGCACAAGCAACAAGACCCTTCCACAAGAAGCAGGTGTCATTTTGGGGGAGGAAAAAAAGTTCTACATTTAGAAAAGACTAAAGAAACAAACCGAACGAGTAGATTTTGGTTTCTTAAAAAAAAAAAAAAAAAAAAAAAAAAAAAACTACAAAAGATGTGATTGAAATGGCTATATTTTCAATATAGACAAAATATTTAGATAATGTTGTGGAAGTATGGTAACTTTTTCTAGGAGTGATATTGGTATTGTGGTTAGACAGGTGAATGATATTTTAATTCTCATGGGATGTGTGCAGGAGTATTCAGGAAGAAAATCACAGGCAGGGCGTGGTGGCTCGCACCTGTAACCCCAACACTTTGGGAGGCTGAGACGGGCAGATCATTTTAGGTTAGGAGTTCAAGACCAGCCTGGCCAGCATGGCAAAACCCCATCGCTACTAAAAATACAAAAAAAAAAAATAACAAAAATTAGCCAGGTGTGGTGGTGTGCGCCTATAATCCCAGCTACTTGGGAGGCTGAGACGAGGAGAATCGCATGAACCCAGGAGGCAGAGGTTTCGGTGAGCCAAAGTCCCACCACTGCACTCCAGCCTGGGTGACAAAGTGAGACTCTGTCTCAAAAAAACAATAATGATGACGATGTGTGCCACCTGCTTTCAAATGATTCAAAAACAAACGAAAATGTGACAGAAACAGCAAATACGGCAAAATGCAAACAAGTCTTGTGTCCAAGTGGTGAGTGTGAGGTGTGCATGGTACCATTCTTTCAAGCCTTCTGTGAGAAAAGTTTTCAAAATAAAGATTTGGAGGCCATCTGCATTGGAAAAACAAAACACCTCAAGATTCCTAGGAAAAATGCAATCTGTTGCTTGAAATTAGTTTCCGGGTAATAAAAAGCATTTTAGTTTCCAAGAAGGGACAAGATCTAAAATCCATTCTATTCAACAGACCGCACTCTAAAATTGAGTAGGAAAAGCAGTGAAACAATATTCAAGTGTCTGACACATTATCTTCCCTTTATGCTAAATCGGTGTCTATGATGATGGCATCTTCAGTACGACAGAAACCAAAGAACTTTCGGGGGTTTCTTTCCTTCTAGAGAAGCACTCTAACAAGTCGCGGAAGGTATCACTTCCTCTGGGCTTCTCCTGGTGGGTGGCACGGGGTGCTCCTCTGGGTCTACCGTCATGGAGATCACCCCTGGTTCTGCTGAAGGATCACGTCGGAAAGTTTTCCTTTCCATTCACTCCCACTCAGTGAAAGCCGCTCAGCGAGACGCACCCAGGAACACAGCCACGAGGCCATCAGCCTTCTGCCCTTTCCTCAGGCACAAGGTCCCTACTGGGCACCTCCACACCAGTTAATCAACGCCCCCTGCACCATTACCTGCCCACGCCATGGAGATCAGCCCCGTGGTCTCGATTCCCTGAGCCTCCTTGCTAACAAGACACACTTGCTCACTGGAATGAGCTGCAGTAACTGACAAGCATGGGAATGCCACACAGTCCGTGAACAAGACTCAGATGTGCTTTCTGTCTGCATCACCATTATGCTGCATAATCACGCTTCTGCTGCACGTACCAGGAACAGGAAAGGAAAGGCTGCACATTTTGCTGAGTGTATAACGAGGTGGTAAAGCTGAACAAATGCAAGGAGGGAAGGAGAAGGAAGAGAAGGAAGAGGAAGAGAAAAGCCGGTGAGATCCAGGAGGATGCCGAGATAGAGGAGGATGAGGAAAGGACAGTGAACCAATCACGGAAATGAAAAGCAACTTTATGAGCATCAGCGAGAAGTCAAAAATGGGAAAACTTTATTCTCTTCCTGATGGCCAAGGCCCCATGTCCCTCGAGACATGTCCTTGATGCAAACCTTGCTGGAAGGCCACCTTCCAGGACCTAGCAGGCTCAGCAGGGGGATGTGCTATCTACACTTTTCAATTGGCTAAATGTCAGTTTTAAGCTACCATTTTCAATTTTACCCTTTAAAGTCTATTACCACATGCATGTAGCCTACAATGACACTCTTAAACACACACACACACACACACACACACACACACACACACAAAACAAAGCAAACCTTAATCCAAAAAAAAATTGTTTTTTGATACAGTGTCTTGCTCTGTTGTCCAGGCTAGAGTGCAGCAGTGTGATCTCAGCTCACTGCAACCATGACCTCCTGGGTTCAAGTGATTCTCATGCCTCAGCCTTCTAATTAGCTGGGATTACAAGTGTGCACCACCATACCTGGCTAACTTTTGTATTTTTAGTAGAGATGGGGTTTCACCATGTTGGTCATGCTGGTCTTGAACGACAAATTCTAATAATTCACCCACCTCAGCCTCCCAAAGTGCTGGGATTACAGGTGTGAGCCACCACGCCTGGCCAAATCAAATTATTTATACACACTTCAAGACATTATCAACATTATTTTCTGGCTTAAACTACTAATCTGGAAGCTTCCAACCACCAGCAGTGGTGAAGCTATTTAACTCAGTGTGAAACCCACCATCTCCCAGAAGGAAGACTATTAACAGCTAGAAGCTTTACCACAATTCCTGGACAGACCGCGTCATTTCCAAATGCCCCTCCTGACCTGCTCTGCTCCCAGTGCAGAATTCTGCGGGCCTGAGAGCACAGTGCCCAGCACAAACCTAAGGAAAGGTCTGCAGGACACATGTGCCCCTCGCCCCTCTGCAGCCCAAGGCAGGCTGGTGGCGCCCTCTGCACACTGGGCCGCCCTGCGCTCTCCATGCTTCCCTGGGTCTGTTAGGGCACCCACAGCACAGCCACTTCCTCCTCAGAACTCTCTTCTCTCCAGGCCTCCTGCCTCCCACCCCCTCTGACCTATCCTTGTCATTGTAATACCTCCTAAGTCAGTAAAAGGCACTGCTCATCCCAGACTCTCGCACTGGGTGAGCAAATTCTGCGACCGACAGGCGTCTGACTACCCACAAGTCACCTCTATGCTCAGTCATCTGCAGACTGTAGCGGTTTCATCCAAACCACACGCAGAAGCGCTTGATTCCTCATCTATACGAGGGCACTCGAAAGACACCAACACAGTCAGCAGCTGCGGGTGGGCCTCAGCGCACCGTCACCAAGAAGGGAGGGAAGTCCCCAGAGCATGCGGGACTCAGCAGGCAACAGTGGCCTTGAGAAGGCGGCACTGCCCCCGGCCTTTGTCTCGGCACGCTGACCTAGGGTGGACTGTGTCCCCACACACGTCCACCTGCAGTCCTGGCCATGCCCCTTAACTTCTCTGAATCTCAGTTTCTTCTATTTCTGATACCCTCCCCCGCCACCACCTACTGCAGAGGGTACTTGTGAGGGCCGAAGAGGTAGTCACGTGGACTCGAGGTGACAGAGCTCGGATTGGATTAGAGTGCTCACTGTTAGAAAACACGACGCCTGTAAAGACAGCAACTCCGGGGACGGCCCACAAAGAATATGCTGCTAACTGAAGAAAGGAAATCGCAGAATAATGCAGAGAATATTACTTCTTTCCTAAGTCGAGGAGGGAAATGAGATTGTATGTTCTTATGTGCTGCCATTCGAACAAAGTACCAGAGAGACACACGGAAAGTCGCCGTCACCGTGCTGTGCCAGCAGGCAGGGACGGGTGACAGGAGCGGAGGAGCCCTGCTCAGTAAACAGCAAAACAAGACTCTCAAAATCAAAAGCATTCAGTGACAGCAAGCAAAAATCTTCAATACAAATACACTCTTTCTATCATGAAACCCAATGCTAGCAATTTACCATCAGCAAAACTGCAGCATTTTGCCACATTAAATTAATGGTTCATTGACTGCCTTTGTAGCTGTTTTTAATTTGTACGTTTGGGACGTACAGCTGCACAAATTCCTATAATCATACGGATGTTAGGCCTAGCCTTAGGTCTTACATGTTTAAGTAGCATGATAATAAAAATTATGTATGTATATTTTTACCTTCAATATGGGGTTTAATTAACATTAAAAAATCGGGGAGCACTTGGATGGTGACGCAGGTGGTATAGCAAGCCGGTGCCCGTGAGGACTGCAGCTCCGAGCAGCAGGTCCAGCCCTCGCTCTGCAGCACCCGGTGCTGAAAATGTGGCCAAATTTCTCTAAACAAGCAATGCCAAAAAAATTGGGAAGATAGAAAAGCAAACTGAACTTAAAAATAATCATCTATCTATCTATCTATCTATCTATCTATCTATCTATCTATCTATATATACACGCTATTAAAAACTTTAAGGCAATGAAGGGCAAAACGTCAGTTTTAAAGTAGGCATAGCTGAGTATAAATCCTGATTCAACCACTCAGTGGCTAGAGTAGAAAGCAGGACAGGTTACAGAAATAAAAATCAACTATTAAGCTAACATATATAGAAGAGCAATATAAAAGATACGCTGAGAACGCTTGATACATGACATTAAAACCAATGAATGTAAATCAAATCCAGTACTGCCAATAGCTACAGAGTAAAATCATGTTCAAATAGTTTTCAGATTGAAGGAAGCTGGGCACAGTGGCTTATGCCTATGATCCCAGCACTTTAAGAGGCTGAAGCAGAAAGCTCACTTGAGGCAGGGGGTTCAAGACCAGCCTGGGAGACAGAGTGAGAATCCACTTTAAAAAAAAAAAAAAAAAAGTTGAAGGAAGCCCTAAGACTGTGTGCTCTGAACCTCACATGCATGCGCCTCACATTTACCTGCTAAGAAGTATTGTGTGGGCGCCTTCATTTGCTGCATTTATAATATGATCTATTGTAGATTCATTTTCTTGTTAGATAATGAATCCTTAACCTGAGTAGCTCCCTCTAGAAATCTAGAGTTGAATTTCAACCAGAGAATGGCCTGACTCATTGCCTGCTGATCTAGGAGGTATTACTTGTAGATAGATATGCAGTGCAATGAAACTGATACTCACACCCCCAAAAAGAACTTCAATGAATTAATGGATGGATGGATGGAAGGGTAGGTAGGTGGTTGGACAGATCGGTAAACAGTAGTGAATAAATAAATGGACAGATACGTAGACAAACAGATCCATTCAGACAGAAGACTGAAATTTGCTCCTGACAATTTCCCACAGTGTCATCAATAAAACAAAAATCGTAAAAATGCAAACAGTAAGACTACTCCCAAAGTCCCGATTAATCAACTGCTTCAACCAAGAAAAGGTAGGGTGGGAAAAAACTGTCAATCGTTTTAAACACTGCTAAATGACTGCATTCATTTTTAAAGATCCAGGTGAACATTTTCAAAAGCTCAAAGAAACCTCCTAAAAAGTTTACGGGTAGGTAACAGGAGCTCAAGACCAGCCTGGGCAACATAACACACATCTCTAAAAGAAACAAAAAAATAAAAAAAATTAGCAGGGCATGACGGACCACACCTGGAGTCCCAGAAAGACCTGTCTCTAAAAAAAAAAAAAGAAAGAAAGAAAATAAGAATAAAGGTCTACTGGGTAAGAGACACACATAGAAAACAGCAGCACCACACTTGATACTCCCACCACCTACGAACACCTGGAGCTTTACACAATGACTCACATCTCGAACACCTAGATAATGAAGGACGATCAGATCCAGAGCTACACCAGTGCCCAAAGATCAAATCCACCATCTGTCTGACTTAGAGCTACCTCTTACTGCAGAGCTAGTCCGTGTCCTGAGACATCACAGGCATTCGTCATGAGCAAGTGAACATAGACGGGTCTGTGAGACCATACCACGTGTTAGGCACTCTGCTGGGTGCTTTTCATTTTCAAATAACCCGGCAAGGTGGACCACTTCTAGTTCACACTTAGACACTGTAGCTCTGGAAGCGAAATGCCCAGTGGTCTAGGCCTCCCTGGTACCTAGTTCTGTTTTGCAGCCAGTACACCCCATTTGTGTTGGGTGATCACTAGATAAGAGACTTGAGACCATGCATTTCCTTCCGGTCATGGTCCAGAATTCAGACACGGTTTCCTCAATTCATGATGGACACAGTTACGGAAAAGCCCTGCGCAGGCTGTCTAGCTCCCAGTAGTGCCTTTTCACTGACTCTCACTATCACCTGCTCCATCACACACCACCTCTCCACCTTCTTTTTTCTTAACGTAAAAGAAATAAAACCTGAGAAGTTATATAACTGTCATCACAGAGCCCCTCTCCTAGCCGGGCGCAGTGGCTCACACCTGTAATCCCAGCTCTGGGAGACTGAGGAGGGTGGATCACCTGAGATCAGGAGTTCGAGACCAGCCTGACCAACATGGTGAAACCCCGTCTTAAAAAAACAAAACAAAACAAAGCCCCTTTCCTAGTAAAAGTAGGAGGATGAGCACATCCACAGCTGTCAGTCACTGCTCTCCTAAAAAACTTAACCTTGAGATTTAGCAAAACTGCCCATAAGCCCGCAGGCCTGGGGCATCTGACTGTGGCTGAAACATGGGCCATCCCACAAGGCATGGATCCTCTTAACCATCTAGGCCATACTTGACTCCAACCCTAAGAGAAAGTCAGCCAGGTGTGCTGGCTCACACCTGTAATCCCAGGACTCTGGGAGCCCAAGGCAAGAGGATCACGTGAGCCCAGGAGTTCAAGACCAGCTGTGCACCCTAACAAGACCCACCCTCTCATTTAAAAAAAAAAAGATGTGGTTTGGCTCTGTCCCTACACAAAGCTCATCTTGAATTGTAGCTCCCATAATTTCCATGTGTCATGGGAGGGACCTGGTGGGAGGTAATTGAATCGTAGAGATGAATCTCTCCTGTGCTGGTCTCGTGATAGTGAATAAGTCTCGCGAGATCTGGAGGTTTTATAAAGGGGCGTTCCCCTGCGCATGCTCTCTGCCTGCCACCACGTAAGAGGCAACTCTGCTCCTCATTCACCTTCCGCGGGGATTGTGAGGCCTCCGCAGCCATGTGGAACTGTGAGTCCATGAAACCTCTTTCCTTTATAAATTACCCTGTCTCAGATATGTCTTTATTAGCAGCATGAGAACAGAGTAATACAGGAGGATTTTACCTTTTGGGCCAACAGGGGACAGCAACCCTGCCCCGGAACAGTTTTCTGCTACTTCGAACTCTTCCATCAAAAGACTAGCTCATTACTTGGTCCAAAGACATTATCTAAATTTATGAAAACTGAGAAAATTACTTTAACCATTTTTATAATGCAAATATATTTTATAGATACTTATATATTTAATATAATTCAATGATGTCCTCACAGAAGTAACTCTGCCAGCATTCCATATCTGCACAGCACACAAGCTCAGAAAAGTTCAATTTCTATCCAATATTTAACATAAGATTTGAATTGCTTCTTGCAACATACCTGATCCTTCCCCTTTGTGGCTACATTATATTTCAGTATTTGGTTGAAAACAGCTGATTGAAAGTGGTGATAGATATGTCAATATTCGCTTAATCTGAGGTTTCTATTCCCCCACTCTGTTTGAGAGAGACATGAATCGGAAAGGAAAGGATAAACTGGTATCTGTGCAGAAGAGAGTCAAGAAAGCAGGCCCCAGCAGCTCCTTTCAAAGCCCTGCTTACAGGGGTGGCCCGCGGCTGGGGTCTGGGGACTTGGGTTTCTGAAGGGTTCCCACCACCCTAACTAGCAACTGGGGTTCACTGTGTCTCAACTGTTTTCAAACAATATGGCTTATGCTGAATACCTGCTTTCCTTCCGGAAGTCTGGGATTTGGGCAGAGGCTGCCTCTGTCACCAGCCCCCAGTAAAAACCCTGGGGCTAGGTCTCTGAGGCAAGGACTGGCAACATTTCACTGCCTTCTGTCGTTCCACCTCGTTCTAGGGGAAATCAAGCTCCTCCTGTGGGCCTCCACCGGGGCAGGGCTCTTAGAAGCCTGTGCCTGGTTCCCCTCAGACTTCACCCCGTGTACCCTGTCCCCTGGCTGGTTTACCTTTTTTTTTTTTAAATTATCTTTCCACCGTAATAAATCATGGTCATGAGTACTAGATGCTGAGTCCTGTGAGTACTCCCAGTAAATCCTCGAAGCAGGACGTGGTCCTGGAGACTATACACAGCACCACATTTGTACAACCAAACAATAATCGACCTTTCACCCCTCATTCCCTTAACCCTTCAAAGGATGCACCAATGCCCACGAGCTTCTTGCAAAGAGCGCAGGGTCAAACACGGGTGCTTTCCCCAGTTCCCTGAATTCAGCACGTGTTTGCACTTAGTACAAATCAGACCGTCGCCTACATGTAAAGCTCTTAGAAAAATCACCTTTTACGCCACATCCTCCTCATTCTGAGCTCTCACTGCTTTAGTGGTTTCTTGATCGGTTTCTCTTGGTTTGACAACAAGATAAATTAGATTTAAAATTATTTCCAATTTTACTAAACAAAGTCTACAGGTTAGATTGCCTGGGTAAAAGTGAGATTAATCTTATTTGTCATTTTCATGACAAAAACAAACCGTATGATGAGGGAGACAGGTGCCAAATCCAGCCACCACGAAGCGCTCCTACTTTCCACCACTCATCAGAAAAACATCCCTAAGGCATGTAAACACGGAAAGTGCAAAGCAGCCCATCTGGGATGATCATCAAATGGACAACCCTAGAAGACTCCACCGTCTTCACCAACAGCAGCAAAACCTACAATAATCTGCCAAGGAAGTTTAAAGAAGGCCGGGATGTGTAGGAGAAGCTCTGCCCGTCTGCGGGGCCTGCCCAGCCATCCCTGGCGCAGAACCTGCCCAGCCATCCCTGGCACAGAACCTGAGTGCTCCTGAGACATGGGAGAGCAGCCTGACGTGCTGTGGCTGCACAACCAAGTGCCCCAATCCTCGGTGATGTCCAGCAATCATTTCTCATGCCTGCAGAGTCTGCGGGTCAGGAATTCAGAAAGGGAAGAGAGGGCAGCTTGTCTCTGCTCCACGATGACTGGGGCCTCAGCGGGCAAGACGCAAGGGCTGGTGATGGTTCAGTGGTTGGCGCTGGAACCGCGAGAAGCTGCTCCACTCACACCTCTGGTGGCTGATGGTTGCTGTTAATGGGAAACCACCTCCTCCCATGGCCTCCCCGGCAGCTCTCCAGTGGGGCTGGTCTTGGGTTCCGAGAGAACCACGTGAAAAGTTCTATTGGAACCCAAACACAGGTCTGAGAGAGCCAGGCGAACAGTGTCGCCCTCAGCACGCCAGCCAGAGTGCCATTTCTACCACGGCCCCCCCAAATCCAAGGGAGAGAACAGCAAGGTCACCTGTCAATGGGAGACGTTCACAGTCACACTGCAGAGAGGACACGTGGGATGGGAGACACAGCTGCAGTCACCTCTGGAAAATACAGTCTGCCACTATCCATCCTCTGGCCACCACGCATCACATCCTCCCACATGCAAAATGAACCTGACACCTCCCCAGCGGCCCCAAGGCCCGTCTGATGACGGCCATCAGCTTAAGGTTGGGGGAGGGGGTCTCATCACCTAAACCCTGCACAGCTGAGCCTGTATGCAGGTGCCTCAAGTCCCCCCTTCCTCCACCTCCATCTCCCCAGTCGGGGTCTAAAGATCTGACCCGGACACACTCATACCCCACCCACAATGTCTCGCCCAGGACAGCCACACTCGAGGCAGGCACACAGCGCCAGCACCTGGATCGGGGCTCTGTCCTGGTACCTGGGGCTTGCACTCTGGGATCTTGGCTCTGCCTCCTCAGATGTACTTCATTTTCCATGAAAAGTACCCATTTACAGCTGGGTGATTTTCCCAGCCTGCTTCCTGCTCACAGAAGTCTGGGGGTCCAAAGACCTCTTTTCATTTTGTATTCACTCTGTTCCTTTGAGTCCAGGGAGGCACATGATTTCTTTAAAAATGTTGTGAGCTCTCTGTGTATTAATTCATAATCTACTCCATTAGACAAGCCAGACCCATAAAGAGACAAGCCCCTTTCTTCCTGGGCTCCTCTAAGAGCCTGTGGCATGACAATACCCTTCGGATTCTTCGAGGCCGGACTGTGGATTTAATGCAAGAACCTGCAGGCCTCTCCTCCTGCAGAAAGGCTGGACGCTGCCCTGGGATCTCAACCTGAAGCCTCAGGAGAGGAGCTCACGGCCCAGTCCGGATTTGCTTTTTGCCTAAGCCCTTTCTTCACCTGAGGAGCCTGGAGGCGAGGCTGGGGATGAGAAACAGTCTTGTATTTGAACCCAGCAAGTCCTCTTTCTTTACACCAAGTAGAAGCCAGGTGGCACTTTGAATTTTCTGCCTAGAAATCTCCTAAACTAGATGAGCAAGTTCATTAAATACACACGTATTTTCCTCTTTCCCATAGCAACAGTGACAACAGGCTTCCCACCGCCACCTAACAAGGGGCCCTTTCCTCCAGCGTGCAGTGACACATCCCCTCCCTTCCTTCCGGGGTAGGCAGCAGGCACAGCCAGCAGGCCAGGCCCAGCCTGCTGAGGACCCAATCCAGGGCACCCATGTGGTGCTCACGATCTGCAGCGCCTTCTCACAATGGCAGAGTAGGAGGGACAGATGCCATGTACCACCCGCAGGCTAAAATACTAGGCCCTGCTACCTTCCAGGAGGCCCTCCAGGCATCCAGCAGCGCTCTCCTGGAGGCCCAGAGGCTTCTGCCCAGTACCCCATCCCAAAGCCGGAGCTGCAGGCATTGGGATTTGATTATGCCCACACCCAGCTCCAACTTCCAAAACACGTTCAAGTTATCTGTCGCTGCTTAACAAGCCTCCCTTTACTCAGCAGCATAAAACAACCATTTCATTATGCTCACGGTCCCGAGGTCAAGAAATAGGAAAGGGCGGCGCAGGTCTCAGGGGCCTCAGCTGGGAAGACCGAAATCTGGGGGTGAGCATCTCCAGGGGGCTGGAATCGCTACAGGGTGGCTCACCTTCACATGGCCTCACCGCGTGGCTTCGGGTTTCCTCAGGGCACATGCCCCAGTGGACCCAGGGGAGAGCCTTTTCGAACCTGGGCTGCAGTCACAAGTCAGCCCAGATTCGAGGGGAGGGAACACCCCACTTGATGGGGGTGTGTCAAGGTCACCTTGACACAATAGGGAAAGTGTCAAGGTCACCTTGTAAGAAGAGCTTTGCCGTGGCCTGTGAAGACAACGCCATTGCCACGAGCAGGGTCTAGCTCACTGTCTGCTGTCTCTCATTCAACTCTAAGTCCCTCACTTGTAGCCAGAAACTTCTTCGCAAGTCGCTCTGTATATGACCTGATTCCTGATTTTCACTAATTGCTCAGTGAAAACAGCTTCTAAACAAAGTTAAAGGCCCCGTGTGGTAGCTCATATAATCGCAGCACTTTAGAAGGACAAGGAAGGAGGACTGCTTGAGGCTGGAAGTTCCAGACCATCCTGGACAAGATAGAAAAAAAAAAATTCCCATCTCTACAATAAACACGAGAATTAGCCAGTGTGACGGCACACTCCTGTAGTCCCAGCTACCTGGGGGGCTGGGGTGGGAGGACTGCTTGAGCTCAGGAGGTTGAGGTTGCGGTGATCACACAACTGCACTCCAGCCTGGCAACAGAGCAAGACCCAGTCATTCATTCATAAATAAATAAATAACGGAAAGTTGAAGGTCAGTAAGCAATACAAGCCTTTTCTGACGTTTGAATGGCTAATGTATAAACTGTTTTACTGAGCGGCTTTTCTGGATTCTACTGTGACAGTATCAGCTTCACCATTCAGTCCCTTTCATATCCCCATTTGCTGCTCCACGAAGGGAAAGCGCAAATTCCACATGTGGAAAGAAACCAGTTTGTCAGCAGGATCACAGGGCTGCAGGCTCCCGAGGCCCTCCAGAAGCCTCACAGACTGCGGCAGAACCACCCCGCACAAAAGATCAGCAACTTGGACTCAAGGCTCCCGGGCATCTGCAGATGTGAACAGTTCCTGAGGACTCTCTCACCCCAAAAAACTGCAGTTGTCCTTAACGTTTTTAAATACCTTTTTGTCTCTCAGTAAGAAGCAATGATCATCTTAGAATACAATAACAAAAACAGTCCAACCCAGAAATCTGAATTCATTCTTCCTCCTTCCATGAATTGCCTTGGAAAATTACAACATTCGTTATCTTGGGCTGCCCCACACACCCCCAATTCTATTAAATAAGTTGTCAGAGCTGTTAATTTCTTTCTAGACTTCTCTCTGCCATGGTCTCTTTATCTTCATTGCCATTTCTACACCTCCATGTTGAAAGGGCATGATACAGGATCTGGAATTCCCGTCATGCTCAGGGTGGCCGCGCCACTGGCCTGCTTCCTTCCACACACCCCACATCACAGGCAGACGAACCTTTATTTTTGAAACAGGGCCTCACTCCGATGCCCAAGCTGGAGTGCAGCGGCATGACCACAGCCCACTGTGGCCTCAGACTGATGGGCTCAAGCGACCCTCCCACCCCAGCCTTCTGAGTAGCTGCGAGTACAGGTGTGCACCACCACAGCTGCTAAGATTTTGAATTTTTCTTGTAGGGACGGCATTTCACCATGTGGCCCAGGCTAATCTTGAATTCCTGGGCTCAAGCGATCAACTGGTCCCAGCCTCCCAAAGTGCTGGGATTACAGGTATGAAACACCACACTCAATCAGATGAATATTTAGCGGGGCGGGGGGCGGGGGGCGGGGGGGTGGGAAATATATATATATATATATATATATATATATATATAGCCAGGCATGACAGCTCACAGGAGGCAGGCAGATGGCTTAAACTTAGGAGTTCGAGATCAGCCTGGGCAACATAGTGAGATCTTGTCTCTACAAAACGTTAACTGGGTGTGGTGGTACATGCCTGTAGTCCTGGCTACCTATAGGAAGCTGAGGTGGGAGGATCGCTTGAGCCCAGGAGGCAGAGGGTGCCACACTGCACTCCAGCCTGGGCAACAGAGTGAGACCATGTCTCAAAACCAAACAAAGAGGATAAGAAAAAGAAAAGAGAAAACAAAGCCTATCTTTCACCTATTTAAGACTTTCGCTGCTCCCCAATGCCTTCACAATAGAAGGTTCGGATTCCTTCCTCCACCAAGTCCCCAGGCTACCTCAGTCGCCCTGTGATGAGAAACTGGCTCCAGCTACTCATTCCCACCTAAGCCCGGCGGACACTCACACAGTCACATGAAACAGCCACGCTGGGTTTCCTAAGCTGGTGTGAACGTCCTCCCCGCGCCCAGCATCCCCTGTCCCCTTCTCTCAGCCTTCGACAAGCCCCAGCTCAAGTTCCATCCCCTCTACGAGGCCCCTCCACCATTCTGCACGTCTCCTGCTGCCAAACACCCAGGCTCGGGCCTGGGACTGCAAGACTGGAAGTTTCCCCACAAGCCACCCTCCCTTGCTGCGCGTCCTGGTGTTAGGTGTGCTAGTCCCACGCTCAGGGTTCCAACCATATGAAACGATGCTGTGACCTTCCTGCAAACTCCCTCCAGTGTCAGACCAAATACTGCCTAACAGAAGTCAGCACACAATTAATACCCGCTGAATGAACCAGCTGTCCAACACTGCCTCTCAAAACAGCCAGGAATACCAAAGCCCCAGGCCTTAAAAACGGCTGCTAAAATGCCAGGGTCCAAATCTTCTTTTAAGAGGAAATTACATTTCACTTCAAAAAAAATACGTGACAGCACTGTGGTGTGGTGGCGAGTCCCTTGCTGATCACCACCACCCCTCTTCCAAGCCAGCCCCTCTTTGGATCCACTGAAATGAGAGAAAAGGGTGTTATTTTATCGAGGTCTTACCCGATGAGGTATCAACATCATCAAAATTTAAATTGCATCAGGTTTTCTCTAAAACGCGTTCTAAACAGGGGTTCCTAAACACTAACACCAACGCCGAGGGCAAAAGAACGAAAGGAAAAGGTTACGTCACCTAAGAGACAAGTAAAACAGAAACCTCAGTATCCCACTCCTGATCACAGAGAACTACATACGATCCTGTAATTTAGCCATAAACCCTGCAGGCCCAACCCATGCCTGCAAATGACTAGCCTGTTAAGAGAACCCACCACTATTAAGGTAAACATTTACAACCAAAAGCTGGACCTAACAAAAGTGCCTGCTGTCCTTTGAAGAATGAGGGGAAGAGAGCACAAAGGGAAATGTAAGCACAGGATGTTACAGCAGGCTTCACCAAAAAGATAAACACCGTTCTCTCTGACTTCGGTTTTTAACGTTTAAAAGGTGTTGCTAGGTCAGTTCTCTTTACTTACTGGTTCCGATCGTAACCAGGAAAATGTGAGCATGAGATCAAGGCAGCAAAAAACCAATTTCCTTAAAATGAAATGTAAACATTAATGATAGAAAATGTAAACCGTGGCTGCCAAGTAAACTGCTTCTGGAGGACAATGTTTTCCAACGAGCATTTCTTCTCCACACGTCCACGCGAATAAGCACGTTCAATCTAAGACAGCATGAACTAATATTCAAACTCATCTCTCTAGCCCTTAGTTTTAGATGGTAATAAAACAAAAACTACAGTGAGAGATAAATTATCAAGGCCTATCAGCTTGTATAGGTCCATTTATTAAAGTCCCCAATAATATCCTCAAAACACTGCATCCCAAACAGCACAGCAGCCAGTTGACAGTCAGGACTCCTGTAAGAAAAATCAAAATGGCCCGGGAATACTGGCGAGAACACCAAAACCAAAGCCACAGCCCACCCCCCGACAAAGGGGAAGCACATGTTCATAAAAACCCTCCTGCCGCTGGGCACAGTGACTCATGCCCCAAATCCCAACACTTCGGGAGGCCGAGGTTAGAGGATTGCTTGAGCCCAGGAGTTTGAGACCAGCCTGGGCAATACAGAGAGACCTGGTCTCTACAGATAATTTTAAAACTAGCCAGATAGTGATGGTGCACACCTGTGGTCCCAGCCTCTCAGAAGGCTGAGGTGGGAGGATCACCTGAGCCCGGGAGGTTGAGGCTGCAGTGAGCCATGATTGCACCACTGCATGCTAGCCTGTGTGAATGAGGGAGGCCCCACCTAAGAAAAAGAAAACCCTTCAGCTAAGATGACGCTGCCCAACTCAGATCACAGAAGCAGCCTGTGTGTAATGAACAGGCACGTCCTCGCGGTGGAAAGACACAGACAGTGTTTTACTGCCGGTTTCAAGACTTCTATCTGCTGTGCTTTCGCTTTTTTTCTAATAAAACTAGATGTTTAAGAAAAAAGCTGGAGCTAGTATAAAGGTTGATTTCCTTGTACACAATCAGAAAATCCGTCTGCGTGCTCACTGTTACACTGCAGTAGAAACCCCAAGATCAACCCACTTAATAAGGTCAACCCATCAATTGATACAGGAAGAAAATGAAAGGGTTACCAGTGAATTCATATGCTAGTCCCGCCCCATTCCCTCTCTCTCATTTCCTCTTCCCCCGGCCCCCATTCTCTCTCCCTCTCTCTCTGACTCTCAGGCACACACATCAGCCCAAGCATTTACTGAATACTTCCAGAAGGAGCCTCCTATCTCTAACCTCTGAAATATGCATAAGCCAAAAGAAAAAAGGGATTGTTGTCACCAGAACAGATGTTGCAGGGTTTATCTCTTAAGCGCTTCGTGGGAGAAATCCTACTCACCAACTGGCAATTTACCATGGAACCACAGTGCAGCCACTGTTATTAACATTTGCCACACTTGAGAAATAAGAGCCACCGGTGATGGATATTTTTAATTAAAACATTCCATTTTCAGTAATGGCTGGTTCTCTCTGCTGAGTTCTCAAAGCTTTATTCTTGTGCAGTGCTCACAGCCTGACGAGCTTCTTCACATGCACGCAGAGCACATATGTTGTGACTTAGGTAGAAGGAAATCCAGCCACAGTGCTGCTCCCATACAGTTCACATGGCTAAGGGTATACAGTTCCGCACACATGCAAGGACTTCATGGAAAGCATTAGATTCCAAGAACACTAACAGAGAAAGTCCACCTTAATAGTAGGAAACGCTAGTATCAAACTCAGAGCTCCAAGTTCACGTTCTACGTTTAAAGAAATGCAATATCCCTAAATGTTTCTGCTTCTATAAACCAGTATTTCTCAGATTTTTCTGTCTCCAGATCCCTTTGAATTCTTTAGAATTATGGAGGACTCCTAAGACCCCCTTCCCAATTATCACCACCAAAATGTTACCATGTTGTAAATTTAAATGAGGGTCTTCTCATTTATACTAATTCATTTAAAATTAACAATAAAAAGCCTATTTTAGGTTAACATAAATGACATTTCTATTAAAAATGAAACTATTTTCACAAACAAAAAACGTGAGTGAGAAGGGTGGCAATGTTCACGGCTGCAAATCTCTGTACCGTCTGGTTTAGTAATAGAAGTCACTGGATTCTCACCTGTGCGTTTGTGTTTAATCTGCTGCAATACATTGATTCAACTGAAGCACGTGAAGAAAATCAGTATCACATATGGAGCTGCTCGTGTACATGCAGTCTTTTCAAATAACTGTATTTTTTGATACACACTGAGATTCAACAAATGGTAGTTTCTTAAACATCATTTGGATAAGGAAACTGAGCAGCTTTTTCACACTTGGTTGCATTGAAGCCCTGTGTCCTATCCGGCACTTGAAGTGGCTCTTTATCCACACATGGTATTACAACAGCACGAGTGGGTCATCTGGGAAAGATCGGCTGGCCGAGCTGCGCAGAGCTATTCCGCAGCACCAGACACACCCCGCTAGGCCACGGTGGCCTCATCAGAATAGGCCTCAGGTGCTGGTAACCTGACAAGGTCACTGTAGAAGACACAGGGTTTTTTTTAATTCTAATTTAATTTACAGTTGAAAGCTCAGTTTTTATCACTGGCAACAAATACCATCAGTTGTTTTCCTCGAAGTGACAAGCTCACTTCATTCTGTCTGTTATTCTTTCAGGGAAAAATAGCATTTCCTGGGGGAAAACCAGCAGGCCCCTCCGGATCCCACTCGTGCTTGGCCTTCAGCAGCAGCAGATCGCAATCTGTGCAGAGGCACTCAGTGTGCTGAAGACAGACGTGCAGAAGGACCCAGATTTGACACAAGTAGTGTGCTTCTGTGGCTACTGATGAGGTTACCAAGGACACAATGACTGGGTCAGCTGGGAGCCACCACGACTCCCGCAGCCCAGCCGCCACTGCTCCGGTGCCCAGCGCAGAGGCGGGCGCCAGGAAACGCGGGCACCGTCTTAGCAACGACTCACAAACTCCTGAAAGGGTCTTGAAAACCCCAGGATACTACAAGCACAGTCTGAGAGCTGAACTACACTAAATTTGTAAGAATGTGAAGACATACTGCTGCAAATTTCCTGTATTTGAGGCAAGCGTCATGGGAACACTTAAATATTTCTAGGCCCTCTTTGCCCAGATGAATCTCCCATTCTGTTAGGACACTAAAGAAGCATAGCGGTAAGTGAAAATTACAAAGCTCCAGCTTACTGAGATCCACTTGGCCACAGAGAACAATTAATGAGCTGCCTGATAAAGGTATTCGAAACAAGTGTGCTGCACGGTGCAGTCACGTCCTGTTCCCCTTCCAGATGCAAACAAATCCAGAACCTGTCCTCCTGCTGTTATCACACCCAGGGCAAGCCACCAGCATCTTGCCCCTGCATTAGAGCAGCCTCTGAGCAGGCTTCTCCCTTCCACTCCTACCCCTGCGATCCCTTACTCTAGCCCCTTAAATATAAAGCAGATTCACAATACCCCCTGCATGAAACCCCACAGCTGATCTCTGGCACACCTGAGTTTTACTGAGCTCCTTACCCAGGTGTGCAAGCCCAGCACCATTTGGTCTAGGCCTCTCTCTACCACCTACTCGATTGCTCTCCTCCTCACTCACAGCTACAGCCAAACCAGCCTTCTTTCTACTTCTGAACTAGGCCACATTTGCTCCCGCCTGCTTCAAATAAGAAAGACAAATAAAACCCAGTGGGACAAAGCAAAGCTGCACTAGGAGGGAAAAGCACAGCCATTAATACAAATAGAAGAGAAGAAGGAAAGCTGAGGATGAGTGAGCATCCACCATAAGACGACAGACCCAAAGAAAGCAGAAGGAAGTCAGGATCCGAAGCTGACGGAATGAAACAAAGAAGATCTGTAAAGCCGCAAGCTGGTTCCCTGAGAACCAGCCTCTCACGCAGTGACTTGCAACCTGTATTTTATTATCGCCCAATCTTTCTCTAATCCCCCTCCCATGAAATGTTGACATCGCAGGTATACTATGTATCTGTTCTGTGTGTGCACTGCACATGCTTCTGTGCTTTGTTCATAAAAAGCATTTCACTATCATCCCCATGCCTGCTCTACTAAGACTAATCAAGAACGAAAGAAAGGCTGGGCACAGTGGCTCATGCCTATAACTCTGGCAGTTTGGCAGGCCAAGACAGGTGGATTGCCTGAGCTTAGGAGTTTGAGACCATGCTGGGCAACATGGTGAAACCCTGTCCCTACTAAAAATACAAAAATTAGCTGGGCATGGTGGTGTGCACCCATGGTCCACACCACAGGAGGCAGGGGAATTGCTTGAACCTGGGAGGCAGAGGTTGCAGTGAGCCAAGATCATGCCATTGCACTCCAGCCTGGGCGACAGAGTGAGACTCTTGTCTCCGAAAAAAGAAGAGGAGGGGAGGCGAGAGGGAAAGAAAGGGAGGAAGGGAGGAAGGGAGAGAGGGAGGGAGGGAGGGAAGGAGGAAGGGAGGAAGGGAGGGAGGGAGGGAGGAAGGGAGGGAGGGAGGGAGGGAGGGAGGAAGGGAGGGAGGGAGGGAAGAAGGAAGGGAGGAAGGGAGGAAGGGAGGGAAGAAGGAAGGGAGGAAGGGAGGAAGGGAGGGAGGGAGGGAGGGAAGAAGGAAGGGAGGAAGGGAGGGAGGGAGGGAGGGAGGAAGGGAGGGAGGGAGGAAGGGAGGAAGGGAGGGAGGGAGGGAAGAAGGAAGGGAGGAAGGGAGGAAGGGAGGGAGGGAGGGAGGGAAGAAGGAAGGGAGGAAGGGAGGGAGGGAGGGAGGGAAGGAGGAAGGGAGGAAGGGAGGGAGGGAGGAAGGGAGGGAGGGAGGGAGGGAGGAAGGGAGGGAGGGAGGGAGGGAAGAAGGAAGGGAGGAAGGGAGGAAGGGAGGGAGGGAAGAAGGAAGGGAGGAAGGGAGGGAGGGAGGGAGGGAAGAAGGAAGGGAGGAAGGGAGGAAGGGAGGGAGGGAGGGAGGGAAGAAGGAAGGGAGGAAGGGAGGAAGGGAGGGAGGGAGGGAGGGAAGGAGGAAGGGAGGAAGGGAGGGAGGGAGGGAGGGAGGAAGGGAGGGAGGGAGGGAGGGAAGAAGGAAGGGAGGAAGGGAGGAAGGGAGGGAGGGAGGGAAGAAGGAAGGGAGGAAGGGAGGGAGGGAGGGAGGAAAGAAGGAAGGGAGGAAGGGAGGAAGGGAGGAAGGGAGGGAGGGAGGGAGGGAAGAAGGAAGGGAGGAAGGGAGGAAGGGAGGGAGGGAGGGAGGAAGGGAGGGAGGGAGGGAGGAAGGGAGGGAGGGAGGGAAGAAGGAAGGGAGGGAGGGAGGAAGGGAGGGAGGGAGGAAGGGAGGGAGGGAGGGAGGGAGGGAGGGAAGAAAGAAGGGAGGAAGGGAGGGAGGGAGGAAGGCAGGGAGGGAGGGAGGAAGGGAGGGAGGGAGGAAGGGAGGGAGGGAGGAAGGCAGGGAGGGAGGGAGGAAGGGAGGGAGGAAGGGAGGGAGGGAGGGAGGGAGGGAAGAAGGAAGGGAGGGAGGGAGGGAGGGAGGGAGGGAGGGAAGAAGGAAGGGAGGAAGGGAGGAAGGGAGGGAGGAAGGGAGGGAGGGAGGAAGGGAGGGAAGGAGGGAAGGGAGGAAGGGAGGGAGGGAGGAAGGGAGGGAGGAACACTGCACAGAATTCTAAAAGGGAGAACTAGCCACATAGACAAGAGGTGACTCTGAACAACTTTATGCCACCAAACATTTTAAGTAACAAAGAAAAAGACAAGTTCCTAGAAAAACACAACTCATCAAAACTGACTTATAAAGGCGTAAAAGACATAATAATCATTCTAAAAACAAATCATAATTTTTAAAAATCATTCCACAGAGAAAACTCAAGACCCAGATGAGTAACTGGAAAGTTCTACAAGCCAGAGGTAGAAAAAAAAATGGAAAAGCACTTCCCAAACTCATACTTTTAGAATAGCATGACCTTGGGGTTAAAACCAACGAAAACTGTACAGGAAAAAAAAATACAGGTCACTTACTTTTAAAAGAATTACAAAAATATTAAACCAAACCCAGCAATGCATAAAAAGCTTAGACAGGACACCCAAGTGGGATTATACCTGAAATGCAAGGCAGACACCCAACCAGTGAAGACACTGTGTGTGCACACATGTACACACACCTGTGTGCCTACTTCACCATAACACCAGGCTCAACCATTAAACTGTGTGTGCACACATGTACACATACCTCTGTGCCTACTTCACCATGCTAACACCAGGCTCAACCATTAAAGAAACTGTGTGTGCACACATGTACACATACCTGTGTGCCTACTTCACGATGCTAACACCAGGCTCAACCATTAAACTGTGTGTGCACACATGTACACATATCTCTGTGCCTACTTCACCATGCTAACACCAGGCTCAACCATTAAACTGTGTGTGCACACATGTGTGCACACGTGTGCCTACTTCACCACGCTAACATCAGGCCCAACCATTATAGACACTGTGTGTGCATATGTGTACGCATACCTATGTGCCTACTTCACCATGCTAACAGGCCCAACCATTAAACTGTGTGTATACACATGTACGCATACCTGTGTGCCTACTTTACCATGCTAACACCAGGCTCAACCATTAAACTGTGTGTGCACACATGTATGCACACCTGTGTGCCTACTTCACCATGCTAACATCAGGCTCAACCATTAATCTGTGTGTGCACACATGTACACACACCTGTGTGCCTACTTCACCATGCTAACACCAGGCTCAACCATTAAACTGTGTGTACACACATGTACGCATACCTGTGTGCCTACTTCACCATGCTAACATCAGGCTCAACCATTAATCTGTGTGTGCACACATGTATACATACCTGTGTGCCTACTTCACCATGCTAACATCAGGCCCAACCATTATAGACACTGTGTGTGCACACGTGTACGCATACCTATGTGCCTACTTCACCATGCTAACGCCAGGCCCAACCATTAAGCTGTGTGTGTGCACATGTACGCATACCTGTGTGCCTACCTCACCATGCTAACATCAGGCCCAACCATTAAACTGTGTGTACACACATGTACACATACCTGTGTGCCTACTTCACCATAACACCAGGCTCAACCATTAAACTGTGTGTGCACACATGTACACATACCTCTGTGCCTACTTCACCATGCTAACATCAGGCCCAACCATTACAGACACTGTGTGTGCGCATATGTACACATACCTGTGTGCCTACTTCACCATGGTAACACCAGGCTCAACCATTAAACTGTGTGTGCACACATGGACACACCTGTGTGCCTACTTCACCATAACATCAGGCTCAACCATTAAATTGTGTGCACACATGTACGCACACCTGTGTGCCTACTTCACCATGCTAACACCAGGCTCAACCATTAAACTGTGTGTGCACACATGTACACATACCTATGTGCCTACTTCACCATGCTAACACCAGGCCCAACCATTAATCTTCGTGTGCACACATGTACTCATACCTCTGTGCCTACTTCACCGTGCTAACATCAGGCCCAACCATTACAGACACTGTGTGTGCATACATGTACACATACCTGTGTGCCTACTTCATCTGCTAACAAATTAAAGGAGAAAAAGCATATGATCATCTTGATAGATGCACAGAAAATATTTCCTAAAATTCAATATCCACTCATTAAGTAAACAATGGGTATAAGCAAGAAAGAGACTTTCCTTAATCTGATGGGGATTGCCTACAAAAAGTTAGCCCCCAAAAAATTGTATTTAGCAGAGTAAATGTGTTCCCCTTTGGGATAAGAAAAAAGTTAAGGATGACCCCACATCTATTCAATGCTAGTCCTGGTCAGTGTAGCACAGTTAAAAAAGAAAAAAAGAGAAAATATAAAATGGGGGAGGAAAACTGTCATTATTTGTAGAAGACTATGATAGTGTTTATAGAAATCCAAATAAATATGTGAATATTCAAATTTAAATATTCAGTAAGGTTGCTGGATACAAACCAATTTATTTTAAAATAAAAACAAAAACTGTATACCGCATTCCTATGCACCAGAACAAACAAGATAAAATTTCTAAGACCTCATCAAAATAGCATTTTAAAATTCTGGGAACATATCTAACAAAAGTATCTGAGAATAAATCTAACAAAAGATGTGAAAAAACTTCTACATGAAAAATTTAAAAATTTAATATTGAAAAGATGTCAACTCTCTGCCTAAAGGATCTATGGACCTATGGATTTGATTAAATTACAATCAAAGCCTCAATATGTCTTTCCGCCTCTTGGTGGAACTTGATCTACCGATTTTAACATTTCTATGGAAATGCAAAGGGACACACAGGGAGTGAAGAAACTCTAGACGATCCAAATGGGGAGATGGGCTTTTTCAGACCATCAGAAGCCACGCAGACAGGTGCGTGAAGCTAGCACAGAGAGAAGTAACCCCCAAGCAGCACGAGGGGCCAGAAACGGATGCAGGCATGTCTCAGCCCTCCGTTCCTGCAAAGACAGCCCTGCAGAGGAGTAATCACGGTCCTTGCAAGTGAAAGGAGCTGGGACAAATCAATATTCAAATGGAACAGAGCAAAACTGGGTCCTTACTTCATATCACATGCAAAGCCAATACTGGATGGGCAATAGACTGGTGTAGTTTTAATACATTCTAATCCGTCATCCCTGGCTGTGTTACCTGGGCACACTGGGACTGGCAGTCACCCTCGTTACGAACCTAAATGTAAAAAACACAACTCTAAAGCTTTTAGGATACATTATGGGACAAAAGCTTGACCTTAAACACAAGCATAAAACACAGGGAAAGCGCTTACACATTAAAGTAGAATAGAATTACTTACTTCATCAAAAGAGACCATCAAGACTGAAATACTACACCATGGAGATGTTTGAGAGAAGGAACGTTCCACACACAAACATGTTTTAAAAGGACTTTATCCTGAACGTTTAAAGAATTCCTACAAATCAGTAAGAAACAATAGAACAGGAAAAGGGCAAAATCCTCAATAGGCACATCACAAAAGATGCTAACCAAATCGCCAGTAAGAATATGAAAAGGTGTGCAATTTCATGAGTCATGAAGAAAATGAAAATTAAAAACAGAACTTCCATGTAGAATCCAGCAATTCCACCTCTGGGTGGGTGTGTGTGTGTGTGTATATATATATATATATATATATATATATATATATATATATCTCCAAAGGCATTGAAATCATCATGTTCCAGACACATCTGCACACCCATGTTCACTGCAGCACGATTCACAATAGCCAAGATATGGAATTTACCTACATGTCCAACACAAAATGAGTGGACAGGCCGGGCACGGTGCCTCACGTCTGTAATCCCAGCACTTAGGGAGGCCAAGGTGGGCAGATCATCTGAGGTCAGGAGTTTGACCCGGCCAACATGGCGAAACCCCATCTCTACTAAAAATACAAAAATTAGCCAGGGATGGTGGTACACACCTGTAACCCCAGCTACTCAGGAGGATGAGGCAGGAGAATCACTTGAGTCAGAGACACGGAGGTTGCAGTGAGCCAAGATCACACCACTGCACTCCAGCCTGGGCAACAGAGTAAGAATCTGTCTTTAAAAAAAAAGGTCGGGGGAGGTCAGGCACAGTGGCTCACGCCTTAATACCAGCACACTTTGGGAGGCTGAGATGGGTGGATCATCTGAGGTCGGGAGTTCAAGACCAGCCTGGCCAACATGGAGAAACCCTGTCTCTACTAAAAATACAAAATCAGCTGGGCATGGCAGCAGGTGCCTGTAATCCCAGCTACTCAGGAAGCTAAAGCAGGAGAATCGCTTGAACCTGGGAGGCAGAAGTTGCAGTGAGCTGAGATTGCGCCACAGCACTCCAGCCTGTGTAACAAGAGCAAAACCTGGTCTCAAAAAAAAAAGAAAGAAAATGTGATATACATACACCATGAAATACTACTCGGCCTTTAAAAAAAAAAGAAGGAATCCTGCCATTTGCAATAACATGGGTGAACCAGGAGGACATTACGGTAAGTGAAATAAGCCACAGAAAGACAAACAACACGTGATCTCACTTATATGAGAAATCTAAAAAACTGAAACACACAGAAGCAGACTAGAATGGTTGTCACCAGAGGTTAATGGGTGGAAGAGGTAGCGGGCATGTTGGTCAAAAGGCACATGGTTCCAGTGGGACAGGGAGAGGAAGTTAAGAGACCTACTATGCAGCATGCCAACTACAGTTAATAACACTGTATACTTGAAAACTGGAAAGAGACTGTAAATGGTATCACCACCCAAAAAAAAAAAAAAACACACACACACACAAATACATATGAGTGGTAAGGTTTTGTTAACCAGCTTGATTTAATAATTCTGCAATGTACACATCTATCAAAACATCACACTGTATCCCATAAATACAACTTTTTAAAGGGGGAAAGAAAGTTAAAGCCATGATATAATACATACCCACAGGAATAACCACAACAAAAATGCGTAACAGTGTGGACTGGAGTGCAGGGCAGCAGGAAACACCTCATCTAAAACTCAACCCGACTACTGTGCAATCCACCCCCAGAACTACCCCCCGAAAATCCACACAGATGCTAACCAAAAGCCCTATATAGAAATGTTTACAGCAGCACTATTCACCACACACACACACACACACACACACGCACAGCAACCCAAGTATTTGACACTGGGGAAGGAATGCCTAAGCTGTAGTGTATCCATTCAATGGCTCACAACACCAAGAATAACTGCTGCTGTACAGAGCAACACGGATGCATCTCGAGTATCTCACAAGACAGAGCGCAGGAACTATGGTCATGTTTATGTAAGTTTCCACACCAGGCAAAGCTGTATTACTTCAGGATACGCAGACAGTTCATAAAACCGTAAGAAAAGAAGAGGTAAGGGGGTGCATGCTGCACAGTCAGGGAAGGTAACTTCAGGGAGCCAGCCGAGCCGGAGCTGACGCTGGGCTGCTGAGGCACCCTGTCTGCACCCGACGAGCCCCGGGTTGTTTCTGGGTATTCCACTGCATACTTGGCTGTGCGTCTTTCTGTACACATAGCACATTCTCGAAGCTTACAAAGGTTAAGAACCTTGCTGAAGTGGCCCATGACCAGCTTGTTTTCATCCAGCAGACACGGAGCACAGCTCCACGGAGCACGCTGTGCAGGACCTGCTGGCCTGCGAGCCTGTGAAAATCTAGTCCGAGGAACATGAACAGCTATCACATAAGGCAAAACGTGAGAAACGCCATGAGAAACATATAAGGTTGGTAGAGGAAAAATTAGACATTTGAGCCAGACCCTAAAGAGCTGCTGGTAGCATCTGAACACTTAAACTCGAGACATTTGGAGTAGAAGGAACAGACCTCAGCATCCCTGAGCACGATGGGCAGGACAGGAAGTCACAGTGCCTGGGGCTGCTCTTCAGTTCCCGCCTGGCAGCTGAACCACAGGCCCTGATGGCAGATGGGGAGGAGAGGAGAGAGGGCTGCCCTACATGGGCCCTGCCCAGCCAGAGGGACACAGGCAGAAACAGGAAGGCAGGTACCAGAGCACCACCCTGGCCCAAACGTTTTTACTGCTTTTTCTTCACTTTAATTCTTTGTTACTTTTTCAAAACAAAAACTGAAGTGTTGAAATTTTGGCCCAATGGAAAGTGGGATGAAAAACAGACCCCACATGTTTGGAGGCAACTTTCCCTGCCCCATGACCTGTGATCACGACGTGGATACAGGATCACGAGGCAGATGGGAGGCACCAGTCAGTCGCAAGACTCCATTCACCAAAATCTATGACAGCCCAGGTGTGGATTTCTGTCTCTCAGCCTCCATTTCAGAGAAAAATAGGCCTGTATAAAACTAGCATCTGTAGAGAGATCAGGATGGGTTGAAGCAGAAGTTAATATATGGCTTCCCAGTCGAACCAAACAATTAAATCTCTGCCAGAAATGGGGGATTGATGCCCTCAAGCCTCTCAACATCCTGCCTGGCGGCCCCTCCATCTGCCAGGCTGCAGACCGCCTTCCGACAAACTGCAAACAACATTATGACAGATGTGGAAATGTTAGCTCACAGCCACCACCGAGAACAGGGCTCAGAAGGCCTGAGAACAATATTTAATGCACTGGATTGAAGAATACTGAGCAGACAGCGTGTATACCAAATTATAAAAGGAAGCAGATTTAGAATGAGTATTTTCCATATATACTACAAATTTTGAACCTCTAGCCACTATAGAATTGGTTTAATAGGTATTCAAACACTTTAAAACCCAGACTGAAAAATAATAGAATTCCTAAATTCAGTATACCTCCAGGTCCCTTTCATATTACACATTATAAAATCTAATCTGTGTGTAAGTGGCTCTAAGTAGAATTCACTTTCAGAAGCAGCACCGTGCCTAAACTAGGTAATCGCGTAAGGCACAGAAGCCCGAGTGTCGTAGGACGTGGACACCAGGACTGCCCTGTGCCACTGCTGTGCCTGGTGCCCTTGGAACTGCATGGCCCAGGGCTGCCCTAACGGGTGCAGGGTGCCTCCAGGGCGCGGAGGAAGAAACTAATAAACCAGAGCCCTGGAACAAGGACAGGAGACTATAAAACCACCCACATTCTGACATAACTCAGTTTTAATTCCCTTTCCAAATGCACCCCTCCGCAGCTTTCTACAGCTTTCACATAAAAGCAAAGCCTCATTTTCTTTTAGAACAGTGTAACAGAGTTGGGGGAAAGGACGCGAAACCCACCGCAGCCAGCTCTGCTCTTTCTGTATTTTATGAATCCATATAAATAATATGTGGCTTGCCTTAAATGTTTCAACTCTGGTAACATCTTGTCAGTGAATACCCAACATATTCTGAGATCATTTATTTTAATAAAGCCTCATGACTCACCAACTACCAAAGCCTTGATTTAATTCAAGGATCAAAGCATAATTCCCATTTTCTCATGATGAAACTGTTTCTAAGAGAGAAAAGTAGTGAACACATTGACTGTGTCCATGTTCCATCTGGATGGGGCCGAGAGGCTGAATTCTGCCGTCGGCCAGTCCTCAGATAAGGAGAAGCCCCAAAAATCGAAAGGGGAAAGGTTGTGGGGAAAAGGAAACACAGGCGAAGGACTGTCTTTGCTATATTACCAGACATGGTAAGCAGAGTCACACACAATGGAAAAATCACTCTCCTGACAGTCTCGCCTCCATCCACAGATGACGATTCAACAGGTTTTTACAGCAGTGGTCCTCTTTGTTCTAGGTGAGCAGGAGAACTTCCACTGGGCTTTTTCCCAAAAGAATTCCAATCATCTTGAAAGGCAGTTATTTATGAGTCACCTTATAAGGTTTAGATTATTATTTTTTATATTTTTTTCAGCTCCTCTGAGTTCTGACCTTAGCAGCTCAAAGAAAAATTCAGCACCTCACAGCCCTCCTCCGAAACCCCCAGTGAATGGTTTTTCTAGCGCTCTCAGTAAAAATCCCACAAACAAAAACTAAACTCCATCAAAGCGCACTTCAAGTCAGGGTACCGATGCCCTTTCGCAGCTTAGAAAGAACTCATCACTCAGGATGAAAAAATGCAAGATAAAAGTGGGGGTCTCCTCACCCCGGCTCTGCCCACACTGCCTGGCTCCGGCTCCCTACCCGGTCCCCCTGCACCAGGACCCTGGCCCCTGCAGCGCAGGCCCCACAGCCAGGGCTGGGAGCAATCGACCAACAGCACCCTCCCCTCCTGCAGCCACAGGCAGCTGCCCGAGGACCGGAGGCAGAGGGTGACCACTCTGAAGCTGTGGGACGCCTCCCGCCGCTTCCTCAATGACATGGACTCCTGGGCAAAGGTCTCTTTCTCCACCCGCCGGGGGCCAAATAAGAGCCCTTTAGGTAGCCCTTGCCTCCTCATGACCAACAGCAAGGATGGAAATGGCTGCGGCCTGCATATCATCGGGGAGCTGACTCTGGGGGTGCATTCCGGTTTCTACTCCGCCATAGCTTTCCTCGGGGGAACCTGAAGCACTTTCCAGAGAGGGCCTGGTCATTCCCCCTTCACTACTGGGGTTGGGAGGCCAGTGGATTATCCTCACAGCACAGATGAAGACTGAAGGCAAGAGACGGGCAGCTCCCGGGAGAGGCGCTGGGCCCAGAGGCAGCACGGGCTCCTGCCAGCCCTCAGGAGGCCTCCCGCCAGCTCACAAGGCCCCACACGAGACAGGCCTCATGGGGCAGTGGACAGCCAGGCGCAGTGGCTCACGCCTATAATCCTAACACTCTGGGAGGCCGAGGCAGGCGGATCACTTGAGGTCAGGAGTTCGAGACCAGTCTGGCCCACATGGTGAAACCCCATCTCTACTAAATGTAGAAAAATTAGCCAGGCGTGGTGGTGCATGCCTGTAGTCCCAGCTACTCAGGAGGCTAAGGCAGGCGAATTGCTTGAACCCAGGAAGCAGAGGTTGTGGTGAGCCAAGATTGGGCCCCTGCACTCCAGCCTGGGCAACAGAGTAAGACTCCATCTCAAAAAAAAAAAAAAAAGGGCCGGGCGCGGTGGCTCAAGCCTGTAATCCCAGCACTTTGGGAGGCCGAGGCGGGTGGATCACAAGGTCGAGAGATCGAGACCATCCTGGTCAACATGGTGAAACCCCGTCTCTACTAAAAATAGAAAAAATTAGCTGGGCATGGTGGCACGTGCCTGTAATCCCAGCTACTCAGGAGGCTGAGGCAGGAGAATTGCCTGAACCCAGGAGGCGGAGGTTGCGGTGAGCCGAGATCGCGCCATTGCACTCCAGCCTGGGTAACAAGAGCAAAACTCTGTCTCAAAAAAAAAAAAAAAAAAAAAAAAAAAAAAAAAAAAAGAAGAAGAAGAAGAAGAAACAAGTAGTAGACAGGGATGACAGTATTTTCTAACATGCAGCTTGGGTGACAACTGCCCTTACGTGTATTGAGAGCATAACAGAATATTTAGCCGGGCGTGGCAGCGCATGCCTGGGGTCCCAGCTACTCGGGAGGCTGAGGTGGCAGGATTGCTTGAACCTGGGTAGCAGAGGTTGCAGTGAGCCAAGATCGTACCGCTGCACTCTATCAAGCCTGGGTGTCACCAAAAAGAAAAAAGAGAGAGAGAGAGAGAGAGAGAGAGAGAGCGCAAGAGAAAGTATAATGGAAGCTAAAATTTCTGAAACATGTTTCTAATAGATTTACAACAGTCCATCTGTCCTCTGTCACCCTCACACTTAAGCATATGTGTCAGATGCACACACATACGTGGCAATCAGAGAGAGCTGTGCAGCTCAGGGGAGCAGGATCTGGGTCCACACAGCCCATTTTTCAGGGTACAGAAAAGTAGTTTCAACGCACTGGTCTGTACTCAGGGGACTTGGCAAAAGCGCCCCTTCAGATATTCACATCAATCACAGTACACACAGTACACACACAACTTTACCCCACTTTACAGGAAACTGATGTTCACTTTACAGGAAAGGCCACAAGCCAGAAATCGGCTGTGCTAGCCTCTGAATCCAGGTCCACCTAGTACCCCTCCTTCAACCACAAGCATCCTCCCAGCAACATAGGAATCCCGTGACATCCTGAGAGGTGTCATCTAGTTCCTCTTGGAACATTCAGTGAGTGAGAAGAGGCTGTCTGTCCCACGGGGACGTCCCTTGCAGCTGGTCCTCAGAAGCCATGGCCGGAGCACTCCCTCTCTAGCGCCCAGGGCAGCCCTTCTCAGCCTGGGAGTATCCAAGTTCCTCCAGAGCCTTCTCTTTCCTTCAACATCCCCAGCTGTCCGCAGCTCTCCCTGAGGGCCACTGCTCCCAGGCCTCTCAGGACCCTCGATCACTTCCTTTGGCCGTTTCTCGGTGTGCTCTGTGAATGCACCTCAAAGCAGGCGGTCCGGAAGAAAATCGGAAGCTCCACGTGCAGTCTCCACTGAGGAGGAGAAGAGGCATGCACAGCCCGAGAATGGACATTGATGAAGGCATCACACACACAGGCGGGGACAAACCCAGGGCTTTCACACGAGTCGCTAAACGTGTATCTGCATTTATGCAATTGACAAGAAAAATAAAAGGGGAAGGAAGGAACGGAGAAGGAACGCAAGGGAAGAGGGGAGCAAGGGAGAGAAAGCGGAGACTAAACGCAGGACTTTCCAAGTGTCTCTGTCGTATTTTACCATTTCCACAATCTACCGGCATGTCACCCCTTCAAGGCTGGGGTAAATCATGAGTCATTCGTCTACCTTAGTACCTGTCCTTCCCAACTTTGTCGCATCAGCAGACGCAGTAATCACACCTTCTCAATCTCCATCCGACACACTGACAGAAATGACGAACAAGAAAGGTTCAATCACTGAGGCCCAAGCCTCACTTCCGAGGGGACCTTCCTCTAGGTTGGAAGAAGAACAAAATAATTCTCAGGATATGGGTGGCCGCAGACTCACCTAGCATGAAAGACCACACAGGCTAGGCATGATGCCCATGCCTGCAATCCCAGCACTTCAGGAGGCCGAGATGGGAGGATCACTTTAGCTCAGAAGTCTGAGACCAGCCTGGACAATATAGGGAGACCCCATCTCTACAAAAAAATAAAAATAAAAAATGAGCTGGGTATGGTGGCACACGCCTGTGGGCCCAGCTACTCAAAAGGCTGAAGTGGGAAGACTGCTGGAGCTGAGGAGTTCGAGGCTACAGTGAACTGTGATTATGCCACTGCACTCTTCCCCGGCAACAGAGTGGGACCCTGTCTCCAAAAACAAAAACAAAAGCCTACGTATGAGTCGCTTTTCACTGTTTTACTTAAAAGTGGACAAAGGGCATAAACTGTCCTTTGTCAGTTTGACAAAGTAATGAAACAGTTTTGACAAAAGTAATGAAACTGGCCCATAAACATAGGTAAAAATGTTTAACTACACTAATAACCAAAAAGTAGAGTTAAAACAATGAAATAGTCAAGTGTCTACTTAATTGCAAAGATATTTTTGAATGGCAATGCCCAGGGCTGGCAACCGTGCCAGGAAAAGTCTCCCTCAGACCCCGTGAGCAGGCACGTAAAATGGGATGACCTTCCCAGAGAGCAATTTCACAAAACGTGCCAATACTCCTCAACATTATTTATTATTTATCCAGTTACTTAGATCACTTCCAGAAACCATATGATAAAATAACCAGAAATCTGAACAAAGATTTATACACTGTCTCATCATATTAGTTATAATATTGAAAAATCAGAGACAACTTAAATGCCTAATAGCACAAAAGTGGTTAAATTATGACACTTCCCAGTAACAAAATATATGCGTGTATTTCCAAAGAGTCTCCTGAAAAAGGAGTTGAGCTCAGGAAACATGCCTGACGGCGAGGAAGCCATGTTCGCTCACCATAATTGGCCCTTTCTTTCTAAGCAGTTGGAAGTCAATTATTTGAAAATTCTAGCTCCTTCATGACAGACGCTGTGCTGAGGTCCCTCTTCCCAGGCAGCAGTGCCTCAGGAAAAATCCCAGCCATAATCCTGGGAACGAAAAATATAAAGAGGAAGAGAAGTTAATCTCAGAACTTCAAAAAGACCCGCACTGAAATCCTCGACTCTAAAGGACACTTAACTACCCCATGTGCAGATTTTTTAGAATATGGCTTACAAAAAAGGTTGGACTTTCTCATTTACATGGATCCCAGACCCGTCAGAAATCTCTGAATTTGCTCTCTTAGTTTACAAGAAGAGTCCTTGGGCAAGGCCAGCAGGCTCACAGCGACGTGGACGTGAGACTCCCGCCTCTGGACGTGGGCTTCCTTGGGCTTCAGTCAGGTGTGAAGTGTTGTGGCAAAAACTTCCTGCCATAAAGATCAGAAAAGGCTCCATGAAGTCCTTGAGGCCCTCACTCAGGCCAAGGGGCAAAGTGCGGAGGCCTAGACCCCGTATGGAAATCACGTAAGGCCCATGCAGAGGGCCTGTGTGAGGCGGTTCTAAGTTGTGAATGGACAAAACAAGAATTGCAAGGCAACAAAACCCTACAATTACCGTTCCTGCATGAAGTTCTCACCCATCCGGGACCCTCCAGGGAGGCTGCCAGGCGAGGAGGGGAGATGGTCCCCTTCCCAGCTGCCAGCCACCCCCACACCCTCCCGCTTCCTTCTGTTCCCGGGCCCCTGCACCATGCACCCAGCAGCAGTACCAGCAAGCGCCAGGCTGCATCCCTACCTCAGAGGCCCAAGCTCCGGCTCGCTGGGCCCTTTCTCTAACCATCTAGATTTTAGTAACTCCAATCTCATCTATTTGCTCCCCAACCCTAGGGCAGCGGCTGCCTCCTGCAATCAAGGCTTCCTTTCGCCATTTCAGCCCCTCGAACTCCCGTAAAACCAATTCCCTACCTAAATCTCCTTGGTGGAGATACCTGGTGTGTTTTCTGTCTTCTTTACTGGATTCTGGTGGATACACCTTCTCATGCTCCAATTCAAAGAGAAAGGACACACATAAACCAGAAGCAACAGACACCACGGAAAGCAGCCGTGCCCGTCCTGTTGTTTGGCCATGTTGGGAGGCTGGACGGTTTGTGCTGAGCAGAAATCATGACTACAAGCTACCCCTCTCTTCCCTCAGCCCACATGCCACTTTGGAGACAGCCCTGAGTTCAGGGAACCTTCTGCAAATGACTTCACCTCTCAAGCCTTCAATTTCCTCCCTTGAAACTCAGACCAAAGCAGTGCCAACACCGCAGTGACTGCTGACATCTGGGGTGAAATGTACCGCCCCCCGGCACTCACTCGTGAAAAAAGATCCTTCACACTAAGCAAGCCAGCTCCCTGACTAAAGCTCTTCAGACGACAGTTTGAATCCCTTCACTGTCTCAGCCATGTACCTTGAACAGGTTCCAATGTAACATGCCATCTTTTTAAAGACAGGGCTTCTTTAAAGCCAGCTCATGAGCAGAGAGGGTATCGCCGCCCTCAATCTGGATGCTGCGTTCTAGTCACACAGCCGGAAGCCGACAGCCAGGGTCTCGTGCGTTGGTTTCGCAGCACATCACAGTCAGGTCAGATTTTGCCTTCAATCAACTAAAACCTAAACGTGTTTCCATAAGCAGAAGAGGTGCCAAACTGACACTGCCTCATTAAGTGTAGATCTTCCAGAGTACAAAGAAAGCCCACCCTGCATCTTAGCGATTCACCCTCTCCCTCCCAGGAGGGCTGCAGGCCCAAGGCCCTTGGGAGAGAATGGCACTGGAGACCGGCGTGTTGCTGAAACAGCCCCAGAGAAGCTGGCTCTGGAGCTGCACTGGTAGCTTCCACACGGCATGACACCCAGCCCGTGCCTGCTGCTACCTCTTCACCTATTACCTGCTGAAAAGTGTAGACTGTACACTTACCCAATTCTCCAATGACTTCAGTGGAGAGGACTGTAAATAAGCTGGAGAGTCAGGCACAATGGCTCACGCCTATAATGCCAGCACTTGGGGACGCTGAGGCAGGAGGATCGCTTGAGCCCAGGAGTTCAAGACAAGCCTGGGCCACATAGGGAGACCCTGTCTCTACAGAAGAATTTAAAATTTGGCAGGTGTGGTGGCATGCACCTATAGTCCCAACTGTCCTCAAAGTCTAAAAGAAAATATCACTCTAGAATTCCATCCCTAGGAAAAATATCTTTTAAGAAAGCCAAGTGAGGCTGAGCATCGCGGTTCACATCTGTAATCACAGCACTTTGTGAGACCAGGTCAGGTGAGTCACCTGAGGTCAGGAGTTCAAGACCAGCCTGACCAACATGGTGAAACCCCATCTCTTAAAAATACAAATTTTGCCAGGCATGGCGACACATGCCTGTAATCCCAGCTACTTGGGACGGTGGGGCAGGAGAATTGTTTGAACCTGGGAGGCAGAGGATGCAATGAGCCAAGGTCACACCACTGTACTCTAGCTTGGGCAACAGAGTGAGATCCTGTCTCAAAGAAAAGGTATTTTCAGACTAACGAAGTGAATCTGGCCCCAGCAGACCATCATGAGAGAAAATTCTGAAATCTTCCAGTCCAAGTAGTGACCCCATATGGAAGTTCTGAGGTGCAAAGGGAAAGGGGAGCAGAGAGACAGAAGTATGCCACCAGCCTGGAAGGACAGTGACTGTCAAGAGCGAGGAGAGACATTGGGGGCCACAAAAACAAGATCAAACCCTGTACACAGCAGTGCTCACGTGTAAGAAACAAAGGGATGAAATACTTTCCAAAGGCTTGAATTGTCTAAGTAAAGAATAAAGGTCTCGATGGACATTATACTTTTTTCAGTATTCCTACTGTCATTTCTAAGAACTATTGTAAGAGAAAAACAGTACACTGCTTTGAACATAGTAAAAGGGAAGAAATTAAATATTTTCAATCCACAAAAAGGCATGTTAAAAAAAATAAAACAGTACAGGAAGGACAGATAGAAAACACAAACTAGATGGCAGACTTAGGCCTCGATGACTGTGAGTAGACTAATTGCTCCGACTGAAAGACAATAATCATCGGACCGATCTGTTGCAATCCAGCGACAAGCTGTTTACAGGAGACACGTGAAATGTATAAAAATACAGAAGTGTTGACTTATACAAAAGGACAAACAAGACCAACACTAACCACGAGAAAACTGGTGCAACTATCTGAGATTAAACGGATGGAAGCAACAGTTTATTAGGAGTAAAGGGTCACTTTACAACGATACAGACCGCAGTTTACCAGGAAGATACATCAGGTTCACATTTATACGACATAACAACGTGGTCTCAAAATATAAACGAAGCACAAATGGACAGATAATTATGTCTAAATATATCTAATAAGAAGAATTAGACATATTTACAATGATGGTGAGAAGTGTTGATAGACCTCTCGGTTATTGATAGGAATAGTCAAAAAAAAATCAGTAAAGTGTAGATGATTTGTACACCACAAATAAAATATTTGACTAAATGGACACATATAAAATGTAGCACCAACAGCTGTAGACACACATCGTGTTCGAGTATGCAGGGAATAGCTACAAAACTGACCACGCGCATGCCCAGAAGGCACAGAGCGGCCGAAACTCCGAGCTCGTGCACGTGGCCGTGCGACCCACACCGTCCACAACACGAGGGGGCGCCGTTCGCACATGGCAATGGCTCCCCCTACAGACGTGCGGCACCTGCTGACTCGTCTTCTGATCAAAATGCAATTAAGAAATCAAAAATAAATCCCAGAAAAAAATCTTCCATGTTTAAAAATTACACTCTTAAATAACAAATTAATCAAGTCAAGATAAAATGCAGAGAATGAGTTGAACTGAACAAAAATACTATATATCCAGCCAGGAGTGGTGGCTCACGCCTATAATCCCAGCCCTTTAGGAGGCCAGGAGTGGAGGAGCCAGGAGTTCTAAACCAGCCTGGGAGACCTCGTCCGTCTAAAATCAATCAACCAATTTTTAAAACCACTCTCTATATATCCAAACCTGTTGAATGCCACTAAGCAGTCAACATTTCTAAACGCTAAGTGCACACATTCAAAAAGACAAATGGCTGAAACGAATAAGCTAAGTACTCATCTCAAGAATTTCCCCCTCAAGAATGGCGGGAAAGGCAATAAAACAAACCCAAGGAAAGCAGAAAGAAGGAAATCATAACATTACAAAATAAGCTGGAAGCCAGGCATGGTGGCTCACATTCATAACCCCCAGCACTTTGGGAGGCCAAGGTAGGAGGATCACTTGGGGCCAAGGAGTTCAACACGAGCCTAGGAAACATAAGAAGATCTATGCCTGGCTAATTTTTGTATTTTTAGTAGACATGGGGTTTCACCATGCTGGCCAGGCTGATCTCAAATCAATCCTGACCTCATGATTCGCCTGCCTTGTGCTAGGCCTCCCAATGTGCTGGGATTACAGGCATAAGCCACCGCACCCAGCCAAAAAAAAAAAACTATTTTAATAAGCTGGGCATGGTGGCACATATCTGTAGTCCCAGCTACTCAGGAGGCTAAGTGGGGAGGATTGCTTGAGCCCAGGAGTTCAAGGCCGCAGTGAACCATGATTGTGCCACTGCACTCCAGCCTGGGTGACAAAGCAAGACCTTGTCTCAAAAAAACAAAAACAAAAACAAAAAAGAGCGAACACACAAATCTCAATGTCAGGAATAAAAAGAGAACGTTACCACAATCCCACTGACTTAAAAAGATCACAAAAGGATGTTACAAACAACTTTATACCTATAAATTTGAAACGTAGATGAAATAGACAGTCTTCTTAAAATGTTAACTTACCAAAACTGACTCAAAAAGAAAAAAAAAAAAAAAAACAAAAAACAGAAAACCATTTTAAAAGCTTACATCAGAACTTAAAAAAAATTTTTTTTATAAACAACACTTTAGGATTCCATGGCTTCACAGACAAGTTCTACCAGGCATTTGTGGAACAAGCTATTCCCAACCTGGACACAAACTCTCTGGAGCTCAAGAAATGATGTGAAGCCTAAAACTTCCCCAGAACCAGGCATGTGAGCTGTCAGCTTTAGGGCGACTTCTTGTGGCCCTGCTGCTCTGGAAATGCACCAGTTAGGATAAATGGGGAAGGATGGTGCTAGGAGCCAGTTCTCCATCTGGCTTTCCATGAGCCTTCTCATCTGAGGGATGCCCCAGAATAGAGGAGTGTAAGGTGGCCTCATGATTAGAATGATACTCAAGACCAGCATGAGAGCACGGGTGGCTCCTCTACATCCACACCCCTCACACATAAGTCCATCCGCTCCCCGGCGGCCTTACATGCTCTTCAGGATCAAGGGGGCAGGAAGTCGTGTGCATGGCTGTGGGGGCTCCTGATGACATGGAGACGTCATGAATGCTGCATATAAAGCAATATACAAAAATAATGTTTGTTCTTAGATACCTGCCAAATAACAGGCTAAAAACTTAAATTTTTTTTTTTTTTTTTTGAGATGGAGTTTCGCTCTTGTTACCCAGGCTGGAGTGCAATGGCGCAATCTCGGCTCACCGCAACCTACGCCTCCTGGGTTCAGGCAATTCTCCTGCCTCAGCCTCCTGAGTAGCTGGGATTACAGGCACGTGCCACCATGCCCAGCTAATTTTTTTGTATTTTTAGTAGAGACGGGGTTTCACCATGTTGACCAGGATGGTCTCGATCTCTCGACCTCGTGATCCACCCACCTCGGCCTCCCAAAGTGCTGGGATTACAGGCTTGAGCCACCGCACCCGGCCAAAACTTAAACTTTTTTAAAGATGCCTCTTGGGACACATCAAAACAATGTCAAGTACTTAAAAGAATCCCAACAAAAGATGGTCAACACCTCTACAGGGAAAAGTATGTAACTTTATTCAGAGAAATTAAAAAAGACCTATCAAAACAGGAGATATGCCACGTGCACAGACCAGAAGTCTCAATTCTAAGAAGATATCAACTCTCTCCAAATTGATGTATAGGCTCAATGCATTCCCAATCAAATACCCCCCAAATTTTTTTCCTTTGAACTCAACAAGCTAATTGTTAAACCTACAGGAAGAACAAAAGAACAAGAATAGCCAAGACATTCTCAAGAATTCAAGTGCTTCCTTCACATGATTTTTTATAAAGCCCTGGTAATGGAAGCAAACATAACATAGTGTTGTTGGGCTAACCAGTGACATCACCCGATCAATGGGATAAACAGAAAGTCCCAAACAGACCTACACGGGTCACTTGGCCTATGACAGAGCACTGCAGCTGAGGAAGAAGGATGAGCTTTTCACAAACATCTACTAAGACAACTAGATATCCACATGGGAAACCAGATCCCTACCTTAAACCATACATGAAGTTTATACAAAACTTAAATGGGAAAGAAAAAGCATAAAGCCTTAACAGATAATATAGGAGTTCGCCTTCACGCTACCAAGGGAGAAAGAGAGTTCTTAAACAAGACGGGAAAAAGCGCTAACCTTAAAGGAACAGACTGATTATCTAACCTCATTAAAATGCAGAATGTCAAAAGTCTCCACAAAGAACATGAAAAAACAAGGCTCCCAGTGGAAAGATTCTGGGATTTGGTTTTGGTTTTGGTTTTCTAGAGACAGGGTCTCTCTGTCACCCAGGCTGGAACGTGCTGGTGCGATCTCAGCTCACTGCAGCCTGGAACTCCTGGGATCCAGCCATCCTCTTGCCTCAGCCTCCCAGGTAGCTGAGACTGCAGGCATGCACCACCATGCCCAGCTAATTTTTTTTTTTTTTTGTAGTAGAGATGGGGTTTCACTATGTTGCCCAGGCTCGGAGGTATTCATAATACATATTCAAAATATATAAAAGCTTCTAAAATCGGTAAGAAAAACACAACAGAAAATTGGGCAAAAGAACAGGCTCTAAAAAAAGAAGAAGATACACGATTACATTATATCTTCCGCCTGTTTATGTGTACCAGAATACATGAGAATGTTCGTTTCTCCCAGGAGTTCAAGACCAGCCTGGACAACATGGCAAAACCCCATCTCTACAAAAACATACAAAGAAAAATCAGCCAGGCATGAAGGCACCCGCCTGTGGTCCTAGCTACTTGGGAGGCTGAGGTGGGAAGATCACCTGAACCTGAGATGTTGAGGCTGCAGTGAGCCATGATGGTGCCACTGCACTCTAGCCTGGGTGACAGAGTGATACTCAATCTCTAAAATAAATAAATAAATAATGCTGATTTCAACATTGTTCAGCCATAGAATGCATAAGTAAACTGTGATATAAACACGAAATGAGATATTACATAGAAGAAAACAACATATATTCACCATCTGATTCTTTTTTTAAAAAAGAATTTAAAATGGTTATTCTATGCTGACGGCATACCTGAATGTTTTTCTCAACCACCTGATTCTTATCAATACAATACTGAGAAAAGAAGCAACACACGCACACATGAAAAACGGAAGTACAATTCTTAGAGAGGCACACATAGGCAGGAAAACCATGAATGAAAGAGGAGAGGCTGGGCACAGTGGCTTCTGCCTATAATCCCAGCACTTTGGGAGGCTGAGACAGGCAGATTGCTTGAGCTAAGGAATTCAAGACTAGCCTGGGCAACATGGTGAAGCCCTGTCTCTACAAAAAATACAAAAAATTAGCTTGGTGTGGTGGTGTGCACCTGTAGTCTCAGTTACTTGAGAAGCTGAGGTAAGAGGGTCCACTGAGCACAGGAGGTGGAGGCTGCACTGAGCTATGATCATACCATGCACTCCAGCCTGGGAGACAGAATGAGACCCACCTCAAAAGAAAAGTGAAGAAATAATTACTGCCAATAAAAGCAAAGTATTTTCTCTTGAAGAAAACGAGTAACTGTGATCAGGGTGGGACACAGAAGGGACATCCAGGGTGCTGAGATATTCTGCATCTTGACTGGGCTGGGGGCACGAAGATGTTTTTATCAACACCGATGGAATTGTAAATAGATGTTTTTATAAACACCGATGGAATTTTAAACAGATGTTTTCTGCACTCTTTACTTCCTAATTTAAGAAAGAAAAAAAATCAAATTAGACTAGAAAGGAGCTTCTTAAACAAAACAGCTAAATGAAAAGAGCATTTAGACCATTTTCTATAGGACATGAACAATTATTAACACCAAAAGAGGATTTCTGTATAATTATCTAAACCTCTAAGGTAGCAAGCCAAATCCTATACTCCAGCACGACATGCCTAAGTGCCCAATTTAGATCTGTCACACCAAAACAGGGAGGATTTCATCCTCAAATCCTCTTACACGTTTCACAATTATTTCAGTTTCAACCTCTGACCTACCTGGCTTTATAAAGCTCAAATGAAATGCAAATGTTTCTATCAGAGAAAAGAGAAACTCTAAATCTAGCCTTGTAAATGAGCTGTCTGGGGATCATGAAAGCTGAACTCTTCCAAACTTTAATCTGTACTATTAATGTGATACACCAATGTAATCTTAAATATTAATGCTGTGTGTAAGTTGGAAAGTGAAACTCCACTGGGGAAGAAAATTAGGTTCAGTGAAAGAACAACTCATTAATACATAACAACTTATTAACAGTAAAGAATCAACCATCATGTCATATAACAGTTCGGTTAAAAAAAACAAAAAAGAATCAACCATCAGGCCGAGCACAGTGGTTCACGCCTGTAATCCCAGCACTTTGGAAGGCTGAGGCAGGCAGACCACTTGAGGTCAGGAGTTTGAGACCAGCCTGGCCAACATGGTGAAACCCCATCTCCACTAAAAATACAAATATTAGCCAGGGGTGATGGTACATGCCTATAGTTCCAGCTACTGGGGGGGGGGGTGGCGGCTGAGGCAGGAGAATCGTTTGCACTCAGGAGGCAGAGAATGTAGTGAGCTGAGATGGTACCATTGCACGCCAGCCTGGATGACATAGCAAGACTCTGAAAAAAAAAAAAAAAAAATCAGCTATTCTAACCTACTTAATAAAAGGCGATCCCATCATATGTCCTTCATCTCTCTAGCACTTTCCTTCATTTTGCCCCTTCTATATCATACTTAGGGGGACCTCCACTTCCAGGAGAAGATGGACTGAGTAGTGACAGCCCAGCCCTCCCACCACACACAACTAGAAAACTGAAGACAACACATAAAACACTTCTTCAGACACTGAACAACGTGTCATAGAGGAACGTGGTCCCTGAGGGAGGGAAGACAAATGAGGTGTGCCCCATGACACAGGAGCTTTCTGTGTGGAGCGACAGGGGCCCATGCAGACCATGACAGTCACCAAGCTGAGGAGAGAGAGATCTGAGTTCATGGCAGCCAGAACGAGAGGGGCAGGTAACAAGGAGGAGACAGCCACGCGGAGGGGCTCCAGAAACAGCTGGGCCCCTGGAGTCCCTGGCTGAATGCAAGGCAGGGTGTGCTGCTGGTAAGACTGCAGGAGGCTAGACAAAGAGCAACCACAGGGGAAGCGGAAGCAGAACAGGGTGAGAAACATTCAAGCTCCAACGAGGAAAAATGAAGGGACCTCGCGAAGCCCCCACGACCCTCAGCAGAGACTCAGAAAGACCCTCAGCAGAGACTCAGAAAGACCACACCTTTAGGCACAGGGCTAAACTAGACCAAAAGTAAAGGCTTCTCTAGACTAGAGGTCACCAAATTCTTTGCTGTAAATGGGCAGATAAGTATTTTAGGCTCTGTGGGCCATACAGGCTTTGCCTCAACTTCTCAACTTTACTACTGTCACATGAAATCAACATAGACCATCCACAAACAATGGTACTGTGTTCCCTGTGTTCCAAAAGATGTTATTTATAAAAGCAAGCAAGGGGCCATAGTTTCCCAATCCCTGACCTAGACCTGCTTTTATTCATTCATTCATTCTTTCATTCATTCATTCATTCATTGTTTTTGAAACAGAGTTTCGCTCTTGTTGTCCAGGCTGGAGTGCAATGGCTCAATCTCAGCTCACTGCAACCTCTGCCTCCTGGGTTCAAGCGGTTCCCCTGCCTCAGCCTCTCTAGTAGCTGGGATTACAGGCGCTCGCCACCACACCCAGCAAATTTTTTGTATTTTTATTAGAGACGGGGTTTCACCATGTTGGCCAGGCTGGTCTTGAACTCCTGGCCTCAAGTGATCCACCTGCCTCAGCCTCCCAAAGGGCAAGGATTACAAGTATGAGCCACTGCACCAGGCCTAGACCTGCTTTTAGAAGACAGAAAACAAGCCCTGTAAGAATGCCCCTAGTCCTGTATTCTTCCTGCCAGAACAAAACTCAACACTGTTTAAATGCAGAAAACAAAACACAGATGCTCAACAACGTAACACTATGTCCAGCATCCAATCAGAAATTAGTAGAGGTAAGAAAAAGCAAGAAAGCCTGATCTGCAACCACAAGAAAATCAGTCCATCTAGACCCAAAACTGAGACTGATGAGGAAATAACAGACCTTTAAAACGATCTTTAAAATGATATTACAAATTTGCTCAAGGATTCAAAAGAAAGCATGAATATGAAGAAAGAAATCCAAATGGAACTTAATAGAGAGAAAGAAACAACATCTGAAATTTCAAAACACATCGGATGAGTCGGGTTAAGAGCATGGTAGGCTGTGGCTCACACCTATAATCCCAGCACTGTGGGAGGCCGAGGCAGGAGGATCACTTGAGCCCAGGAGTTCAAGACCAGCCTGGGCAACATAGTGAGATCCTGTCTCTATAAAAATAAAGAGTATGTTAGATACTGCAGAAGAATGGATGAGAGAACATGGAGACATTACAACAGAAACAATTCAAATGAGTCACAGAGGAAAAAAAGGTGGAGGGAATGGGGAGCCTTAGTCGGACAATATCAGCATCTAAAATAAATGTAAGCAGAGCTGTGGAAGATTGAGGAGGAACGGGGGAGAGATAGGAAAACTGGAAAAATGATGGCAGTACATTTTCCAAAATTTTAGTGAAAGGTATCATCCTACAGATTCAAGAGTGTCAACAAACCACAAGCAGACTAATCACAAAGAAAACTGCACCAAGGTACATTGTCATCAAACTGCTAAACTCCAATGACAAAGAAAAAATCTTTAAAGTACCTGAAGAAAAAAGAATATTACACACCAGAGAACAAAAGACTGACAGCAGACTTCAGGAACAAGGCAAGCCTGAGGCAACAGAACGTCCTTAAAAGTGCTAGACGAGGCATAAAGGTGAAATAGGGACAGTCTCAGACAAACGGCTGACAAAATGTGTGGCCACACGACCAGTACTATAAGCAAAGGGAAAGTTCTTCAGACTGAGGGAAAACGATACCAGACCCAAGCTCAGCGCTACAAAAAGAATGAAGCCTAGAAACAGAAATACGCGGGCGGGTGGGATGCGGCGGCTCATCCCTGTAATCCCAGCACTTTGGGAGGCTGAGGCAGGCAGACTGCTTGAGGCCGGGAGTTCCAGACCAGCCTAGCCAGCATGGCATGATCCCACCCCTACTAAAAATACAAAAACATTAGCTGGACATCGTAGCTCATGCCTGTAGTCCCAGCTACTCGGGAGGCTGAGGCACGAAAACTCCTTGATTCTGGGAGGCGGACGTTGCAGTGAGCCAAGATCACACCACTGCACTCCAGACAGGGCAACAGGGTGAGACTCCGTCTCAAAAAAAAAAAAAAAAAAGAAAGAAAGAAAGAAATAGAAGTATGTGGGTCAACATAAAAGATATTCTTATTTTTTAATTTATTTCTAAGATAATGGACTTTAATAATAGCAATGTACTGTGGGGTTTATAATGTGTAGAAATAAAATGTATGACATTAATAGCAAAAGGATGGGGGAACAGGATACCCCCATCTTCTATAAGGTTCTTATATTACATGTAAAGTTGTATAATATCATTTGAAGGTACACTGTGATAACTTAAAGATGTAGCATTGAAAACCTTAGAACCATCACCAAAAAAATAAAGAGGTATGTATAGGTTGGGCATGGTGGCTCATGCTTGTAATCCCAGCACTTTGGGGGGCTGAGGCAGGATCACTTGAGGCCAGGACATATCATAACCCTGTTTTGTGCCTTGTTTTGCGTTGTTTGTGCTTAGTAACATTATCTGGGACACCTCTCCATAACAGCGCATATAGAGTGACCGCACCATCTTCACTCACGGCACCACACACTGGGCTCTTCATTACAGTCAGGCAGTCCCAGGGGACTTCCCAATATTGCCCTGTTTAATCCCTACAGCCGCGCTTTGCAGAAGGAGTCTTCGACCCACCTGACTGACGGAAACACTAAGGCTCAGCCCAGGCGCAGACAGCTAGAGAGCCGAGGAGCCAGCTTGCAGCAAGGTCAGTCGGACTCCAAAGCCCATTCTCTTAGATAAAACTGTTGCCTCTTCAATTCTTAAAAAAGGCAAGCGAAGTTGTCTAACTCTATGCAAGGAGGGACTTTAAACCAATGAGAAACTGCCAGAAAAGCTGCACCCAGAATTCAGCAAGAAGCAGGGTCGACCCCGGGCGCCGAAGCTGTCCGAGCGCCAGATGCGGCTCCTGACTCACCCCGTAACAACCAAAAAACTTGGTAAGGTTGGCTGGCTGTACAAACAGCCTCGGTTTACTCAACTGTAACAAAATGTGCCTGCTAGGGCCTTTGTCAGGATTAGAGACATTAATCCATGTTTTAAAATGTTTGCGAATTATAAAGAGACACAAAGTACAGAGCGAGACAGCTCCCGCGCCCACGCCTCGCTCCCGCTCCCAGACCTGGGGCTCCGCCCCCTCCGCAGGCAGAGCCTCTTCCTCCCCATCCCAGATCTGGGGCTTGGCTCCCTCCATGACAGTGCGGCTCCCTCCACCACATTCTCCCCTGCCCTGACTCCCTCTCCTGCACTGGCTCCTTCTCAGAGAAGACACTGGTTTACTGTGGCCTCCTCGAGTCACCAGCCCACTTTGCTCCCCCCACACCCCAAACCCCCGTGGTGTGTGACCACCATCTCCCCTGTCCCTTTGCCTTCTTAGCAATTATTCCACGGCAATTCAGCTTCTACCAAGCTCCCTATTCCACCAAACATCTCACAAAGTCAATCACGAAACAAACAGTTACGGAGAATCTCCCGTGTAACAAACACTGCCTAGTATTATCTGTACAAGTCTCAAGGGTAAGGAGTGTACGGTTTTTTCTATGAAACTTTCAAGATAACATACGTTCCAGATGTTGGCAAGCATGTGGAGGCACTGGGACTCTCACACGAGGCTAGAAATCCTTGTACCATAAAGACATACAGGCTTACATTCACTGCAGCACTATTCACTATAGCAAAGACATGGAATCAACATAAATGTCCATCAATGACAGATTAGATAAGAAAATGTGGTACATGCAAGAAATCAGCATATTAAAAAAAGAAAAAAGAAAACATGGTGCAATATATGATATGGAATACTATGCAGCCGTAAAAAGTAGGATCATGTCCTTTGGGGGAACATGGAGGCCGTCATCCTTAGCAAACCAACACAGGAACAGAAAGCCAAACACCACCCGTTCTCACTTACAAGTGAGAGCGACATGAGAACATACAAACACAAAGAAGGAGAAAACACACACTGGGGCCTACTTGAGGGTAGAGGGTGGGAGGAGGGAGAGGATTAGAAAAACAGCTACTGGGTACTAGGCTTAATACCTGGGTGACAAAATAATCTGTACAACAAACCACAGCGACACGAGTTCACCTATGTAACAAACCTGCACATGTACCCCTAAACCTAAAATAAAAGTTGTTTTATTATGAAAAAGTAATAACAAACTAAGAACAGTATGGTAGTCTCTCCTAGGGCTGAACATTTGTATTCTCTGTCTCCCAGCAATTCCACTCCTAGGGGTCAACACCAGAGACATATTAGATATATGTTACCCAAAGGACATGCGAGAGAAGGTTCCCTACAGCACAAGTTTAATAGCCTAAATGCTGGAAACCATCCAAATGTCCATCAGCAGGGGAGTTACCTGTGGTCCAAGGGAGCGACTGAGCATGGCTGCTAGAGCAGCATGGATGGATCTCACAGGCAATGCTGAGTGAGAAGCCAAAAGCTAAAGTGCAGTCACACGACCCTGGACGTCAGGGGCAAGGCTTCCTGGGGAGGGGTGGACAGCGACGGAGGGGCACAGAGGATCTTCAGGGCGGGCGGGGCTGTTCGTTCTCGATCTGGGTGCCTCACTTTGAGGCAACTCACCCAGCCCTTCAGATATGCTGGGCATCCTCAGACAACAGTTGCTTAAGGAAATTTAAGTGAGAGTCTTCTTTGCAGCCAAAAGAACCTGACTAAAACAAATACTTTGATTTCAAAACAAAAAAAGAATACAGAATTGTAAAATTTTAAAATATTTATTTATTTATTTATTTATTTATTTATTTTTAGATGGAGTCTTGCTCTGTTGCCCAGGCTGGAGTGCAGTGGCATGATCTTGGCTCACCACAGCCTCTGCCTCCCAGGTTCAAGCGATTCTCCTGCCTCAGCCTCCTGAGTAGCTGGGATTACAGGCACACGCCACCATGCACAGCTAATTTTTGTATTTTTAGTAGAGATAGGGTTTCACTATGTTGGCCAGGATGGTCTTGAACTGACCTCATGATCCGCCCACCTTGGCCTCCCAAAGTGCTGAGATTACAGGCGTGGGCCACTGCGCCTGGCCTATTTTTTTAAATTAATTAGTTTATTTATTTATTTTTGAGAGAGGGCCTCACTCTGTTGCCCAGGCTGAAGCACACTGGTACAATCACAGCTTACTGCAGCCTCAACCTCCCTGGGCTCTCAGGTGATTCTCCCACCTCAGCCTCCTGAGTAGCTGGGACCATAAGTGCCACCACCATGCCTGGCGTTTTTGTTTGTTTGTTTTTTGAAATGGAGTCTCACTCTGTCACCCAGGATGGAGTGCAGTGGTGCAATCTCGGCTCACTACAACCCCCACCTCTTGGGTTCAAGCGATTCTCCTGCCTCAGCCTCCGAAGCTGGGATTACAGGTACCCACCACCCCACCCAGCTAATTTTTGTATTTTTAGTAGAGACAGGGTTTCACCATGTTGACCAGGCTGGTCTCAAACTCCTGATCTCAAGTGATCCACCCATCTCAGCATCCCAAGTGCTGGGATTACAGGCATAAGCCACCAAGCCTGGCCTTAATAGCAAATCATATTGATGCCTAAGATAGATATAAGTGCCATCTCCTGCTGTACTTCCTACTTCCAAAAGGGCCTTCCTGTCACTTAAGTTGGGCCCCATCTACACACCTTCCTTCCCTCTACACCAACCAGCCAACCCTTCCCGTCCTTCACGGTCCAGCTCAGGCCCTGCCTGACAGAGAATCAGCAGATACTCAGAGAATATCACCAAAATATCAGCAGTGGCATCTTGGTCCATCCCTGCGGCTACAACAAAAATATCTGAGACTGGGTAATTCATAAATAACAGGAATTCATTTCTCACAGTTCTGGAGGCTGAGAAGTTCACGACCAAGGGGTCAGCAGGGTGCGTGGGGGTCTGGTGAGGGCTGCTCTAGGCTTTGATTGTACTGCAACCTCATGTGGCCGGGGGCGGAGAGGCAAAAAGGGCCCAGCTAGTGCCCTCCACCCCTTTCAGAAGACACCAATACCACCCATAGGGCAGAGCCCTGTGGCCCAATCACCTCCAAAAGGCCCCATTTTTTTTTTTTTTTTTTTTTAGATGGAGTCTCACTCTGTCGCCCAGGCTGGAGTGCAGTGGCGTGATCTCAGCTCACTGCGACCTTGGCCTCCCAGGTTCAAGCAATTCTTCTGCTTCAGCCTCCCAAGTAGCTGGGACTACCTATCAGCACGCACCACCACGCCCGCCTAATTTTTGTTTTAGTAGAGATGGGGTTTCACCATATTGGCCAGGCTGGTCTCGAACTCCTAACCTTGTGATCCACCCACCTCGGGCTCCCAAAGTGCTGGGATTACAGGTGTGAGCCACCACGCCCGGCCTGGCCCCATCTCTTAATATGGTTTCACTGGGGACTTAAATTCCAGCATGAATTTTGGAGGGACACAAACATTGAAACTATAGCAAGGGATGCAGTGGGATTTTATGTAAATTTTACTTTCATGATGTTTTTCTATAGGTTGTTTTAAACATTTTACAATGATGTGTTATTTTGTAATCTGAAGGAATAAAAACAAGTTTTCAAGGAAGTGGGTTATTCCAATTAAAAAAAAAAAAAGTTAAAATGTTGTTCAAGTATTAAGACCATTTTCAGTCTAAAGTTTTACTTAAAGAACAAAAACTCCTGAGGAGCCAGGTACAGGGGCTCATGCCTGTAATCCCCGCACTGTGTGAGGCTGAGGAGGGAGGATCACTGGAGGCCAAGAGTTTGAGACCAGGTTGGTGGTTGTGTGCACCTGTGGTCCCCGATATGAGGTGGCAGAATCGCTTGAGCCCAGGAGTTCAAGACTGCAGTAAGCTATGATCGCACCCCTGCACTCCAGCCTGGGTGACAGAGCAAGACCTCGTCTCAAAAAAATAAAAAATAAAAAACTCTTCAGGGAAAACATTCATGCCTGCTGACCCAGTAAAAACACATCTTGGTGAAAAGAGCTGTGTGAATGAAGTAAAAGACTGTATAGTGGTTCTCTGGAGCCTGAGCCCTGAGGCCAAACTGCAGGTGTGACCCAGGCTCTGCCACCTGCCAGGCCAGACCAGCAACAGACCAGAAAGCACGGAACGGTCTACTGTGGATGCAGGATGGCAGCCCACCTGATGAGGCCACCTGTGCCAACGTGAAGCACCTTCAGGACATCTGCAACAAGGCAGGTGATAGTCACACCTAGCTGAAAACTACATCTGGATCTGGGCAAGGACTTACAGAAAATGAAGAAAAAATCTGATTTAACTTTTTGACAGTAGTTTCATTTTGATATGTCTTTAAACTGCTTGTGCAATCTACTTTTTTTTTTTTTTTTTTTTGAGACAGGGTCTTGCTCTGTTTTTGAGATGGAATCTCACTGCTACCCAGGCTGGAGTGCAGTGGCGTGATCTTGGTTCACTGTAACCTCTGCCCCCCAGGTTCAGGCAACTATTCTGCCTCAGCCTCCCGAGTAGCTGGGACTACCTACAGGCACGCGCCACCTGTAGGTAGGTAGCTCGCAGGTTCAAGCAATTCTCCTGCCTCAGCTTCTTGAGGCACTAGGATTACAGGCATGTAGTCCCAGCCACCACAACCAGGTAATTTTTGTATTTTTAGGAGAGACGAGATTTCACCATATTGCCCAGGGTGGTCTCAAACTCCTGACTGAAAGTGATCCACTCGGCCTCCCAAAGTTCTGGGATGACAGCCGCGAGCCACTGCCCCTGGCCTTGTCTGATCTACTTTTAAGGATAAAATAAAAAGTTCTCCAAGAAAACACCAAACTGAAAGGTGCTCACCGTGTACTGGGGAGGCTGCCGTGACCACCCAGCTCCTCAGCAGGGAGCACGGGGTAGCAGGAGCAATCGAAGGCCAAACACTGAGGGGACAGGATCAGCCATCGTTTCAGGCCACACTTTCAACAGATCCCACCAAAACATTCTGTACGTTTCCACAAGCAAACACGTGACCTTTGGCTTTCCAAATGCCTGGTGTATCTTGTTTTTCTCTCCCACATCCAGTTAGGAGCCTGTGTGCCACCCTGCCTCCTCCTGCACCCAGGCAGTCACCTAGGTTCTCAATTTTGCTTCCAGGGGCTCTTGGGTGCCAGGCCTGTCACTCCCAGCCCAAGCAGCCACCAGACCCTCATCTCCTCCTACCCTCAGGATATTCCCGGCCGGGCGCGGTGGCTCACGCCTGTAATCCCAACACTTTGGGAGGCCAAGGTGGGTGGATCATGAGGTCAAGAGATCGAGACCATCCTGGTCAACATGGTGAAACCCCGTCTCTACTAAAAATACAAAAAAATTAGCTGGGCATGGTGGCGCATGCCTGTAATCCCAGCTACTCAGGAGGCTGAGGCAGGAGAATTGCCCGAACCCAGGAGGCGGAGGTTGCAGTGAGCCGAGATCGCGCCATTGCACTCCAGCCTGGGTAACAAGAGCCAAACTCCTTCTCAAACAAACAAAAAAAAAAGATATTTCCCACCCCACCCCATGCTCCTCCCTAACACACACGCGCACTGACAAATATACATGCACTGACACATAAATACATATGCATAAACACACACACATACACACAACATAAACACACAAGCATACACATACTCACATGTACACACACCTACACATACACTTACAAACACAAACACATACACACATAGTCATACATACATATTCGCATGTATGCAGTCTCTCACACATACACATATTCACACATACAGTCACACACATAAAGACACGTACACATTCAGACACATATACACACACTCACACATCCCAGTCTGCAGCCACAGGGATCTTTGTAAAATACCATCTTGGGTCAGGTGAGGTGGTTCATGTCTGTAATCCCAGCACTTTGGGAGGCTGAGTTGGTGAATCACTCAAGCCCAGGAGTTCAAGACCACTCTGGGCAACATGGTGAAACCTTGTTTCTACAAAAAATGCAACATTTAGCCAGGCATGGTGGCGCATGCCTGTAGTCCCTGCTGCTCAGGAGGTTGAGGAGGGAGAATCACCTGAGCCCAGGGTGGTCAAGGCTGCAGTGAGCAGGGATGGCGCCACTGCACTCCAGCCTGAGTGACACAGTGAGACCCTGTCTCAAAAAAAAAAAAAAAAAAACTAAAAATAAACTAAAATAAAATGCCATTCTGATCATGTCACCACCCTGCTTTAAAAGCTTTCTTTTGTCCTTAAGGTAAAATCCAAATTCCTGTGGCCTTATCAAGCCAGTCAGGATCTGTCCTGCCCAGCCCCCAACCACAGACCTCTTAGCTCTTCACTTCTCAGGTCTCTGCTTCCGTCCGGACTCAGCAAACAGTTACTGATCACTTATTGCCCGCTGGTCGCCCTGGGAGCAGCCTCGGACACAGCAGTGAACACAGAGCCCCTGTTCTCTACACAACACCCTAGCGGGCAGACAGAACGAACACGCAGCCAAGTGCTGGGGAGTGGCAGTGTGGGACAGGAATGGCAGCCACTGAGCGCCGGACAGGCATAGGCTGGCTCCCACAGCGCGAGGGCAGACCCCTCACAGGAGGCCCCTCACAGGAGGTCCCCAATGGCGCTCCCTGAAGACCCCGCTCACTCACCTCCCAGCTCCTGCATGTCCCGTTTCCTCAGGCTGAATATTCCGCCCTCTCCCTTCGACTCTGCTTCGGCTACTGGCTTAGAGCTCCCACCTCAGGAGGCCTTTCTCCGCCAGGCCCATCCAGCCGCCACCAGCACAGTCATCTCTCTGCCCTGATAGACTGGTAAACGCCTTCAATGCAGGAATCACACACTACGGTATCACCAGCACTTAGCCCAGCACCTGGCACAGAGAAGGAGCTCGATAGCTGATTGCCTCAATTCTGTATTTCAGTCATTTGTGAATTCATTGTCCACCCTCTGCCCTGCTCCTCCAACCGCACCACCTAAGCACACAGATCTTCGTCTCAGCCACCATGGACTCCATCCCACCCAGCAAGGGCTCAGCCAAGTCTCTGGTGCAGAACAGATACCATCTTGAGGGCCAGCAGCAGAATTCCCGAAATCGCTGCCTTGTTCTTCAAGGGCCGATCATGACCGCACTGTGCTTTTACTCAGCTGTGTATAAGAATGCTGTTTTTCTCTAATAAGATGTAAATTCCTACAGGGCCACAACCATGTCTTCCATCCCCTACACCCCACGCAATCCCACGTGCAGTGCCATAGATGTAAAACAGTGATTTCCCCACAAAACGCTGACTCATGCTGACACTTATCTTTAGACAGCATGAGCTGACTGTTCAGATAGCCCGGGTCTGTGCATTTCACCATATGTAACGTGTACCTCAGAAAACAATGAAGTCAGCCATATGGCAGGGTTGCTTTCCCAAGTGGCCAGGGTTAGCCGTTCGGAGGCGGAGGCTCCCTCTGTGCATGCCAGGTTTGAGCCCATGATTAAATAAGGACCATAGAGCTGCTTTCCCATGGCAGGGGAGGGAGTGGTAGCAGGAAAAGTGGGAAGGGCAGAACGTGCCATGGTGAGGAGCTGTACTGGAGCTCTCTCTATGCATCCATGGTTTCACGCATACACAGAGAAACAGAGATAACCCAGACACAGCGAGCGCCATCCTCTCTCTCCTGCTCAGAGGGCCAACAGGCGATGCGTGCCACACCACGGGCAATGCACGCAGCCCCAGCCCTACATACACACGTGCTTGGCTTCTCAACGCCATTCTCCACTAACAGGAACCGGGCTCCTTGGAGAAAAGGCTAATTCCAGGACTGGGGCAGGGAGGGCAGAGGGAGCTTGGGCCCTCTCGTTGTGCTGGAAAGTCAGGACATGCTCCTAAACTGGCATTGCAAAAAGGCAGCTCACTCACTCAGCAAGAAAGGCCTTGATTGTAATGGATCGAATGAGCATGGCAGTACTACGGCAAAGCTCTGTCATGTGCTTCTGACGGGATTCACTGAAAAAGGCGCCTCATTACCCAAAATGCCTCACCTCAGTGAGAATGAGGAGAGACTAGACAGCTCAAATTCAGGGCATTCTACAACACGCAAGGCCAACAGATTCACAGACGGCAAGGTGAACGGCAGCTACCAAGGGCTGCGGGAGGGGAATGGGTAGTGGGTATTTAATGGAGACAGTTTCCATCTGGGAAGATGGGAAGCTTCTGGAGGCGGCTGCTGGTGACGGCCGCACAAGCAGGTGATGTGCTGGCTGCCAATGCACTGTGCGCTGAAAGACGGTGGAGATGGTACATTTCACCATAATTAAAAACAAATCAAGGTCAAGAAAGTCTCAAAAGGGCTGAGAGACTCCTTTAGATTAAGGTGGGCGACATAGACACGACCACCAAATGCCACACGTGATCCTGGGTGAGGGGCGGGACATAAGGAAGGCACTGCTGGCCAGACAGCAACATCTGACCTTCCCGAACTACAGAGGGCCAGCAGCACACAGCGATGACACATGTCCTGACTCTCACAGCTGCACGGTGCTGACCTGAGAAAATGGCCTTCCCCTTAGGAGACGGACACAGAGTTTCGCAGTAAAAGGGGGCAGCGTCTCCAACTCGGTCTGAATATGCCAACGGAGGGCGACAGTAAACAAGGCGAGACACCTGGGCAAAGGCTAGGCGGAAGCTCGTGATGCTATCCTTACAGGTTTTCCATCAGTTTCAAATTATACCAACATTTTAAAATACAAAAATGACAATGAACATACCTCAAGAACAATAAACGCAGCTGAAAAAACACACCAACAGCTGAGTAAAATTAAAACTTGTTATCAGCGACTGTCTGCTCTTTACCTGTTTCCTGTTCTGCCTCGAAAGGCATGAAAATTCTCTGCAGAGTCACACCTACCAGTACCTGACAAGTTTAAGGGTTTCAGGCTTTTTTTGAGACAGGGTCTAGCTATGTCACCCAGGCTGGAGTGCAGTGGTGCAATCATAGCTCACTGCAGCCTCAACCTTCGTGGCTCAAGCCATCCCCTTGACTCATCCATCCAAGTAGCTGGGACCACAGGTGCACGCCACCACGCCTAATTTTTTGTATTTTTTGTAGAGATGGAGTTTCACCACATCACCCAGGCTGGTCTCAAATTCCTGAGCTCAAATGATCCACCCACCTCAGCCTCCCAAAGTGCTGGGATTACGCCCATGGGCCAGCGTGTCCAGCCTAAAACACAGTTAAGCATTGACATGTAATGCCAATATTTACTGAAAAGGCATTTTCCATTTTATTAATTTATTTATTTATTATTTTTTGAGATGGAGTCTCACTCTGTCACCCAGGCTGGAGTGCAGTGGCATGATCTCGGCTCACCGCAACCTCTGCCTCCTGGGTTTAAGCGATTCTTGTGGCTAAGCCTCCCAAACTGATGGGATTACAGGCATGTGCCACCATGCCAGGCTGATTTTTGGATTTTTAGTAGAAACAGAGTTTCAGCATGTTAGCCAGGCTGATCTCAAACTCCTGACCTCAAGTGATCCGCCCTCCTTGGCCTCCTAAAGTGCTTGGATTACAGGCGTGAGCCACTGCACCTGAGCATTTTCCATGTATTTAGATTTAGAAAAAGGTATCAAACTTCAGCTGTCCTGAAACAAGTATTGTAAATAACCAAAGTACCTTTTTATCTTTTTAATTGATTGATTGATTGAGTTACTGATTTATTTTGAGACAAAGTCTTGCTCTATCACCCAGGCTGGAATGCAGTGGCATGATCTTGGCTCACTGCAACCTCCACCTCCTGGGTTCAAGCAATTCTCATACCTCAGCCTCCCAACTAGCTGGGATTACACGCACGCATCACGACGCCTGACTAATTTTTGTATTTTTAGTAGAGACGGGGTTTCACCATGTTGACCAGGCTCATCTTGAACTCCTGTCCTCAAATGATCCTCCCACCTCAGCCTCCGAAATACCTTTTTAAAGTCATTTGAGCTGGGAGCAATAGCTCAAGCCTGTAATCCCAGCATTTTGGGAGGCTAAGGCGGGCGGATCACGAGGTCGGGAGATCAAGACCATCCTGGCCAACACGGTGAAACCCCATCTCTACTAAAAATGCAAAAATTAGCCAGGCATGGTGGCACGGGCCTGTAGTCCCAGCTACTCCGGAGGCTGAGGCAGGAGAATCGCTTAAACCCAGGAGGCGGAGTTTGAAGTGAGCCAAGATCGCGTCATTGCACTTCAGCCTGGTCACAGAGTGAGACTCAGTCTCAAAAAATAAAGTCATTTGAATAAGAGGAGGACAGAGCCAGAAACCTGGAGCACACCTCCGGTGTATAATCCAAGTGCTATCTTGTTAAAACTCTAGCTCTAGAATGCCACGGGGTGATAATGAGGAGGAAATGTTCTTACCCATTTCAAGACTCTTTCACAGTTCATTGTTCAAAACGGAACACGGCATCTTTTTTAAAGAGTTCTTTTTAATCTAGGGAGATGCTCTCTTTGTGCTTCTGAAACTCATGTGAGACTAACTAACGAAAAGTATAACCACTTCAAGAGCAAATAAAAAGAGCGGAACTGTACCAGCCAGCCAGTCCACACCAGACCCACAAGCTCCGCCCTCTGGAACCCACCCACCTCACATTCTATCTCTACCTTCTTTAAATCGGTAGAATCCATGCTCTGTCGTCCATTCCTACTGCAGTTGCCTCTTTACTGGCTCCCAGAGTTTCTTTCTTTGCTGTTTTTATTGAAGCAGGGTCTCGCTCTATCACCCAGGCTGGAGTGCAGCGTCGCAATCCTAGCTTACCACCGCAGCCTCAACCTCCCAGGCTCAGCGATCCTCCGGCTTCAGGCTCCTGAGTTGCTGGGACCACAGGTGCGCACCACCACATCCAGCTAACTTTTATTTATTGTAGAGACAGGCCCTCACTTTGTTGCTTAGGTTGGTCTGATCATGGGCTCATCACGTAGCTGTGATGGGGAGCTGCCCCAGGATCCCAGCTAGGGAACTGTTGTGCATAAATTTGTGTTTAAAAATATCTTATTGTCTGTGGATGGAGTAGAGGGATGGGAGAGGGGTGAGACAGACTTCTGGAGAAATAGGAGGAGGCCTGATGGTGGTTGTGTGGCCACGTGTAAGGCCATTGCCCTTCCAATCACACAAGCACTTGTGTGTCTCATATGAGTCTCAGCAACCACAAAGAGCATCTACCTAGATTGAAAAAAATGAAATAAAATATTTTTAGATCCTCCCAGTGCAGCCTCCCAAAAGCTGAAATTACAAGTGTGAGCCGGCATGCCCGGCCCCAGGGTTTCTCACCTGGATTAGCACAACCCCCCCACTAGGTGCCCCCACCTCCAGTCTTGCCCTCTCCAATCCCTCCACTCCATCCACAGCCAAAAAGATATTTCAAAACACAAGCGTATGCACGACAGTTTCCAGCTGGAACCCTGGGGCAGCTCCCCATCACCAAGTACATGCAGTTGCTGGCTGGCAGAAGTTTAATGCTGGTCAGTGGGAACAATTTCTTTCACACGTGCAGTTCAATGCAAATGATTGACTTAGTTAATATTAAATCAAGAAGCTCCCAGTAATCATGTCATTCTCCCCTGTAATTACTACGCTTGATGCCTACACCTGGGCGTTGTACTTCGGTACTAACATGCCTGTGGGTCTGTCTAGGCAGCAACGCCCTGGAGAGACAGGACGCTGCCGTGAGCTGTGCACCGTGGCTGAACCTCCAGCCACCTCCTCCTCACCGCAGAGTGGACGTTCCTCCACTCCCAGCAGAAGAGCTACTGGGAGGGCATCTCTCCCTCTGGAGGACAGAAGTCTGAAGCAATAGGAGGCCCTGATGGGGACTACGTGGCCACAGGTAAGGCCACTGCCCTCACAGTCACACAGGCTCTTCACAAACATCCTCCCAGCTCCAAGTGGAGACCTCAACAGTTCCTTATGCAGACAGCAGGAGCGTGCAGTTATGGTGCTTTATGTTTCTTATCTCATTTCATTTCAAGGCCCTGCCTGACATTTCTGACCAGCCACCTGATATCCTTAAGCCCTTCTTCCTGATTTAAGGATGAGGCCCACCTTCTTCTAACGAAACGTCTGGCAGCAGGGCCCCGTTATAGTCCGAAAGATTCGTAAAGACCCCAAAGAGCTTTTTAATAAGTTTCATCTATCAACATGGTGTGTATTGAAGGTTAAAACAGAAAAAAAATAATTGATATATTTTTGAATTCATTCAAAAATCATAAACTTACTATATATTCAAATATATATTTCTACAGATAACTATATTTTCAAAAACTGTCAGTTATCACTTGTCAGGTGGCTTTTTTAGGTTTTTGCCAATCTCTTTAATATCTGGCTTCACAGAAGACAACTGGATTCTCACGTTTGTTTCCACATTCAATCTGTTGGGATACGTCGTTTTGGGTGGAGTATGTGAGAAAAATCCGGCCTCACAACGATACATAATTTAAAAGGGCAGGAGTGTCAGAATATCCAAATAATTGAGAATATTCTTCTTTGATATTACAACAAAATTCAGTAAGCAGTAGTTTCTTAAAGCTCTGTTGAAATCTATTTGAATAAAATAGTTAAACTCTCACTATGGGCAACATAATGAGGCCCTTTCTCTACAAAAAATAAATAAAAAATAAAAAAAAATCTAGGTGTGGTGGCTCGTACCTGTAGTCCCAGCTACTCAGGAGGCTGAGGCAGGAGGATCACTTGAGCCCAGAAGGTTAAGGATGCAGTGAGCCATGAAATAAACAACAACAAGAAAATACACACACACACACACACACACACACAGCCCCCCAGAACATCAGGCGGGCCATGGTGGCTCTCACCTGTAATCCCAGCACTTTGGGAGGCTGAGGCAGGCAAGATCACCTGAGGTCAGGAGTTCAAGACCAGCCTGGCCAATATGGCAAAACCCGTCTCAACTAAAAATACAAAAATTAGTCAGCTATGGTGGCAGGCACATGTAATCCCAGTTACTCGGGAGGCTGAGGCAGAAGAATTGCTTGAACCTAGGAGGTGGAGGTTGCAGTGAGCTAAGATCATGCCACTGCATTCCAACCTGGGCAACAGAGCAAGATTCTGTCTCAAAAAAAAAAAAAAAAAAAAAAAAAACCACCTATCCCAAGCCTTACTGGTGAACTTCTCGTGCCCTATTGTGTTAAAATTCACTGGTCTAACATTGACTGGATCTTTTACCTATGGATGATTTTGTAATATCATGGATTGGTCATCTGGAAATATTGGTTCACTGAATTACACAGATGTTCCAAATGTGAACACATTTCATTCTAGAGTATTAATTCCATTCATTAATATCACCATGGATCTCACCAGAAACATCTTTAAGTCTTGGGAAGCTGCCAGGCTCACAGCAGCAGACACAAGTTTTCCAAAACTAATTTTCACTCGAAGGTTCAAATTTCATGACTGGCAACAAATACTGTCAGTTGTATTCCTTGAAGTGATAGCTCACTGAGTTCATTTGCAAGGACACATCTGCCGAGTACACAGGCCTGAACATCCAGACGCAGCCTGTCGGTGACTCCTTTGGGACATGCTGTGTCTATGAAGGCAGCAGATGCTCCTCCTCCAGGCAGCCACTGGGCCTGGCCTGCAGCAAAGGAGCAGCACACAAAGTCTCAAAAAGATGTGTGCTTAAGAGTCAGGATTCAGTCAAAGTCATCATTTTCACTGCTTTATTACCAAGGACATTCTCTCCAAGTGCATGGCAAAGAAATTAGGAACTATTAGTACAGCTTGGCTTGGCTGTCTTGACTCATCACTTTTGTACCGTCAGTGCAGAAATCCACAGTGTGGAAAAGGCCAATGGTGTTCTATTACGATGGAAACAGTTTTGACCTCGTGGATCTCTGCAAAGGGCCTAGGGGAAGCCCCAGTGCACAAGCACCTGCCCTGAGCAGACTGAGCATCATTCTGCCTGCCGAATGCTGGTCTGCTGTCTGCTTTAGACCCCACGACCTCTTCACATAAATTTTTCAGTTGAGACATGATGATAGATACAGTTTTGTTTTGAACTAAACTGTGTTTCTCCCTCGACATGTTCCGCTTCCTCTCACTGCTAGCCATGTAACTAACGTAACTTGTGGCAAGCCATTCAATTAAAACCTCAGGTGCCTCATCAATAACATGGAGGTAACAGTCACTAGGCAATTTATGATGCTGTTGAGCCATAAAGATAACTTTACACTGATAAAAACAACTATGTTATACTTAGATTAAAAAACTACCTATTTTTTATCAGTCTATTTTCATTGAATCCCTACTATGTGTCAAGCACTACTACCCTATGGACCAGCATAGACTAGACTAGGTCCCTGCTTTGTGATGAAAAGCTCACACTTCCAGCAGGAAGTAGGGAAAAAAACATCAGAGAACTAAAAAGCCATCACGAGGGATTATAAGTGACAGGGTGGCTCCTTCAGATGGGGTGATGGTGGGCCTCTCTGAGGAGGGGACCTAGATGCTGAGCATGGAAGACGAGAAGGAGCCAGGTGTGCAAAGTTCAGGGGAAGAGCATTCCAGGAGTTTCTATCCAAGAAACAGAAAAGACAGGTAGGGGCCAAACAATGAAGGCTTATGTGAACCAGGGAGAGGAGTCTGCGTTCTACTTTAAGCACAGAGAAAGCAAATGGAGACCACCAGTAAGGAAGTAACAGAATCTGATTCACACTTTCAAAAGATCCCTCTGGCCAGGTGTGATGGCTCAAGCCTATAATCCCAGCACTTTGGGAGGCCAAGGTGGGAAGATTGCTTGAGCTCAGGAGTTCAAGACCAGCCTAGCCAACATGGTGAAACCCCATCTCTTTTAAAAATAAAAAAATTAGCTGGGCGTGGTGGCATGCACTGGTAGTCCCAGCTACTTGGGAGGCTGAGGCACAAGAATCGCTTGAACCTGGGAGGCAGAGGTTGCAGTGAGCCAAGATCTTGCCACTGCACTCCAGCCTGGGCAACAAAAGCAAAACTCCATCTCCAAAAAAAAAAAAATCCGTTTCAAACAGTTGGAACATAATAATCACAGTTAAACACAAATAGGAGAGATATATACATATCTGTTTTAGTCAAAGATCTGTGAATGATTCATTTTGAAATATACTTCATATATGTCTCGTTATTTGAAAATTGCAAGCTGAAAATACTATCGATACATGTATGCATCATTCACTATACATAGAATTAACCAAATAACAAACTCATTTGATAATAATAATTTTAAACAAACAGTAACTTACTAATTACAATGTGGTAAAAGTAGCATTTGAAAACCAAGACTGATTCAAAACAAAGATGACAGGAATCCAACTGAGAGCGGGCATGGGCTGTAGCTCTGGAGGGATGCCGAGTGCTGAGTGGCAAAAAAAACTCCTGGAGTCATCCGTCAGTCAACTTTGGTAAAGATGTCAATTTTAGGAATCTGTAGCATGGCCACTAAATATGATGCCGGTAAGTAATCATTGGTATATATACAAAAAAAAGTGTATGAAACTGCACATTAATCACAGGAAGAAGCAAAATCTCAGCTTGCATTTAGGACAGTCATCAGCCACCAGGAAGTAGTTGCTGTAGCTCCTAGCACAACCATGCCCACACATTTCACTTTACAGACAGGCTGCTCCACCAGACTGGAGGCCATCTCCAGCACAGTGGGACGGTGTGGCCTGGAGGCCAAAAAACACCCTAGGGCCAGGCGTGGGGCTCACACCTGTAATCCCAGCACTTTGGGAGGCTGAGGCAGGCAGATGACCTGAGGTCCGGAGTTCGAGACCAGCCTGGCTAACATAGTGAAACCCTGTCCTACCAAAAATACAAAAAAATTAGCCGGGCATAATCCCAGCTACATGGGAGGTCAAGGCAGGAGAATAGCTCGATCCCGGGAGGCGGAAGTTGCAGTGAGCCAAGACCATGGTACTGCACTCCAGCCTGGGCAACAAGAATGAAACTCCATCTAACAAAAAAAACACCCCAAGCTGAGCATGTTGGCTCACACCTGTAATGCGAACACTTTTGGAGGCCAAGGCAGGAAGATTGCTTGAGCCCAGGACTTCGAGACCAGCCTGAGCAATAGTGAGACTCGCCAACTCCAGATACAGTGGTGCACACTTATAGTCTCAGCTACTGGGGAGGCTGAGGTGGGAGGTTCACTTGGGCCCTGGAGGTCGAGACTGCAGCGAGCTGTGTGATCGCACCACTGTACTCCAGCCTGGATGACAGAACAAGACCCTGTCTAAAAAAAAAAAAAAGAAAGAAAAAAGAAAGGAAGAGAAAAAGCACTCCACAAATGGGGTTTGTTGAGCCTGCGGTGTTGGACTACAACGTGTTCGGTAATACATCTGAATTAGTACCAATATTTAAAAACTGGAAGACTTTACATTAAAAAAAAATTTTGCTGGCTTCTCAAAGACAAAGAGAGAGAGCTGGCCAAGGCCCAGCTGCCCCTTCAGCTATGGCATGCACTCTCCAGGGAGCCCCTGTTCCCACCCTCTGGAAACTGTCACACATACTGTGTTCAACGTCAGCTGCCATTTATCTTTATCGTTGAACCTATGCCATTATTCTTCCTAAATTCACTTACGCTACCTTCCAACTCCTACTATCATTTGACTTTGCACTTCTGTCCTAGTAGGTCGTGTGAAAATGTCCGCTCAAGGTCTGACCTGACGGAAGAGACTACAAGATTCCAGACTCTCCCGAACTCGCGAAGATGTTAGCTGCTGTTTTTCTCCATGGGACACAGATACAGCAAACATTCTCCCTGGCTCCTTTCTAAGTCGCAATCTCCATGGTTACTAAAAGTCACAGAACTTTTGTTTCTCTTGGCAACCTGTGAAAAGCTTATCAGGGAATATTGATCATTCACAAACTAATGTTTTAATTAAAAGGTCAAAAATCTACCTGTTAATCAGTTTCAAACAGTTGGAACATAGGTTTAGGACAGAGGAGGGAACCAAGCAACAGTAAAAAAAGAACAACAACAAAAACAAAAACACTACCCTCCACAAAGAATGAAAAAACAAAAAGTCTTTTCACATATATATACATATAGCAACCACAAAAGCTTTTAACTATATTATTAGTACTAAAGATGTCCATAAGACAGAATTTATACAACCTCCACCAATGACTAACTTATTTAACTCCTTAAACTGCTTTTGGATGAAACAAATTTTCCTAACCTTTTATAAGTAAGCCAAATCAGTAACTAAAGTACTGGTTACTGGTGACTTCTGGCTAGAGTTGCCAGAAGTATAATCTTTTTTTTTTTTTTTCTTTTTGAGACACAGTCTCAATCTGTCTCCCGGGCTGGAGTGCAATGGCGCAATCTCAGCTCATTACTACCTCTGCCTTCCAATTCTCCAGCCTCAGTTTCCTGAATAGCTGGAATTACAGGTACCGCCACCAGGTCTGGCTAATTTTTGTATTTTTAGAAGAGACGGGGCTTCACCGTGTTGGCCAGGCTGATCTCAAACTCCTGACCTCAGGTGATCCACCCACCTCAGCATCCCAAAGTGCTGGGATTACAGGCATGAGCCACCGTGCTCAGCCCAGCAGTGTAATCTTATATATGTCCAACATCATATACTAAAAAACAATAATATTCCATAAACATATACATAAGCCTAGAAGAAATCAAACATTGTAACAGCAACTTCCTCTTTTATATCACTGAAATGTGCAAATCATTAAAAGCAGCCTGGAGGGAGAAAATACTTACCAAAAGACAAATTGTAAGTGTCCACAGATGAGAAGCAGTTATCACCCCTTTGCTTTTTAGACCAGGAAATAGATAGTGTTTTATGAAGGAAAGATTCAACAAAAATTCGGCTTTCTTTCCTACCAGCTGCTTGTTGAGTCACTCTCCACACTCCAACACCATGAGGATACCCTAAAACCTGCACCCAAGTCTCAACCCCTCATCCCCTAACTGCACAATTAAAGAAATTCTATCTCCAAGTTACAGCAACAGGACACTACATAAAAGCAGGGAAGTCTAGCTTCAAGACAAACTGTTTAGAAGACTAGAATGAAGTTCACTGTAACTTTAAAATAACGGCACTAATTTGTTACTAGTTGAACATTTTCCAGTGATCTCGTTTCCTAACATAGTATATGAGGCTTCTGCACTTCACCCACCCACCCTGGATATTTTTACAAGTAGACTAACCATGTGGATATAAGCATTATATCGCACGTCGTGAATCTCAGTGTTAACAGAACTAAGTAGCATGCCAAAGAGCATGTAATACTCGCAATGCTGTATTTTCAAATTTGCTTAACTTTTATTGTCTGCATTAGAACTTAGTTGGAATTGAATGAACACTGCGCAGGGAGTAACGACGAACCAAAACAGCCTTTCCCATTTCCAATCAAAAACTGCAGTCTGAAATGGCTTTTGCTTTCTAATTGACTTACGACATGTGGCTTAGGGGAAATGTTCGCGCTTTGCTAAGGACACTTTTCGGGCTGTAAACTTCCGTCGTTGGAGAAACTACCAAGTTCAAGGGGTGCCATCAGAATCCACTTACCCGATCCTTCATCCTCCAGCTCTGAGCTAAGGATTTGGAGCCTTCAATTTTCTCACAGTGCCTCTTTTTCATAAAAGCCAAAGGTAGGTTCCAGTCTGTAAGGTCAGCCTCATCTTCCTCCCCCAGGCCCAGCAGAGGCGACTGCAGCATTTCGGACTCCATCAGTGGGGGAGGGGGAGGGGGAGTCCTTGGCAGTAAGCGCTCGAGAACCTCCAGCCTTAAAAACGAGCGTGTACCAGAAGGGGTGAAATAAGACACAGAAAAACGGAGAATCGAAAAAGAAAGGGATGGAGAGTGCGGAGACCCTGGCTCGGGCAAAAAGTCTGAGATCCTTCTCTCTTAACTCTGAGCGGGAGTCGGGGAGGGGGCCGCTGGAAAACGGGGCAGCCCCAGAAGCTCCGCGGACACACCCCACCCCAGGTCCCCAGCCGCTGGCCGCTCCCGAGGCTGTACGTTTCCGGAGGGGCTGCGAGCCGAGCTGTCAAACGCGTGAGGGACTTCGGGCCTCGCTGTGACCCCGCTCTCGGCCTCCAACGCCTCTGCAGATCCGAGCACGGGCAGGCCGCTCCTGGTGCCGGTTCGCCCCTGGGCCGACTGGGCTGAGGTCTCCGGCCGAGGGATCGGGTTCAGAGGGCCTTGGGTCTCTTCTGGCCACTCTCAGCCCTGCGGGTCCCGCACTCGCCTGAGCTGCTGCAACCAGAGCCAGGACCGGCCCATCGTGCTCGCCCGCAACCCGGTTCCTCAACCTCACGTCCGCGCGGCCTGGCTGGTCCTGGCCTTCAGCCCAGAGGCTCTCTCCTGCCTGAGAACGAGTCCTGAGAAACGGGCGACAGGGAACCACGGAGAGAACGGGCAATGTGGGCTTACTGGGTCAGGGGAGCTTTGCCCTCCGGTTTGGAGCTACAGTGAAACTCCACTCATCAGCACATCAAGGAGGACGCCATATTGCCAGGACCCAGAATGCACCGCGACCTACGGCGTGGCCGACAGACCAAACCTCCTCAGAGCGTTCTCGCCGCGCCACCTGCCTGCGGCGGAGGAAGGGGCGTCCCCGACCCCGTTACCTCGGTGACGTAATTCCATTTTCCCCCGTTCATCGCCATTCGTTCGGTAGAGGCGTGTTATTAGAGTCAATCCTGCAAATGAAACTGTCAGTGTCATTTATTTTTTTCAAAAACATTGTTACAGGCTCCTGAAATGAAAGGAATCGACCACCTTGTTTCTTCCAGATTTTGAAAAAGCGGCAAAAGCTTCGGGAAAAACCATTTATAACATTAGAAAAGATAGTACTTTTTTTTTTTTTTCCGCGTAGTAGCCTCCACAGTGTCAATCAGATTTTTCTCTTTAATTTTTTTCATAGGAAACCAAGTGAAAGGTCGGGCGCAGTGGCTCTGTGGGAGGCCGGGGCCGGCGGATCACGACGTCAGGAGTTCGAGACCATCCTGGCCAACATGGTGAAACCCTGTCTCTACTAAAAATACAAAAATTAGCTGGGTGTGATGGCGCACACCTGTAGTCCCAGCTACTCAGAGGCTGAGGCAGGAGCATCACCTGAACCCAGGAGACAGAGGTCACAGTGAGCCAAGATCGCGCCACTGCACTCCAGCCTGGCGACAGAGCGAGACTCTGTCTAAAAAGAAAGAAAGAAAGAAAGAAAGAAACCAAGTGAAAAAAATTTTCATCGAATACATTTTTTTTATTTAATCTATCTCATTTCTGAGAGTTTTATCCTTTTAAATTTTTTCCCACTTCTTGGTATTAGTAGTTTATTCTTATGTTGATATAGCTTCACGTGCAAACATCTAAAACTCTAGATTTCTGTGGGCGGAGGCAAGCCTCTTGGGTGACTCTTTTTCAATTCAGGAAACTTGGCTCATGTACAACGTACAGAGAACTGTGTACGTTGGGATATAAACCCGAATGTAACATGCAGTGCCTGCTTCGGCTAAACCGGATGTCTAGTGTGCCACGCTTGAGGCCGACCAGCAAAGCAGGGGACAAGGAGACAGGCTCATTTCCCCTCTGCACTGGGACTTCGGTGTCAGAAGCACCTGGATTCGCATCTTGGCTGTGTGGCTTTCTAACTCTGTGAGCTTGGTTCCCTTCACTAGCTTGGTCTTAGTTTCCGCAACTATAAAAGTGGGCTCATTCTACCCGCCTGGAAGGAGAAGATGAGCTTGTGAAGGTGCCTAGTTGAACACCCAACAGATGGTTGCTCCATGTCATGCTCTGTAGCAGCCGTGAAATCTAGCAACTCTGTGTGACTTTTTTTTTTTTTTTTTTTTTTTTTTTGGAGACAAAATCTCATTCTGTCACCCAGGCTGGAGTGCAGTGGCATGATCTCAGCTCACTGCAACCTCCACCTCCCGGGTTCAGGTGATTCTCCTGCCTCAGCCTCCCGAGTAGCTGGGACTACAGGTGCACACCACGATGCCTGGCTAATTTTTGTATTTTTAGTAGAGATGGGGTTTCACCATATTGACCAGGTTAGTCTCGAACTCCTGACCTCGTGATCTACCCACCTCCGCCTCCCAAAGTGCTGAGATTACAGGCGTGAGCCACCGTGTTCGGCCCCCTGTGTAACTTATTAATCCAAAGCCTCAGGTTGGACTCTGGAAGATACCCTATCTCTCAGGATGGTTTTCTGAGGCTTAGATGAATGTGGCCAACCATATCAAAATATTGGTGACATTTGCGTTCCTTTCAAAATGTGAATGAAGAGTACAATCCCAGACCTTTCTCACCCAGCACATAGCAAGTGTTTAATAGAGGCTCTAGGATTAAATATTTATCATTCCAAACATTCCTTTGGTTATTACAAATGAATAACCCACGGAGCCGACTCGCCTATTGAAACTCAGTGCACCCTCTGTGTTGGCAAAGAGACTCTCCTCACAGTCACCAGCAGAGGCTTCAGGGATGCAGGGTCTTAGGAAGACCCTGTTCTCATCTGAAGGCAACAGAATAACTCCAGTCCTCTGCCTTGTCACCTTGTCCCTCACCTCCGGTGGCTGCAGATAGCTATGCTCCAGCAGTTCTTGCAGGAAGCCACAGTCACAGAAAAGCAGCGACGCTAAACCCGTTCATTCCTAACTAGCTCTGTGACCTGGAAAAGCCCCACTGAATCTGTGAGAGACTCAGTTTCCTTACCTATAACATGCATGATCTTGGGTTTTCTTAGCTGAAATTTTGAGTGAAGATAGTCAGCACGCTGAAGTCCAAACCTAGTAGGTGGTCAGAATCCCGCAGGAAACTAAAAATCAGGATGCCCAGCTTCCGCTCCAGACCCCCAAATCGGGGAGCAGGGAGACCAGGATTCAGAATCTGCATTTTTTTGTGTGTGCAGTTTTTACAGTTTTATTTAAACACAAAACGTCCACATGAGCTGTCTACTCATTTTCTTCACTGCAGTGTGACATTGGGGTTGGTGAGTCTGATGGCCGGGTGGGCGGCTGTTTCCATGATGGCTTTGTGGTTCTTGGAAGAAACTTTGTGAGCGACTTCTGCGTCATCAGGTTTGCTGCGCATCAGCCGCCCTTCCAGCTCCTTCACGTTGTGGACCAGGAACTTCCAGAAGCTACTGGGCAGCACGTGCTTTGTTTTTTTGTTGCTCCCATAACTAATGTTGGGCATCAAGACCAGATGGCCCTTGAACCCTCTATGAACCCTGTTGTCAATACCCCTGGGTTTCCTCCAGTTGCGCCTAATTTTAACATACCAGTCAGACCGGTGCCAGGTGACCATCTTTTTGATGAGCTTGGGCTCCACAAGGGGTCTGAGGGCGGCCATGATGCCGATGAGGAGATGGCTGCCACCTCCAGAGGCAGCACCAAGGAAGAGAGCCAGAACCTGAATTCTTAAATCAGGTCACTCCGATGACAGTTCACAGACAGGCAGACTTGGAGGTCTTAGACAATATTAGAGGAGTCTCCCACAGTGATTCAGTTCAGGTCCCATAGGGGCCCTCGATCAATATCTGTGCCAGATGAATGAACACTATGAAGTAATTGTCCAAACTTCCATCTGACAAAGCAGAATAAGATTCACCCTCTCCTCAAAACAGCAGAGGAAAACATACCCTCTACTGTTGTGTTTTGTTTTGTTTAAGACCAAGTGTCTCTCTGTCACCCAGGCTGGAGTGCAGTGGCACAATCTTGGCTCACTGCCACCTCCACCTCCCAGATTCAAGTGATTCTCCTACCTCAGCCTCCCAAGTAGCTGGGACTACAGGTGTGCACCACCACACTCGGATATTTTTTTTTTTTTTAGTAGAGACGGAATTTCACTGTGTTAGTCAGAATGGTCTTGATCTCCTCACCTCATGATCCACCCGCCTCAGCCTCCCAAAGTGCTGGGATTACAGGTGTGAGCCACCGCACCTGGCCACCCTCTGCTGTTTAACAGATGAGACCCAAAACCAGGAGGCTACTCAGGGTCCAGGTCCTGGACTGAGGATGGAGACGCACGTGTGATGGTCCCCAGCCTGCCACCAATTCCTGTAGAACTCGGCACAGCCTCCGCCCCCCTCTACCCTCAGTCTCCACATCTGTAACGTGAGAAACCTGGAAAAGGCGAATTTCTAAGGATCCTTCCAGTTTGAAATTCTGTGATTCATGTAAAGACCAGAAAGGGGCTTGTGACTGCCCAGCTCTCACCCTGATGGTTCAAGAAGGGGATTGAATGATTGCATGGCATCTTGGCATTTAAAAGAAACCTTGTTCCAGTATGTCACGGATGATTCTCTTCAAGTTCCAGCCAAGCATTTGCAAGTGGCTCTAGGTTTTTGAAAGGCAAAGAGCATCTGTGAGTAATGGCAGGCTGGAAATTCAAGAGCTGACCTTTCTCACCTGGGTGATTCCATGACCGTGGCAGGAGGTGGGCTGGCCGCTTGGGGTTGCCGTTCCAATTTCCAATGTCTCCACCTCTGCACAAGCAAGGACATCTGTTTTCCACAGAGCCTCTAAATAAGATACTTTAATCTTAAAAACGAGTGTTAGGAATCTCAGAAAAAAAACCACAAAGCTGGTTTGATTCAATCTATGAAAATGGTCATGATCAGCCTGGGCAACATAGTGAGGCCCTGTGTTTACAAATATATACATATATTTACACTTGTAGTCCCAGCTACTTGGGAGGCTGAGGCAGAAATTTGAGCCCAGGAATTTGAAACTTCAGTGAGCTATGATTGTACCACTGCACTCCAGCCTGGCCAGCAGACCAAGACCCCATTTCAATTAAAATAAAATAATGCAGAAAGAAAAAAAGAAAGCGAGGAGGGTGTTGATAACAACAGCTCCATGAGTGTTTTATGGTCACTTATTCAAGACTCAGATCCAGCGGTGTTTGTAAGACCACACACCACGGAAGCAGGCTGCTGCTGCTGTGAACATCAGCCTGCACCTGTGGGGCCGAAGGGGGTTCCAGGCCCAGCTATGACCCAAAAAGAGTGGAACAGACCAGGCGTGGTGGCTCAGACCTGTAATCCTAGCACTTTGGGAGGCTGAGGCGGGAGGATTGCTTGAGCTCGGGAGTTTGCGACCACCCTAGGCAACATTGGGAAACCCTGTCTTGACCAAAAATATATATATATATATTTTTTTTGGAGACGGAGTCTCACTCTATCACCCAGGCTGTAGTGCAGTGGTGCCATTTTGCCTCACTGCAAACTCTGCCTCCTGGGTATAAGCGATTCTCCAGCCTCAGCCTCCCGAGTAGCTGAGATTACAGGCGCCCACCACAACGCCCAGCTAATTTTGTATTTTTAGTAGAGATGGGATTTCACCATGTTGGCCAGGTTGGTCTTAAACTCCTAACCTCAGGTGATCCACCTGCCTCAGTCTCCAAAGTGCTGGGATTACAGGTGTGAGCCACCACGCCTGGCCTCAATTTAAAAAATGGTTTAAATTAGCTAGGCATGGTGGCATGCGTCTGTAGTACCAACCACTGGAGGCTGTGGTGGGAGGATCGCTTGAGCACAGGAGTTTGAGGCTGCAGTGAGCTGAGATCGCACCACTGCACTCCAGCCTGGGCAATCGAGCAAGACTTTGTCTAAAAAAAAAAAGCAGAAAAACCCTTGTTCTGCCTGAACAGAGTGGGGCACCTTGTCCTACAATGTGCAGGTAGCCCAGATGACTCCCCAAAACTCGGACTGTTTGACAGCCAGAATTAAAGATACAGGAAAATGAGCAAGAGAACCACCACGGAAACCTGAGTGTGGGGGGCAAATACGACCCAAGGCAGGAGTGAATGCAGGAGAAATGCAGAGAAAAGGGGGTGGGGGCTGCATAGGTGGCTCGGATAAATAGGCTTTTCCAGGAAGAGCGAAGGCAGCCGGGTATGTGGTCTCCCAGCCCAGCGCTGGCCGACTGCAACCGACCTGATCTGCTCTCAAAAGAGAAGACCATCACGGCGGAGGCATCCATCTGCAGCAGAGCGGGCTGCGCTCCATCCTGCAACACTGCAGCTTCTCTGCGAAATCAATCAAGGGCACTGAATGTGTTTTGTCATCAAGAATCGGGAGCAGGACTGGAGGTCAGGGAACTTGAGAAAACCAGGTGCTTCGCTGAGCTCTTGTTTTCCACGCAGGGAGCACAGCCAGCTCCCGTCCTTTCCAGAGAAATCTATGCTTAGCTTAAAAGAAACCAAAATAGACATAAGAACGTTGCTTTTGTCTGAGCATCATGACTCTTGTTTTCAGTAAAGCCCAAGCCACTCCCCTCTGCAGGTCAGATGTTTTGTTGACAGCGAAGTGAGAAGAGGAAGGAGAGGGAGGTAACAGGGCCTCAGCATCGCCTTCGGCTGGAAGCGTGAGGCTGCAGGAGCCAGCAAGGCTGTCTCCCCCCGGCCCCGCAACCCGTCTAAAAATATGGTGATATCTGTGCGTGTGATTTTCACCTTCTACAGTACACCTTTCTATTTTATTCATTTTTTTTTTTTTTTTACAATAAGCATGTAGATCGATTAGCAGAAACGAAGTGACTCCCATTTTTAAAAGGCAATCGGTCATCCCTGGGCAGCATAGGACTGTGGTGAAAAGTGCCTCTTAAACTCCACCCACTGCCCACATTTCTTCCTTCAGAAGTGAGGATTTTTGCATAGCCCCAGCCTTAGCCTGCAAAGGAAAATATGGCAAAGACAGAGGCGAGAAAGAAATGCATCAGGGAAGGTGCGCCTGTGACTCCCTCACAGAGCTGGGACCCGCACCCCAGCCTCTCCTTCCCACCCTGGGCTGTTTTACAAAGGGCAGTGAAGAGCCTCTCTGGGCCGCCTGGAATGTGGAGTCAGACAAGGGCAGAGCAGCTGGGAAGGCAGGTGCCTAGGCCTGGTCCCCGCTGGGTGACCTTCCAGCCTGGGCACCCTGACCCATTTGTCTGGATGGACTCAGGGAGCCATCTGCAACGCTTTAGGGCATCAGATGCTGCTGCCTACGGCCCTAAGGATTCTCTATGAAGAAGGGAGGAAAGTCAGTGTCATTCCGGGTCAAAGACCCCATTCCTGGGAGTCCCCTCTTTCCTCCCCCAGATCCTAAAGGTGGAATCGCAAAGATGTGGTCTGTACCCATTGCAGATTTAAAAAGAAAAAAAAGGGGCCACGTGTGGTGGTTCACACCTGTAATCCCAGCACTTCGGGAGGCCAAGGCAGGCAGATCACTTGGGGTCAGGAGTTCAAGACCAGCCTGGCCAACATGGTGAAACCCTGTCTCTACTAAAAATACAAAAATTAGCCAGACATGTTGGCACGCACCTGTAGTCCCAGCTACTCAGGAGGCTGAGGCAGGAGAATCCTTTGAACCCAGGAGGCGGAGGTTACAGTGAGTCAAGATCGCGCCACTGCACTCTAGTCTGGTGTCAGAGTGAGACTCCGTCTCAAAAAAAGAAAAAAAAAGGCAGGGGCAGAGTGCAGTGGTTCATGCCTGTAATTCCCATACTTTGCTAGGCCGAGGCAGGTGGATCTCCTGAGGTGAGGAGTTTGAGATCAGCCTGGCCAACCTCGTGAAACCCCATCTCTATTCAAAAAAGAAAAATTAGCCGGGTGTGGTGGCGCATGCCTGTAATCCCAGCTACTCAGGCGGCAGAGGCATGAGAATCACTTAAATCCAGGGGTGGAGGCTACAGTGAGCCAAGATCATGCCACTGCACTCCAGCCTGGGCAACAGAGCGAGACCCTGTCTCAAAAGGAATGAAAAAGGAAAAGAAAAAAAGGGTGGGGAGGAGAGCTTATATGATTGAGACTATATGGAAAAAATGTATTATCCAATAAATAATATGCGAACTGGACAAACGTGGTGGCTCAGCCCAGTAATCCCAGCACTTTAGGAGGCCGAGGCAGGTGGATCACCCGAGGTCAGGGGTTCAGCACCAGCCTGACCAGTATGATAAAGCACTGTCTCTACTAAAAATACAAAAATTAGCCTGGCGTGGTGGCGTGAGCCTATAATCCCAGCTACTCAGGAAGCTGAGACAGGAGAGTCACTTGAACCCGGGAGGTGGAGGGTACAGTGAGCTGAGATTGTATCATTGCAATCCAGCCGGGGCAACAAGAGCAAAACTCGGTCTCAATAAATAAATAAATAAAATGCAAAAAGAATTTTTGTAACCCTTCCTTTTTTTTTTTTAGATGGAGTCTTGCTGTGTCACCCAGGCTGTAGTGCAGTGGCACAATCTCAGCTCACTGCATTCTCCACCACCTGGGTTCAAGGGACTCCCCCGGCTCAGCCTCCCGAGCAGCTGGGACCATAGGAGTATGCCACCACAGCTGGCTATTTTTTTGTATTTTTAATAGAGATAGGGTTTCACCAAGTTAGCTAGGATGGTCTTGATCTCCTGATCTTGTGATCTGCCCACCTCAGCCTTTCAAAGTGCTGGAATTACAGGCGTGAGCCACCACACCCAGCCACCCTTCATTTTAATAATTTATGAAAATTATTAAATGTGACCAACTGTCCCTTTTTAAACTCCCCGTTTGTTATTTTATGTACTATTTACATAACTTCAGCGATTCTCAAGCCCTCAGCTGAACAGTAGATCCTGAGGGGACAGAGGAACCCCAACCATTGCTTCTGCCTTTCCCAGGGGAGTTTAGAGAAATATGCCTGTAAGTAAAATATGATAATCCTGACACTTAGTGAGTATTGATGGGAGCCAAGCCTTTTTTCCTGAGAATTAACACATGTAATCCTCCTAATAACCACTGGGAAAAGCTTGCGTTTCGGATCCATTGCATCAACAACGAAGTTGAGACACAGGGAGGTTAAATAACTTTCTCAAGGTCTCTCCACTGACCAGGGCTGGGCAAAGTTCCAAGCACAGCCCCCTGATGCGGAGCCCAGACCCTTGCAATGGGTGGCACAGTGCCCAGCACCAGGCAAGAGCACCCATTAGGCTATGAGTGGCCGTGGGGACCCTCCAGCACCTGCTTGTGCTGGGAGCCACACAGGACAGGCTTCCATTCGGTTCTCACTCTGTCATTTCCTTGCCCTGGGGCTCTGGGAGAGGAGTTGGACTTACCCTAGCCCCTTTTCATCTATGACGTTGGGAAACAAACACTTTCTATTTCACAGGAATGTTGTAAGGAACAGTCACGAGCAGCAGAAGAAAGTTTCGGTCAACAGCGGACTGCACACAGCACAGTGGTTCTGTAAGATTACAGTGGAGCTGAAAAATTCCTATCACCTAGTGAGGTTGTAGCAGTCATAATACTGTAGCACAATTACTTTTCTTTTTTTTAGACAGAGTCTTGCTCTGTCACCCAGGCCAGAGTGCAGTGATGCGATCTCGGCTCACTGCAACCTCCGCCTGCCGGGTTCAAGAGATCCTCCTGCCTCAGTCTCCCGAGTAGCTGTGATTACAGGCACACACATCCATACCTGGCTAATTTTTGTATTTTTAGTAGAGACAGAGTTTCACCATGATGGCCAGGCTGGTCTGGAACTCCTGACCTCAGGTGATCCGCCCGCCTAGGCCTTCCAAAGTGCTGGGATTACAGGCATGAGCCACCGTGCCCAGCCACAATGACCTTTTAATAATTGTAGTATACAGCGTTTATACGGTCTGCAGTGCTGCATGGTAGCACCCTAGCCCACAGTGACTCACCCCTCCTCACCGACTCAGCCACAGCAAATTCCAGTCCTGTATGCTCTATTCATAGTAAGTGCCCTATACAGGTATACCGTATTTTTACTGTACCTTTTCTAGGCTTAGATGTGTTCAGCTATACAAATACTTCCCATTGTGTTACAATTGCCTAAGTATGCAGTACAGTAACTGCATTGCAGGTTTGTAGCCCAGGAGCAAAAGGCCAAGTCATCTGTCCTCAGAACAGAATCCCATCGCTAAGCGACACGTGGCTGTATTGAATGAGCTAATGCCAGGCACACAGGATGCTCTCTGCAAAGGCAGACTGTTCTCATCAACACACAACTGTAAGAAGTAAGTTCCACCCGGGGGGATTTAGAGGGCCACATGGGAAGCGCAGCACGTGCACCTTAGCCTCAAAAGTGGATTTCCTTTCTTTGAAGAATTTAAATTAGTTTTCTAAACAAGAAGACTTGTATCTGGCAGGGGAAGTAGAAGAGGAAAAGCCTCCTTTTCTGTTTTTTGTTTTTTTGGTTTTTTTTTTTTTTGAGATGGAGTCTCGCTGTGTCACCCAGGCTGGAGTACAATGGCGCGGTCTCTGCTCACTGCAACCTTTGCCTCCCAGGTTCATCCAATTCTCCCACCTCAGCCTCCAGGCTGGAACTACAGGCACGTGCCACCACACCGGCTAATTTCTGTATTTTTAGTAGAGACGGGGTTTCACTATGTTGGTCAGGCTGGTCTCAAACTCCTGACCTCAATCCTCCCGCCTCAGCCTCACAAATTGCAGGGATTACAGCCCATGCCCAGCTAATTTTGTAGAGACAGGGTTTTATCATGTTTCCCAGGCTGGTCTCGAACTCCCAAGCTCAAACAATACACCTGCCTTGGCCTCCCAAAGTGCTGGGGTTACAAGTGTGAGTCACCATGCTTAGTCTATAACCTGGTTTTTAAAACGTGAAGAAAAAGGCTGTAGACACATGTAGCAAAGTTGAGATGAGTCTGAGAAGCAGCAGCCTGACACGCAGGCCACGGGTCACAGGACCAGGGAGAGGAGGCCAGGGACCCCCAGTATGATAGTCCCAGACATACCATTTGACATGTTAAACAGCATTACAGCATACTTTTACCATTTTATTTTAAATTTCAAAAGTTTAAAAAAAAAAAAGGATGCTTGCTGGAGGAAATAGAAAAATGTTCCCGAAAATGAAGAAAATAAGTCACCAGAGGAATCGGCGTTTCAATTTTCTGAATTTCCTTTTTGCTTTTTCTTTTTGGCACGTATGTATGTTTTTTAAAATTCTTTACTTTTGACATTTAAAAAAACATTATTCTGAAACATTATTTTGAAAATCAAAGATCAGATCATCAGCTGGGTGCAGTGGCTCACGCCTGTAACTCCAGCATTTTAGGATGCCAAGGTAGGCAGATCACCTGAAGTCAGTAGTTCTAGACCAGCTTGGCCAAAACTTAGCCGGGTGTGGTGGTGTGGGCCTGTAGTCCCAGCTGCTAGAGACACTAAGACACAGGAATCACTTGAACCCCAGAGGCAGAGGTTGCAGTGAGCCAAGATGGCGCCACTGCACTCCAGCCTGGGTGACAGAGTAAGGCTCTGTCTCAATCAATCAATCAATCAAATGCCAGATGCCCGGATTGCACCCATTTCCATCACTACGTTAGAGGATGGCAGCCCAGAGCCACCCAGGAATCCCAGGTGATTCCATGCATAGCACCATGTGAGACTCACAGCTTCGTCCCCTATTCTGGACCATTGTGTTAATCACATACAGAGAGAGCTTGTTTCCAGTCCACCGGGGCCCTAAGGAGATGGTAAGGTGGTTTTTTGAAGAACAAGATTCAGTCAAGCCTGGAAGAACCCATCCAAGATGTGTGGGCTCCCTGAGCTCTTGGTCAGGGCTGGGTGCAAAGCTGGGAGGGAGCTGCTCAGAGAGGGTTCGTGGGAGGCCAGGCTGATCTCCTCCCAGGTGACCAGAGGTCCTGCCTTCCCTGAGGCTGTCCTGGTTCTCACTTGTTGCTCTGGCATAATTATTGATAGTGTCCTCTTACATTCTCAAAAATGTTCTGATTTGGATGATAAAACATAGTCACCCTACCTTGTATCCATTCCCATGGGGCCCTATACATTTCACTCATCGCTATTGTAACTAAACATTGTTTTAATGTCCCTTTGCCCTGCCAGATGGAAGCTCTGTGAAGACAGGGAAGTGTCTCATTCTCCATAGTATCCCCTGCAGAGAGCACAGGGCCTGGTACACAGTGTGGGCACATAGCATTTGCTTTCTTGTTTTGTTTTGTTTGAGACAGAGTCTCACTCTGTTGCACAGGCTGAAGTGCAGCGGCATGATCTTGGCTCACCGCAGACTCTGCCTCCTGGGTTCCAGCCATTTCTGGCTAATTTTTGTATTTTTAGTAGAGCCGGGGTTTCACCGTGTTGGCCAGGAAATTGGAAAATGGCTGGTCTCAAACTCTTGACTACAAGTGACCTGCCCACCTCCACCTCCCAAAGTGTGGGGATTACAGATGCGAGCCACCATGCCTGGCCCGGTGTTTGTCGAACGACTCCAATGAGCAGGACCCTAAGGAGCTATTGCTGGAAGCAGAAACAGGAGCGGGGAACACACATTGACAGGGAGAGTCTGAACAGCTCAGACAGCCCGGGGTGAAGACCAGGCCCAAGGCATGCTGAGACACTCTCTGGCCACAGCAGTGGGATGACCCTGGATGGAAGGGGCAGTGGGGGAGGAGACCGATCTAGGGAGGGCCTAAAGGAACCCCATGACACCCCAAAAGGATTGGCTGCCCAGAAATGTAAACGACAAAGGCTTGGGGTCATGCAGCCCTGAATATTAAAAGTAAGTGAGTTTATCTTTTGGCCAGAACTCAATCACATGGCCATAGCTAACTGCAAAGGACACTGGGAAATATGGTCTAGCTATGTGGAAATGGAAATAAATACGGCAAATAAGGAGCTACGAGATTTCATCCTAGAAATGAAAGTAAAAGCCCAAAAAGAGTGTATTACTTTGTAACCCAGTGCGGTGGCTCACGCCTATAATCCCAGCACTTTGGGAGGCCCAGGTGGGCGGATCACTTGTGGTCAGGAGCTGGAGACCACCCTGGCCAGCATGGTGAAACCCCATCTCTACTAAAAATACAAAAATTAGCCGGGCGTGCTGGTGGGCGCCTGTAGTCCCAGCTACTGGGTGGCTGAGGCAGGAGAACTGCTTGAACCCGGGAGGCAGAGATGGCAGTGAGCTGAGATCAGGCCACTGTACTCCAGCCTGGGCAAAAGAGCGAGACTCCATCCCAAAAAGCATAAAAATAAAAACAAAGAGTATCTTAGTTTGCTGCGGTTGCTGTAACAAAGTACCACAAACTGGGTGGCTTAAAGCAGCAAGCGTATTGCTCCATGGGGCTGGAGGCCGAATTCCAAGATCGGGGTGTCAGCATGGCTGTGCTGCTTCCAGCCTCCCAGGAAGATCTGTTCATGCCTCTCTCTTAGCGCCAAGGTGTCCTCCACAACCCCCGACACGCCTCGGCTTACAGCTTCGTCCCTGCAACCCCTGGCTCCATCCTCACAGGGCCCTCCATCTCCCTGAGTGTCTCTCCTCTTACGAAGAGAGCAGACGGCTGGGTGGCTCACACCTGTAATCCCAGCACTTTGGGAGGCCGAGGTGGGCAGATCACTTCAGGTTAGAAATTCGCGACCAGCCTGGCCAACGTGGTGAAACCCTGTCTCTACTAAAAAACAAACAAACAAACAAACAAACGAAAATTAGCTGGGCGTGCGCCTGTAATCCCAGCTACTTGGGAGGCTGAGGCAGGAAGATCGCTTCAACCTGGGAGGCGGAGGTTGCAGTGAGCTGAGACCGCCCCACTGCCCTCCAGCCTGGACAACAGAGTAAGACTCTGTCTCAGAAAAATAATAATAATAAAATAAAGAGAGTGGACATACATCTCAACTTTAATCGCATCTGCAAGGACCCTATTTCCAAAGAAAGTCAAATTCACAGGCACCAGGGTTATAATGTGGACTTGTATTCCAGGGGACACAATTCAACCCATAACAAACCAAGGTGGGGAACTTTTTTTTTAAGACAGTCTCGCTCTGTTGCCCAGGCTGGAGTGCAACATCACAGCTCGCTGAAGCCTCTGCCTCCAGGGCTCAAGGGATCCTCCCACCTCAGCTTCCTGAGCATCTGGGACTACAGGCACACGCCACCACACCTGGCAAATGTTTTTGTATTTTTGTAGGAACAAGGTTTCGCCATGCGGCCCAGGCTGGACTCAAATGATCCTCCCTCCTCGGCCTCCCAAGAGTGCTGGGACTCCAGGCCTGAACCACCACGCCCAGCCTTCCTCAGCTTTATCATCTCGATTTTTGCAAATCTGATAAGCGAGCTGTGGCGTCTCATTTTCGACTGGAAAGTTCAAAAAGTGCTTGGGAATCGCCTCGCCGGTGACAGCGGAAGGCTGGTGCCCGGGCAGGGAGCCCGGCAAAGAGCGGCCGTTCTGGGACAATCCCTGAGCAGGGAGTTAGGAACGTTTCACTGGCCGCAGTCAGATGCCTGGGTCCGGGCTCTCCTCCTGCAGAAGACAAATATCGCCAGGCAAAGAGGACAAAACGTTCTGTGTGTCCCCCTACGATGACGGCTTCTAGCAAGGAGGCCCGATGGCCGTCTGCAGACAGCCCAGCTGCGGGCTGTGTCTCGTCTGGTTTGCCTGTCACGGTGGCAGCTTCTGTCTGATGGCTGCGGCGGAGGCAGGCGGTGGCTGACGCTCGGAATGAGCCATCCCCAGTGCGGCTCCGTGAGGCCGGGGGTGGGGGGAGTGGGGGGGAAGCGGGGAAGGGGGGGCATCACTTTCGGAACACTCTGTGCTCATCCAGTGGTCTCCACCCCCGGGAAGGCGGCCGCCTTATGATATGTGAGCTGTTCCAGGCAGAGTCTCTGTCAGCCAGGGAAACGTTTGTAAACATAATTTGTGTTCTCAATCTTTGTCATCGTCTTGGTCCTTATTTTCCCCCACCGTAACTCGCTATTTTCCTCCCATATTTTTCCTTCTGGAGGTTTTAATCAGAGGGACGTGTCAAGAGTGCGCCTTCCCGCGGGACGTGCTCTCTCGCCACGGCCAACAGCGGCAGGGAGCGCAGCCCGGAATTTCCAGGTTTACCTTCACGACCCTTATTTTTATTACCTTCGAGGGAAAGTGACTGCTGTGGTTATCTCCTTCGTAAATATACCTATTTCTTCCTTTCATTTGTTTTGAGGATGGTTTGAGTTTTTATGCAGCTTCCAGCCCATGCTCCCAAAAGAGGTGGGAAGAGCAGCAGGGGCACTGGGGAGCGTGGGGGGCCCTCCCCTTCCCGCCTCACAGCACACAGCTTCTTTCAGAGCACCTCCCAGTCAAGGGACAGTCTCCCTTCTCTGGTCCTCGGGAGTGAGTGAATAATCCCTCCACCTGCACATTCCCAAGTAAGCCTGAGGGGCTTTCCCGGGGGGCTTCGGAGAACCCCACCTATAACCCAACCGGGGAGGTTGGTAGAAAGAAACTGAAAAGAAAAAAAGCACGTACCTGCCAAGCTGGCTTCCGCTGGATTAAAGGTGTCTGTGATGGCCTCAGTGACTTAAATCGTTCAACACTGACACTGTCACCAAGGTGACAGCCCCTGAATCTTGGGCCCGAGTCTCCTCCTCTCTCGGGCCTTCCAGTACAGCCGCAGCCACCCATGTCATTTCCCCCAAGGGCTTGCTGAGGCCTCAGTAGTAAGGAGATGCAGCTGGAGTCTGAGGTCTCAGGAGCTGATCTATTTCTCGAGGCATCGAGTTGGGCCTCACACTCGCTTTGGCCCTGTTGCTGGGCCTGTGCAGGAGAGTGGTCAAGCCATTCTTACTGCAGGGCAGCGGGAGTGGGGCCTTTAGAATGAATCTGAGCCAGATTCCAGCAAAGTTCAATACACTCAGGCTCTGCACCCTCAGGCTAGTCACTACCATTTCTCTCTGAGCCTCAGCTTTCTCATCTGTACAATGGGGACAAGATTACCCATATATTGATTTATTTGTTGTTGTTGTTTTGAGATGCGGTCTTGCTCTGTCGCCCAGACTTGAGTGCAGTGGCGCGATCTTGGTTCGCTGCAGCCTCTGCCTCCCAGGTTCAAGCGATTCTCCTGCCTCAGCCTCCCGAGTAGCTGGCATCACAGGCACCTGCCACCATGCCCAGCTAATTTTTATATTTTCAGTAGAGGCAGGGTTTCACCATATTGGCAAGGCTGGTCTGGAACTCCTGACCTCAAATGATCCACCCACCTCCGCCTCCCAAAGTGCTGGGATTGCAGGCTCCTAAGTGGGTCTTTCACAGTTTAAATCAGAGGAGGAACTCCCAGGGCTCAAAAACGTCTAACGACCCTGTCTCTACCAGATGATTCCCGAGTGTTTGTGATCACCCCCAAATACTGCAGGATCTGACCCTGTTACCCCTGGCCCCACTGAAATCCAGGCACGCTGACCCATGATCTCCCTGGGCCGCCCCAAGCCCCATGCTGGCTCTTCCCACCGCCACGAGCACAGGCTTGTTCCCTCACTTCCTCGAGGTCTCTGACGTCGTCACTCGGAGAGATTTTCCATGGCTGTCCCCAACATAGACCCCTCAGCCTCTCTCTGTGCCCTGAGCCTGTCTGCCCTCTCCCCACTGCGCCACCACCACCCACCATAGCACAGCCACTGTTTAGGTTTTTTTGTGTTTTTTGGGAGGGACAGAGTCTCGCTGTTGCCAGGCTAGAGTACAGTGGTGCAATCTGGACTCACTGCAACCTCCGCCTCCCAGGTTCAAGCAATTCTCCTGCCTCAGCCTCCTGAGTAGCTGGAATTACTAGGTGCGTGCCACTCTGCCTGGCTTATTTTTCTATTTTAAGTAGAGATGGGATTTCATCATGTTGGCCAAGATGGTCTCGATCTCTTGACCTCGTGATCCACCTGCTTCAGGGTCCCAAAGTGCTGGGATTACAGGCGTGCGCCACCGCGCCCGGTCAGCTCAGCAATTGTTTACTGTCCGCTTCTCCTCTGCAGGAGAGGCCAGTGAGAGCAGGGTCTGCCTTGGTCGGCTGTGGCGCTGGTGCCTGTCAGAGCCAACGCTCGGAATGAATGAGTGAAGGGGAATTATGCGGCCGACACGCTGAGAGGACCCCACAAAGTGGAGAAGCCTGTAGAGAAGTCTGGCCCAGGCATTAGGGGGGCGCGCACCCCTCACACAGGACCAAGGGCCCACAAGCCGGACATGGCCTCTGCCCAGAGGGGAGAGGGATGACGGACCATCAACTACGGGGCACTGGGACAGGGCTGGGGGCCCAGGGTGGGCACCGCGTCCACAGGAGGGGGTTGGGAAGGCTTCTGGCCGAAGCGACATTTCCCTCCATTATCCGCATTCTGGAAAGAAGGCGCCCCTTGCACAGAGCCCTGAGGCAGGAAACAGAGGGCCCCTGGAGGATGCAGGAGCGCAGGTGATCCTGGTGACTCTGCCGGGCAGTGAGCAGGGGCTGAGATGCAGTCAGACAAAGGGCCACGCAGGTGCGGTGGCGGGGGGAGTGACGGAGCCTCCTACGCCGGGCCTGGGGAGCTCCCGGCCACTTCTCCGGTGCATGGCGATGAGAGTGGGCATGCCAGGAAGCAAGGGGGCCTCGGGGTTGGCTCCACCTGGGAGGAGAGGAAGGGCAGAGGCAGCGCTACCATCTTCCTCGCCCTCGTCTGTACCTTCCACAGCTGCCAACGGCAGGCCGGGGGTCTGCGGAGGTAATCCAGATAAATTGTAATGGTGGCTCAAACCCAGGCGTGGGAGAGGGAAGGGCAGAGGGGGAGGCATCTGGAACTATTCGGGAGACAGATGATGGGGGCTCAGAGGCTGACTGGCTGGAAGCAGGGGGGTCTTGGAGAGCAGTCCTGTATTCCTGGCTCAGGCCATGTGAGCCCAGGGCAGGAGGGCCCGGGGCATCTGAGCTGCGAGCAGAAGCCCGGCTCCACGGGAACTCCCGCCCCGGCCTCTCTGTGCTTCTGGCCGCACACAGGCGCTGTGGTCGGATTTGGGAATGTGGGGAGATAAAGCTGATGGAGGTGTGGGGCCAGATGACAAAACGTGGCAGAGCTTGACGCGTGATTCTTTAAGACTCCAGCTTGCGTGTGTCTGAGGAAGCACCCGGCACAGTCCCCTGGGAGAGGGACTTTAGGCCAGGTGACATGAAACCAAGCAGACCAACAGGAAGAGATGAGCACCTTCCCCCACGGCCACCTGCATCTCAAGCTTGTGGGAAGCGCTTGGAGAAACAGGGCTGCGTGAATGTAATTTGGAGCCGGGACTGGAGGGGCTGTGGGTACAGGAGGCGGGGCAGGGTGGGGGCTTTGGGCGGCTGCTGTTGGGTGAGTGTCGGGGACGTGAGATGGCCGTGTTGACCCCTGCAGTCATAGCTACTGCTGTAGTCAGCACCACTGCCACGGTTGGAATGGTGTCCCCAGTGTAATGGTATTAAGAGGTGACGCTGTACGAGACGATGAGGTCACCAGGGTGGCGCCTTCACAGATGGGAGTCGGGTCTTATCAAAGGGCCAGAGGGAGTGGGTTCACCATCTGAGGCCTCAGCGCTCCTCGCCTCCCGAAGATGTAGCAACAAGACCATGTTGGAAGACGACACAGGCCTTTGCCAGGGAGGCTGGGGGTCTGAAACCCAGGGCTCAGCAGGTTCGCCATCTGGAAAGGGTCCAGCCTTGCTTCCGAGATGGCACTCAGAGCACTGCCTCCTCCTGGTGGGGGGACGCTGTGTCCTCATGTAGGGGAGGGCAGAGGGGCAAGAAGGACAAACTCCCTTCACCAAAGCCCTTTTCTTTTATTGTTACTAGTATTTTTCTGGTAGGGGCTCTTTCTGTCGCCCAGGCTGGAGTGCAGTGGTACAATCACGGCTCACTGTGGCCTCGACCTTCTGGACTCAAGTGATCCTCCTGCCTCAGCCTCCCAAATAGCTGGGACTACAGGTATGCGACACCATGCCCAGCTACCTTTTTTTTTTTTTTGAGACAGGGTCTCACTATGTTGTCCAAGCTGGTCTTGAACTCTTGGGCTCAAGTGATCCACCCACCTCAGCCTCCCATAGTACTAGGTTGCAGGCATGAGCCACTGTGTCCAGCCTCAAAACCCTTTCCTAAGGCCATTAATTCCTTTAAGGAGGGAGGCGCTCTCTTGACCTAATCACCTCTCAAGGCAGTTAGGACACGTGGACATTAAGTTTCAACACCCAAGTTTTGGAGAGGACACATTCAAGCCACAGCACGCACGTGCCCGACGTTCCTTCCTCTGTAAGTTAAGGCTGAACAGTGTTCGGGACCGGTGCTTCTTGGCTGCGGGCCCAGCTGCTTTAGGCGTTGAACAGCGTCCCTGAGCTTCCACCCACCAGATGCTACTGCACCTCTCCGCTCCCAACTGTGACCATGAAAAAGGCCTCTAGACTTTGCCAAATGTCCTCTGGGGGCCAAGGTCTCCCCCTACTGGGAACCACTCTCCTGCGCACACCCACCTCTGAAGACGAGTCTCCCCTGCCTCTGCCTGCGTGCCCGAAAGAGCAGCCACAGCTGGGCGAGGAAGCAGGGGCTGAGGAGGCTCAGGAATGTGTCTCCAGTGTCTGACTGCAGCCCAGATCCCAAATCCGGTCAGAAAGGTACAGCCACACACATCTCCGGTCAGCACGGCTTAATAGCATTAGGGCAGATTTTCCCATAGCCACGTTTAATATTTTTTTAAAGGCGCTCTTCTTAGAGCCACATTAAGCATATGGCACTGGCCACGTCGCCTCCTGCAAGCTCAGTGCCTGCCTCCTGTTCTCCTGCATCTGGTAAGACACAAATCCTACTTAGAGTCAGACCTCAGGAGATGTGTGAAGACGCAAAAGTCAAAGATAAACAGGCCTGCCTTGCCCTCGGACACATAAGCGGGATTTTCTGCAGTAATCCAGGCCCTTCACCAAAAAAGCCAAGAGCGAGACAACCTTCCAGCACAATCCATAACAACACCCCCCCGCCCCAAAACAGCGAGGCTGGCGGTAGAGGCAGCTGACAGCCACAACTCGGGCAGCGTTTCAGCGCGTTCCAGCGCGTTCCAGCCCGCGCTCCCTCCTCCCAGCCGCTGCCAGCACAGATCGGTTTTGATCCACAAACATTCCAAGTTTCAACTCAAGCGCCATGGAGCTCTGCTAATACCCATCAGCCCTCAGACAAAATCTTTTATTTCCTAGTAAGCCTGGAATAAAAAAGATGAATTCGCAGGGGATTTCGGAGTGACAGAAAGACACCTGATCCCCTCGGGATGATCTTGACAGAGAATAAATTCTGTTTGCTCAGGTACGGTTCATCAAGCATTGATTAAGAGTCATAGCATTTTGGAATTGGAATCAGAAAACTTTATGGGTGGGGGGGGAGAAATCTCCCTTCCAGGGCAGAGGAGCAGTAGTCATCCATCTTCTTTTGGAACATTCCAGAAAGGTGCCAGCTTTGCCCCGATTCTCACCCCTGCCTGCGTCCCTGCCCCCTGTCACGTGACTTGCAGCTCCTCCCACGTAGGCAGAACCTGCTTTCCCGACCCTGGATGTCCAGCGTGGCCTTGAGACCAGCTTTGGCCAGCAAGACACAGGCAGAGTAAAGCTGGGGCTTGCAGACGTGCGTGTGTACGTGAGCCTCCCTTCTGTTGCCTCTGCCATCACCAGGACAAGAAGCTGCCTCGGAGAGCCCAGCGAGCCCAGGAGGGTGGGAGACTCAGCCCAATCGGTGGTGTGAGGCAGAGCCATGCCAGCCACAGGCCCAGGAGAATCAGTGATGCTGAGCCAGCCCCTGAGCCTGGGACTAGTTTGGCGTTCATCATTATTGTCCCAATAACTGGCCGATACAGAAACGGGCTAAGCCATGCGTGCTGCTGCAACCCCTGAGGTCCTGTGGGTGCTTGTTACCAGGCGTTAGCTGACCCGTGTGTATGAGACATGCTGTGTGTAAGGGTTATTGCCAAGTTTAAAATGAGGAAACTGAGGCCAGCATAAGATTTATTCAGCTCCTGGGCGAGGTTCCATGGCCCTGGGGAAAGGGGCCAGGGAAGTCACGCCAACTTCCCGGGGCGTGGGGTTTTTATGGCTAGGAGGAATGAGCAACAGCTGGGTGCTCTGACTGACTCCAGGGGAGCGGGTTTGGCTATTGGTTGGCGGGTTGTTGGGCGGGTTTTCCGGTGGGAGAGCCGGCCAGGAGCCTTGCATCATCTGGAACCTTCCAGGGAGCCATGCGGCAGAGCTAGGTGCGGAGTGCAGAGCCTGGTGCCAGGTGCACAGGTGGGTGCGTCCAACCTCCCGGCAAGGCAGCCGGCCTGACACTGTGCATCACCGCGGCCCTGTCCCTTTGCCACATGGTGTGTTGCTGGACAGTGACCAGCATTTGCCTCTTCCCCGCCAGGTTCAAATGAACTGGACCTTGGAAGCAATTCTGCAAATGGGTCGGCAAGTCTAGACTCAGCGGCCTGACAGGGGTTTCGTGACAGCTCTTGGGTCCCCCAAGTCTCCCTACCTCTTTGGAATGCTGGGGAGACCCCAGCTATGGAGAAAACATGGTCCTGACCCTCAGGGGAGTACAGGTGGGTCAGGGAGGTAGGGGTGTACACGGCAGCCAAGGATTTCATGGAAGGTGAGAGAGACAGTCAAGCCAAGGCAGGTGGTATTACGGGAAGGCAGGGTCCCCACAGACATCCCTGCTGCTGCCCGTCTCATCCCCACGCTCTGCTCCCTCCCCTGCACCTCCCCCAGGCTCAGTACCTCCTCCAACCCCCCACCACTCTGCTTTTCCCTCCAAGACTGGCAGCTCCAGAGGCCCTGCCCGTCACACCTGTCCCCCTCTGGGCTCATCACCAAAAGTGACCTGTTCTGAAAACACATCTGTACTCTCATGCTCCTGGCATCTTTATTCACAGCAACCCAAAGGCAGAAGCAAGCCAAGTGTTCATTGCTGCACGAACGGATACGCAGAACATGGTGTCTCTGGAAAATGGAACGTTCTTTAGCCTTGAAAAGCAAAGCAGCGCTGACAGAGGCTAGCACACCACGAGCCTTGAGGATATTATGCAGCACGAAAGAAGTCAGATACGAAAGGACAAAGGAGGACAAATGCAGGATGGGCGCGATGGCTCACGCCTGTAATCCCAGCACTTTGGGAGGCCGAGGCGGGTGGAGCACGAGGTCAAGAGATCCAGACCATCCTGGTCAACATGGTGAAACCCCGTCTCTATTAAAAATACAAAAATTAGCTAGGTGTGGTGGCGCGTGCCTGTAATCCCAGCTACTCTGGAGGCTGAGGCAGGAGACTCGCTTGAATCCAGGAGGCGGAGGTTGTGGTGAGCCGAGACTGAGCCACTAGACTCCAGCCTAGATGATAGAGAAAGACTCTGTCGCAAGACAAAAACAAAAACAAAAATACTGTAAACTTCCACTCGTGTGAAGTCCCTAATGCAATCAGACTCACAGAGACAGAATGGAATGGAAATTGCCAGCGGCTAGGGGAGGGGGATGGGGATGGAGAATTTCTGTTTCGTGGGGACAGAGTTTCTTTTTGAGAAGGTGAAAACGTTCTGGAGAAGGATGGTGATGATGGCTGCCCAACAGTGTGAGTGTGCTGAATGCCACGGAACTGTGCCCAAAAGTGGATACAAGGGTAAATTTTTGTATCTTACTAGTCATTTTCTTTTTGAGACGGAGTGTCGGTCTGCCACCAGGCTGGAGTTCGGTGGCACGATCTCAGCTCACTGCAGCCTCTGCCTCCTGGCTCCAGGGATTCTCCTGCCTCAGCCTCCCGAGTAGCTGGGACTACAGGTGTGCCCCACCACATCCAGCTAATTTTTGTATTTTTAGTAGAGACAGGGTTTCACCATGTTGGTCAGGATGGTTTCGATCTCCTAACCTCATGATCCACCCACCTCGGCCTCCCAAAGTGCTGGGATTACAGGTGTGAGCCACCACGCTCAGCCCACACTTTTTTTTTTTTTTTTTTTTTTTTTTTTGAGATGGAATCATGCTCTGTCACTCAGGCTGGAATGCAGTGGCGTGATCTCGGCTCACTGCAACCTCTGCCTCCTGGGTTCCAGCGATTCTCTTGCCTCCACCTCCCAAGCAGCTGGGACTATAGGCACACGCAAATTTTTGTATTTTTAGTAGACGGCGTTTCACCATGTTGGCTGGGCTGGTCTCAATCCCTTGACCTTGTGATCCACCTGCCTCAACCTCCCAAAGTGCTGGGATTTCAGGCGTGAGCCACTATGCCTGGTCTGCACTTTTTTTTTTTTTTTTAAAAGCAACCTGTCCTATATCCCAACTCCTTGAGGCTCAGCTCCCACCTGGCTGTTGGCTACCAAAGCAATCTGGAAGTCTCAGGTGTGTGTGGGGAAAGGCCTCCCTGCCTGCTGCTCCTGCCTCCCCTGGCTTCAGCAGGATCCGCCAGCATCCGCACTGCTTTAACCAAAATGGAGCCATTGCTAATGGTGGCCACCCAGGCGTGGGGGCAGGCCAGTCAGGCATACTGGAGTCACCGCTCCACACAGAGGCAGCAGCGCACTCTGCCTGTGGCAGATGTGTGCGGGGCATGCCAGTCTCGCGTTCTCAAGGGAAGGGGAGACTCTGTGGCTGACACCCAGCTGGAAGGCTGAAATGTGAGCAGACAGGGTTTGTTTGGATGAAGAAGGTGGAAACAGGGCGGGGAAGCCAAACGAGCAAACAGTAGGGAAGGATTAGAGATGGTGGAGCCGCAGCTCAGCAGGCAGGCCGGCAGGAAGGTGGCATTCCTGGCTCCACCGCCCCTCTTCCTGTCCAAGCTCGCATGGGAGGACAGGGAGGCCTCTGCTTTGGAGCTATGCCGGCTTCCGAGTCAGCAGACCTGGGTTCATGTTCCAGCTCTGCTGCTCTCTGGCTGTGTGACCTTGCGCAGGTTACCCAACCTCTCTGAGCCTCCACATCCTCATCTATGAAATGAGAAAAACAACAGGACTCCTTCCTGGTAGGGTTTCATGAAGGATCATAGAACGGAGTGCACAGGAAAGGCTCAGCCGGTGTCTGGCACACAGCACATGCTTCATTCACGTTGGTCGTTTTGCCAGGCAGCTTCTGACTGGCCCTAGAGGTCCCATTCCTGCTGCTCATGCCTCCAGTGTGGCCTGGACCCAGTGACTCGCTCCTAGGAGGAGACTGCAGTGAAGCCGACGGGATGTCATTTCCGTGGCTGAGCTGCGGATGGCTGTGACATCCTGCTGCCACTCTCCGCCTTGCTAGTCCTGTCTCTTTCGGCCCTCCTGCTTGCGTGCTCTGACAACACCAGCTACGTGGGCGAAGCGCTGCCTGTGGATGTTGTCTGATGTTCTACAGAGCAGCCTCCATGGCACGGAACCCGGGGAGGCCTCAGTCCAGCAGCCTGCGAGGAACTGCAACCCGCCAGCAGGCACGTGAATGAGCTTGAAAGCGGGTCCTTCCCTGCGGGGTCTTGAGATGACCATGGCCTTGCAGGGACCCTGAGCAGAAGGACCAGCTCTCCCAGCCAGATTCCTGACCTGCCGGATCTGCGTGATGATAACCAAAGGTGTTTCACCTCACTAAGTCTGGGAGTAAGTTGTTACTGAGCACGAAATACCGAGTACAATCACGTGGCGTTTCTAACCATGACTGGATGGACTCCTTAAGCCCTTCCCTGGGAACTGCAGCCTCCAGTTGTCCCCAAGCTCGCCCCACAGCCTCCTCAGCCTCCGCAGCCTCCTGAGCCTCACCCTCTCCAGCGCTCTCACGTTCTGTGTCCACACCACGCACCCACAGACTCTCACGTCCTGACGCAGCGCAACACTCACTCACATTATGTCCACATGGCGGGCTCATTTATTCTCTATTCTTTAACCAGAAGTAGCCCCAAGAGCGTGCCACTGAGCCTCCCCAGCCGGCTGCAAACATCTCCTGAGAACATCCAGCCCCTCAGCGACGCTGCCTTATTCACCCTCAGAGCCACAGCTCAGCGTCTCCCTGACGGCGACAATGCCAGGATCAGTCCCTCTGCTCCATGTGCTGGCTTGTGCATCCGGGAATCACATGTCACGCACACGGTCTCAGTTCTGGCGTCTAGTTCGGTCTCCAGGGAAGAGACCAGGCTCCCTGGCCTCTAGGCTCTAACAACTAGGCTATGGTGGGCTGCTGGGCCAGGTGGGGAGGGGCGCTGGGCCCGAGTGAGTCCAGCTCCGCCCCGGCAAGCTGGGCCACTTCGGAACACTCCCTGCCCTTCAGTGGACCTCCCGTATCGCTCCCTGAGGAGTTGGCTGTAAGAGGCTTACATGTGGTAGTATACATGAACGGCTCTTCTTTCCTGGCCCGGCTCCAGGAGGAATGACCTACCGCAGGCCAGAGGCCCTGGCTGCGAACCTCCCTCCTGCTAGGAAGCACATTGCCATCATTCAGTCTCTTGTGAGTTGGGCTATTCTCAGTCTGTTTGCCAGAGTCTGAGCTCCAGAAGGGATGAGTGACTAGACTGGTAACACTGCACTATGCCAACCCTCCTCCCAGCACTGCCAAGTCCCATTCTTCACGACAGCCTTCCTGTGTTGACACCAGCTTCTCCTCTCTCTTTAAAATAACAACCTTTCCTTGACCCTGCTGCCCAGGAACTTTCCTCTAAGATTCTGCCATACAGAGGGCAGACGTGAGTGCAGGCTGTAAATCAGGAGCCCTCGTGACTCTTAGATCCATTAATCCATCAGGAGAAGATTTGCTACCTCTTAGTGTTGAGGGAGAGACCAGAAATCCTCTCACAGGATTGACTAATGGCTCAGGCACCACAGTTGATACAACTCACGACTCAGCACTTAGTGTTGTGACCCTTGGGGGCTTACGGACACCAGTACTCTTCTCTGTGCCTTACCGCCTGCAGCTGCACCCACACCCCAAATCTGGTGAAAGGAATCTGTTTCCTGTTTCGCCTGTCCTCAGATTGGGTCTGGGTAAGATAATAATATTGAGTTGTTAAGGAGAAAATGAGCCACCGCCATAACCTGCAGGATCCAGATATTCCAGATTGGGAGTTCTTTAAAAGCTAGGGCCTCCTTTGTCCTCCAGCATACAGCCCTGGGACTGGAAATAGAAACCCACCCAATACATACATGTAGGACAGATGGTTGGATGAATATGGATGGTGGATGGGTGGGTGAGTGGATGGTTGGATGGATAGATGGATGGATGGATGGATAGATAGGTAAGTGGAGGGATAGATGGGAGGATGGGTGGATGAATGAATGGTTCAATGGATGAATGGATAGATGGATGGGTGGATGGATGAATGGGTGCATGGATGGGTGCGTGGGTAGATGGATGGGTGGGTGGATGGGTGGATGGATAGATGGATGGATGGGTAGATAGGTAAGTGGAGGGATAGATGGGAGGATGGGTGGATGAATGAATGATTCAATGGATGAATGGATGGATGGGTGCATGGATAGATGGATGGGTGGACGGGTGGGTGGGTGGCTGAACGTGTGGATGGGTGGGTAGGTGGGTGGATGGATGCATGGATGGATAGATAGATAGATAGATAGGTAAGTGGAGGGATAGATGGGAGGATGGGTGGATAAATGAATGGTTCAATGGATGAATGGATAGATGGATGGGTGGATGGATGAATGGGTGGTGGATGGGTGGGTGGATGGCTGAACATGTGGATGGGTGGATGGATGGTTGAATGTGTGGATGGGTGGATGGATGCATGGATGGATGTATAGAAAAATGAATAAATTAATTTCTGGACAAGGAACATAATTTTTTTTTTTGAGATGGAGTCTCACTCCGTCGCCCAGACTGGAGTGCAGTAGCATGATCTTGGCTCACTGCAACCTCCACCTCCCAGGTTCAAGTGATTCTCCTGCTTCAGCCTCCCTAATATCTGGGACTACAGGCACCTGCCACCATGCCCAGCTAATTTTTGTATTTTTAGTAGAGGCAAGGTTTCACCGTATTGGCAAGGCTGTTCTGGAACTCCTGACCTCGAATGATCCACCCACCTCAGCCTCTCAAAGTGCTGGGATCACAGGCGTGAGCTACCACGCCCGGCCAAGGGAAGGTTTTTTTCTACCCACTCCCTAAGGTTGTTGTAAGAATAAAAGTAGATAATACAAGTGAGAGGGCTTTGCCTACCTATACAGGATTATAGCAATGAAGGGAAGTACGGCTCCAAAGAAAATGTTTTCTTCAGTAGAACTTAAGAAATGCTTCTAGGAGAACTCATGGACTCAAGTAATTACTGAAGGAATTCTCTTGAGGGACAGCATTTTCTGGGTTCTTTAGAGGCGGAATTCAGCACAGTGGAGGCTGAGTAGTAGGAACCATTTCACTTTGAACAAGAGGAGCATCTTTGGACAGCTCCCTCCCTGGGAGTGATGCCTGGTCCCTCCTACACATGGTTTTCAGGTCTATGCCTGTCTCTCCTACAAGTCTGTGAGCTTGTCAAGGGCAGGTGCTGTGTCTCAAACCTAAAATCCACCCCTTCCTCAGTGAAAATGAGTCACTAATAGGCATTCAAAGTCTGCTGCAGCGATTTCAATAAAATAAACAAGGCCAGGTGTAGTGGCTCACGCCTGTAATCCCAGCACTTTGGGAGGCCAAGGTAGGTGGATCACCTGAGGTCAGGAGTTCGAGACCAGCCTGGCCAACATGGTGAAACCGTATCTCTACTAAAAATACAAAAATTAGCTGAGCGTGGTGGCACATGCCTGTAATCCTAGCTACTTGGGAGGCTGAGGCAGGAGAATTGCTTGAACCCGGGAGGTGGAGACTGCAGTGAGCCAAGATGATGCCACTGCACATCAGCCTGGGTAACAGAGAGAGACTCCATCTCAACGCCCCCACAAAATCATAACATTAAAAAAGAGTTTATGATGAAAACGTAACCTTATAAAATGACAACCCTGCAGAAATGATAGTGAAACGCTGCGTACGAACCGTGTCCTTGCACGTCTCTGAATGAAGACATTGACATTTGAAGTGGAACGTTCCCCATTTCAGCCATATTGTTAAGAGGGACAATGAGTTTGCATGACTGAGAGGGGGCAGCAGAGGAGAGCGGGGAGGGGCAAGGTGGGCTGTGACCCGCTTCGGCAGGTGAGATCATTTATACAGAGAGCCAGTGCGGGGGTGGGCGGTGAAAATTCCCAGTCGATGGCGGATTGTTACGGCGATAGTGGTTTGGGGCGCGCCCTCCTCACTCCGCGGCGCCTGAAGCCCGCCTCTGTGGTCCTTACACCCCTCTTTGCTCTTTTCCCTTTCCCTTTCTGCCTGTGCTTCCTCTCTGCTTTGGATGGGGGCTGGGAGGAGGTGGGGGTCCAGGGCAGAGCTGGCAGAAAGAGCAGGAATCCAGGCTCAGATGCCCTCTGCCCGTTTTTCCTTCCCGCTATCAGCACCGGCCAGCCAGCCCACAACCGCCGGTGATTCGAGGTCTGCTCTCTCTGAGGCATGCAAAAGGATGTAGTGCCAGCCTGGCCTGGGGAAGGGGCCCTGGATGGCAGTCAGACAGGACCACGGAGGGAAGGGGGCACAGCTGTCACCAGCACACGTGGGCTTCTCCTCAGAGCACCTCCCACACCTCCCAGCGTGGCAGCAGGCCACCCGCTGCAGGGCTCACTGGGGGACAGAGCGAAGGAACACAGTGGCAATTTTTATGCCTGACAGCTCTGTGAAAAGGGCATAGCATTTACTTTAGCAAATTTGAGACTGGGGATTGGTGAACTGAAGAAAGTCAGTGAATATCGAGGGTTAAACAACAGGCCCCAGAGTTACACATCCGGATGCGGAGTGGCCCGTGACACCCTTCTGAAAGGACAGGCCAGGGGTCAGGAGGGACTGGCTGCATTCAAATTCCTAATATCACAGTTTCACACTTCGGGAATGAAGTGAGACAGTGCCCGGGAGCTGGAGCCCAGACGATCTTGAATTATTACAGAAATCTCTGCTGTGCCGCTGATTTCCAAACCTGCTATCATGGCCATTCCTCCGGGGACTAGCCGTCGGAGAAACCAGACATGGGGGACTGAGGGACGTCCCGTGAGACCTGCGGTGACTCAGACTCCAGCTCTGGGGAATGCCTCCAAGCACCACCACCTCCCCCCGCTCGTGGTTTGTACTTTTAGTAGAGACAGGATTTCATCACGTTGGTCAGACTGGTCTTGAACTCTTGACCTCAGGTGATCCACCCGCCTCAGCCTCCCAAAGTGCTGGGATTACAGGCGCGAGCACCTGCACCCAGGGTGTATCATTGTTTTTAATAACTATACTGAAATTTCCCTCGGGAATACAGTTTTGCCAAGTTCAAAAACTGCAGCAGTCCCTTTGCTCCACAGCCCTGCCCTTTCTTTCTACCTGTGCATTGACGTCAACAGCCCAGAGACCCCAAGCAAAGGCTGCGAAGTCACAGGTGCTGTCACCTCCCCAAGCGTGGGTCTGGCTGAAACCAAGGGGTGCCCCTAAGTCAAATGCCTTGGCATCGGGCTGACGCCTGCTTCTACAGAGTGCCAGGTAACATGGCTTCACAGGTCCTCGTCAAACTCCTCCTTGGTTTTCTTCATTTTCTATGAGTTATAACAGCCTATACTGAAGTAGAATGACCAATATCATTTCTGAGATGAGCTTACCTGGTAATACTATCACAAATTCCATGGCCTCCAAATTTTGCAGTTTCTGCAGGGCCCTGGGCTCTTGGGCCATGGTTTCAAGAGTTAGATATTTACCCTCATGCCGACGGCTTCTAGTCTTCTTGGAATTTCTTCTGAGAGACTCAGAAAAAGAGCTTCTGCCTCTTTTGGCTAGGGAAAGACACGCATGGAGAAACGTCATTCCATTTTCCTGCATACCTCATTATTTCCAAGTATTTTAACTTTGAATTTTTTTTTTTTTTTTTGAGATGAAGTCTCGCTGTGTCACCAGGCTGGAGTGCAGTGGCGCGATCTCAGCTCACTGCAACCTCCCCCTCCTGGGTTCAAGCGATTCTCCCGCCTCAGCTTCCCAAGTAGCTGAGACCACAGGTGAGCACCACCACACCCGGCTAATTGTTGTATTTTTAGAAGAGACAGGGTTTTACCTTGTTGGCCAGGATGGTCTCAATCTCTTCATCTCATAATCCAACTGCCTCGGCCTCCCAAAGTGCTGGGGTTACATGCGTGAGCCACCACGCCCATCTTACCTTTGAATATTAAACATGTCAGTTACTTACTATCCTGCTCAGCATCTAGTAAAAAGAAATATTTGCTATATCCTCAATTATTAAATTTTAAAAAAAGCCCACCTTCCCAATAAAGTGAAAGTAATGAGTACTTTCAAAGATATTTTTGGCTAAGCACAGTGGCTCATGCCTGTAATGCCGGCACTTAGGGAGACCGAGGCAGGCAGATCACCTGAGGGCAGGAGTTCAAGACCGGCCTGGCCAACATGGTGAAACCCCATCCCTACAGAAACATGAAAACTAGCCAGGCATGATGGCAGGTACCTGTAACCCCAGCTACTCGGGAGGCTGAGGTGGGAGAATCCCTTGAACCCGGGAGGTGGAGGTTGCAGTGAGCTAAGATCATGTCATTGCACTCCAGCCTGAGAGGCAGAGCGAGACTCTGTCTCAAATATATATATATATATATATATATATATATATATATATATTTTCTTTCTTTTATATGCCATCATTGACTTGTTGAAACTCTTTTGTAATATGTTCTTAATAAGTTCTGCTAAGAAAATGTATGCCCCAACACTGAAAAAACAAAACAAAACAACAGAAAAGGCCATGAAGAGGAAAGACTGAGGCTTCCAGGAGAGGAGGGAACCTGCCTCCAGCCTCGAAATGGCAACATCAGCTCCCACAGCATTTCCGGGCTGCCACCTGCCCTGCACACTCCGGGTCTGCAGTCCCAGCAGGTGCAGGGGCCCGTTCCTGACAGTCCGTTCCTGTATGTGTGTTCCAGTCTGCTGGTTCTGCTCCTCTGGAAAACCCTGACCGATACAACCCTCCTGCCCCACGTGCCACCAGGACGCCTGGGGAGCCACTGTGTGGCCTGGGCCAGTCCCACACAGGTGCCTGGCTTTCCGTTTCTCAAAAGAAGGGACAGGATGGAAGGCGACCCCGAATGAAAATTCTGGGCTCTGACATTCAAAGTTAACCCCACAAGGCAGCACCCGAGGTGGGGAGCTGTCTGGTCTGGGCTCTGAGTCGTCCACCCCGTCCCCCTCAAAGTTGGCCTGTGCGCCTACCCACCTGCCCCAGGCCTCCCAGCACCAACAGCCCCTTGGCTAACGGCCCTGGCCCGTAGCTGTTCTCCCGACGACTCCCAGATGCTCCCAGGCATCTCTTGTTAATCTGAATCGTTAACTGACTCGTTCAGGGCAAAAACAACAACAAAATCCATACTGCAGCCAAGATCCCAGGGTGGATTTTTGGCCTGAATTTTCTAGTCAAATTGTCCTGAAGGTTGTGTTTGCTCTGAAACCTCAGGGCGTGACCTCACTCAGAAGTGCGGGCCGGGAGGGCGCAGGGTGGTGTGCCCGGTGAGGACGGTGCTGCTGAGTGGGGCGGGGTGTTCTGGATCCTTCCTGGGAGATGCCAGGCCCTGAGGCCGACCTCCAGCTGCTTGTGCCGGGTGTGGGTCAGGAGCCCGGGCTGGCAGAGCTTAACAGACAGGCCTGTGTGCTCACCACGCCCAGCTCTCCAGGGTGGCTCCAACTTTGACTGCCAGAAAAGTGAATGTTTTCAGTTAAATAACGTCTATTGGGTTTTTTTCCATTGCAAGTGCCATGCTCACTTCTTCATGCTGCAAAAATGAAGCTAGCATCACGCGAGGTGCTGCAGCACCAGGGTGAAACCAGGGTGACACCAAGGTGACTTAGCCCTGACCACAGGAATTTACAGTCAGGTGACTGCTCATGATAGAAGTCTGAATTTAGGAAGATGAGAAAGAGGCCAGGCGAGGTGGCGAACACCTGTAATCTCAGCACTTTGGGAGGCTGAGGTGGGTGAATCACCTGAGTTCAAGACCAGCCTGGCCAACATGGTGAAATCCTGTCTCTACTTCCCCCGCCCCCAACCCCCCGAGATGGAGTCTCACTCTGTCGCCCAGGATGGAGTACAGTGGCGCGATCTTGGCTCACCGCAACCTCCACCTCCTGGGTTCAAGCAATTCTCCTGCCTCAACCTACCGAGTAGCTGAGATTATAGGCTCCCGCCACCACGCCTGGCTAATTTTTGTATTTTTGCTAGAGACAGGGTTTCACCACATTGGCCAGGCTGGTCTCAAACTCCTGACCTCAGGTGATACACCTGCTTCGTCCTCCCAAAGTGCTGGGATTACAAGAGTGAGCTACCACGCCCGGCCACCCCATCTCTACTCAAAATGCAAAAATTAACTGGGCATGTGGTGGGTGCCTGTAATTTCAGCTACTCAGGAGGCTGAGGCAGGAGAATTGCTTGAACCCGGGAGGTGGAGATTGCCGTGAGCCAGCTCCACAGGCTGCCCCTGCTGTCCTCAGCTCCCTGCCCTATGGGCCTTCATGGGGCTGCTCACCCATCTGTGCCAGTTGGCTCCCCTCAGAGCAGATAAGAGAGCAGGAGAGAAGCCATGGGGACAGCGGATCTCAGAACGATGCCTGTTCCTTGCTGTCAGGGCTGCCCCTACTCACGGCACGAGTGTGGGACAGCTCCAGGCTCACCGACTGCACTGGCGAGGCCTGAACAAACAGCAGGCCTGAGCCTTCTGCACTCAGAAAGTGGGCCTGTGCCTGGGGAGTCCCACATGTGGCCTGCCGTTCAGTGGCCTGTCACCAGGTGTCACTTACATGGGCTCTTGGTCGCCTGGTGCCCCTGACGAAGCTCTGTGTCCTGCATGTGCTCCTCTGGGCAGCCCTGCCCTCCCTCTGGCGGCATGGGTGCACCCGGCCCCTCGCATGGTGAGAAGACAGAGTGACTTGGATCCCCGTTCAGAGGTGTGAATCAGGATGTCACCTGAGCTTCCTCTGGGTCCTGTGTCCTCTGAGCAGTTTGCCATAGGCCTGACAGAGTGGAATTCCATTTCTAACAGGGGCCAGAGGATGTGTCACTGGAGGGTGGGTGAGGGAAGTGGTGAGCGTGTCCACAGTGGGCCATCCCAGTCCCCGGCCAGTGGCCTCAGCGCACACTGCCTTTAGGCCGCTCCGTCACCTGCTAGGCCCATTCTCCACCTGCAGGCAGCAGGAGCTCTAAGAAGGCTGGAGTCCAGCCTCGGCCCTTCCTACTTAGGACCCTCCAGAGAGCCCTCCTGGTCTCCATGGGGTGTGCTGTGTGGTTTGTGTGGACTGAGTTTCAGGTGTGCCGTGTGGTCTGTGTGTGGACTGAGTGTGGGTGTGCTGCATGGTCTGTGTGTGGACTGAGTGTCGGGTGTGCCATGTGATGTGTGTGGACTGAGTGTGGGGTGTGCTGTGTGGTGCATGTGGACTGAGTGTGGGGTGTGCTGTGTGATGCGTGTGGACTGAGTGTGGGTGTGCAGTGTGGTGTGTGTGGACTGAGTGTCGGGTGTGCCATGTGATGCGTGTGGACTGAGTGTGGGTGTGCTGTGTGGTCTGTGTGTGGACTGAGTGTGGGGTGTGCTGTGTGGTGTGTGTTGACTGAGTGTGGGTGTGCTGTGTGGTGCATGTGGACTGTGTGGGTGTGCTGTGTGGTGTGTGTGTGGACTGAGTGTGGTGTGTGCCATGTGATGCGTGTGGACTGAGTGTGGGTGTGCAGTGTGGTGTGTGTGGACTGAGTGTGGGGTGTGCTGTGTGGTGTGTGTGGACTGAGTGTGGGTGTGTCATGTGGTGCGTGTGGAAAGAGTGTGGGGTGTTCTGTGTGGTGCATGTGGACTGAGTGTCGAGTGTGCTGTGTGGTGTGTGTGTGGACTGAGTGTGGGTGTGCTGTGTGGTCTGTGTGTGGACTGAGTGTGGGTGTGCTGTGTGGTGCATGTGGACTGAGTGTGGGGTGTGCTGTGTGGTCTGTGTGGACTGAGTGTGGGTGTGCTGTGTGGTGTGTGTGGACTGACTGTCGGGTGTGCCATGTGATGCGTGTGGACTGAGTGTGGGTGTGCTGTGTGGACTGAGTGTGGGGTGTGCTGTGTGGTGTGTGTGGGGTGTGCTGTGTGGTGTGTGTTGACTGAGTGTGGGTGTGCTGTGCGGTGCGTGTGGACTGTGTGGGTGTGCTGTGTGGTGTGTGTGTGGACTGAGTGTGGCGTGTGCCGTGTGATGCGAGTGGACTGAGTGTGGGGTGTTCTGTGTGGTGCATGTGGACTGAGTGTCGAGTGTGCTGTGTGGTGTGTGTGTGGACTGAGTGTGGGTGTGCTGTGTGGTCTGTGTGTGGACTGAGTGTGGGTGTCCTGTGTGGTGCATGTGGACTGAGTGTGGGGTGTGCTGTGTGGTCTGTGTGGACTGAGTGTGGGTGTGCCGTGTGGTGTGTGTGGACTGTCGGGTGTGCCATGTGATGCGTGTGGACTGAGTGTGGGTGTGCTGTGTGGACTGAGTGTGGGGTGTGCTGTGTGGTGTGTGTGGGGTGTGCTGTGTGGTGTGTGTGGACTGAGTGTGGGTGTGCTGTGCGGTGCATGTGGACTGTGTGGGTGTGCTGTGTGGTGTGTGTGTGGACTGAGTGTGGCGTGTGCCGTGTGATGCGAGTGGACTGAGTGTGGGTGTGCTGTGTGGTGTGTGTGGACTGAGTGTGGGGTGTACTGTGTGGTGTGTGTGGACTGAGTGTGGGGTGTGCTGTGTGGCGTGTGTTGACTGAGTGTGGGATGTGCTGTGTGGCGTGTGTTGACTGAGTGTGGGTATGCTGTGTGATGCATGTGGACTGAGTGTGGGTGTGCTGTGTGGTCTGTGTGTGGACTGAGTGTGGGGTGTGCTGTGTGGCCTGTGTGTGGACTGAGTGTGGGTGTGCTGTGTGGTCTGTGTGTGCACTGAGTGTGGGTGTGCTGTGTGGTGCGTGTGGACTGAGTGTGGGGTGTGCCATGTGATGCGTGTGGACTGAGTGTGGGTGTGCTGTGTGGTGTGTGTGTGGACTGTGTGGGGTGTGCTGTGTGGTGCCTGTGGACTGAGTGTCGGTGTTCTATGTGGTGCGTGTGGACAGAGTGTGGGGTGTGCCGTGTGATGCGTGTGGACTGAGTGTGGGTGTGCTGTGTGGTCTGTGTGTGGACTGAGTGTGGGTGTGCTGTGTGGTGCGTGTGGACTGAGTGTCGAGTGTGCTGTGTGGTGTGTGTGTGGACTGAGTGTGGGTGTGCCGTGTGGTGCGTGTGGACTGAGTGTGGGTGTGCCGTGTGGTGCGTGTGGACTGAGTGTGGGTGTGCTGTGTGGTGTGTGTGGACTGAGTGTGGGTGTGCCGTGTGGTGCGTGTGGACTGAGTGTCGGGTATGCTGTGTGGTGTGTGTGTGGACTGAGTGTGGGTGTGCCGTGTGGTGCGTGTGGACTGAGTGTGGGGTGTGCCGTGTGGTGCGTGTGGACTTAGTGTGGGGTGTGCCGTGTGATGCGTGTGGACTGAGTGTGGGGTGTGCCGTGTGGTGCGTGTGGACTGAGTGTGGGGTGTGCCGTGTGATGCGTGTGGACTGAGTGTGGGGTGTGCCGTGTGATGCGTGTGGACTGAGTGTGCGTGTGCTGTGTGGTGCGTGTGGACTGAGTGTGGGGTGTGCCGTGTGATGCGTGTGGACTGAGTGTAGGTGTGCCGTGTGGTGTGTATGTGGACTGAGTGTGGGGTGTGCTGTGTGGTGTGTGTGGACTGAGTGTGGGTGTGCTGTGTGGTGTGTGTGGACTGAGTGTCGAGTGTGCTGTGTGGTGTGTGTGTGGACTGACTGTGGGGTGTACTGTGTGGTGTGTGTGGACTGAGTGTGGGTGTGCTGTGTGGTGCGTGTGGACTGAGTGTGGGTGTGCCGTATGGTCTGTGTGTGCACTGAGTGTGGGTGTGCTGTGTGGTGCGTGTGGACCGAGTGTCGAGTGTGCTGTGTGGTGTGTGTGTGGACTGAGTGTGGGTGTGCCGTGTGGTGCATGTGGACTGAGTGTCGAGTGTGCTGTGTGGTGTGTGTGTGGACTGACTGTGGGGTGTGCTGTGTGGTGTGTGTGGACTGAGTGTGGGTGTGCTGTGTGGTGCGTGTGGACTGAGTGTGGGTGTGCCGTATGGTGCGTGTGGACTGAGTGTCGAGTGTGCCGTGTGGTGTGTGTGTGGACTGAGTGTGGGTGTGCCGTGTGGTGCGTGTGGACTGAGTGTCAGTGTGCCGTGTGGTGTGTGTGTGGACTGACTGTGGGTGTGCCGTGTGGTGCGTGTGGACTGAGTGTGGGTGTGCCGTGTGGTGTGTGTGTGGACTGAGTGTGGGGTGTGCCGTGTGGTGCGTGTGGACTGAGTGTGGGTGTGCCGTGTGGTGCCTGTGGACTGAGTGTGGGGTGTGCCGTGTGGTGTGTGTGGACTGAGTGTGGGTGTGCTGCATGGTCTGTGTGTGGACTGAGTGTCGGGTGTGCCATGTGATGTGTGTGGACTGAGTGTGGGGTGTGCTGTGTGGTGCATGTGGACTGAGTGTGGGGTGTGCTGTGTGATGCGTGTGGACTGAGTGTGGGTGTGCAGTGTGGTGTGTGTGGACTGAGTGTCGGGTGTGCCATGTGATGCGTGTGGACTGAGTGTGGGTGTGCTGTGTGGTCTGTGTGTGGACTGAGTGTGGGGTGTGCTGTGTGGTGTGTGTTGACTGAGTGTGGGTGTGCTGTGTGGTGCATGTGGACTGTGTGGGTGTGCTGTGTGGTGTGTGTGTGGACTGAGTGTGGTGTGTGCCATGTGATGCGTGTGGACTGAGTGTGGGTGTGCAGTGTGGTGTGTGTGGACTGAGTGTGGGGTGTGCTGTGTGGTGTGTGTGGACTGAGTGTGGGTGTGCCATGTGGTGCGTGTGGAAAGAGTGTGGGGTGTTCTGTGTGGTGCATGTGGACTGAGTGTCGAGTGTGCTGTGTGGTGTGTGTGTGGACTGAGTGTGGGTGTGCTGTGTGGTCTGTGTGTGGACTGAGTGTGGGTGTGCTGTGTGGTGCATGTGGACTGAGTGTGGGGTGTGCTGTGTGGTCTGTGTGGACTGAGTGTGGGTGTGCTGTGTGGTGTGTGTGGACTGAGTGTCGGGTGTGCCATGTGATGCGTGTGGACTGAGTGTGGGTGTGCTGTGTGGACTGAGTGTGGGGTGTGCTGTGTGGTGTGTGTGGGGTGTGCTGTGTGGTGTGTGTTGACTGAGTGTGGGTGTGCTGTGCGGTGCGTGTGGACTGTGTGGGTGTGCTGTGTGGTGTGTGTGTGGACTGAGTGTGGGGTGTGCTGTGTGGTCTGTGTGGACTGAGTGTGGGTGTGCCGTGTGGTGTGTGTGGACTGTCGGGTGTGCCATGTGATGCGTGTGGACTGAGTGTGGGTGTGCTGTGTGGACTGAGTGTGGGGTGTGCTGTGTGGTGTGTGTGGGGTGTGCTGTGTGGTGTGTGTGGACTGAGTGTGGGTGTGCTGTGCGGTGCATGTGGACTGTGTGGGTGTGCTGTGTGGTGTGTGTGTGGACTGAGTGTGGCGTGTGCCGTGTGATGCGAGTGGACTGAGTGTGGGTGTGCTGTGTGGTGTGTGTGGACTGAGTGTGGGGTGTACTGTGTGGTGTGTGTGGACTGAGTGTGGGGTGTGCTGTGTGGCGTGTGTTGACTGAGTGTGGGATGTGCTGTGTGGCATGTGTTGACTGAGTGTGGGTATGCTGTGTGATGCATGTGGACTGAGTGTGGGTGTGCTGTGTGGTCTGTGTGTGGACTGAGTGTGGGGTGTGCTGTGTGGCCTGTGTGTGGACTGAGTGTGGGTGTGCTGTGTGGTCTGTGTGTGCAGTGAGTGTGGGTGTGCTGTGTGGTGCGTGTGGACTGAGTGTGGGGTGTGCCATGTGATGCGTGTGGACTGAGTGTGGGTGTGCTGTGTGGTGTGTGTGTGGACTGTGTGGGGTGTGCTGTGTGGTGCCTGTGGACTGAGTGTCGGTGTTCTATGTGGTGCGTGTGGACAGAGTGTGGGGTGTGCCGTGTGATGCGTGTGGACTGAGTGTGGGTGTGCTGTGTGGTCTGTGTGTGGACTGAGTGTGGGTGTGCTGTGTGGTGCGTGTGGACTGAGTGTCGAGTGTGCTGTGTGGTGTGTGTGTGGACTGAGTGTGGGTGTGCCGTGTGGTGCGTGTGGACTGAGTGTGGGTGTGCCGTGTGGTGCGTGTGGACTGAGTGTGGGTGTGCCGTGTGGTGTGTGTGGACTGTCGGGTGTGCCATGTGATGCGTGTGGACTGAGTGTGGGTGTGCTGTGTGGACTGAGTGTGGGGTGTGCTGTGTGGTGTGTGTGGGGTGTGCTGTGTGGTGTGTGTGGACTGAGTGTGGGTGTGCTGTGCAGTGCATGTGGACTGTGTGGGTGTGCTGTGTGGTGTGTGTGTGGACTGAGTGTGGCGTGTGCCGTGTGATGCGAGTGGACTGAGTGTGGGTGTGCTGTGTGGTGTGTGTGTGGACTGAGTGTGGGTGTGCTGTGTGGTGCGTGTGGACTGAGTGTCGAGTGTGCTGTGTGGTGTGTGTGTGGACTGAGTGTGGGTGTGCCGTGTGGTGCGTGTGGACTGAGTGTGGGTGTGCTGTGTGGTCTGTGTGTGGACTGAGTGTGGGTGTGCTGTGTGGTGCGTGTGGACTGAGTGTCGAGTGTGCTGTGTGGTGTGTGTGTGGACTGAGTGTGGCGTGTGCCGTGTGATGCGAGTGGACTGAGTGTGGGTGTGCTGTGTGGTCTGTGTGTGGACTGAGTGTGGGTGTGCTGTGTGGTGCGTGTGGACTGAGTGTCGAGTGTGCTGTGTGGTGTGTGTGTGGACTGAGTGTGGGTGTGCCGTGTGGTGCGTGTGGACTGAGTGTGGGTGTGCCGTGTGGTGCGTGTGGACTGAGTGTGGGGTGTGCCGTGTGGTGCGTGTGGACTTAGTGTGGGGTGTGCCGTGTGATGCGTGTGGACTGAGTGTGGGTGTGCCGTGTGGTGTGTGTGGACTGAGTGTCGGGTATGCCGTGTGGTGTGTGTGTGGACTGAGTGTGGGTGTGCCGTGTGGTGCGTGTGGACTGAGTGTGGGGTGTGCCGTGTGGTGCGTGTGGACTTAGTGTGGGGTGTGCCGTGTGATGCGTGTGGACTGAGTGTGGGGTGTGCCGTGTGGTGCGTGTGGACTGAGTGTGGGGTGTGCCGTGTGATGCGTGTGGACTGAGTGTGGGGTGTGCCGTGTGATGCGTGTGGACTGAGTGTGCGTGTGCTGTGTGGTGCGTGTGGACTGAGTGTAGGGTGTGCCGTGTGATGCGTGTGGACTGAGTGTAGGTGTGCCGTGTGGTGTGTATGTGGACTGAGTGTGGGGTGTGCTGTGTGGTGTGTGTGGACTGAGTGTGGGTGTGCTGTGTGGTGTGTGTGGACTGAGTGTCGAGTGTGCTGTGTGGTGTGTGTGTGGACTGACTGTGGGGTGTACTGTGTGGTGTGTGTGGACTGAGTGTGGGTGTGCTGTGTGGTGCGTGTGGACTGAGTGTGGGTGTGCCGTATGGTCTGTGTGTGGACTGAGTGTGGGTGTGCTGTGTGGTGCGTGTGGACCGAGTGTCGAGTGTGCTGTGTGGTGTGTGTGTGGACTGAGTGTGGGTGTGCCGTGTGGTGCGTGTGGACTGAGTGTCGAGTGTGCCGTGTGGTGTGTGTGTGGACTGACTGTGGGTGTGCCGTGTGGTGCGTGTGGACTGAGTGTGGGTGTGCCGTGTGGTGTGTGTGTGGACTGAGTGTGGGGTGTGCCGTGTGGTGCGTGTGGACTGAGTGTGGGTGTGCCGTGTGGTGCGTGTGGACTGAGTGTGGGGTGTGCCGTGTGGTGTGTGTGGACTGAGTGTGGGTGTGCTGCATGGTCTGTGTGTGGACTGAGTGTCGGGTGTGCCATGTGATGTGTGTGGACTGAGTGTGGGGTGTGCTGTGTGGTGCATGTGGACTGAGTGTGGGTGTGCCGTGTGATGCGTGTGGACTGAGTGTGGGTGTGCCGTGTGGTGCGTGTGGACTGAGTGTCGGGTGTGCCATGTGGTGCGTGTGGACTGAGTGTGGGTGTGCCGTGTGATGCGTGTGGACTGAGTGTGGGTGTGCCGTGTGGTGCGTGTGGACTGAGTGTGGGGTGTGCCGTGTGGTGCGTGTGGACTGAGTGTGGGTGTGCCGTGTGGTGCGTGTGGACTGAGTGTGGGTGTGCCGTGTGGTGCGTGTGGACTGAGTGTGGGTGTGCCGTGTGATGCGTGTGGACTGAGTGTGGGTGTGCTGTGTGGTGCGTGTGGACTGAGTGTGGGTGTGCTGTGTGATGCCTGTGGACTGAGTGTGGGGTGTGCTGTGTGATGTGTGTAGACTGAGTGTCTGTTGTTGTATGTCGTGTGTGTTGTGTGAGCATGTGCATAAGAGCTTCCTGGGCCGTGTAGGACACAGGTGTAGGGAGTGCCTGGGGCTCTGGTCAGCTCTGGGTGCAGCACAGGGTCCTGCGTGTGTATGTCCAGCCTGGCAGCCAACGGCTCCAGGACTGGGACCAGCTTCCCCCTCTGGAAGTTGGTGGCATGGGCGGTCCCCGGGAGCCCGCAGGACCTGCCCCCAGGTCCTGGCCACTGCTGTGAAGATCTGGGCTCTGCCCAGAGCCTGCCCCACGCTGCTCCTTACTTGCCACCCACGTGGGCAGACAGGAGTCACCCCTGGTCCGACAGGAGCTTCAGCCGAAGGCCCCAGTCCATGAGGCGCCAGGACTCCAGGGCACAACCCAGGCAGCAGAGGCGAAAAGAAAGGCCATGAGGAACCCAGAAACACAAAAGTCTGTGCCAGGCAGATATGAAGATGTTGGTGTGAGCTTCGAAGAGAGGCCTGGACAGAATCCAAGACCTCGTGTCACGGTGGCGCAGGGGCGCGTAGGGACACAGCTGCTTCTCCCCACAAAGGCGTGGCCCAGCAGAAAGCCATCCAGAGCCACAGGTGGTCTGGACGCTCAGCAGGGACGCATCAGCAAGCGTCCAGGCCAGGGTGACTTGGGTGTGTCCAGGGCGCAGCTGGGGTCACGGGGAGGACGCGCCCGGATGTGCGGGGCCCTACGAACACCGCAGCGCACGCTGTGGAGTGGAAAGACCCGCTCCGCGCACCAGGCCCGGAGGCGGCTGCCCTGCAGAGCAGGAGAGAACTTCCAACCTCAGCAGAAAAACGTAGAGAGGAGCTGAGGAAACCGTGGGAGGGCCCGGGGACCGTGGCACCTCCATCCCCAAGGAGGAGAGTGCCCGCTGCCCACGGGTGACGGCCTCAGGCCAGGTCTCAGATGGAATTCCAAGTTAGCAAGCAACCAGAGGTAGACGCAGAAACCGAACGGTGGCTGGGTGTGGCGGTGCCGCGAGCTGAGTCCTCGTCGATCACAGCAGGGGGTCGGTGGACCGTTTCTAAAGTCCATACATCAAGCAGCAGCATGATAGCCATATTATTTGGACACGAGATGACCACCACAATCACTTCAAATGGAAACCGTCAAAAGAGGTTGCCTTGGGGGATGAGAGAGGCGGAGCAGGAGGGAATCCTTTTCTTTATAAACCTCTTTGTACTGTTAGGTTGCTTTTAAATCTGACTTTTAAAAATAAAATCACATGCCTGTATTGGCTTGATAAAAAGAGGAAGAGGAAAGGGAAGGGTGCCAGGTGCAGTGTGGCTCATGCCACAGCACTTTGGGAGGCCAAAGCGGTAGGAATGCTCGAGGCCAGGAGTTCGAGACCACCCTGGGCAACATAGTGAGACCCTGTCTCTACAAAAAATATAAAAAATTAGCAAGGCGTGGTTGCATGTGCCTGTGGTCCCAGCTACTCGAGAGGCTGGGGTGAGGGGATGGCTTGAGCATGGGAGGTCAAGGCCACAGCAAGCCACGATTGCGCCACTGCACTCCAGCCTGGGCAACAGAGCAAGACCCTGTCAAAAAAAAAAAAAGAGAGAGAGAGAGAGAGAGAAAGGAAGCCTGAGCTTTATTCATTCTTTTTGCATTTTGAGCCCTTTTTTGGCTGCTGTGAAACCTACAGTGTGACTCTTGGTTCAGGGCACCCCGGACCTCCACCATCGGCTCCCCCCAGCCTTCGTCTCCCCAAGGAATACCCCATGGTTCCCTAGAAAAGGCAGCCTCTGGCTTGGCCATTTTAAGTGGAGAAGGCTGTAGAGAGAGACTCCAGCGCCCGGCTGGGACTGCTTGGTTTCAGAGGCTTAGTTGTTCACCCAATGATCCCTTTTTCAAAGTAGTTGTTTTTGTTTATTTACAAGACAGGGTCTTTCTCTGTCACCAGGCTGGAGTTCAGTGACATGATCATGGCTCACTGTAGCTTTGAATTCCCTGGCTCAAGCAATCCTCCCACCTCAGCCTCCTGAGCAGCTAGGACTACAGTCATGTGCCACCATACCCAGTTAATTTCTAAATTTTTTTTTTTTGCTATTAAAAGAAAGTCAGAATAAAAAATTTTAAAAAATTTTTTTTCTAAATTAAAAAAAATTTTTCTAAATTTTTTGTAGAGGTGGGGTCTTGCCATATTGTCCAGGCTGGCCTTGAACCCTTGGGCTCAAGTGATCCTCCTGCCTTGGCCTCTCAAAGTGTTGGGATTATAGGTGTGAGCCACTGCACCTGGCCTTAGAGTAGCTGTTTTAAAATCGAGAGTCTCCTTTAAGCTCTTAATAAGCATACTAAATACACAGTGAGACCTGCCTTTGCCCAGCCCTGGTCAATGCTCAGAATGTCACATGCATTGCTTCACCTCATCTGCACAGAAGAGGGTTTCTATTAATATTACTATCCTCACTTTATTGATAAGGAAACTGAGGTATAGAGAAAGTAAAAAGCGTGTCCAAGGTCACACGTTAGGTAACTTGCTGGGGAAGTTTTGAAGCTAGGCAGTTGGATGCCTGCGCCCACATTCTAAACCACTCTGCTCGATGGTTTTGGCATTCCTGGGAAAATGCAGAGGCAGACATCATTGTCATTGTGTGGGAAAACTCAGGTCCAGACAACTTAAGCGACTCTGAAGGCCACAGGCTGTTCTCTCTGCCTCACATCCTGAGTTTCAGAAGCTGCAGTACAATTATTCACAGACCTTGCTTCCCTCTTCCCTCACTGCCTCTCCAGACACTGTGTCCCTAGGACGTTCCTTGTTCGAAATCCAGCCTCATCAGCCATGCCGAGGCCGGATAGAAGCATCCTGACATCATCAATCCACAAGAGACCAAACGTCTGCCCAGCCCGGAATGAATCAGACAAGAGAAAGGTTAGACGGCCAGGGGGAGCTAAAAGCCCCTAAAAGTTTAAAGAGCTCCTACCAAATGGGTGGTTGGCTCCCACAGAGATTAGTTTTAATCAATTATTAAGCAACAGTTTAATATTTTAAGAGCTTTCTCAATCACAGAGAAATGAAAACATTCATGATTTTTTTCCCCTTACATCTTCCAGAGCAAAAAATGTAAAGCGAGCGTACCTCCAGTGACACAATCTTTAAGACTCTGTCTATTGGAAGAATGAAATGTCTTTACTCTTATTTCTAACTGCTCTTGTGTTTGCCAGAGACTGGCCCGAGCAGGCCCCGAGCAGGCCCTCCCTCAGCAGACGGCGCATGACTCCCTGACGCTGGAGCACCCCACTTAGTTTAGGGAGCCACGATAATGCCCTAACCTGCTCCTGGCTGCTAGCCATGGTGCCACAGTCTGTCCTGGAAGGCTCTGGAGGCCACATGGGAAAGGCTCAGCATCTCCACTCCTTCCCCCACTCCCCCAGCACCCCCTTTTCAGAGCTAATAATTTAGGAACTGGGAAGCAGCCAACAGAGGGCACTGGAAGAGGGGAGGGTTAAAACATGCTCCCACCTACATGATGAACCGTGAAATAAGAGAGGTCCTGGGCTCCCATTTTATGCTGGGATTAATTCCCTCTTTGGATCCACCCACCTTCCCATCCATCCACCATTCATCATCCACCCATCCCTATCCATTCACCCATCTACTCATATACCCATCCACCCATCCTTCCACCCGTCCACCCACTCGTCCATCCTTCTATCCACTCATCCCTTTATTCAACCCACCATCAATACATCCACCCATCCCTCCATCCACCCACCTACCTCGACCATCCGTCATCCATCCATCCACCTGTCCCTCCATTCATCTACCCGTTCACCTATCCCTTCATCCACCCATCTACTCATCCATCCATCTACTCAGCCTTCTCTCCATCATCCATCTACACCTCCTTCTGTCCATCCATTTACCTATTCACCATCCCTCCATCCACACATCTACCCATCCACCCATCCCTCCATCCACTTATCCATACATGTACCTATCCATCCACCCACCCCTCCACCCCTCCATCCGCCTCTCCACCCACCCCTCCATCCACCCCTCCATCCACTTATCCACCCATCCCTCCATCCACTTATCCACACATGCACCCATTCATCCACCCACCCCTCCATCCATCCCTCCATCTACTTATTCATACATGCACCCATCCATCCACCCACCCCTCCACCCCTCCACCCATCCCTCCACCCACCTCTCCATCCACCCCTCCACCCACCCCTCCATCCACTTATCCACCCATCCCTCCATCCACTTATCCACCCATCCCTCCATCCACTTATCCACCCATTCCTCCATCCACTTATCCACCCATTCCTCCATCCACTTATCCACCCATTCCTCCATCCACTTATCCACACATGCACCCATCCATCCACCCACCCCTCCACTCATCCACCCATCCCTCCACCCATTGCTGAGCTGCTCCTGGCCATCCACCCATCTACTCATCCCTCCATTCACTTATCCATACACACCAATTCATCCATCCACCCCTTCATCCCTCCATGTATCTACCCATCCACCCATACCTCCATTCACCCATCTATCGACCCATCTAGCTACCGCTCTATCTCTCCATCCCCTATCCATCCACCCATCTACTCATCCCTCATCCACCCACACATCTATATGTTCATCCACCTACCCACTCATCTGTTCATCCACCATCCACTCACCCACCCACCTGTCTATTTACCCACTGCATTAGTCCATTCTGACACGGCTATAAAGACACTACCCAAGACAGGGTAATTTATAAAGGAAAGAGGTTTAATCGACTCACAGTTCCACATGACTGGGGAGGCCTCAGGAAACTCACAATCATGGTGGAAGGTGAAGAGGAAGCAAGGTTCATCTTCACAGGATAAGAAGTGTAAGTGAAGGAGGAACTTGCCAAACACTTCGAACCATCAGATCTCACGAGAACTCAGACACTATCACAAGGACAGCATGGGGGACACCATCCCCATAATCCAATCACCGCCCACCAGGTCCCTCCCTTGACATGTGGGGATTATGGGGACTACAATTCAAGATGAGATTTGGGTGGGGACACAGCCAAGCCATATCACCCACCTACCCATCCACCTACCCACCCACGCATGTAACAAAACATCTACCAGGGACCCAGTTGTAAACCAAGGCTCAAGGATTCACTGTCTGGAGCAGAGACAGACCTGCTCCGGAGCCCTGCATGCCATCCAGGGTGCTGGGTGCTAAAGCAAAATGTCCTCAGGGTATGTGGAACACCAGGGAAGCAGCAGCCCCTCCTTGGGGCAGGTGGCCCTAAAAGAGAAGGGTCTCTTCACTCAGCTCCAGAATACCACATAGCCAGACCAGATGAGGTGTGGGGCAGGGGGAATGAGACACAGGCCCTCCAGCCCCACTTGGCTTGTCTGTTCCAGCCCCAGCATGCTCTGTCCTTCCAGTACCCACCTTCCTCTCCTGTTAAATAAGGACGCTCCAGCCTTTGCCTTGCGCCATGCGGCGTGGGGCCACTGGGAAGTGGTCTGCACATGGGGCAGGCTCCAGTGTTTCCTAGCTGCCCCCGCCTTCTCTGGGAAGCGCATGGGGGTGGGAGCAAGGCTGCAAGGCCTTCCTGCAAATCATTTAAATGCATTTGCTGCAACCAGATCATTCCATGCCTCCCTTGATGGAGGCCTTTGAGATCGCTCTACGTTTGCAAAGTTTTCGGAAACCGGCCAGCACTTTAAACTCCAACTGCTTCTGCCCAGAATTTTCTCTTCCTGCACACAGCTGCCCCCAGACGCCCCAGCTTCCGATCACGGCAGAGGCCTTGCCTCGCAGCTCAATGCAAGAACCTGCTTTTGGCTTTTCTGAACGCCAGGGCTCACTAACCAAGGGCACTTTATAATTGATTTGCCTCCATAAAATTCATAGGTGACTAATACACCCAAGAATTCCCAAGCCGCTCCTGGCTATGAGTTCCGACGTTATCCGTGTGTGCGCTATCGGCATCGGACGTCACTGCAGAGTGGGTGGCTTTGAGGCAAGAGCCGTGGCACAGGAATGCGCTGGCAGAGCCCAGGCAGAGCCTTTGCGATAGCCTTTGGGTTCGATAACAGGGTTTGCTTTAACTCTTCAGCCAGGGGATCTGTATATCCTAAAGACAGTACGTAAAATATTTATTAAGAAGAATATCTATTTTTAACTAGGGATGATTTCAGTTCTATTATTCATGCAGCCTCGGAGGGCAGGCTTCATGCTTGTCTGCTTGCAGGAGATGTGAAATGGAGCAGAGGCGAGTGTGAAATCAGAGACCAGGGCCTGGGGGATTCCAGGAGGAGGGGCACCTGCCTGGTTCCAGCCAAACCTCCACGCTCTGGTCACTCTGTCTTCCAGACATGGTGAAAGCTTCGGCCTCATTTTAAAAACAAAGTCAGCTGCACTCCCTGCTAATCCTTTTGCGGCTCCTCTTCTCAGCGTGTAGGAGTCACCCGGACGAGGCCCCGGGCAGCCTGCGGGGCCCAGGATAAGCCGTCCCCTGAAAGACGGGCACCTGCTCCCCGGCAGGCCCCACGCTGACAAGGTCTCAGAAAACAAGCTGGAAGCTGTCAGAACCCAGAGAGAACACACTCAGCTACCCGCTGAGCCGAGAGCCACGGCGGGTGTCAGGTGAAGGCGCCAGGGTGAAGACCAGCTGAGGGCTGCCTCGAAATTTCTGAGTACAAACCTGCTGAACACCTGGGCACCCCGAGCAGGAGGCCACCTGTGCACCGCGTGGAGGGGGGCACCAGGGGCAGGGGCAGGAGGACCAAAGCTAAGTCCTGGGCTGCTTGGGGCAGCCTGGGACCCAGGGCCAGTCCCTTCGCCCATCTTAGCCTCTGTGTTCTCGACTCTGTGTGGGGACCCCGAGAACATGCATCTCCAGGAGGTCATGAGTCATGGAAGACGCTCCTCCAGGATGTCTGTCCCACCGTCTGCAGATGAGGTGGGGGAGGGAGGGCTGGACAGGCAGGGGGACATTCCCAGGTGGCGCCAGGCCTTGTGTGTGGCAGACGCTGTTACATTCGACTCCCTCCCACGCCTCTGCATTTTGCACTGGAGATGCGGGCTCAGGCCCCAGAGCCCCCGTTCCTCCTCACTCACACCTGGCGCAGCCCAGGGAGGCGGGTCCTACCAGGGTGAACGTCCCTCCCAGGCTGTGACTCTCCTGGGGCTGGCGGCGGGTGCCTGCTGCCCACCCATCCGGAATCTCCTCCGCTCCGGGTGCCCCTGCTTATTTCAGGAGTGGGCAGATCAGGAGCTCCCCACAGGCGGCCCTTAGAAGCATACTCTGTGCCTGGTGCCCACACTTCAGCTCCAACTCCTTCCTGCCAGCCTGACCTTGCCTGGTGGAATCAGAGCGGTTGAGGAGGCGGGAGGGAAGGAGGCCCACGCCCGGAGGTTCCAGAACCATCAGGGGCACACACTCAGAGACCGAGGAGGCAGGGGCTAGGACATGCTGGTCAGTGCTAGAGGCCCCGAGCGAAACTCAATTACAACCTGCTGGCATGCAGGCAGCGTGGCGTCCTCAGACCTCGGGGAAGGTGGCGGGGTCAGCACAGCTGCAGCCAAGCCAGCTCTGCTCACCCCGCCAGCATGCGGGCTCTGGGGCTCAGCTCCCTGGATGGCCTGGCCACAGCCACCTGGGGCCCCCTGACTCTGTGGAGGATAGCAGGAGGGGGCAGGAGGGGCAGGAGAGCTTCTCTTTCCTCTTAGCACTGCCTGGGGGCAGGCAGGGAACTCATGTCCTATTCTGGGGGCCTCCTTGCTGGCCCACCCTGCCCCCGCTCCTTCTGCCCTCTTTGCTCTTGCTCCTGGGGAGCACACAGCTCGAGTGATCCCACAATGCAGGAGTCATCATGCTCTTAGCCTGGGCCTCAGTCTCAAACTCAGGGCCAGCCCACACTCCCCCAGACATCCACACCCTAGCACGGGTTCCAGGCATCCTTAAGGAAACCCTCGATCTCGAACTCAGGGCAAGTCCCTGGGCTCTCCCAGACCTCCGGCACCCTAGAATGGCTTCCAGGCATCCTCAAGGAAACCCCACCTTTGCGGCTCCTCACCGGCTTCCAGTGCTGCTTTCTTTCTTTCTTTCTTTCTTTCTTTCTTTCTTTTGAGACAGAGTCTTGCTCTGTTGCCAGGCGCCAGGTTGGAGTGCAGTGGCATTATCTCGGCTCACTGCAACCTCCACCTCCTGGGATCATGCAATTCTCCTGCCTCAGCCTCCCGAGTAGCTGGGACTACAGGCACGTGCCACCATGCCCAGCTAATTTTTTGTATTTTTAGTAGAGACGGGGTTTCACCATGTTGGCCAGGATGGTCTCGATCTCTTGACCTCATGATCCACCCGCCTCAGCCTCCCAAAGTGATGGGATTACAGGCGTGAGCCACTGCGCCAGGCTCCGGCGCTGCTTTCTAATTGGCCTTTCGCTCCTGTCACTTTCATCTGTGCAGCTCCTGGGACCCCCCCTGGCCACAGTTCCCGCCTGTGCTCTCTGCTCCCAGGTTCAACAACCCTCCACAATCTCCCGAAAACACACAAGGAAAGTCACATTGCAGGGACCTCGATCAATATCTGCCCAGTTCCAGCTGTTTATCATGGGCAAGTATTTTTTGCTTTAAAGAAGGTTAGTGTTATTCAGTATAAAAGTAATCCAAGAAAATGTGCCAGAAGCAGTTTTTAAAGGAAGGAAAGCAGAGGCTGGAGATGTGGCCTGGGGCCCCTCTCACCCTCTGAGCCCCCTTAGATTCAAGCCTGCGGGGTCCAACTCACCCAGCTTGATGTCAGGCCTCCAGGCACGCCTCCCGTCCCCTCCACCTGCCAGAAGTGAAACCCCCTGGGGAACTTTGCCACCAGGCCCCGTTCGGTTTCCACCTTTGAGCTAGAATGATATCAGACTCCCTGCGGGGGGTGGGGAGCAGGCGCCTCATCTGGGTTGGGTAGGAGATGGAGAGACCTTATGGGCATGTGGGGTGCTGGCTGAGTTTTGAGCTTTAGCACGCGGACCTCTCCCCAACTGCCTGTGAGGTTTGAGTTCTGGGGGTGACAGCCCCTAGGGCTGGTGCCAGCAGCTCTGAGCCCAGCACCCAGGAGCGGACAATCACTGTCTCTAGTCTACACACTGGACCCGTCCAGGGACACGGCCGCACGCAGAAACAGGACTTGAACCAGGGTGAGCCTGGCTCCAAACCTGAGCCACAACTGCTAGGGAGTGCTCCGCCCAGGGCCCTGGGTTCTAGCCTGCACGACCTGTGTGCCAGCACCACGTGCAGCTGGGAAACGGAGGCGGGCGTGGAGAGGAGCACTCTGAGACATTGCCTCTCACCTGCCCCACCACGGCCACTGTGCTCCGTCCCAAGGGTGGGCTTATCCCACTCCCCCCATGGCACCCAGGCGGGGGACACATTGCCAGGCACCCCCATCTGGTTGCAGCCCAGAGAGTGCAAGCACCTGCCCCAGCACCGGAGTGCTCCAGAGCTTCCCTCCCCCGCTGCTCTTGGCCGGTGAGGGCTGCTTGCAGCACGCCCAGGGCGCGCCCGTGTGGAAACGCCACACGAAGCCTGCTAGCGGCCAAGTTCCTGCCTTTATTTATGTCCCTCTGCGGAGAGGCTTGAGGCTTCCCAGCAGCAAAACACTTCAAAAACAATAAAGAGACGTGGGATCCTGACCACAGGAATCCTGGAGCTGAAGAGCCGTCTCTGGGGACCTGCTTCGAAGACAAGGACGGCCTCCCAAAGTGTGGCCAGGAGGGCAGCCCGGGCTGCCTTGGTGAGGGGAGGAGCGGGGAGCAGAGAGGGTCGAGAAGACGAAGCCCGACCCCGTGCACACCACGGCCGACCTGTGTCCGCACCACCACGGTGGACGGGAAATCTGTAACTGTGACACGGCCACGCTTTGCATAATTCCTCTCCTGCAGCTCCTTGAAGCATCTCAGATGTGGCCGGCGGTGTTCAGAGGTTAATGTGTGCCAGGACGCACAGCAGGCAGCCGGAGCAGCCAGGACCCAAACCCAGGTGTGCCGGGGGAACTGACGCCAAGCCATGACGTGGCCCGGCCTTACAGCAGGTGAGTTCCTGTGATGCCGCCCCAGCGCACACTCACATGTACACACAACACACACAGGCACATTCACATGACCACATCCGCTTTCTACAGTCTCACACCCCCTGCACACACACACACACACACTCTCACATCCACATACAACACACACAGGCACACTCACATGACCACATCCTCTTCCTACACACACTCTCACACCCCCTACACACACACACACTCACACACACACCCACCCCTATACACAGAGATACACTCCTATGACCACGTCCTCTTCCTACACACTCACATACACACCCACACACACACTCACACACACACTCACATACACACTCACAAAAATCCAGGTCCTCTTTTTTTTGAGACGGGGTTTGACTCTGTTGCCCAGGGCAGTGGTGTGGTTGGAGCCCACTGCAGCTTCGACCCCCTGGGCTCAAGCGGTCCTCCTGCCTCAGTCTCCTGAGTAGCTGGGACTATGGGCATGCACCACCAGGCCCAGCTAACTTTTTATTTTTTGTTGTAGAGACAGACTCTTGATATGTTGCTTAGGCTGGTCTTGAACTCCTGGTCTCAAGCAATCCATCCACCTCAGCCTCACAATTACACACTAGGATTACAGGCATGAGCCACCGCGCCTGGCCCCAACATCCTCTTTTTACACGTACACACACACACATCCATATTCTCTTTCTACATGCACCGACACACAACCACACTGTTTCTGGACAAACCACCCCCGACCTCTTTCTCCCGTGACCTACCTTTGCTTCAGACACCAGTGCCCCGGAGGCCTCCCGATCCAGCCAGCTCACCTTCCCAAGGTGCTGCTTGATCACAGCTGAAAGAGCTTCCTCCACCAGCCCAGGCTGCAGGTGCAAAGAGCGAAACCCACCTGCGGTTAACTGAAGCAGAAGAGGGGCTTGATGGGAAGGTAGTGGTTGCCTCAAAGACGAAACCAACTCCAGGAGAATCGAGTTTGGGCAGGAATTCCCCGTGCTCAGGGACGAAGGCAGCCGATGCGCCCCTGAGGACACCGTATCCTGCAGGCGGGCGGGACCCAGGTAGCCATAGGTTTGGCGGCCATAACTCACAGCCCCCAAGGTACCACCTGCTCCAGGTGGCAGGTGTTCTTTCTAGTTCTTTCCCACAGTGGGTTCATCGTGGGTCAGCAGGAGGCCTCCTTCCACTTTGTCACCGAGGGATCCAGGCACCGTGCCAGAGGGAAACGAAAGAGCAACTGGGGGCAGAAAGTTCTCAAAGGCTCCCAACTTAGTGGCTGGGCACCGTGGCTCACTCCTGTTATCCCAACACTTTGGGAGGCCAAGGCGGGAGGATCACGAGGTCAGGAGTTCGAGCCCAGCCTGACCAACGTAGTGAAACCCCGTCTCTACTAAAAATACAAAAATTAGCCTGGCGTGCTGGTGCGCACCTGTAGTCCCTGCTACTCAGGAGGCTGAGGCAAGAAAATCGCTCGAATCTGGAAGGCGGAGGTTGCGGTGAGCCAAGATCGTACCACTGCCCTCCAGCCTGGGCAACGGAGTGAGACTGTCTAAAAAAAAAAGGGGAGTGGTAAGGGGCAAGGGGCTGGAGATCACCAATTGTGAATGATTTCATCAGCCATGCCTGTGTGATGGGGCCTCCATAAAATCCCCTACACATGGGGTTCAGAGAGCTTCTGGGCTGGTGTGCCAGTTGAGGTGCTGGAGAGGGTGTGGGAGCTTGGTGCCCCTCCCCTGTAGCTTGTCCTATGCAGTTCTTCCTTCTGGCTGTTTCTGAGTTGTAGTGCTTATAATAAACCAGCAATAGTGAGTAAAGCACTTTTATGAGGTCTGTGAGTCATTCTAGCAAACTGTTGAACCTGAGGTGGGTGTTACGGGAACCCCTGATTTATAGCCAGTCAACCAGAAGAACACTGGTGTCAACCTGGGACTTGTGATTGGTGTCTGAAGGAGGGGGCAGTCTCGTGGAACTGAGCCTTAAATGTGAGGTCTGTGCTAATTACAGGCAGTTAGTGTCAGAATTGAAGCAAACTGAAGGCCACTCAGCTGTCTGGGAAGTTGAAGAACTGGTTGATATAGAAGAAAACACCTCATACATTTGGTGTCAGAGTGTGCAGAAAACTAGTTCACAATAGTGATGACACTCAGCGGCTCACATCTGTGATCCCAGCACTTCGGGAGGACAAGATGGGAGGCTCATTTGAGGTCAGGAGTTTGAGACCAGCCTGACCAACATGGCAAAACTCCTTCTCTACTAAAAATACAAATACTGAAAAAGAAAAAATCAGCTGGGCTTGGTGGCAGGTGCCTGTAATCATCTCAGGTGATCTGCCTACCTTGGCCTCAACCTGTACTGTTCTAAGAGCCTCGTGGGGTTTGTCTAGTTTAACCCTTACCACAGTCCAGAGAGGTGAAGTCACGTGTCTGAGGTCACACAGCAGCTGAGCGATGGAGCTGGCTCCAGCCCCGGAGAGATGCTGAGGCTGCTCCTCTCGAGGCCACACTTCCCGGACCCCCTTCCCACCATCTAGTCCTGCCTAGAGCCTGCTCAGAGCTGGTGCCCAAGGAGAGCCTGAAAGCAGGCTACTAAACCCAGCAGCAGCCGTAGCCGCAGCCGCAGCCTGAGTCTCCCGTCTCCTGGGGTGCGCCGAGACCATGTGGCCTCATTACCAAGCGTGCGTTTCTTTGGATGCATAGTGGGACCCACCTGGAAGGAACCGTCGGTGCTTTCTGTTTCCTGGGTGGCCATGCTCAGCCACGTTTCTCTGCCTGGGAGGATCCACCGGTCCCAGCACACAGCTGTGTGGGTCCATGACTGTCACCTGAGTTTACACAGATTCTATGAGAGCCGCTGCTGACAAGGGCAACATTGTCTGCACCCCCTTCCCCTGGCATGGAGGGAGGCAGCTCGTGTGGCAGAAGGGGTTCCCAAGAGGCTAGGAGAGGCCGGGAGCGGTGGCTCACGACTGTAATCCCAGCACTTTGGGAGGCTGAGGCGGGCGGATCACTTGAGGTCAGGAGTTCGAGACCAGCCTGGCCAACATGGTGAAATCATGTTTAGTCTCTACTAAAAATACAAAAATTAGCTGGGCATGGTGGCCTGCACCTGTAATCCCAGCTACCCAGGAGGCTGAGGCAGAAGAATCACTTGAACCTGGGAGGCTGAGGTCTCAGTGATCGCACCACTGCACTCCAGCCTGGGCCACAACTGGAACTTTGTCCCCCCCCCAAAAAAAAAGAGTTGGGGAGACCCCGGCCCAGGGCTAGCTCGCACCTCCTCTCTGGGCCTCCAGGTGCCCTCTAAGCACTCCTGGGCCCTGCTGTCACGCTGGCTTGGGGAAACCAACCTAGCCAAAAAAATTGGGGCAGTCCTCTCTGCAGGCCACAGCCGTGGGTGGCCGTCTGCCCCCATGGGCATTTGGGACGCTTTGGACCTGTGCCCTGAGGTGAGCGGTACCAAGATCCATGTCCTGAGGCCTGGCTATGTGCCACGCGGCAGGTGATACCATGCGGCACCTGATGTGGCAGGTGCCAAGTGAGAGCCCGGGTGCAGCGGGGGAGAGAAGTGGGGCAGGACCCCACGCAGCCTCCTCACACTGTGGGCGCACCCAGGGCAAGCTGTAAATGCTAACAGCAGCAAATCAATTTCACAAAGCAATTCGTCCCCTCTCTCCTGCTGGCCCCAGGAGGCTTAGCTTAATCACTCTGGCACACTGTCAGAAGACAGCCGGAGATGCACAGATCCCTGCCTTCCGCAGGGAAACAACTGGCCTGCCAGGGCAGGAGGGACCAAAGAGTCCTGGGGCAGAGCCAGGCAGGTGGCATCCTGAAGTCGCCCCGGAGTCTCCTCCTCTTCCTTGCTCCCCTCACCTTCCTCTCTCTCCTTCCCTGACCAGAACCTGAGCTCTCTCGTCCCCTCCCTGCTCACTGGAAGCAGGGGAGAAACCAAGGCCCCCCCCCACCACACACAATGGAAACAAGAAGACCCCCATTCGCAGCGAAATAAATCCAGGGCTGGGTCTGAAGGTGGCACCGATGACAAAGGCCAGCTTAAATCCTCTCTGGAAGAGAGTGAGGTCTAGGCAAAGACAGGAAATAGAACCTCCGCCTTTCTGGAGGGTCTGCCACCCGGTCAGCGAGGGCTGCCTGCCCTGCGGCCACACAGCAGTTAGGGTGATGCCGGGGGTGCTGACCTGGCGCTGGGGACACGCAAGGCCCCCACTCACTCTCCTGCACTCAGAGAGGACAAGCAGCTTGAGGCCCCACAGCCAGGAGGGTAGGAGCAGGGCTGCAGCTCTGGTCTTGACTACTGTGGGCATTGGGTCTGGAGGGCACAGGGGATGGGGTCTCCAGGCCACACTTCCTGCCCCGTCACCTGGCCCTCCTCCCGTGTCTGGGTTCCCAGGAGCAGCCCTCTGCCCGAGGTGGCTGAGAGAGAAGAGAAAGCCATTAAGCCTCAGAAAAGCATTTTCCATCAATGGTCCATCAACCTCTCTCCAGCACCAGGAGAGGCCACAGACCAAGCCCAGCCAATCGGAGAGGGGCAGCTGCTCCGGTGGGAAGCCCAGCCCCCACCTCCCCAGGGACGTGGGATTTCCTCTACTCCAGAATGCCCACCCCCAGACCCAAGCCTGTCCCTCCCTTTTCATCCCAGTCCCCCCTCCATCCTTTTAAAGGGAACACTGCAGATTTAAACCACAAATTAAATTTTTAATGAAAGCACACAGCAGTAGTGTCCGATGCAATGCAGTATTGATGAGATCACGGTGTCTGGCGGGTGCTCGCCCCGGAAAGCTTTTTAGGATGTTACGCAACATGGGACCAAATTAATTATTTGCAACAAAGGGCTCGGTGTCTCTGTAGTGCTGCTGGGGCCCAGGGAGTGGGAATCTGGCGCTTTTCATTATTGCCAGCTCTGAATGGCAGCCACAGGGAGGGGGGCGGTGACATCACAGACCAAACACGACTCAGATAGAAGGACAGGGAGAGAGAGAAGGTGTGAGGCAGAGAGGGAGGCAGAGGTGATGGAGCGGTCTCGCCGGGAGCACTGGGTCCTACAAGCAGATACTGCAGCAAAATGCAGCACATTTTTTCCAAGTCCTGAAATCCAGAGCTCGGGCTTCTGACCCTTACCCAGCTTCCCGAGGCTGCCCCCATTCAAAGGGGCTTCGGCAGGGCTGAGTGTCTCCCCTTGGAGGGTGATGCCACTCTCCTCAGCCGCAGCCCATCCTCAGGTACAGGGGTGCAAGGTGCCCTGAGCTTGGCCATCAGCCGGCGAGATTTCTGGCATCGGGGCCTCTGTCCTGCCGAGTTACCCCAGGCTCCAGCCCCACCATGGGACTCCGGCTGCAGGGTACCCATAGCCTGCCCAGGACGCAGTGGGCACACCCCTGGGCCAGGCAGTTTAGCCCTCCGAGGCCAGTGAAGCTGGGCCTGCAGGAGCCTCCCTGGACGCGACCCCTGGGTGACTGGCCATCCAAAGCAGAGCAAACGGGGGAGTGGGGAGGTGGGAAGAGCTGCAGCAGGGGCGTCCGAAGAGCAGAGGGAGCTCCCGCCCGGCCCCCGCCCTCCCTGCCAATAGTCCATGTTCTTGTGATACCCAGCACGGGTCCCAGCGCTGGGCCCATGGCTCCCCAGTGTGTCCCAATAACGCTGTGCCATTGACTTCAGTTCCTGGCAGGCAGGAAAAGCGGCTCCTTCACAGGTGGAGAAATCAAGACTGGAGGGTGAGACCCTGGTCTAGAGTTTGAGGAGGGTGCAGGGGGGCCCGGGCTCCTGCCAGCCTCCATGGGCACCTCCTGTGGGCTGAGCTGCTCTCCTCCCAGCCTCTCTCCCTCCTACACCAGGAGATGCCAGCCAGGGCTGGGAAAAGGCCACGAAGCACAAGTGACAGGAATGTCTGAGACTGACCTAAGGCATAAGGACACAGACACCGGGGCCAGCAGGGCTTGGCCAGAGGCTTGTGACGGGAGACGGGGTTGCAGGATGCATGAGAAATCACCCTGAGGAGCCACAGAGGCCCGGCACTGCCCATGACCAGCCTTGCAGTTCACACAGACTGAGACGCTAAAGCTGCATATGGCACAGTTGGGGGTGCACTGCCCACTGTTCTTGCTCATCACACTACCAGGTCACTGGGACAGCCTCCTGAGGAGTCTCCTGCCTGCTACGGCCCAACACTGCATCCAGTCTCCATCAAGAGACCATGACAGCTCCTGTCCCAAAACCTGTGGCTCCCCCTTGCCCTCTGAAGTCAAAGGCACCGTGTTATTGGGACATATTGGGGAGCTGCGGGCCCAGCGCTGGGACCTGTGCTGGGTGCCCCAAGAGCATGGGCTATTGGCAGGGAGGGCGGGGGCCAGGCGGGAGCTCCCCGCTGCTCTCTCACCATGGGCGTGGTGGAGAGGGATGGATGTGCTGGAGGCTCCCTGTTTGCCTCCTCTGCAGAATGGGCAGAATCAACCATAAGAATGCCACCTGCCAAAGCCACCTGCTGGGTGTGTTAGGTCATCCAATGAAGTACAGAATCTATGTGAAGACACTTTGGGAAATGTAACAAAAAACCTTTTGTATTTGCAATGTGCCTAATTGTTTTTGTTTGCTTGTTTTTGAGACGGAGTCTCACTGTGACGCTCAGGCTGGAGTACAATGGCGCGATCTCAGCTCACTGCAACCCCCGCCTCCCAGGGTCAAGCCATCTTCCTGCTTCACCCTCCCGAGTAGCCGGGATTACAGGCATGCACCACCACGCCCGGCTAATTTTTGTATTTTTAGTAGAGACAGGGTTTCACCATGTTGGCCAGGCTGGTCTCAAACTCCTGACCTCAGGTGATCCACCTGCCTTGGCCTCCCAGGGTGCTGGAATTACAGGTGTGAGCCACTGCATCGGCCCTGCATTGTGAGCCACCACCCCAGAGCCCCGGACACTCCCCGAGGGCTGGCTTCACTCCACCTGTAGCCCTGTCCTGAGGAGGAGGCATGCTGGCTGCTGCCTCTGTCGGCAGGCAACCACGCTCTCCCACTCCTAGGTGTGAGTGATGGCGTCAGCCCATGGTCCTTGTAATAACTGTAATCCCTTGCCAGTACACATCATTTTTATTCCAAAACACTTTTATGCCTCAACTCATTTTATATTTCATATGCCCTCTCCTGGCGTCTGGCAAGTGGTAAAATTGATGTGCAAGGACAGAGCGGGCTGGAAGCCCCTGGCCCCCATCCCAGCAGCCAGATGCTGTAGCTGAAGGGAGTGTCCCAGCTCAGGAACCAAATGAATGCAAACTGGGGGGCTGGGGTGGGGGCCCTAGGGCCATTCCTGACCTGGCTTTGTATTTGCCAGCTCCGTGTTGGGGATGCCGAGAAGGCAAGTGCTTGAACGCATTTTGAAGTCCAGAAGGTCCTGGACGGATGCCTGAGAGCACCGGTATCTGCTGCCCTTGCCACTGCTGAATTCGAGGCCAGAAACCTTAAAACGATGGTCCTTGAATGTGGGAGTCCCAGGTGCTCTTCTCAGCTTCCTTCTGCTTTTGAACCCACAACCCACTGTCTCCCTGTAGGGGCTCCCGACCGACTCGGCTGTGAGTCCACTGCCCCTAAAGACACTTCCGTCCTTCCTCTGCACCCTCAGGCCCCAGGCCCCTTCTGATCGGGTCAGCTCAGGACCAGCCTTTTGGCTGTGCAATCTCGAGAGCCTCCTCAGTGCTGGGCTCTGACCTCCTCCCAGATGTCAGAAAGTCACTGGAAACTCCATGTGTCCCCGTGTGAACTCTGGGCTCCCCCTCCCTCCAACCCACTCCCTTCCCGGGCTCCCCACCCCTTCTCTGCAGGCAGGATCACCACCACCCCCTCGCACAGGAGCCGGGATCTTCCCAGGTTCCTCCCTCTCCTTCACTTCCCACACCCAAGCCACCACCAAGCTCCTGCCAAGGAATCTCCCAAATGCCCTCAAGCTTCTCAAGCCCAGCCCCCTTCCTCCCCGACGTCTATGACATCATCCTCCAGGCCTCTTCTGCAAGCCCCGCTCCCGCTCAGCCCTGCCCTCACTGACAGCGTCCCCCAAGGACTGCGGCTGCTCTCCGAGGTCCTGACCCACCTTGCCCACAATTCCCCACATCTACCACGGCCCCTGCTTTGTAGTTCACTATTGGCAGGATGAACTCCGTCCCTCTCCTCACGGCCTGCCCCTCACGGCTCTGGCATTCCTCATGCCAGCCCCTCAGCTCACTCCTCAAGACCCTTGTTATCACCTCCACAGGAGACCCTCCCGCTGACGGCCAGACCGCAGCCCATGTGCCTGGTGCTGGCTCGGGACGCCTCCCGCCCCGTGGCCCTCACTCAAGCATGGGACCCGAGGTGTGCCCATCCCTGTCTAGCCTGCCAGGTTGAGTGGTCTCTGGGGTGGAGAATGGTGTTTGACTCAACCTGGCCCCATCACCCGGCCTGCCCCTCAATGCATGCTCTGGCAATATTTGAATGGAGAGCAACCGTTCTGAATGGTTACACTATGCCAAATGCACGAGAATCTGCCTGGTGCCAAGAAACCCCTTAAAGAGGAAGACATGCCTTCCCCAGCTGGGAAGCGCTCACCTTTCCCCTGCAGCTTCCGGTGGGTGACAGGGATCAGCCAGTCAGTAGTTCAGGAGCACTTCCCCATCCTCGATCCCAGCACTGGGCTCAGCTCGAGAGAAGGAAAGGACAGCGCGGGGAAATAGACCACCCAGGACTCTGTCCCCAGAGTCTTGGGCTAGTGGCTGCCTGGCTGACTCAGAGGAGGAAGGTGGTCCTTGCTGTGGGGAAACCCTTGGCGAGAGAAGGGAGTCTGGGGTGGGAGCCCAGCTGTCCCAGGGGAATGGGGCACTGCCCGTGACCCGTCGGCTCCTGGCTGCCGCTGCTGCAAGCTTCATGGCATTTGCACAGTGGGCACGAGTGCATAGCCCTGGGGTGAGGGCTGGCTTCTCTTCCGAGGATGGCCAGTGAGAAGCTCCTGAGCCTGGGGTCTGCAGCCACACCTGCCCTGCCCACTCACTGGGCATGGGTGGGCTGGGGCACCGTCCCCCGGGGCTCTTCCCCTGCAGTGCCTGTGCTGGGCAGAGAGAAAGTGGCCATGGCGTGTGAAGGCCGGGCTTGGCCCCAGCTCTGCCTTCACTGGACATCCGTGTGACCTTGGCTTTGTGGGTTTCCCTAGGTTTCCTCTCCGGTGAGCAAGGACCAGAGCCCAGCTGTGCCTTTGAAAGGCGAATGCGTGAATGTGCTGGAAGGACTTGGAAAGGGGACAAGTGCTTGTTTGTAAGATACAGTTCAGTTACCAGTGCAGGGGTGTCATGTAGAAGACAGAGGGGAAGGCTCGGGTCGGACACCTCCCTCAGCAGAGCGGGGAGCAGGGACCTGTCCCTTGTCACACAGAGTTGGTTTGTGGGGCTGTCAGGAGTGACTCAGAGGTCCCGTGGGGGCTGGCTACCATAAGAGCAGCCCCACACCCACCCCTGTGGGTCCAGGGGAGCCTCACTTGGGGGAAGGGTCACATGGCCTGACTGTTTCTTGAGGGCTCAGCTGCCAGAGGCCCCTGTGCCTTCTCCCCTGGTGCACCAGGAAGCCCCTCTCCTCTGCCCAGGACAACCTGTGGATGCTGTCCCCACACCACGTGTGAGGCACAGAACCACAGAGAAGAGAGCACGGATGGCACCTGGACAGCCCAGTGAATGGCCACGAAACAAACACGCCCCAAGGGATCAGCACCCAGACTGAGAAACAGTATGTCGGCACCCTGGGAGCTGCTGAACATTCAGATGCAGATGGAAATGATATTGAACATCTCAGGGAATGCCCCCACACTCAAAACCCCAGCCACTCACCTCACTGCCCCAGGCCTCCTCCTAGTCCAGCTGCAACGCAGCGCATCTCCGGGGGCACAGCTGTCCTCCAGAGGGGCATGTCCTGACCTTTGGCTGAGGTGCTGTGTCCCAGGACTGTGATCAACAAGGGCCCCTGCTTCTCTTCTGCAGGTGGGGGACCAGGGCCTCTCCCACCCCAACACACCCTCTCCTCCCATCCTCACCCCTCCAGAGGCAGTGTGGAACCTCATGCTGGAGGGCTGAAGCAAGTGGGGGCAAGGAACGGTACCTCTGCCCAGTACCTCCCAGTGCCCACAGGCCCTCCCAGCATTCTCCCAGCACCCACCCATTGCTCATCCTCTTTCCTGCTCAGGGTGGAGGTTCCATACAAGTTCAAGGCACGGCCTGGAAGAGGAGAGGCCCAGGAGCTGCTGCAGCATGAGCAAGGGCACGGGCACCCGCCAGGCTCCAGCACACCCCTGCCGGACCTCCCACCGTCCACCGAGCACAGACTGTTGATGTGCACTGAGGTCCTCCTGACACCGCTCAACCGACCTGTCTAGACTTCTTTTTAAATTTTTCTTTTTTTGAGACAGGATCTTGCTCTGTCACCCAGGCTGGAGTGCAGTGGCACGATCTTGGCTCACCACAGCATCAACTTCCCAGGCTCAAGTAATCCTTCCACCTCAGCCTCCAGAGTAGTTGGGACTACAGGTGCACACCACCATGCCTGGCTAATTTTTGTATTTTTGTAGAGACGAGTTTTTGCCATGTTGTCCAGGCTGGTCTCGAACTCCTGGGCTCAAGAGATCCACCTGCCTCAGCCTCCCAAAGTGCTGAGATTACAGGCATGAGCCACCGTGCCCAGCCATTAAATTTAAACTAAGTAAATGTGTAATTAAATAAATTATATTTTAAATAGGCAATAAATACTCCAAAGTCATCACTTTCTAGGTATTTTGTTACACTGCTGTCTTTTTTATTTTTGGAGACAAGAGTCACCTTCTTGTCCCTCTGTTGTCCAGGCTGGAGTGCAGTGGCGTAATCTCGGCTCACTGCAACCTCTGCCTCCCAGGTTCAAGTGATTCTCCTGCCACCACCTCCCGAGTAGCTGGGATTACAGGTTTGCACCACCTCACCTGGCTAATTTTTGTATTTTTAGTAGAGATGGGGTTTCACCTTGTTGGCCAGGCTGGTCTTGAACTCCTGACCTCAGGTGATCCACCTGCCTTGGCCTCCCAACGTGCTGGGATTACAGGCGTGAGCCACTGTGAGCGGGCCTTGTCTATGCTTTCAGGATTTATCCACATTTATTGCACCAGTATGGTGGGAGTACTATAGTATATACTATTGTCCTAGGTCAGGAGCCATGGCTTGCACCTGTAGCCCCAAGATCAAGGTGAGAAGCAATCAACCATCTCTACGGAAAAAAAAAGAAAAAGAAAATCGCTGAGTGTGGTGGTGCAGGAAGATCGCATGAGCCCAAGAGGCAGAGGCTGCACTGAGCTGCGACTGCGCCACTGCACACCAGCCTGGGCAACAGAGCAAGACCCTGTCTCAGAAATAAAATGATAGTGTGCCAGTGTGCATGGCTTCCCTACGAGTGACACCGTGTCATGGGCAGCCTCGAACGAACCCAGCTGGGGGTACTGTGGAAGATCCCTCACCGCAGCTGGATCTTCCGACCTGGGAGCCAGACACCCCGATCAGTTTGGTCAGGGCGGCCCTTTGTTTTTCTGCTCCCTCCCTCTCGGATACTTGCAGAACACTGGGGAGGCCGAGGGAACCCCAAACATGACCAGGGCTGGACCTCCGCTTGCCCAGGGTCTTGCAAGGGAGAAAAGTGACATGGTGGCCCTCGCGTGTCTGTGCGGTGCCCACAGTGTCCTGCCCAGCTCCTCCTGCACGGCAGTCGCAGGCTGGACCCAAGGGTCCCGGCCCGTCCAGCACGGTCTCCTCCTCCAGGGCTCCAGAGGCTGCCCCAGACACTGGCCCAAGCTCCCCTCCCTCTCTGACGCCGTCCACTCCGGTCCTCTGTGGAGGAAAACCCGCCCCTCTGTGCCAGGTGCTGGACCTCGCTGCAGCCCTGGCGGAAAAACCAGGCCGGGTCCCTGGCCTTGGGCCGCCGGGAAGACTCCGTCGCTGCTGGGACTCCAGGCGCGGAGCCAGGTTCAGGGTCCCTCCCGGTCCAAACAGCTAGCCCTGGGGAGGGCCGGGCTCCTCTCCCGCGCGCGCGCTCTCGGCACAGCAGGCTACCGGCCTGGCGGGCACAGCCTCCTACTGGACGCGTGCGGGAGGGCGGCGAGGCCGCAGCGCTGGGCCAGGAGGGCACCGGCTCGGCGGCTCCCGACGGAGCTAGGGCAGAAGCTGCCGCGCCCCCGCGCGGGTAATTCCTCCCGAGGCGGGTTCCAGCCCGTAGCGCTCCCGGCGCAGACCACGCGTGCGGACTGCCGAGGCTAACCCCTCTCGCGGCCCGGGGTCCGTAGAGCACGCGAGGGGCCGCGGGCCGCGTGGGTTTGGGCGCACCGCGCCGTGGCGGGCGAGCGGAAACCCCCACACCTGCCACGCCGAGGAGAGGCGCGTGCGGACCGCGGGGTCCCTCTGGCGCCGGGAAGCGGCGGCCGAAGGACACCCGAGCTCGCAGCCCTGGCTCAGGGAGGCTTAAAGGCTAAGACGCTGAACGCAGGAGCCCGGGGGACTGGGGGTGGCAAGAGGCCGCGGTTTCTCAAAAAGGTCTCCATCCAGCAGGTCTCAGCTCCCGCCCGCCGGGCGAACGCCGGACATCGGCACTGGGGACTGCCTGTGGGTCCCTGCGGGCTGTGTACGCCCCCTGCCCCCAGCCCCTCTCTGCGCTCGGGGAACGGCTGCGGAACGCAGGGACCAGAGAGGCCGGGAGCGGCAGGAGGGGTCGGGGGCCCACGGCTCTATTCCGGCCCCAAAGTCTCGGCGCCTGTTTCCTTCTCTGTAGAGCAGGAGCGTGGACCGAGGGATTTCCGAGGCTTTCACCGCTCTGATGGCTGCGGGGCGGGGCGGGGTGGCGGCGCCAGCCCCGATCCGGAGCCCCCAGCCCGGGGTAGAAACCGGGACTGGGATCCTGGAGCCAAGCCCCGCGGTCAATTAAAAGGCGCGAGTGCGCGGGTACCGGGTGGGGCGTCTGAGTGAGCGCCGACGTGCGGAGCTTCTCAGGTGGCCGCCCCCAGACACCTCTGGGACCCCTCCCGCTGGCCTTCGGGACTGAATGGGCGCAGATGGGCGGATGGGAAACAGCCCCCCACGCGCGGGCGGACACCTAGGGACACCGGACGCGCGTCGCGCCTGTGGAGGCGAAGCTGCTGGGGTGCGGGCGGCTGCTCCCCCGGGACCCCCTTTCAAAGAGCATTCCCGAGGCCGCTGCGAAAGTCCAGCCCCGGCGACGGCGGCTGCCCGGAATCGGGCCGGCTCCGCGGCCAGAAAGGCTCGAACCGCTGGGGCGGCCTCCGAGAAGTGCCCGGCGTCCAGGCAGCACCGGGTGGGGGCTGACGGTCCCCGGGAGGGAGGACGCTGAGGGGTCCACAGAGCCTGAGGGCTGGGGGAGGGCAGGCGCCGGGGTCGGGAGCCGTGGGAAGTCCCCGGACCCAGGCTGCTCCGCGGCTTTCAACAGCGCGCGGACACCTGATAAACGCGGGGCTGCCCGGGGACCCCCGCTGTGGACTCCGCGGCACTGACCACCCGGCACGCGGATGTTGAAGATCTGGGTTCTTGGGGACCCAGCCCGGCTCCCAAGGCCCTGGATCCGATGGTGTTCCGTGCAGCCAGGAGACCCGAACCTCTAATTGTGCCTCCCGGACCCCCGAGGTTTCCCACCCGCGCGGAGCCCCGTCGGAGGTGTGGGAACACCATGCAGGAGGTCCATCCTCGAGGCGGGGGCCACAGCCCGACCTCCTTCCCCTGGGCTCTCGGAGCCTTCGGGGCAGCAGCGCCGGCCCAGGCGGGAGCGGGGAAGGAGGGGGCCGTGGCGGCGCCCAGAGGGGCGGGGCGGGTTGGGGGGACGCGAGCGGAGGCGGCCCCGGGGGCGCGTTCCTGAGACCCCCGCCGCGCCGCGGGCCCGGGCCGCAGACAATTAAAGCGGGATTCCTCCCCCGCTGACGTCGGCGGCGCGAGGCCCCTCCCGCGGCGGCATAAAAGGCGCGGGCTCCGCAGCGCAGGCGGCAGTGGGGGCCGGAGAGCGCGGCGGTGTGGACCGCGCGGCCGGAGAGCGCGGCGCCCAGAGCGCGGGCCGCTCGCGGAGCCACAGCCCGAGCCGGGTCCCCGCCGGAGCCGAGCCCCAACCGAGCCGAGCCCGGCCCGGAGCTCCGGGTGCCCGCAGCCATGCCAGCCGGCCGCGCCGCGCGCACCTGTGCGCTGCTCGCCCTCTGCCTCCTGGGCGCCGGGGCCCAGGATTTCGGGCCGACGCGCTTCATCTGCACCTCGGTGCCCGTGGACGCCGACATGTGCGCCGCGTCCGTGGCCGCCGGCGGCGCCGAGGAGCTCCGGAGCAGCGTGCTGCAGCTCCGCGAGACCGTGCTGCAGCAGAAGGAGACCATCCTGAGCCAGAAGGAGACCATCCGCGAGCTGACCGCCAAGCTGGGCCGCTGCGAGAGCCAGAGCACGCTGGACCCCGGAGTCGGCGAGGCCCGGGCGGGCGGCGGCCGCAAGCAACCCGGCTCGGGCAAGAACACCATGGGCGACCTGTCCCGGACACCGGCCGCCGAGACGCTCAGCCAACTCGGGCAAACTTTGCAATCGCTCAAAACCCGCCTGGAGAACCTCGAGGTCCGCGCGCGCCCTCCGGCTCCGGTTCCCCCTCCGGCTCGCTCGCCCCTCTGCCCTCCCCCACCCCGTTCTTTCCCTACCCGGCCAGGCATCCCCCACCCTCGCCTCGGCTGCGCGCGGGTGCCTGGCCGGTGCCTCCGCGCGCCTGCGAGGCCCCATGGCGGCCACTCGCCCCAGCTCCCTGCCCGGCCACCCCCGCAGTCGCCCCGAGGGGACCGCGCCGCGGGCCTTCCAGCCACGGTCCCGAGCCTCGCCTAACCGTTTCCCCCGCTCTTGCCCCCCGCAGCAGTACAGCCGCCTCAATTCCTCCAGCCAGACCAACAGCCTCAAGGATCTGCTGCAGAGCAAGATCGATGAGCTGGAGAGGCAGGTGCTGTCCCGGGTGAACACCCTGGAGGAGGGCAAGGGGGGCCCCCGGAATGACACCGAGGAGAGGGTCAAGATCGAGACCGCCCTGACCTCCCTGCACCAGCGGATCAGCGAGCTCGAGAAAGGTACTGGGGCCGGGGGAGCCGCGCTGCCTGCCCCCGCCTGCTTGCCCGACGCTGCCTCCGGTCCTAACAGCCCAGCTCCGAGCTGCGCGAGCGCAAGCCACCCTCCCCACCCAGACCCCTGCAGCCTTTTCTCACCCCTCACACCCCTGCCCAGGTTCTGGGTTTCTAGTCCGGGTTTCTGGCAGGGCAGGGTGCCCTGGGCTGGGGCTGTGTCTGGGAAAGGGGAGCAGAAGGGAGGAACGGATTGCATAGTGCCCCCTCCCCCATCCAGACACACTCACACACTTCTGCTGGATTTTTCAAGTCTGATTTGTTTAATCCTCAGTAACTTTGCACAGTGGCTGCCGCTGGCCCAAACCCTCCCTGCTTAAGGAAGCTGGTCCGCAGCCTCCGAGGACAGCTGGGTGCAGGCTGGGTGCTCTGAGTCCCCAGGCCGCTGGGGCTGTGCAGCGGGTTTCCTCCCAGCTGCCATGCCCCTGGTGTCTTCTCACGATCCCCAGCTCCTCCCCACTTCTGCCCTGAACCCCTACCCCGAGGTTTTCTATTCTGAGTGCCCCAGGCCCTGGCATCTTTCAAATCCCTGAGGCTTCCCAGTCACCCACTCAGGCCAGCCCGGCTCTCACCCGGGGCGCCTGGATGAGCTCCGGAGGCTCTGCCTTGAAGTCGCAGAAATCAAACAAGGTTGTAAAAGCGGGGAGGGGGGGGTTGCCCTGTGCGGAGCAGGGCCACGTGACCCTGCTCAGACCGCAAAATGTGCCGGACAGATTTAAACAGTGCCATCTTAAGGCTTGTTATGTAACTGAAAAACAGATCTGGAGAAGGAAGGACCTTAGGAGAGAGGGAGAGGGAAGGAGGGGGAGCCTGGGGAATGAAAAGCACCCTGGAATGGAACGGCCAGGGGCTGGGTCCCTCCCCACCCCCCACCAGGCCTCCGTGGGTCTGGGGAGCTGCCCTGAGGGGGTCTGCCCTGCTCTGCTCCCTGACAGTTGGTTTAGAGGAGGGGGTGGTTGCTGGCTGGGCAGGATGCCTTCTAGAAATAATTTTTGGCCTGGGGAACTGATTTCTTTCTGGGCTCCCTGGCAGGACCACGGCTGCACACCCAGGGGTTGGCGGAGGAGGGGGTTGTTCCTGGGCTCTGGGCCTGGTCCTGTTGCCCATTGCTGCCCAGGAATGTTTTGCCTGGAGTCAGTGACACCACACCCAGGGTGCCACAGTATATAGATTGACTGGGGGTAGGGGTTGGCACTCACTGGAGAAGTGGCTGTCAGAGGGGCAGGGGAGAAGATGGGCTTTGTGGAAGGGTAGGCCACCAGGCCTGGAGGCTGAGCTATGACGACGCTTGCTCACTAAAAGTGTGTGGCGGCATCCTAGAGCAGTCACCTTGGGGATCCCTGGCTCCAGAAGGGCGTCCCGGCTCCTGGCTGCCCTCCCCTCAGCAGGCTCCAGGCAGAGTCCCGGGAAGGGCCTTGGAAATGGGGAGATGTTCATCCTCACACACCGAGAGGCACTGGTGGGTCAGATGCAATCTAGCATTGAGGGAAGAGTGTGGGCACCAGGGCCTGGCTGTCAGGTGGGGAGGCAGAGGTGGGGAGGCAGGAGCGCAGCCCAGGATGAGTGAGGAGGGGAGCCCCGCCCCATCCTGGAATCAGGTCGGCCCCAGAGGGGGCTACTCTCAGGATAGCTAGCCTCATTCCTCCTCTGCAGCCGCCGGGTGCTCCGTGGGTTGACCGGGTGTGCACTGGCTTGGCTGTCCCCATTCCCTACTCACGCCCACCACACAGCCCAGTGTACATGCTGCAGCCCACCAGGCACTACGCTCCCCCGTCACCCCCTGCCCCGGGGATGCCAGCATGTGGGAGTGAGAGCCGGCCAGATCCGGAGCACCGAGAGCTTGGGTCAGCTCTTTATGGACTGGCCCTGTGCCTTGGGGCAAAGTACTTGACCTGGGAAGCCACCCACTCGGCCCCTCCGGAGTGGAGACCGGAGCCTGCCTTGGCCGCATCACTGAGCTTGGTGGAGACAGAACTCACTCAGACACACCCATAAGCACTTCATGCAGGTGCAGCTGTCAGGCTGTGTCCTACCCTCCGCAGGGCAGAAAGACAACCGCCCTGGAGACAAGTTCCAGCTCACCTTCCCGCTGCGGACCAACTACATGTACGCCAAGGTGAAGAAGAGCCTGCCCGAGATGTACGCCTTCACCGTCTGCATGTGGCTGAAGTCCAGCGCCGCGCCGGGGGTGGGCACGCCCTTCTCCTACGCTGTGCCCGGCCAGGCCAATGAGCTGGTCCTCATCGAGTGGGGCAACAACCCCATGGAGATCCTCATCAATGACAAGGTAGCATGCCCCCGGCTGGAGGGACGGCAGGGCGAGGCCCCCGGGCTCTGGCTCAGGTTGCATGCTAGGACAGGGCTCTGGGCCTGAGGAAAGGGTTTACCAGGTGGGACTGAGGGAGGGGGAGGGGGAGGCCAGGGGAAGTGGGAGGGGCACCGTCACTTCTATTGGGAGAGCAGGGAGAGCTGGACCTTCCCAGATGCCTCCTGGGGTGGGTGTGGGAGATGGCAGAGAATGAGCTGTGGGGCCTGGTCCAGCCCGATGGTGCGATCCGACTCTTTCTCCACCAGCTGGCTTGGGAACTGGCTTTGCCCCTCCATACTGGGGGCCCAGAGATGCTCTAGGGTAGTAAGGGGGCCTTAGAGATGTTTCCTGAGTCCAAGTCTAGCCCACTCAGCCCCCTAACTCGGGGGGAGGACAGGTCTGTGTGACCCCCTGGAAGAGGATGGCACGGGCAGCCTTTCCCTCCAGTGAACCTTCCCCCTCCTCCCCTGTTAGCTGCAGAACCAGCTGCCAGCTTTCGAACTGCCTCAACTCCAGGCCAGCAGTGGTAGTCAGTGGCTAAAATCTGCACTGCAAAGTGGATTCCAAGCCCCTGTTCCTGTTGCTCTCCCCCCCAAAGGGCGGTGCCATTCTGGGCCCCCTTTCCCGAAGTGAAAAGGATGTGAGGTTTCTTTCCTCATCGTCACCCTCCCCACCCGGAATGGTAGCAGGGGAGTGAAATGCCAGGTTGGAGGCTGGTCTGAGCTTTAAAAGGCGTCGTGCCCTATGGCATCTCTCGGATCCTCGGCCAGGGCTTGCCGTGTTGTAGAGTGAGAGGGTGTAACAGCTGGAGATGGGACGCTGGAGGAGAGAGGAGGCTGCAGAGATGTCGCATGGGTGCCTGAGCGGCAGCAGTGAACTCAGACACCAGGGACAGCCTCCAGCCAAGGGTTTGCTGTGTAGCCTAGCGCAGAGGGAGGAGAGTGAGTAGGAGTGAAGAGACTGCACCCACAGGGCCCTTGGGGGTTCCCTGGGTGGAGTGCTACATTTCCTGTGTGATTCTGTGTCCCACTCCCAGGCGGGGCTGGCAGATGGGAAAGTCGGGCCTAGGTGCCGTGAGGATTCAATAATATTTCCTGATATTTATTTTGCAAGTAGAAATAGAACAACTGAGGCCATGAGGGTCCTGGATTCTGAGCCGTAGCCCCGTACCCACCGGCGTCTGCCTTTCTCCTTCCCAGGTGGCCAAGCTGCCCTTTGTCATCAACGATGGCAAGTGGCACCACATCTGCGTCACCTGGACCACCCGGGACGGGGTCTGGGAGGCCTACCAGGACGGTACGCAGGGTGGCAGTGGCGAGAACTTGGCGCCCTATCACCCCATCAAGCCCCAGGGCGTGCTGGTGCTGGGCCAGGAGCAGGTACTGTGCTGGATGTGGTGGGGAAAGGGAGAGAGCCCCAGAGCCAGACGCCTGGAAGGGGAAGGGGAGCGAGGAGGGAAGGAGGCAGCTGGAGAGGCGGTTCCCCTGAGCAGCAGCCTGGGGGCAGGCCGGGCTAAGCCTGTGCTCTGGGCGGCCTCATGCTTGAACTCCCTGCAGGAGTGAGCTTTGGTTTCAGTGCTCTCATAGCTGCAGCAACACTTTCTTTGCCATGGGAAGGCCAATTCTGCTTTTAGCGATGAATAATTTAGTTCCCGTGAAGTGGTTTGTCTTCCGCTGGGCACCTGGGAGGGAGACGAAGGGCTGTAGAATCCGGGGCGTCTATTCCTGTTGGGCAGCTGCAGCTGGCGTGGAGTGACGTCTGGGCAGGGTTGTCATGGCTAAGGGACCAGCTGCAGGAGGGGCAGAGCCCAGGTGCCCCCAGGAGAAGGTCCAGGGCAGAGGTGGTCAGCACCGTCCCTTTTCTTGAGCTCCCTTGGGGGAAGGACGGATGGAGGGCTGGAGAGTCAGGGACAGGGAGACAGAACGGCACCCAGGAGTGGCCCTGAGAGTCCGCGATGGGGAAGGCACAGAGACACTGACCCCCAGCCTAGGGATAGGCCCAGATCACCTGGAGACCCCTCCACCCTCATCCTCTGTTTTTCTCTGAAGGACACTCTGGGTGGTGGGTTTGATGCCACCCAGGCATTTGTGGGGGAGCTGGCCCACTTCAACATCTGGGACCGCAAGCTGACCCCAGGGGAGGTATACAACCTGGCCACCTGCAGCACCAAGGCGCTGTCCGGCAACGTCATCGCCTGGGCCGAGTCCCACATTGAGATCTACGGCGGAGCCACCAAGTGGACCTTTGAGGCCTGTCGCCAGATCAACTGAGCGCTGCAGGCCCGGCCGAGCCCGCCCGCCCGCCTCCCCCTGCTTGTGCGGCGATGATCCGTGCGTCTTCTCTCCCCTTTCCCCAGGAATGAACAGAGGCCGTCGCCCCTGCACACGCACACGCACACAGCCTGGTTTTGTCCTCATGCACACGAAGCAGCCCCGCTCCCACCTGTCCCTGAGGAGGCCCCACTTCTCTGTAGGGGCCCGGACTCTCTCAGGCATGCCCCACTCACAGCTAACGTGGGCGCCGCGACGTTTTCAACAAGCCAGAAGTAGGTGAGAGGATCTGTGTGTGCGTGTCTACATGTGTGTGTCTACGTGTGCGCGTGTGCGTGGCTGGGGGGAGGCCTTTTCTCTGAGGACATACTTCCTTTCCTTCTTTCTTTTGGCTTTGGAGAAATCTCACGGTGAAAGTCCGTATCTGCCGACTTTGTCAGCCGCGTGCGTGCCTTGGGGCTGGTGCAGCTCGGTGCACGCATTTGTCTTTATTTGCAAACCTTTTTCAGAGCGGCGTATCTTTACATGGATGTAATAAAGGTTTTTTAGTGGTTTCTTGAAGGCCGGGGGGACCTCTCTATGGAGAACTTTTACTTTGTAATAGAAGTGAATTGTCTCCGAAGGGTGAAGGCAGACTGTCCTGGGAGGTACCCTGTGCTCTCCTGTGGAGGAGAAGGGATGGCTGAGGTCACTGGCCCTTACCCTAGGGCCAGCCAGCATCCGTCCCTGCTGTTTGCATCTGAGAGCAGCACCCGGCCTGGGAGGCCGGCCTGTGTGCCCAGCTCAGTCGGCTCTGCCCCAGGACAGCCCTGGCCTCGGCCTTCCCACCCCCGCAACATCCTTCGAGGCTGGGGTCTGCACCTGCCTTCCCGCCTCTGGACCTGTGCTGCTTCAGCCCAGGTGTCGAGGGTGCCGAGCGAGGAGCGTCCCACCCACGGCCCGGGAAGCCAGGCCCCAACACCCCTCTCCTTTGGCCTCCGGCAATGCAGACCAGGGGCTTCCAGAGGGGACCTTTTAGGTAAGAAAGCCACATTTTGATGAAGACCTGGCCACATGGGGCCACGGAGACTTCATCCCAGCCTGTCGGTGGGAAGATCCTCTTTGGGGGCTTTTGACAGCCATATCCCTCCCAGCACACCAGGCCCCAGGTGAGCTGGTTCAAACCCCTTCAAGGGGGCTCCGGAGACCTCACACATGGGGTCAGGCCTGGCCAGGGTGGGGGTCTGAAACCCACTCCTCCATCTACGGGGCTCACGGCCTACAGCAGCCCCAAAGTGTCCCTGGCCGGTGACCCTGAGACCTGACCAGTGTCCAGAATCTTTGCCTGTTTTTGTCCCCTGTGAAAAGCAACATGGACATTTCCTTCTAGTCCTTCCAAGGAGGGGAGAGAAGTGTGTGTGTGCCTTTGTGTGTGTGGTGTGTATGTGTGTGTGTGTGTGCTGAGTGAGAAAGAGAGCAGGCTTGGGAGGCCCTGCCCAGGGTAGGGGGAGCTCCCTGCTCTGTACCATCTGGTGGTCGCACGCCCTGAGGGCACCCCGAACCCTGTCTCCAGGAGTCTCATTAGCAAAAGGCTGACAACTCTTTCTAGAAATTCTACTGCACTGCCTGGCTCAGCTGCAGCTGCAGACGTTTCTGCAGGAGGAGCAGGTGTTTCTGTCTTCTGTTCCTTCTGGGGCCACCTGTCCCCTTAAACACAGGTCCGCGTTGTGTCAAGAACCTAGTGCATCTGTGTGTGTCTGTCAGTGTCTCTGTGTCCGTGTTCTTGTGGGTGTCTGCACGGTACCTGGCGCCGGTCTGCAGCGCATCACTCCCGCGGAGGGGGGCAGATCAGGCGCCGCGCTGCGTGTTGTTCAACAGTGGCTTCTTCTTAGATCATCGTGCTTCATCAGCACCCGTCGGGTTGTGGCATCCTTGGGTCTGCAGGGATCTTCTCCGTTTGCATGTTCCTTGGGGTGGCGTGTTCCTTGCTCCCTGGGTCCGACGTGTGTTCCCGCACCTGCATGGACTGCCCGGTTCTGTGTCATGTGCTGAGTGCCGCCCAGTGTTCTGTGACCACCCGTGTAGCTACTGAAAATGGCTGGGTAAGCAAGCCGAGGGTGTTGGAGGAGGTCAAGAGAGAGCTCAGTTTCCCTCTCCCCCTCCCCTCCCCAAATACACCAAGAAGCATTTTTAACGTGTAGGTTGAGAACAAGCCTAAAGGATTCCCGTCGCTGGGAGCCAGCCAGAGAGCTTGGAGTCGCCTCTCTAGACCAGATCTAGCCCCACCCTCACTCCAGCCGTCTTGGAGTCCTTGTCTAGGCAACACCCAGTGCGGGCTGTGTGGGGTGCTCCCCTGCCAGCCCCTCCCACCAGCCCCATCCCTGCCGACGTACTGGACCGCAGACCACCTTCTGCCCCAGTGGGCCAGGTGGGAGCTGTCCGTTCAGGACCACGAGCCATCCTCTGCCCTGACTAGCGAGGGGCAGAGCACACCCCAGTGCTTATGCCTCCACCCTGTGGCTTCCTGGCCCGCTCACCTTCCTCGTCCCTCCTCTGACCCACCCATGGTGCCAGGGCCGAAGCTGACCTTTAGCTCCCTCCCGCCCCTTGCTAGGGTCTGAGCCAAGCCCCTCGACTCCCTCACTGTGTTGACACTTGGTACTTTGCTGGTCCCAAGAAAGGTCAGTGACACAGCCGCAAATCTAATCCGCGTAGTTCCCATCTACTCCTTAATCTGATTGATGTTCCCTCTTGCACTGAATAATACATGCCTCTCTCAGGTAAGCCATTTTATAAAACAGGAAGATGAGAAGCACTGCTGAGGCAGTGTTTGCTTTTGCTGAGCTGGCGTCCGACAGCTCCCTGGGTGTCCGGGGTGGGACAGCTGTTGACAGAAGCTCTCTGGCCCTCAGGGGCTTAGATCCCACTTGAATCGTAAGCCTTCTTGCTTTTGATAACACGGTATTATTTCTCTTACTGTAGAAGAAAAAGTTTATTACCAAACAAGAGTATTTTTATGAAAGAAAAGGACAAACCTATAAATTAACTCAACCTATATCTCCCTTGAAAATACTTTCAGGCTCCACCAAAACGTAGAACTGAAAGCATGTATTTTGGAAGAAAGAGATACATTTTGTATGCTTTCTTTTCCTTTTGTAATTTCCCAGTTTATTTTCTAAGACTGCAAAGATCACTTTGTCACCAGCCCTGGGACCTGAGACCAAGGGGGTGTCTTGTGGGCAGTGAGGGGGTGGGGAGAGGCTGACATGAGGTTCAGTCATTCCAGTGAGCTCCAGAGAGGGGCCACCTGTTCTCAGAAGCATGTTGGGGACCAGGAGGTAAAACTGGCTGTTGATGGTGACCCTGTGTCTTGGAGCTGACTTACTAAGTGGAATGAGCTGAGGATGTGAGTATCAGTTCCAACCTGGATGGAAGCAGCTTGGGTTACATGTGGTTCACATTAAGAGGATAGAATCCTTTGGAATCTTATGGCAACCAAATGTGGCTTGACCAAGTCATGGTTTCATCTCTTAAACACAGTGTGTAAATTTATTCAACTAACGATGGGAAATGTATTACTTCTGTACACAGTGGACTTGCACAATTTGTTGAAGGGGAACAAGTCATTGAAGAGAAAAAAAAAAAAGCCCAATACTTAGAGTCCCAATTTTGTCTTTTTTGCCAAAAACAAAAACAAACAAAAAAAAACCCCTCTGGTTGATATTGTTATAATGTATATATTGTATAATATGAAAGAGAATCGATGTATCTTACTTTTTCATTATTTGCTAACCAAAGCTGTACATTTTTCATATGATCTGCAGCCTTTTGGGTATCAAATGGGTCAAAACCATGGGACCTGCCACCTCCCATCAGCAATTCTGGAAATGCACTATTTCTACCGGTATTCTTGCTTTTTTTTTTTTTTTTTTTTTTTTTTTTTCATTTTCTTGCTGAAATGACATGAATTGTTGAGTTTATTTTTACACAGTAAAGAGTGGAGAAAGACTGTGGTCTCCTTACAGCGTCTCTTCTTTTCTGAGGCTTGCTGGTGCCGCCTCCCCTGCGCCCACCCCTCCCTCACCTGCGGGGAGTGCATGCCACTCGTGTCCATTGCCCCATGCCCTCAAACAACCCCATTCCATCTGGTGACCCTGGGATGTTGGGTGGCGGGGTCTCCACGTCACAGGGACAGCTGACACAGAGAGGCCTGGTGATTCCCCAACTCAGCAAGGCAGCTGGGCCTGGCGTGTAGGGTCACTTCCCATTCCCCGTCCCCTCCTGGGTGGACTCGTGGTCCACAGCTGGGCCTGGGTTCCAGGTGGCCCAGGCTTGCTGTGCCCAAGCAGAGCTGGCAGTGCTGCCCCACGTCTGCTAGCGGGGCCTTGGCCATCGCTGCTTGCCCTCCTGATTGGAGAGTCCAGGCTCCTTCCCGCACTTGTCTGAGAGTGTCCCCAGACCCACATTACAGAGGGACAGATGGCCACGGGAACGCTGGGCCTCGGGCTGAGCTTGCTTCGCTGTCCCCCGTTGTGGACCTGGCTTGACTCTGGATGTGTTTAGAGCTTTTGAGCTGTTCTGTCCAAGGGACAGAGTGACCAGGAGCCAGGTGCCCTGGGGTGAGCGATTCCAGCACACTTACAACCTGCAGTCAGGGGACATGGAGCCAGAATCACCTGCCGGGTGGTTTGGTTGGTGTTGCCCACCTCACACACACACACACACACACACACACACACACACACACTACGTTGCCAGAAGGGACTGGTCACTCTGGCTTCCTGTTGGTATCACCCAGGGATTCCCTGCCAAGTGCTCTGGTCTTCCCTGGCCAGGCCTCAGGAGCGGGGGTTTGGTGGGTGTGAGTGAGCCACCTGTCACCCAGGATGGTGTGGAGGGAGAAGGTTTGGCCTCAGCAAAGCAGACAGGGAACCCCCTGTGGCCCTGCAGGAAGAGCCTTGGTCGAGAGAGAGACCCTGCCAGGTGGGAGGCCCCTGGCCTGTGTTCCCAGAGCTGTCCTTGCTGGGTGGTATTCACCCCAGGGTGCACGCTCATGGCCAGGCCAGGGTTACGCCGGATTCCAGCAGCGATTCCAGGTGACACACTGCCTCGTACCTCTCACTCAAGGAAGTACAGTTATTATGTCCGTGATAATGTCACGCTTACATTTCTAATTTTTATGTGAGAACTCATTCAAACACTCAGGTTCTTTAACTATCATTAGATGCAAAGTACTTTCTGCATTTCTCAAGCCAGCTTTTGGCTCATCCGTGAATGCCTTCAGGGGGCCGTGGAGCTAGGAACAGCAGCTTGGAAGGAAGCCACGGGCCTTGCAGCTCGGTGGGGTGAGGTGGGCAGAGGGACACAGCGCAGATGTCAAAGCCAGAGGGTGTCTCGGAAGTCATTGACTTCAGCAGCCTCTCGGGTGCCTGAAGCTGTTCTCGGCTCACATGCTGCTGGTGATGTGGAGCTCATTACCCCGGAGAGGTAGACTGTCCTATTTTCAGACAGCTCTGACTACCGGCAAGTTTTCTTTTGCGCTCCTGTCTCTTCTTTTTCTGTCGTTTCGTGCTTGGTTCCTTGCATGGAGCTATGGTTCCTGCCCATCTGTCCCGACACAGGAAGATGGGGCTCCCTGAGTCTTCACCAGCCCTGCCCCCACGCAGCAGCCTCCCCAAAGTGCGCTGGGCCAGGGGCGGCCCACCTGCATGGCGGGTTCTTCTAGCTCTGTCCCTACGGAGAGAGATACTACGTCCAAAACCTATAGAAGTCTGCACCTTTGAGGGTTGCCTGGCCCGGCTCCCCAACTGTTCAGATGAGGGGGCTGAGGTCCAGAGGGGCTGTGTGACTCGTTCAGAGTGGCACAGCTTGACCTCCAGGAATCAGAACCTAGGATCTCTGACTCCCAGCTCAGTGCTCTCACTTGGCCTGGCTGAACAGCAGAGTCCTTAGCTATGCTGTGGGGCTGTGAAGATGGGATGAGGAGCTGTATGCACAGGGCCTGGCACGAGCAGGTACAACTAGGGACAGGCCCCCTGACTTTCTGCCACACCAGGATACGCCCTTCCAGGTTCCTCTCGCGAAGGCCCGACATGGCCCCTCACTGCCCCAGGCCCCTTCTCATGCACCGCTCCCTCCTCGGATGCGGAAGGCTCCAGGGGAGCTGGGAAGTGTTGGCCGCAGGTTGGACCATGGGACACCCCAGCTGCAGTCCTGGACCCCAGTACCTCCCATGTCATCTGTGCCAGGAAGCTCAGGCGGTCCGGGGGGCCCTGCTCAGCTCCCGAAGGCTGCTTCCCCTGCCCCCACGCAGGACCGCAGGGCACCTGTCCTCAGATCTCTCCTTTCCCACCTGATGAGCTGCTCTGGGACTTGTCAAACACTCCACCCAAGCCCCCTGAGCAGTAGCAGGGGAAGCTGGACCAAGCCCTGGAGGGCTTGGAGATGTGGTCTGAAGTGGCTTCCTGCAAAGGCAAGGCCTCTGGAAGCCTGCGTTTATTCTGGGAAAGGGCATCTGGCTCCGGGTCCCCCAGGTGACCTCTTCCTGTCTTTGGTGCTCCAGGAAGTTGGGCATGTGTACAGCCTTGTGCCCAGCTGTGGGCTCCCAAGCAGGAGCATCCCAGTCGAGGAGTCCTGGCCTATCCTCTCCCTGTGCCCATTCCCTGTGAGGTGGACGGTGGGGGGAGTGAGCTCAGCCCCAGCAGCACCCTCTCGCTGGCACAGGGGCTCCTTCAGCTTGAGGAGGGCACTGCTCACACGCCCACGCTCATGCATCCACGCCCAACCACACATGCCCACACACCCACAATTATGCACCCACACTCCCACACAGCCAAGTCCCCAAGCCTCGGCTTGCTGAGCCGTCCACCCTCTGGCCTGAACATCCGTCTCTCCCAGATGGTCAAGGCCTGGCCTGAGGTCCTCCCTGGAAACGCCACAGAGTCCCTCTGCACTCACTGGTCACACGTTCCCCTCGTATTGGATTTTTAAATAAACGTTTCTAACAAAACTCCCTTAAAACCTGAAAATTGGCTGGGCGTGGAGGCATGTGCTTATAATTCCAGCACTTTGGGAGGCCAAGGTGGGAGGATTACTTGAGCCCAGGAGTCCAGTGGGCAACATAGTGAGACCTCTCCATCTCTAAAAAGAATTTTTAAAAGCTGGGGTGGTGGCCCATGCCTGTAGTCCCACCTACTGGAGAGGCTGAAGTGAGAGGATCCCTTGAGCCCAGGAGGTGGAGGCTGCAGTGAGCCGTGATCACACCACTGCACTCCAACCTGGGTGATATGGCAAGACTCTGCCTCAAAAAAAAAAAAAGGGGGCCCCCACATTGGTTTGTTATGGGTTGAACTGTGTCCCCCAGAAATGCAGCTCCAAGTCCTAACCACAGTGCCCGTGAACTCGACTGTATTTGGAAACAGGGGCTTTGCTGTCTTTATCAGAAAAGGAGAGACCAGATGTGGTGACTCACGCCTATAATCCCAACACTTTGAGAGGCCAAGGTGGGTAGATGACCTGAGGTCAGGAGTTCAAGACCAGCCTGGCCAACATGGTGAAACCCAGTCTTTACTAAAAACACAAAAATTAACCAGGTGTGGTGGTGCACACCTGTAATCCCAGCTACTTCGGAGGCTGAGGCAGGAGAATGGCTTGAACCCACGAGGCAGAGGTTGCAGTGAGCCAAGATCACCATTGCACTCCCGGAACAAGAGTGAAACTCCACCTCAAACAAATCAAAATAAAAAAGGAGAGGAGAGACACAGAGGGAGACGGACGGCCCTGTGATGATGGATTCAGAGGCTGGAGGGTCACACCCACAAGCCGAGGTGTGCTGCAGTGACAGAGTGAGACCCTGTCTCAGAAACAAAACCTGCAAACCCTTTTGTCTCTCAGCTCCTCTAAGAAGGACACATTTCCTCAGACTGGCCTGGTCACCCGGAGAGCAGGCAGCGGTCTCCCAAGCCTCCATCTTCTCCACCCACCCCAGCACAGAGCAATAGGTTAGGGGCAGGTGTGGTGGCTCACGCCTGTAATCCCAGCACTTTCAGAGGCCGAGGCGGACAGATCACTTGAAGTCGGGAGTTCGAGACTAGTCTGGCCAACATGGTGAAATCCCATCTCTACTGAAAATACAAAAATTAGCCAAGCATGGTGGCGAGTACCTGTAATCCCAGCTAGGCTGAGGCAGGAGAATTGCTTGAACCCAGGAGGTGGAGGTTGCAGTGAGCCAAGATTGTACCATTGCACTCTAATCTGGGCGACAGAGTGAGACTCCATCTTAAAAAAAAAAAATTAGAACAACAAGGTAGGATCAGATGGTCTCTGCAGCCCTTCAGGCTCTCTGGGGCCCAAAGACTGGCCTCCAACCCATGGGGACCAGTGGCATCCCTCTGTGGAGGCCATGGACCCCCCCTGTGCCAGCCCTGTCCTCCCCGCTGGCCCAGGAACGTGGCCCTGCCACAACATTGGCCTGGTAGGCCTGGGATCTGCATCCATCTGACATTTCCTCAATGGCAACGTACCCCCAGAGGCTCTGTTGTCCTCCCTCTAACCTCAGGCCAGAGTCCTGCCCACTGACCATGCTGGGTTTAACATCTGGACTCCAGTAGGGGCCAAGGTCAGGCTGTCTCCCCAGAAGTTTCTCAGCTACCATGTAAATGGGGTTCAGACAGGCTTTTGGGGGGTCTCCACACTGGAGGTCAGGAGCCCCCGCCGTGACCCCCTCAGCATTCATCTACCGAGAGGATGTGCCACAGTCCCAGCCTCGGAGACACGCAGTCGTTTGCTTCTGTCCTGAAAGCGCCTAGACCAGGCGTCCAGTGGCTGTTGGCAGCAGAAGAGGAGAGGCCCCCGGAGGCCGGCTGCAGCCCAGAGTCCGTGAGGGCGAGTTGTGGGGGGCCGGTATGAGTCTGCGTGCTCGTGTGCCTGGAGGACATTGCCAGAGAAGCCGTCTGTCCCCTGCTGGATTTCTGTGCTTCCCAATTCAGGCCAAGGTGGGGGGCCATCTGCTAAAGTGGAAACAGAAAAAACATTTTCACTGTGCAGAAAATTGGCTTCCAAGGAGAGGCAGTGCTCAGCACAGAACCAGCCAAGAGCAGTGCAGGCTGACGAGGCGGGGGCTGCTCAGCCGGGGCCGGGCTGCCCCTCCACGCACCTCCCTCTGCTCCCAGCTCCCCCTGCTAGGCTCCAGCCTGCAGACCACCCAGCCCCTCCGACGCATCAAGCCCCTTCTTAGGGACCTTTGCACAGAGGCTGCATGTGGGGGCTGCTGCCCCTCTGATTTATTTATTTATTTATTCTTTGAGACAGACTCTCTTACCCAGGCTGGAGTGATGTGTCATGATCTCCATCCACTGCAACCTCTGCCTCCCGGGTTCCAGTGATTCTCTTCCCTCAGCCTCCCGAGTACAGGTGTGCGCCACCACGCCTGGCAAATTTTTGCATTTTTAGTAGAGACGGGGTTTCACCATGTTGGCCGGGCTGGTCTCAAACTCCTGACCTCAGGTGATCTGCCCACCTCGGCCTCCCAAAATGCTGGGATTATAAGCATTGAGCCACTGTGCCTAGTCTTCCTCTTTCTTTTAAAAATGCTCCTATCCTAATGAGACATAATTCACAAACCATGCAATTCACCCATGTAAAGCGTGCAACTCAATGGCTTTGGGTATAAGACAGTACTAATTTGTAAAAATTGTGGTAAGTGTAAATAACACCAAACTTACCGTGTTCACCATTTTTAAGTGTACAATTCAGCGGCATTAAGGACATTCACAATGTTGCGCGACCATCACGACCATCTATTTCCAGCACCTTTTCATTACTGCAAACAGAAACTCTGGCCCCACGAAGCAATAACTAATCCCTGTTCCACCCCAAAGCCCGGCTGCTGGGTGCCTCTACTTTCCTTCCTCTCCTTGCGCGTTCGCCGGCTCGGGGCGCCTCCCAGCAGTGGCATCGGACAGGCTGTCCAGGTGCCCAGCGTCTTTCGCTCAGCATCGTGTCGTCAGGTTCAGCCACGCTGTAGTACGTGCCAGGGCTTCCTTCCTTCCCACAGCTGAAGAAGACTTCTCTGTGTATACAAACCACGTGTTGTTTCTCTATTCAGCTGTGGAGGGACAGGTGGGCTGTGTCCAGCTTCTGGCTGCTGTGAATAATGCTGCTGAGAACATGGGTGCCAGTGTCTGCTGGAGGCCTTGCTTTTGAGTATGTGCTCAGAAGCGGAACTGCTGGATCATATGAGAATTCTATGTTTAGCTTTCTTGAAGAGCTGCCAAACTGTCTTCCATGGCAGCCGCACTGTGCTCCATCCCCACCAGCAGCGCACGGGGTCCGACGTCTCCATGTCCTGCCCAACACCTGCAATTCCCTGGTTTTTAGACAGCAGCCATCCTAACGAGTGTGAATTGGTGCTTTGTTGTGTTCTTGCTTGTTTGTTTTTGAGACGGAGTCTCACTCTGTCACCTAGGCTGGAGCGCAGTGCACCTGTAATTCATCCTGAGTAGCTGGGATTACAGATGAGCGCCAACATACACAGCTAATTTTTGTATTTTTAGCAGAGACAGCATTTTGCCATGTTGGCCGGGCTGATCTCAGATGATTCACTTGCCTTGGCTTCCCAGAGTCTTGCGATTTCAGGCATGAGCCAACTCACCCGGCCTCTGATTGTGGTCTTGATGTGCATTTCCCTGATGGTGAGCAATGGCTAGTGATGGTTAGTGAGTGGTGGTGAGTGACGGTGAGTGATGATGGTGAGCGATGAATGATGGTGAGTGATGGTGAGTGATGAGCGATGGTGAGCGATGGTGAGTGATGATGGTGATAGTGAGCAATGGTGAGCGATGGTGAGTGATGGTGAGCGATGGTGAGCAATGGTGAATGATGATGACTGATGATGGTGAGTGATGGTGAGCGATGGTGAGCGATGATGGTGAGCAATGGTGAGTGATGGTGAGCGATGATGGTGAGCGATGGTGAGCGATGATGGTGAGCGATGCTGAGCGATGATGGTGGGTGATGGTGAGCAATGGTGAGGGATGGTGAGTGATGATGGTGAGCGATGGTGAGCGATGGTGAGCGATGGTGATCGATGACAGCAAGTGATGGTGAGCGATGATGGTGAGCTATGGTGAGTGATGATGGTGATAGTGAGCAATGGTGAGTGATGGTGAGCGATGGTGAGTGATGGTAAGTGATGATGGTCAGTGATGATGACTGATGATGGTGAGTGATGGTGAGGGATGGTGAGCAACGGTGAGCGATGATGGTGAGCAAAGATGAGGGATGGTGAGGGATGGTGAGCGATGGTGAGCGATGGTGAGCGATGGTGAGGGATGGTGAGGGATGGTGATGATGGTTGAGCGATGATGGTGAGGGATGGTGAGGGATGGTGAGAGATGGTGATGATGGTGAGGGATGGTGAGGGATGGTGATGATGGTGAGCGATGATGGTGAGGGATGGTGATGATGGTGAGGGATGGTGAGGGATGGTGATGATGGTGAGGGATGGTGATGATGGTGAGTGACGATGGGGAGTGATAATGGGGAGTGATGATGAGTGATGACGGTGAGCATCTTTCATATGCTCCCTGGCCATTCACAGATCTCCTTGTGAGAAATGTCTGTTCGCATCCTTGGCCTTTTGGATCAGGGTTGCAGTTCATGAGTTTGCAGAAACCCTTCATATAGCCTGGATGTTAATCCCTTATCTGGCGGATAATTTACAAGCATTTTCTCCCATCCTATGGGTTGTCTTTTCACTTTACCGATAGTATCCTTAGAGGCACAGAAGGCTTTCGCTGGGATGGGGTCTGATCTATATTCCTTTTATTTCCTGTGCTTTTGATGTCGTATCCAAGAAATCATTTGCTTCACTAAGTCCTACTCATCCCTGGCCCTCACCCCCAGTATAAACTAGTCCTCTTGGCCATTCCGCCCCGTTGCATCTGACCTTCCCTTCCAGGGTGAGCTGCACTCTCTGGGTCTGTACAGCCCCCCACTCAGTATACGCACCCCACAGACAGAGGTCTTGTCTCTGTTTTGTTCCTCATAGAAATCCCTTCTGGCATGAACATTCTTGGCTCTGGGCTTTGCTCTTCAGAATTTTCCTTCTCTAAGAATCACAGAATGTTAGCGCAGATGTAGAGAGAAGAAAAAAACAGAAGTGCTCTTTGCAACAAGAACGAGCTGCTTCACATCGGAGGGAAACAGCGTGACTCTCGGGCCAGCCCGGCTCTGTTTGGGAAAACACCCCAGGGCTTCTTCTGGATCTGAGAGGTGGTCCCTACTTTCTCCCTTGCCTTCAGGGGCCTAGGCTGGAAGGAGAAGGTGAAGGGCAGAGAGTGCTGAGTTGCTTGGACGAAAAGTGAAAGGGACTGTGGTCTTCACAGACATCCTGGGAGAGAAGAGGTGAGAGCCCATGGAACTGGGAGTTAGCAGAAGAAAAGAGGTGACAGGGTCAAGAAGGGCAGAGAGAGACAGCTGAGGTCACAGGGAGGCACCCGGCTGCCAAGAGGTGCCCCCTGTTGCCACCTGTAAACTGTTCGGTCCCTTTACTCCAAACATCAGCACGTGCCTGCTGCCCAGGCAGCCCGTGTGAACAATGCTTCACAGGAAGGAAGGAGCTAGGTTGTGTCCAGCTCAGACCACCCCCCGAGCCCACCTTGGAAGCTGTAAGTGCACAGGGAGCCAGCAGGGAAACAGGGATCCTCCCTGACCCTGGACTTCCACCGTGTAGGGGTGGGAACTGCGTTGGGTGGAATATGTCACCCCAAATCCATGTCCTCCCAGAACCTGTGACTAGGGCCTCCTTTGGAAACAGGGTCTTTGGAGCTGTGATCAAGCGAAGATGACATCGGAGCGGATCGGGCTGGGCCCTGAGTCCAGTGAGCAGGGCCTTGATAAAAAGAGGAGAGGAGGCCGAGGGGGGCAGATCATCTGAGGTCAGGAGTTTGAGACTAGCCTGACCAACATGGTGAAACGCCATCTTTACTAAAAGTACAAAAATTAGCCGGTCGTGGTGGTGGGTGCCTGTCATCCTAGCTACTTAGGGGGCTGCGGCAGGAGAATCACTTGCACCTGGGAGGGAGAGGTTGCAGTGAGCCGAGATTGCACCATATTGCACTCCAGCCTGGCAACAGAGCAAGTCTCCATCTCAAAAAAAAAAAAAAAAAAAAAAAAAAAAAAAAAAATGAAGAAGAGGAGGAGGAGGAGGAGAGGACCCACCTGGCTAGAAGGCCGCAGAACGACACAGGCAGAAGCTGCAGTGATGTCTCGGAACCAAGGACGGCCAGCAGCCACCAGAAGCAGAAAGGGAGGCGTGAAACGGACTCTCCCTCCCAGCCTCCAGAGGAAACCAGCCCTGCTGACCCCTTGACTGTGGACTTCTGCCTTCCAGAACTGCCAGAGGATGAGTCTTGAGGGGCCTAGCTGCTGACGTTTGTTTTGGTAGGCCCGGACAGTGGAGCGTCCTCCAGCCGGGGGACTGGAGAGTCCTAGGCGGCTGACTGGTCTGGCCGGGGGAGTCTCTGTTTTCAGCTGGTGGCGTCTCTGTTTTCAGCTGGTGGCTGATCCTGCTGTAAGAAGGGTCCAGACCCACTTTGGGTCTGGCAGAGGCCAGAGTCGGAGCTCTCCAGGGCCCCTTGGCACCTGACCATAGAAAGGGGAGGCCTAGAGACTGTCAGGTCCAAGCCATGTATGGATTCTGTGCCCGCCGGCAGCCAGCTTTGGTCTCGGAGCAGAGCCAATGGCCCAGAACAGGATCACCGACACTAAAGGACATCTGAGGAGCTGGGAGGATGAGAGCCACATGGGAGCCATCTTGCCCCAGGACAAAAGGGACTTGCTTGTCACCCAGACTCTCCCTGTTGTGGGAATTCGGTGGTAGATGGGCAGAGAGACCAGAAGACCCCAGGGTTCCAGTAGGTGGAAAGGAAGGTGGCAAGAAGAGCCACCAAGGGGACAGCACAGGGACAGAGAGCCAGAGCGGCAATGCGGAAGGGCCGGAGTCAGCCATGTGGGTCCCTGAAGCAGAGGCTCCAAGCAGGGGTCCAGTGACCATGAAGGGTCTGAAGGAGGAAACTGCTCCGTCACACAGGAAACCAGCTTATCAGAAAGAGTGTGGACAAGAAGGGCAGTGGCAGGTGAGCCAGAGGCAGCTGGGGCTCAGGCAACACCCAGGTCTGGAAAGAGGAAAAAGCCACCCACCCTGGTGTTACTATCACTGGCCTGGAGACAATTTCATGGCTAAGCAATGTCACCGAGTGCCAACACCAGGCAAGACCACTGTGTGCCTGAGACGGAGCGAGCCACACAGGATGGTGTCCAAGCACAGGCAGGACGTGAGCCACGGCCAGACCTCAAGGGTCACCGAACCGCCCCGTCCTGGCTGATTCGAATGACCGCTGCTGCTTGATCAATTTCAGCTTCAGCTGATCTTTGTTCTTCCTGCCTTCTAGGTAAAAGTTACAAAGCTACTCAGGCGTGGAGTCAGCTGTGCTGCCTTGAGCCTCTCCCAACTCCTCCCTCCACGTTCTCTCAACACGAGGAGCCTGGCGGGCCCTTCCTAACACCCTCTCACAGCTACCAGTCAACAAACGGGGCTGGATTCCACCGCAGAGTGTTCCTGGAATCTTTGGCTGGATTGTAATGGACACTTCGGTTTTATTCTGAATGATAATGAAGCCACTGGGTGGCTTTGAGCAGAGGAGAAATGGAAGTGATTTGGAGACACTTTCTGGAGGAGTAGCCAGGAGGCTCTGGGGGTGGAGGTGAAGGCAGCGGAGGTGAAGGCAGCTGGGGAAGATCTCCTGCGGGTACTTGGGGTGGGGCAGGAGGAGAACACGCGGATGGCTTCTGTGTGCCAGAACTGCTCCAGGTGTTTATGACAGGAGACCGCAGCCGCAGACAGCTGGACAGGGCCGTTGCTCCGCCAGCTCCAGGTAGCCTGGTGAAGTTGAACCCCCAGCTGAGAAGGGCAGAGGTGCCCACTGCCACCGCCACTCTAACTCCCTCTGAGCAGAGGGGCCACCACACTCAAGACAGGTTCGAGGACAAGAGTTGGAGGGAAAGACAAAATCAACACAGCTCTGCAGGCACCAAGGAGCCAGGACACATGGTGGCTGTGCAACCCATTCCCCAGATGTCTGACGTGGGCAGCAGCATGAAAGGCTGCTTGGAGGGGTGGTGAGGTCATTCCCACGATTCTGGAGAAGGCTCAGGGGACTGTGTACTCGTTAGGGAGGGCTGAGGGGCCAGATTTGTGGATCACTGGCAGCTGGGTCAGAGGCGGGGCTCACCATCGCCCCAGTTCACACTGCCTCTGACTTGTGCCTGGGAAGGCAGGCTGGCCTTCCAGGGGGCCAGGACGACAGTGGCCCTGGCTCTGCCTGCTAGGGTGAGACATACGGGACGTGTGTGTAGGCGTGTGTCCTCCTTTGATTACTGGTGCCAGGGGGTCCCGAGTTGCCCAGCTAGTGCAGAGGCAGAGGCTTGGCATCTGCCCTTGCTGCCCCTCTCCCCAGCCAGACTGCTTCTCCTTCTTCCAGGACCCAGCCACACCTGGAGGATGGAGCCTCTGTGGGGCCTGTCTGCTTGAACTTCCCTTCCTCCCGCCCTGCACTAGCAGGCCCCTCATGTCTCACGGAGACACTCTCCCCCCACCCCACCCCCGTCTCCCCTTCACCCCTGACCTAGGAGGTCAGAAGAATTTGGCACTAGGGAAAGAAACACTTGAGGACACTCCCAGGACCCCCTCCGCAGGGGAAGGCGGAGCTCTGGGGCCAGAGGCTACAACAGCATCAGCCAGCTCGGTGCACATTTGTTCCTGGGCTGCGGCTGTGAATGTGCTGAAGGGGTGAGGCAGGGATGGGGTGTTAGGGAGGAAAGGGAACTCTTTGTGAGTCACATTTCAGACGCCTCCATTCCCATTCATACATTAGGGTCTGTGGGGGATTGGGGCACGTCAATACATTGACAAAAAAAATGTATATGCAACATAAATGCATTAAGAAAAAAAAAAGGCCCGAAGAAACTATTCTGAAATGTTAATAGTGGTTCTATGTGGCAGCGGGATAGAGGAGTTTTATACAGTACTTTCATGTGTTTTCCAAATGTTCTACACCAAGCACGTGTTCGTTACATAATTGAAAACTTATTTATTTATTTTTAAACCAAATTCTCCAGCCAACTGTGCTTTTCCCCAGTTGCAGTAACTTTCCTTTCAGTCAGGTTTCTGGGTGAACCCGAAGAACAAGGCGGCCTCCCAAGCCCACATCATGTCACGTTCACATTTTCATTCTTCCTCCGTTGGGCCGGCTCTGCGGAGGCCGAGCGCTGGGGCTGGGGCTGGGGCGAGAACAGCGTCCCTGTCCTCAGGGATTTCCCAGCTAGTGGTCTTCTCCCGCTTCTCAACCCGTCCCCTTCCCTGTCCGCCGAGGTCGGGCCCTGGCGGGAGCGGGCCGCCCTCTGCCTCCGACAGGGGTGGCCTGGGGACCCTGGGCTGCCCAATCTCCCTCCTTCTTTCCCCTGCCGCTGACCCCAACTCTAAGCTTGCGGGGCAGGGAGGCCGAAAGGCCCTGTTGAGCGCTGGGTGCTGGGCAGCTGCCCTCTCCAAGGAGCCCCGGGGACCTCCGGCCAGGGCTAGAATCGAGGGGAGGCCGGAGGCCGGAGATCAGAGGAAACGGGTGGCCGGGGGCGGCACGCGTGTCAGGAAGGGACCAGGTGGCGGGGACAAAAGCTCCGTCGTGGGGGGCGGCCATGGCTCTCCGCCTCCAGGGCGGCGGGTCGGGGCGGGTGTCAGGAGGCTCTGACTGTGCTTTTTGCGGCCCTGCTTCCACCGCCCCCGAACTCCCCAGGAGCTGCAGGTAGCAACAGGGCACCCGCGACACAGGGACGCGCAGCGCGGGAGCGGAGCGGAAGCTGGGACGCAGCCCCGAGCGCAGGTGCGCCGCCGCGCCGGCTCCGGGAACGCGGACGCCGGGCGGAGTTGCCACAGCAACGCGGACAGGCGCACGGCGATTGGCGGAGCCGCGGAGAGGCGGGATTCAGGAGGCATCTCGCGAGAGTTCGGCTTCGCGGGCTTCCGGCCGGTGCTGACCGCAGGGGCCGACGGGACGAGGGTTCCGGCGTGGCCCGGGTGGCCTCCGCAGCCAGGCGTTTCGGGGCTCTGGGCACCGGGCGGGCGGGCTGGCTGGGCTGGTGCGAGGCTGCAGGCGGAGAGAGTCCCCGGGGTCGGCGGTGGCCGGGGACGCCGAGCTCAGGGAGGAGGCCGATTCGAGCGCGACCCCGCAGGGCCCTGTCTCCCCTCCGCCTCGGCGGGTCCCGTCGGGCCGCCTTGAAGTGCCCGGCGCCTCGCGCCTGCTAACGAAACGAGCTCCTGCTGTTCCCCAGCTCCGTAAACGGCGCCGCTGACCCTCCTCAGTTCTCAGGCAGAGCCTTGGCGGCCTCCCTGGCCCCTGGCCCCTGGCCCCTGCCCCGTGCCCCCTGCATCCAGCCCGGCAGCACGTCCTGCTGGCTGTGCCTTCGACGTTTCCCCAGACCTGACCTCTTCTCCCACCTCTGCCCCCGCCCTGCTCCGAGCCGGCGTTTCCCGCCGAGGTGACTGCAGTCACCTCTCAGCTGGGTTTCCGTGTTTCCACCTTTTCGTCCCGAGTCTCCGCAACACAGAAGCCAGAGCGCTCTCGGGAGAGTACAGGGGCTTCATGCCCCGGGATGGTTCCACTTCCCTCCGTGGAAGTGGAGGTGCCCACCGTGCCTGCAGGCCTCCCGAGTCTCTCCGCGGTGGTATCCGGACCTACCTGCTCCGTCATGCCTGCTGTTGTGGCGGCTTGCAGCGCCGCAGGTTTCCCCTGGAAACCCGGTGATTCCCACCTCCTTAGCGAGGTGACCACCTACTGAAAACCGTGTCCCCTTCCTATGCAGATGGTCCTGTCATATGGGGTGACATCCCCACAAACCCATCATAAGCTAAAGCGTTGTAAGGCAACTTAACAGAGCGTTCATCCGGATGTAACCTTATCTGTAAGCGAAGGAGTCCACTGAGTGTGTGTGGCTTTTGCACCATGGCAAAATCAAAATGTCAGTCAGACTGGAAGTCCAGAGCGCCTGCACTCCCGCGCTGTCCCTCCGCAGGTCTCAGCGCCATGCAGCAGATCGATAATGAACTTATTTGATGTGGATTTTCTGAAGGCGCCAAGACAGCAGAGTTTCTTATTCAGATCACGGTGGGTGCCCAGTAAGCACTGTAGACTGAGGGGGTGTATGAGGGGTCTTTTTTCCTCTCCCTCTTCCTCACCCCGGAATGGGTGAAGATGAAGTCGTGTAAGGCAGGCGCTGGATCGAAGAAATGTCCCTGGTCTTGTCTGTGCGCAAACTGTTGTTTGAGGACTCTGCTCCAGTTCTAGCAGCGACCGGTGGCTCCCTTGGGTGACTCTCCGGAAGGAAGGGTGCCAGCATGGACTGGTGCCTGCTTGCCAGATGCCCTGAACAGCTCATTCCTCAGGAGGCCAGGGACACTTCAGGAAGTCCTGTCAAATGCAGTCACTCTCAGAACCCTCTGGGCTGAAAGATGTCTTTTATATATGCTGGCAGCCCTGCCCAGCACTGTGCTTGGTGTTGAATTGGCTGGAGAACACCTGGTATCACCCTCAAGGCCTCTTTGTCTGGCAGGAGGGAACAACGGGGAAGAGGCTGGTGGAAGGCATGGAGGAGGAGGGTGGGATCAGTTTCCAGGGTGGGGTCTCTGGAAGTCCTCTCAGGGGTCCCCCCGGGGTCATTTCTGCCTGCAGCAGCAGGTGTAAGGCATGAGCCATGGACAGGAAGGGAAGGAGCGTCACCGATCCCTTCCTCCTCCGTGCTGATGTGGCTCTCGGTGTCGAGCTCACGTTTACATGATTAGCTTTCCTTAACGAAGGAGGAAACAGGCCCAGAAAGCCCCTGACCCAGGTTCCACTGCTAGTAAATGCAGGATTCAGATCTTCAGTTGAGCTCCTTGGGGCTGGGAAGCCTGTACTCTTCCCAGGACGCGATGCCACTTCCCAGGCAGGAAGCCAGACAGGCATCCAGGGCTGCCGGGAATTGCATGCAAATGTCCGGAGAATCGGCTTCCCTGTGGGTCCGGCACCGGGAGAGGAGCTCTTTGCCAGGCATGTGGCTTGGGCAGGCCAGGGCAGCCCACCTGCCAGCTGGCCTTGTGGGAAGGAAACCATAGGCTACCCCACAGCCAAATGCTCCAGGCACCTTCTTCAAGAGAGGAGGTTCCTCTTTTCCCTCCCATCCAGTTCCAAAGTCAGGGGTTCCAGGGTTGTGTCAGCAAGGGGCCATGCTGGCACCGTCCTTCTGGCCCAGAGCATTTTTGGCCAGGGATGGACATCTGGTCTGCTTTGACCCCCACGGCCAGGACATCTGTGGCCCCACGGCACTCAGTGGCAAGGAGAGTCAGCACCAGGGAAAGGCCACGCTCTGCAGTGCCTGCCAGGTGGCAGAGGATTCCTGACAGCCCAGCTGGCATCTGCCCTTGTCACTGAGGCTTCCTGAGGGCAGCCCCTGAGGGCCTGGCATGCCAGGGTTCCCCTTCTGCCCCGCAGTGGCTGCGTAGGCTGAGGGAGGGAGGAGCTGGGCATTGGCCGTGACTGACGGTGTCAGGTCAGTGGGATCTGGAGCCCACAAATGGTGGAGCCACAGCCCCCACGCCTTGCCCGTGACATGCTCTGCCAGCGGGCAGAGGCATCCAGCCTGCTCTGTAGAAGTTGGAGCTACAGACTGGCAGAGAGAGAAGGGGAAGAGATGGCGCCATTTTACAGATGGGAAAGCTGAGGCCCTGAGTGGGGGTGGACGTGCACAGATGCTCCGTGGGCTTTCTCGTATTTACTCCTCGGCCCAGGGTCCATTTTACAGTGAAGGAATTAGGGCTCAAAGGAAATGAAGTGACGTTTCCAAAGTCCCCTGGTTAAGCCAGTTATCTGGCCCTGGCCGGCACAGATCTGAGAGGCCAGGGCCCGGCTTGCTCACTCAGCCACCACAGGGAAGAGTCGGCCTGAGGCAGCAGGCGGAGGACAGCGGAGCGCAGGATCAAGGGTGACCCTCCTCCCAGAAGCAAGATATGGTGAGGTCCCAGATGGACTGGGAGGTGGAATGAGGGCTTGGTTCAAGGGAGCCTGCTGGCTGGCTCCCAAAATCCACCTGGGAACTGCCCCTCAGGTGCGCCCTCAAGCTGCTAACCCCTAGACTGGCTGCCCCCACTCGCTCCTCGGCACTTCGGTGGTCAGGGTGTCTCCTTCCCTGCTCCCTCCTTACCCCTCTCTTGGCACCAGCAACCAGGCCTCTGGGAGGCCAGAACTCTTCCCACAGCCTCCTTCAGGGCTTCCTGCCCAAGGCGGGAGTTGCTCAAGGGTGAGTGGGACTTCCGGCTGTGCCATCAGCAGTTCCTGTCTGTATCCGTTAGCTTTGGCTGTGTAACAAATTGCCCCCAAATCTAGAGGCTTCACACAGCTCCTGTCTCTTATCCCTCAAATCCCTGGTTGGCCTGACCAGTTCTAGTGTGAGCTTCCCTGCTCAGGGGGTGGCTCCGTGACCCCAGAGCCCTGACTGGAGCTGCTGCGGGCAGCCCTGCACGCTGGTTCTCACCACGCTGTGTCCCCACCCCTCCCAGCCCGTGGGGTCACGTCACCACCTAGCCCCCGAAGACACACTCATGGAACCTCCAGCCAGGCGTCCAGACTAAGCCACCAGGGTGGCTCCTCTCAGCCCCGCTCCTGACCAAAGCTTCCTGCCTATCACATGTGGGGACCACCTGCAGGCAGCTCTGTCCCCAGTGCCATTCCAGACACGAAGGGGAGTCCCCACCTTCCCTGGCATCGTCACCGTCAGCCTTAACAATAGTTTGACTTGGTTAAGCTCCTCCAAGGAGGGCAGGAAGCTCCCCCAGGGAGAAGCTGGGGCAGGAAGGAGCAGCCTGTACCAGGTAACTGACAGGGCCGACAGACAACAGGCAGAAGAGAGGTGCCTGTGTCCCCTCCTATTGGGACCAGAGGAAGCCTCACAGGGTAGGGGAGGGTCTGACCCCAAGGTAGAAGGAAGCATCCTGGGTCCCAGGGTCCCTTGAGCAAGCTGCACTGTAAGGGAGGGTCCCTCGGGGGCCATGAGCTACATCAGGAGTGGCGGGAAGACTGCCTTTGGGGGCCCTGGAAGCCAGGCTGAGTCGTCTGCCTTTGCGAGAGGTGGGGAAGTGTGGACGGGCTCTGAGCCCAAGCCTGCCAGGAGCACAACAGAGCTTCAGGAAGCAGCTTTCCAGCAAGTGCTGGGAGCTTTCTTGGAAGCAGGCTGAGTATAAATTATAAATAAACAAACCAGAACCCTGCAGCGATGTGGGCCGGTTGGGAAGAGGGGAGAGACGGGAGGCAGCCCCTGGCCTGGCCCTGCCAGCCCTCCCACCTTGCCCTGCACCCCAGCCTCGGGAACTCAGCGGCCTCCCTGCTCATCAGCAGGGGCCTCGGGCTTCTGGGGCCGACCTTGGCCAGGCTGCAGAGGGGGGGCCCAGTGCAGACCCCCACTGTGGGACTGGGAGGCCCACCCGCACCAGAGGGGAGGCCCAAGTCTTTCTCACACCAAAACAGGCCCCGTGGCCACTCATCCGTGTGGGAGGTGTCTCACCAAATGTTTGAAGGGGGAAAAAAATCCCATTTTCTAAGTTTTTTTTTTCCTTTCTATTTTTTGATTATTTTTCTAGATGACTTCATTTCTAAGAAGGGGGTAGTGGAGAGAAGGAGGACAGGGGGAGGGGGGACTTGGGCCCTGAGGAGGCTGCTGGGGACCGGAGCAGCGGGGGAAGGAGAGCGGGAGCCAGGCCCAGGGAAAGCCCAGGCCTCTTCAGCCTGGGGAACGGGGGGCTGCTGTGTCCTAAGCCCCGGTGTGACCCCAGCCCAGGTGTGACACGAGCTCAGGTGTGTCCCAATCCCAGATGTGACCTCAGCCCCAGTGTGACCCAAGCCCAGGTATGTCCTGAGCCCAGGTGTGACCCCAGCCCAGGTGTGACACGAGCTCAGGTGTGTCCCAAGCCCAGGTGTGACCCGAGCCCAGCTGGGTCCCGAGCCCAGGTGTGACCCGAGCCCAGCTGGGTCCCAATCCCAGATGTGACCTCAGCCCCAGTGTGACCCGAGCTCAGGTGTGACCCCAGCCCAGGTGTGACCCCAGCCCAGGTGTGACACGAGCCCAGGTGTGTCCCGAGCCCAGGTGTGACCCGAGCCCAGCTGGGTCCCAATCCCAGGTGTGACCCCAGCCCCAGTGTGACCCGAGCTCAGGTGTGTCCCAAGCCCAGGTGTGACCCAATCCCAGGTGTGACCTGAGCTCAGGTGTGTCCCAAGCCCAGGTGTGACCCAATCCCAGGTGTGACCCTAGCCCAGGTGTGACCCGAGCCCAGGTGTGTCCAGATCCTAGGTGTGACTCCAGCCCCGGTGTGACCCGAGCTCAGGTGTGTCCCAATCCCAGGTGTGTCCCAATCCCAGGTGCGTCCCAAGCCCAGGCGTGACCCGAGCTCAGGTGTGTCCCAAGCCCAGGTGTGTCCTGAGCCCAGGTGTGACCCCAGCCCCAGTGTGACCCGAGTTCAGCTGTGTCCCAATCCCATGTGTGACCAGAGCCCAAGTGTGTCCTGAGCCCAGGTGTGTCCTAAGCCCAGGTGTGTCTTGAGCCTAGGTGTGTCCTGAGCCCAGGTTCCTGAGTGCCGCTGTGAGTACATCTCCCTCCTGATCCCCCAGGGGCCTATCAGCTGCCTGCACTCCCACAAGGCCTTGGGGTGGGGAGGAAGTCGGCTTTCCTTCAGCAGAGTTTGGGAGGGGAAGGGTCTTCAGGCCTTCACCCCAGATCCCTAGCGTGTGACCCTCCCACCCCACCCCCGCCACCTGTCCCAAGGACAGAGCTGAGAGCAGTTTCCAACCACACACACCACTTGGAACCGGCAGAACCCACTCTGGCCAGCTTAATGGAACCCAGTGCAGGATATCAGGAGGCTCATAGAACCTTCTGGAAAGCCTTCACAGCCACACAGCCAGGAGCAACGGCCCCACCACGAAGCCTCCCCCACAGGGCATGGACCCGCAGAGCACACCTGCTGTTTTGAAGCCAGGCCCCGCCGCTGTCCCTGATGGTCAAGGGGCCCTGGAGGCATCGGCTTCCTGGCATTGCACACCTCTGAGGCCAAGGCTGGCAGGTGTGGTGGGGCTGCCTCCTGGCCTGGGCTGGGCTGCAAGGGAGGCAGGCAGGCCCCAGGGTTCTGACTTGTGCCTGAAGAAGGTGGGGCTCTATAAGGCAGGAAGCCCCTCAGGCACGCGACGCTGCTCAGGAGGTGGTGGCCAACCCAGCACCCCCTGAGCCCTGAAAGATTTTTCCAACCCCAATACCCAGCAGCCCTCTGGGCTGCAGGGACGGAGCCAGGCTGGGCTCTCGTCTGAGATGGGAATGGCCACTGAAGGCCTCTGTGCCCTGGGGACTGAGATGGGAACAAACACCTGGTCTGAGGTGAGAGGGGAGCTAAAATCAACTGACATTTATTCGCTAACAGTTTTGGAGACCAGAAGACCAAAATCCTTCTGGGTCCCCGCTGAGGACCCTGTCCCAGGCCGCTGTCCCAGCTCCCCTCGGCCTGTGGACACGTTTCTCCCACCTCTGCCTCTGCCTGTGGGCGTCTGGGTTTCACATTTCCCTCTGCCGTTCTCTTTCGAGGACACCCGTCATTGGGGTTAGGGTCAGCCCTTCGGGCAGGATGATTTTATCTTGAAATCTTTAACTTCATTCCATCTGCAAAGTCTAATTCCAAAAAAGGTCACATTCTGAGGTTCTGGGTGGACACCTCTTTTTGGGACCAACATTCAGGGCACTACCACAGGCATGAGAGACTGGCACAGGACGGGCAGAGGGGGAGGGAGGAGGAAAGACGGATGGGGCCTCGGGGGCAGGAAGGGCCGGATGCCTGGGGACTGTCCTCCTAGACGTGGGATCGTCTGTCCTCTTATGACCGGGCCTGCTTGTGACTGCCAGATGGTGTTTTCCACCACCCCTGGCCTCCTCACCGCCGTCTGGCATGTCCCAGTTCCAGATGCCATGGGCGCCCCATCCCCCCAACAGCTCCCACACCCGCTCCGAGCCTCAAAGCCCTGAGGTCTCCTGAGTCCTGGAGGCAAGGGGAGCTGCCCCATGCCCCCCACCCAACCCAGCGTCTTTCTCAGGTCACTGAAGGGAGAGTAATCTGAAGGGGCCCACGATCCCCTCACCTCCCGACTCCCGTCCCCCACAGCTCTTCTTTCTCCTCCCCAAAGCCCCCACTGTGGAGTTTAAGCCATTTCTTCTGACGAGGATCTCAGAGACGAAGACCCCTCAAGGTGCACGGGGGCCTGGGTCAGACGAGCAGGAAATGTCTGCACGCACTTTGCTGTTCCTCCAGTCTCGCCAGGACCTCAGAACTGCCCTTGAGGGAGACCCAAGTCCCGTGTCAGGGATGAGGAGAGAGGTTTAATGCCTTGCTCCAGAGTTCACACAAGCAAAGCTGGGACTTGAACCCGAAATGAGCAACTCCAGCTTTGACTGATTCTTTTCTCTGATTCCCCCACAGGAGCTCAGTCCCATGAGGAGTACTATTCCTGCTAAAATCCTTCTGGGGACAGGGAACCCACCACCTCCCAAAACATGGGCTAAGGCCAGGCATGGTGGTTCACGCCTATAATCCCAACACTTTGGGAGGCCAAGGTGGGAGCACCGTTTGAGGCCAGGAGTTCGAGACCAGCCTGAGCTGTTGCTCAGACGCTGTCTGTAACACACACACACACACACACACACACACACACACACACACACACACCCCTGTAGTCCCAGCTACTTCGGAGGTTGGGGCAGAGGATTGCTTGAAGAGGATTGCTTGAGCCCAGGAGGTCAAGACTAGCCTGGGCAAAACAGTGAGACCCTGTCCCTACAAAAAAAAAAGTTAGCTAGGTGTGGTGGTGGCATGTGCCTGTGATTCCAGATACTTGGGACTTTGAGGCAGGAGGCCTGCTTGAGGCCAGGAGGTAGAGGCTGCCATAGGCGAGATCTCACCACTACACCCCAGCCTGGGCGACAGAGTGAGATCCCATCTCAAAAACAAAAATCTGTGAGCTCTACCGACGGTCCTAAGTGCCGAGACCTTTCACGGAGGGAAAGCCCTTCTGCCTCCAGGGAACTCAGCCCACTGGCCTTGGCGACGGGCAGTCTTCTCAAGGACAAATTGCCTATTTCTTAGCCCGCCCTTGAAAAGTTAGGGCTCTGGGCCCCTCCCCCCAGGAGGATTTCTGGCCCAATCTGCAACTCCCCATGTCCTTGAGTTGTGAGGCAGCTGGGGAGGGTGACTTTGGACAGGTGTCCCCGGCACTGTGCCTGAGCCAGGTGCAACAAAGGGATGGGCTGTGCCTACTTTGAAGGTGACAGAGTCTGTCTGCCTAGGGCCACAGTCCAAGGGTGAGGCCCTTTTGGGGTGCTTGTCGTGGCATCTGGTCATCAGCCACCTTGGCCCCTGCAAGCTGGGGCCACCCATGAGCACTCCTGAGCACAGCCTGAGAGGGGCCTGCCGGCGTCCCAGGAGCCACCCTGCCAAGGCTCACAGGCGATGTCATACTTTGGAAAAGAAAAAGAAAAAAAAAAAAAAGGCAACCACCAACAAACTGAGAGGCTGAGTCACAGCCAGGCGGAGGCATCTGTCAGATCCGAGAGAGCCGTGGTGGGGATGGGGGCCCCTTAGGCTCGGAGCGGGAGGGGGCACAGAGGGGCCACCTGCCCTGATTCCCTGCACTTTTGGAAGCACCAGCAGACTCTCCTGGAGGACAGGCAGGTGCCCTTCCCGTGGGGTGCTCTGGACAGGGAGCCCAAGGGGTCGAGCAGACCTCAGGCTCAAATTCCAGCTCAGCCACTGATCAACCCCTGGCACGGGCCAGCTGCCCAAGCTTGCTCAGCCTCAGTACCCTCTTCTGTCTGGTGGGCATAAAGGTGGCTCTTAGCAGTCCTGTGCCAATCACAGAAGGGCTGAGTGCTCAGAGCAGCCTCCAGCACGTGACAGGGACTGAGCACAGACAGCCGTGCCCTGTTTACTGCCATCATGAAAGAAAAGCCCTGGGTGGGCACCGCCTTCCGGGAGCAGGAATGCTGGGGGGTTTGTGGGGTCCTCCTCTCTGCTCAAGGCCCTCCTGACACCCCAGCAAATCAGCTCCTATGGCTGTTGGTGGCCTCGGGCTGTTTCCTTGCCAACTCTCCCACACTCCTTCCTCGGGTCCCAGTGCCCCTGAGGGGTCTTGGGTCCAGTGCCATAGGCTTTGGAGGAGCAGGGGCAGAGTGGGATCTTCTACCCTGGCTGGCATCCTGCCCAGCCTGGCAGGTGTTCTCACCTTGGGGCTCCTGCTGTGGCCAGGTAGGGCCTGGGGGAAGCTGGCAAGCTCCGAAGTGGCCTCACTTAACACACAGCATGGCCCCAGCCTTTCTGGGAGCCACGGCCTTGGAGCAAGGGCGGAGGTGTAGCCCACGTGCCCGGATCAGTCTGGCAGGGTGTGCTGGCACCCCAGGCAGGAGGCCCCTGCAGATGGCGGGCATCTGTGCGTGGAGGACGCCTTCATTCTGCCAAGGCACGGGGCTCCGGAGCGGGAAGCCACCCTCCAGACCATCCACACACACGGCTGGGGCCCGAGGCCTGCAGAAGGAAGGGACTTGCCCAGGGCCACCTGGTCAGGGGTAACAGGCCTCCCAGCCCTCATCAGGACCTCTAAGGCTCTGCATTCCCAGAGGCTGGGCCCACCTGAGTCCCTTGCCCAGGAACCAGCTGCACCGGCCTCTCCCCAACCCTGGAGCCCATGTGATCCCGGCCCCCCTCCCTCTGATGGCTCCCCCACCGGCGGGTGCCTGCCTCTCCCGCCCCCGCACTCCCTGCGGGGAGGGGTTCCTATGGCACCCCTTCCCCCGCACACACTTAGCTCACTGGCAGCCCATCTGCCCCGAGACGGTGGCAGCAGATGCTTGGATGCACAGCGGTGCCTGCAACGCGGCCGGCCCAGTGCCTGTGGCGGGTGTGCACGCTGCCAGGCAGGGGGGGCCTGGGCCCCAAAACACCCACCCGGCTGGGGCAGAGGCCCCTCATCCAAGGCCAGGCTATAGACAGACCAGGACACCCAGGCGCCCCCAGTGCTGGGGACAGGGTGTCGGCAGGGCTGCAGTCAGAGCTGCCCTTGCAGCCCCTCTCCACCAGCACCACCCCCCCGCCCCCCGCCCCGCTCCTGGGAAGGAACTAATGGGTGGCCACTCTCTAGCGGGCTGCACCCTCGCCTCTCTGACCCCCTGGGAAAGCCTCAAAGTGTTCAGGTTCTGCCCCCAGGCCCCAGCCACAAGGAGGCTGATGGATGCCACGGAGACACCCACAGGGGCTGCCACTGCCCAAAGTGCATGGGAGGGTTTGGAGCTTCCCAGCAGCATAGAGGGTCAGCCCATCAGCTGGGGGTCAGGGGGGCAGGCCCCTTACCCGTAACCTGAGTGCCTCAGCCTCTGGGGCCCCAAGCCCACCCTCCCTCCCATGAACGGGGGCAGGGGGCAGAGCTGGGTGCTAGGGGGTGGTGGCCACGGCTCCTTAACGCACGTGGCCAGTGGGTGGACAGGCCTGGCTTCCATGGCAGCAGCCTCCAGCCCTAGGTCAGGAGGGAAGAGTGCTGAGACCCCCGGAGCCTGGCCTTTGGCCGGGCTCTCCCTGCACCCTACCCTGCCACAGGAGCAGGGCTTTGTCGTGATGGGTCCCCAGGTGGGCACTAGAGGGCAAGCCCAGCATGGGGCAGGGGCCGAGGGGCCATGCACTGGTGGCTGCAGTGCCCCGACTAATATCGGGCGGTGGCGCCACCTCCAATAAAACAGAAAACTTAGGCTGAGCCTAGAGCCCTGGTGACTTGGGCTTGACCTTGGGCGGAACGCCCTGATTCCAGAAAGAATGAGAGCGTCTCCAGGATCTGCTCTCGGGCTGTTCACGGCCTCTAGCCCAGCGTCCCGGGTGAGAAGCGTGGGGATGGGAGAGGAGGCTCCAGCGTTGAGAATCACGGCCTGCTGGGCAGAGGGGAGCAGCTCGCCTCCTTAGGACCCCAGTAGCCGCGCCCCCAGGCATCTGAAAGCCACAGACTCCGGCGGAGCGGGCAGCCTCCCCTCCTCCCGGCGCCCCCGCGGTGTGAGCTGCAGACACACAGGCGCACCCGCACAGCGCGCACGCCCCCGGGCCGCCTCTGCTCCCTTCGGGGCTTGTGTTTGCTGTGCTCCGGCAGGGCCGGAATGGGGACACGCTGCACTCTCGCAATTGGCAGTTTCTCCTGAGCCCCCCCATGGAGGTGCCATATGTCCATGTCATGAATAGGCTCTGGGCTCCGTGCCACAGCTTGGGGGGCTGGTAAGAGGCAGCTGCCAATCACCTGCCAAGTAGGCAAGGGGAGGGACTGCCAGAGGGCCAGGGTGGGGCCAGGGCTTGGTCACTGGCTTTTACCAGGGTGGGATGCATCCCAGGCAACCCTGTGTTCTTTGCTGAAAACAAAGCAAAACCTAAGAAGTCCTGGGTTTTGACCTTGGTAAGTGACCAGAGTCCCCAACCCCTGCCTCTCAGCCTCTGGCCTGTCCATGTGCCAGCTGTCAGCCCAGGCCACCTGCTCCCTGCGCCTCTGCCCCCCGAATGTGCACCTGTGGCCCTTCACCAGTGAGGGGGGCCCAAGGCCTCCCTTGCAGGGAGGAAAAGGAGGAACAGGTTGGGCCAGCACCAAATGAGAGCCAGGCACCGTTAGTTCCCCCAATACTCCCGAGAACAGGGGATGATCATCCCCATTTTATAGATAAGCAAATGGAGGCTCCGCCAAACTGTATCAAGGTCTCCCAGCGCAGCGACGACAGAGCCAGATTCTGCTCAGGTCCTGACAGTGCACAGCCAGTGAGCCCTTGCCCCAAGCCTGGAGCAGCCCATCCCAAGCTGTGCCTGGGCACCCTCTGCCTGGTAGCCACCCACCCTGCCCCTCGTCCTGGGGACCTGGCTGCTCCTCCTCCACCTCCCAGCTCCATGACGCACTCTGTCCTGGCCCCTGCCCCCAGCTTAGAATGAACTCTTCCCTCCTCCTGCCAGCTCTGCGCTGCCTTCTGCCCCTCCTCCCTTAGAACGAACTCTCCTCCCAGCTCCATGATGCTCTCTGTCACCCCTCCCCACTTGTAGAACAAACTCTTCCCTCCTCCTGCCAGCTCCATGATGCTCTGTCCCCCACCACCCTTTAGAATGAACTCTTCTCTCCTCCCTGTCCTGCGGACGCTGTTGCCCATCTTGGTCAGAGAAGACCACACGATACATGGACACCTGTCTGGGGTCTGCACGTGTGTCCCTCTCTAACCCCAGCCCTCAGTCACCTCTCCCACCAGTGCCCGGTCTGGGTGTGACATGCCGGTGACTGTGGAATGAATGAAGACAGAGGCAGGTGCAGGCAACAGTGGTGCGCCAGGATCTTGAGGCCTGACTACAGAAGCCGCCGCCAGTGTCACACCGGCCCTGGGGGGTGGAGGGGCCCGCCCCGCTCGGGGCTCCACGGGGCCTTGCTCTCATTCCCGGCCCTGCTGGACGCGGCGACAGTCGGTTGGACGCACTGCTCCGGGTTAATTGGCTTCTTCTCCCTACCGGCATGACGGATTCTGCTTGACATTTCCCAGGATAGTTAATTGATAACCAAGTAATTTGTCATGGAGACCTCATTATATGCCAACTGGGTCCCCTAAGCCGTTAGCGTCTGTGCCCCAGAAACAAGATTGGCAAGTTAATAATGGAACCTTAATCACGCTGTTCCCTGCTGGCACTGGAATGGAATTACCTGGAGACAAGGTGAGACATCGTGGCTCTCCACGGGCCTTTGGAGAAGAAGCTTTGTGAGAGATCCTGAAGCCACTGACCCTTCTGGAGAAGGTCCCCTGACCTCGGTTTTCTCAAACAGGTGTACCTTCTCCTGGCAATGGTGCTGTTCCCCTGAGAAGTTCCCCTCTCCGCAAGGTGCCCTGAGGCTTGTTCAGGCCCTGGCTCTGTACTGGGCACTTGGCCCCCAGCCACAGTGAGGGGTTCAGGGGAAGGCATGTGACTCAAGCCTGGCCAGCCAACAAGCGTCAGCCTGGGGCTTCCGCTGGGGCCGCTGGGACAGCAGGGCTGCCTTGAGGAAGTGAGGCTGGGCTGATGAGGGAGCAGCCTCCTGGAGAGGGAGGGAGCCTCGGCCAGGCCATGCAGCGCCGGGACTGCCTCCCAGCATGAACTAACGAGGTGCCAGCTTTGCTTAAGTTGGTTTTTATCACATGCAACCTGGAGAGTTCTGATTATACACAGGGCATCTCCACTCAGACACCCATGTGCTGAGACTCCAGGATGCAAGCAATGTGCCGGGGCTGTGTGACGGAGCCCCCTGGGGAGGAAGACCACCTGGCACAGAGAGGCAAGTCCTGGGAGAGACAGCCTGGGTTGGGAGGAGGGTTGGGGGCGGGGGGTGGTGATCTTGAGGATGGCCTGGGTTCTGCTCCCCAGGGGGTCTTGGGCAGAAATGGAGGGAAATCTGGGCGGAAGCTGAAGAGGCGTGAGGCTGGAGGAGCAGCTCAGCCCCAGCTTCCACTTCAGCATTGAGGACAGAGGCAGCACAGTCCTGAACAGGGAGGCAGGCCCAGAGGAGGAATCTCAGCCCCACCGTGACCGGGACTCACCTGTTGTGGAATGTGGCAATGCCATTCATGCTGTACCTCTGTCAGACATGTGACATCGTGGCATCCATGTGCCTGAGAAACAAAAGCCAACTACTAATACCAGAACTCTTACAGGCAGCTTAAAAATTCAGCCGCATAGCCGGGCGCGGTGGCTCAAGCCTGTAATCCCAGCACTTTGGGAGGCCGAGGCGGGTGGATGACGAGGTCGAGAGATCGAGACCATCCTGGTCAACATGGTGAAACCCCGTCTCTACTAAAAATACAAAAAATGAGCTGGGCATGGTGGCACGTGCCTGTAATCCCAGCTACTCAGGAGGCTGAGGCAGGAGAATTGCTTGAACCCAGGAGGCAGAGGTTGCGGTGAGCCGAGATCGCGCCATTGCACTCCAGCCTGGGGAACAAGAGCAAAACTCCGTCTCAAAAAAAAAAAAAAAAAAAATTCAGCCGCATGCCCAGTCTTCCTGCTGGGGTCACTGGTTTCTGGGTGGGAAGTGAGGGCGGGCTTGAAGCTCTCATACATCTCTCAGGAAGGCACTGGAAGGTGCCCAGCATCCAAGTACAGGAGTGACTGTATAGGGTCGGGGACGCAGGGGAAAGAAAGTCCCAGCATGGGGTTGGGGAAGGCCTTGGTGATAGATGGTACGGCAGGCATACCAGGTGACTAGGGCAGATATAGGAGGAAACTCTGTACCTGCTATCTTTTGCTGCATAACAAATTATCCGAGAGCAAAGATTCACCATCCCCCACAGTTCCCAAGGGATGGGGACCCAGACACAGACTGGCCAGGTGGTTCTGGATCGGACCCTCGTGAGGCTCCTGTCCTGGGGTGACCGGAGCTGAAGGCAGCTGCAGGCTGAGCAGAGCTAGACGAGCCACTACCAAATGGCTCCTGACGAGGCTGAGGGCAGGAGGCTTCCTTCCCTGTCGTGCAGACGCCTCCATGCAGTGGCTTGGGACACAGCGGCTGACTTCCCTCAAAGTGGATGACGAGAGGCAGAGAGAGGGCAGGTGCCACCAACATGAAAGTCACAACATGTTCCAGGACTCAACACTAAGAGTGATGCACCATCATCACTTTGACAATCTGTTGGCCACACTGACCGAACCTGTTCTATGTGGCACGAATTCCAGGAGGTGGGGGTCAAAGTGGCCATCCAGCAGGCCAAGTGAAAGAAGACATTCATCAACGGCTGGATTTTTTTTTGCGACGGAGTCTCACTCTGTGACCTAGGCTGGAGTGCAATGGCGCCATCTCGGCTCACTGCCACCTCCACCTTCCTGGTTTAAACAATTATCCTGCCTCAGCCTCCCGAGTAGCTGGGATTAGGGGCGCCCACCACCACACCTGGCTAATTTTTGTATTTTTAGTAGAAATGGAGTTTTGCCATGTTGGCCAGGCTGGTCTCAAACTTCAGACCTCAACTAATCCACCCGCCTTGACCTCCCGAAGTGCTGGGATTGCAGGCGTGAGCCACTGTGCCCAGACTGGCCGGATGTTTTCCATGAAGCCAAAGGAGACTTATACTTCCACGGCAGGATTTGGGGCTAAATAAGTAATGGGTACAGAGAATATCAGCCCAGTCCCCTAAATGAGGCAGTTATTAAGTCCAGGAAAAATAAGAGGTTGTACAAGAAAAGAAATGCAATTATAATACATTAGTCAGCTGGGAAGGGTGTATGCTGAGAAACAGTAATGCACACATTGATTTCTGATTCAATCAAAAGGAGAAGACTGTGGAAGAGTGTGGCGGGGGGGCACGTCTGAGAGAACAAGCCTTCAACTGCCATGGCGGGATGGACATGGATACATTTCTAAAGCTGAAAAGAAAAGCAGGAAAAAAAAAAAAAAAAAAAAAAAAAGGCAGCAGCAGCAGCATGAGCATGGCTATTCAGGAGTAAATACCAAAAAGAATCAGCTACAATCACAGAACAGGTTGCCTCTCAGAAGGGTGGGTCAGCAGTGGAGGGCTGGTTTCATTCGAAGCCTCATAGTACTATCTGACCGTTCAAACCGCACATTTATGACTTCATTAAAAACATACGTGAAGCCAGGTGCGGTGGCTCATGTCTGTAATCCCAGCACTTTGGGAGGCCAAGGTGGTGGATCACTTGAGGTTAGGAGTTCGAGACTAGCCTGGCCAACATGGTGAAACCCCGTCTCTACTAAAAATACAAAAAATAGCCAGGCATGGCAGTGCATGCCTGTAATCCCAGCTACTTGGGAGGCTGAGGCAGGAGAATGGCTTGAACCCGGAGGCAGAGGTTGCAGTGAGCCGAGACTGCACTGCTGCACTCCCACTTCAGTGACAGAGCAAGACTCTGTCTCAAACAACAAAAAAATACATGAAATATAAGTAACTAAAACATAAGGGGTGAATCAACCAGGGGTAAGTAACTAAAAAGCAGAGGGGTGTCTGCAGCTTGGGCACTGCCCCTGGAGGAGTGGGTGACTCAGTAGCTGAAAAACCAAACCAAAGATTTCCAAGCTGCTGCCTGCTCCCAGCTCTGTCGGGCCCAGGCCACCCCAGGGTAGGGCCCCAGGGCCTGTCCTGTCCTCCTGGATTCTGCACCTCCTCCCCGGCCCCGCTTGGCCTTCCTGTGCTCCCTCCACGCCCCCTCTGGGCTGCTCTGGGTCTATCTGAGGATCTGTCCTGGTCTTCGTCCCTCCTGCCTCAGCCTGCCCCCACCCTGTCTGCCCCTTTCCGCACTTGACTCTCTTTTGGGCTCTGCCCATGGCAATTGGAGGGGAAGAGGTGCCTGTCCCCAGGGGAGGGCCCCAGCCCTGTCCACAGGGCCTGTGGTGCCTGCAATAGCTATCAGTTGGCCCCTCCAGCCGCACCCCCAGCTGGCCCCAGCAGCGGCCCGTGGTGGCAAGAGAAGTTGTTCCTCCTTCCCAGGAGGTGAATCGGGGATAGCAGGCCACGCTCCATCATCTCTGCGACACCCCGCCTAATTACACCGCGTGCTATTCATTTGGATGTCAGGGCTGCCGTGTGGCTCTGCTCTTAATTAATAATTTGGTAAAACTCCATTCAGGGCCTGGCCAGGGCAGTTCAGTGTGGACTGAGTGTTGGGGGGCCAGCCTTGTGAGCACCTCCCCTGCCAGCAAGTGTGGGCTCCCCCAAGCATTCCCAGGTAGCACCCCTCCACTCCGAGTTCCTGTTTGAAAGACCAGAGCCTGCAGGGAGAGAGGGGTGGGTGAGAAGTGTCTGCAGCTTGGGCACTGCCCCTGGAGGAGGGTGACTCAGGCTTCAGGGCACCCATCAGACACCCCTTCCTGCCCCAAACACTACGGCTTATTCTTAAAGCGTTGGTCACAATCCATCCCACTGATAAGAGGTTCAGAGAAGTGAAGTGGCTTACCCAAGCACACACAGCAGACAAGTACAGAGGCCTTGGTCTGGAACCCAGGGCTCTGGTTGCCTGTCACAGCCTCTTCTGCCAGGCCAAGAGACCCAAGCCAAGTCTTTCAGGGACTCTTCTGCAGAGGAAGCAGGGCACAGGCCCCGGAGTGGGGGTGCACCAGTCACCAGGATGTGAGGGGCAAGGCTGGCTCTCCTGGAGGGCGGGGTCCCCACGGGAGGAGCGTGGCTCAGGTGAGATGCTGTCAAGGGGCCACGGCCCAGCCCAGACCCAGATTCGAACAGTCTGATGCCCTTGGCCAGAGCAGGAATGGGGCTTGGGACAGCTAGGACGGCAGAGGGGCCCCTTCCTGGGGCCTGACCTTGGCCAGATCCTAAAGGACACTCTAGCCCTGGCGTATCTTCTGCTCCTGAGTGCCACAGGAGAGGGGACACAGGACCGGCAGGGGTCTCAGAGGCTCCACAGGCCTGGTCCACCGGCCTCCTTGGAGTCTCTCCCTCCCAGCCCCCAGGCAGGGTGGGGACCTAGGAAAGGGACATAGTGGCCCACAGGTGAACAGGAAAATCTATTTGGATCTGACTTGAATTATTAAGTGGTTCAAGAATATTCTTAGCTCTGGGCAGGCTGTGGTCTGCAGAGACGGACTTTACCACGGCTCTATTTTTAAAGTTCTGTGGGTAGAGTCAAGATGCCACTGCACTTAGGGCACCCCCAGCACGCCCTCTGCCTGCTGCCAGGGAGTAGGGTGGGGACGGGCCGGGGGGCACATGCCAACCCTGCAGACCCCCACTCTGCAGGGGACGGTGTGATGCAGGGATGGGAAGCTGGGGTTCCCCCACGTGCCAGGTGCCCGGGCCACCCCTCCCCAGACCCTGGCCCATGCACCTGCTCCCCCAATTCTAGCCCCCCTTTGACCCACACACCCTTTTTCCCCAGCTTCAATCCCCTGCACTCTGCTCCCCAAAACCCACCCTCTGCCTCCAGTGCAGCCTTGGGGAAAGCAGCTGGGCCAGCTCAGGGCTGTCACTGCCCATTCCCGGGTGGGGTGGGGGGCTGGCGTCTCAGCAAACTGCTTATGGCTGAAGAAAAAAAAAATTGAGCTTTTCAAGAATTCAAGTTAGTTTTATTTGAAAGTCTTAAAGGACCCTAGACACAGGTTCTAGCCCGGGAGCGGCCTTAGGGAGGTTCTGTCTTGACTGCCCGGCTCAGCGTTTCAGCCCCTGCTGGATGCGGGTGCCAGAACGCAGCAGCTGCAGTCACATCCATCCAGCAGGCCGTGAAGTTACGTTACTGCAGAATCCCATCAAGGGCTGCACGCAAGAGCACCTCTGGTTGCAGATGACAGAGGCGCAACTGCTCACCTCAGCCAACATCATCCCACGTGCAGGAAAAGCTGAGGACCAGGGTCCTTCATCTTGTAAGGAATACAGCGACCCAGGCAAGAGGCGTGGGGCCGTGCGTGCTTTCCCGTGTTCAAAGCGTCCCTCTGGAGGGCCCGTGTCACAGAGTCAGGGCGCACAGAGATGAGCACACACTCAGGTTTGCTGCTGACATGCCAGCCTCTCCTCATTCGGTCGATGTGGCCATAGGCGGGGCTGAGGGCCCCGGCAGACACCTGCACCCCACGTGGACTACCGGTTCCCCTTTCACTTCAACTCCCACCCCTTTAGGGTTCGGAGCCCCACCCCTGCTTAACCCCAAGCTTCCTGAGAGGCCCGGAACCGCCACCCGTGAGTTCTCCACCACCTCTGCTGTCCTCTCCTCCTCCTGAGACCTGCTCCCCAAGGAACTGCCAGGTCTTTGGGGAGGGGGTGCTGTCTGTCTGCGTGGCGAGAGCCTGGGAAAGGCATGCAGGCAGATGTGGTTGGAGCCCCCAACCCTCTGCATCTTGGGCTTCAGTGAGCCCTCAGCAGGGGCCCTGCACTCCCGGTCCCCTCTCACAGCCAGGTCACCACTCGGCATCTGCAGAGTCAACGAGGACTCTCCCAAAACCACGCACAGCCAGACGTTCCAAGGAGAAAGAGGATGTCAGGGACTAAAAGCAGGAGTGAAGGCCGGGCGTTCTTAGACCTCACACACATCGAGAACATGCCATGAACAACGGTATACCGACAGATTAGATAACATGGAAAAACTCCGAGAAACACACAAGCTAGCCACTGACTCAGGACAGAAACTCCGAACCATCTACAACACACACAAGAGATTGAATCCGCAGTCGGAACCCTCCCAAAGACCAAGACCAGACAGGCTCACTGGCAAATTCTACCAAAGTTTCTAACAAGAATTCGCACCAATCTCCCTCTTCAGAAAAATGGCAGAGGGAACACTTCCTAACCCAATCCATGAGGCCAATATTATCCTGATATCAAAATCAGAGGAAGACATTGTAAGAAAATGACTGGCCAGGTGCAGTGGCTCACGCCTGTAATCCTAGCACTTTGGAAGGCCAAGGCGGGTGGATCACAAGGTCAGAAGTTCAAGACCAGCCTGGCCAAGATGGTGAAATCCCATCTCTACTAAAAATATAAAAATTAGCTGGGTGTGGTGGCGGGCACCTGTAATCCCAGCTACTGAGGAGGCTGGGGCAGGGGATTCCTTGAACCCAGGAGGTGGAGGTTGCAGTGAGCCAAAATCACGCCACTGCACTCCAGAGAGGGTGACAGAGCAAGAGTCCATCTCAAAAAAAAAAAAAAAAAAAGAAAGAAAGAAAGAAAGAAAAAAGAAAAGAGAAAACGAGCAGCCAGTATCCCTTATAAATACAGGTGTAAAAACTGCACCAAAATACCAGCAGATCATATTCAGCGGCAGAGTAAATGGGTCATACACCACGGACCAAGTTGGATTTATTCCAGAAGCAGAAAGTGGCTGAATGTATGAAAATCAATCCACATAATACCTCACATTAATACAGAACACATGTTCATTTCAATAGGGGCCAGAAAAGCATCTGACAAAATCCAGTACCCTGTAACCATAAAAACGCTTAACAAATTAGGACTTGAAGGGCACTTCTTCAACTGCATAAACAGCATCCTTGAAAATCGAACAGCTCACATCACATCTGGTGGTGGAAGACTGAAAAGGTTCCCGTGATCAGGAACAACACACGGATGTGTGCTCTCACCACCTGCGTTCAAGAAAGTGCTGTAGGTCCAGCCACAGCAATCATGCAAGAAAAAGAAATAAAAGGCATTCAGATTGAAAGGAAGAAGTAAAAGTAGGCCAGGCGCGGTGGCTCACGCCTGTAATCTCAGCACTCTGGGAGGCTGAGGCGGGAGGAATGCTTGAGCCCAAGAGTCGGAGACCAGCCTGGGTAACATGGTGAAACCCTGTTCCTACAAAAAATATCTTTAAAAATTAGCCAGGCATGGTGGTGCATGCTTGTAGACCCAGCTACTCTGGAGGCTGAGCCAGGAGGATCACTTGAGCCCAGGAGATTGAGGCTGCAGTGAGCCGTGATCACACCCCTGCACTCCAGCCTGGCAATAGCGAGACCCTGTCTCAACACCACGACAAAATGGTCTGGGACAACTAGCTATTCACAGGCATGACATGGAACCTGTTCCCTTACACCAAACACAAATTTAAGTCAAAATGGATCAAAGACTTAAGGGTAAGCACTCAAACGGTAAATTCCTTAGAAGGAAATGCAGGTATAAATCTTCATGGCCTTGAATTAGTCAATGGCTTCATAAATATGACGTCAAAAGCATAAGCAACAAAACAGATGAATGGACTTCATCAATCTTTAAAACTTTCATTCATCAAAGGACACTATCAAGAAACTAAAGAACCCACAGGAGAAAATATTTGTCAACCACAGAAGTGATCAATACCTAGGGTTCAGAACACACAGGAACTTCTGCAACTCAACAAGACGACAACCCAATTTTAAAAATGGGCAAAGGATACAGATGCTCAAAAGGACGTACAAGTGCAAACGGTTACTGAGACCTGAGAAGGTGCCCACCGTCATCAGCCATCAGGAAATGCAAACCAAACCCACAATGAAATAGCATTTTTTTTTTTTTTTTTGAGGCAAGGTCTCATTGACACCCAGGCTGAATGCAGTGGCATGATCACGGCTCACTGCAGCCTTTACCTCCTGGGCTTAAGGGTTCCTCTCATCTCAACCTCCCGAGTACCTGGGATTACAGGAGTGCATCACCATGCCTGGTTATTTTTTAAAATTTGTAGAGATGAGGTCTCACTATTTTGCCCAGGCTGATCTCAGACTCCTGCGCTCAGGTGATCCTCCCGCCTCAGCCTTCCAAAGTGCTGGGCTTACAGGCATGTCCACTGTGCCCAGTGGAAATACCAGTTTCTATTCCATGGAATGGCTGGAATCTAAAGGGCAGATAATAACAAGTGGTGGCGAGGATGTGCAGAACCTGGAACCCTCGGGCGTTGCTGGTGGGAACGTGAACCGTACACGTGCTATGGAAAGTCTGGCGGTTTCTCAGAAAGTTAAACACAGGACCGCCATATGACCCAGCAATTCTACTCCTAAGTGTGCACCCAAGACAACCGAAAACGTATGTTTACACAAAAACTTGTATATCCGTGCCCAATGCAGCATTACTCACAACAGCCCTGAATGGAAACAGCCCGAAAATCCACCAAGATCAACCAAATGTTTATCCTGATCCATCCATACTCAGCCGTAATGAAGAGTAAGGTTCTGACACATGGCACCATGCAGGCGCATCCTGAAAACATGATGCCAAGAGAAGGAGCCAGTCTTAAAGACAGCATAGCGATCCCACACCTGCACGGTGCCCAGAGCAGGCCAGTCCAGGGACAGAAAGCCTGTAGTGGGTGCCAGGGTCTGGGGCAAGGGGAACAGGGAGTGATTGCTAATGCATGGGGTTTCCCTTTGGGATAAAAAAACCGTTCTGGAACTGGACAGTAATGATGGCTTCACATGATTGTGAATACACCAAAAGCCAATGAGGTATACGCTTTAAAGCAGTGGAAATGGTGACTTATCTCCAAACAAACATAAAACTACTCACAAAAAAGTTGTCTGCAAACTTACCTCCAGGCTCTGGCCTGCTCCTCCTTGCAAGGGGAGGGGGAAATGGGAGGACCCCATGACCGGGTCCTGGCCAGGCCCTCGGCCAGGGAGGCCCACCTTACACTCCTGGTCCTTGAGGAACCGGCGGTTTTAAGCGGAGCCCGACCTCCAGCCCCAGAGCCATCTCTGCCCATCTTCACAGAGGTGGGTTGTTGGGGTTGAAGCTACTGCTTTTTGGGCAAAGCTACCACGTGCCTGGGAGTTGTGGCCTGTCCTCTGAGCCTCTGGGCCCCCAAGAAACTCCTCTGTTGCATTGAAGCCACGGGGCACAGGAGATGTGGCCCTGTCCAGCTCCAAAGGGAGGTCTGCCTTCAAGGACCTGTGTTCTGATGGCCTGGGGGGTGTGAGGAGCTGCCAGCCCAGGTGGGAGCCTGGTAGGTGAGACCTCCCTGACCTTCTGGCTTCATCCTTCTCATCACTGGAGTTTGCACAGCATGGCAGACCGATGGCCTTGTGCAGCTCGCTTCTCCAAACCAACAGCCTTCCCCTACCAAGGACTCACCACGTTCCCAGGCTCCCTGCTGAGCCCCTGACACGCTTCACCTGTGGAGTATCTCCCACATCACAGCTCCCTGCTGAGCCCCTGACACGCTTCACCTGTGGAGTATCTCCCACAACACAGGCTCCCTGCTGAGCCCCTGACACGCTTCACCTGTGGAGTATCTCCCACAACACAGGCTCCCTGCTGAGCCCCTTATACGCTTCACCTGTGGAGTATCTCCCACATCACAGGCGGGTATTGTCCTCTGTGGGACAGGTTCTGACCTTGGCTCAAGGCCAGCCTGTAAGACAGCTGGATCTCAGCCAGCTCTGCCCAGCTTCTACACTGTGGTTCCAATTCCTCCAATTCCCTGCCACCTGTGGTCCTGGAGCTTGGGATAGGGAAAGCTCTAGAAGCCTGGAGGGCATTCTGTGGGAAGGCTATCGAGTTGAGAGGCAGGGGGTACTGAGCCTCCCAAGGGTCCTACTGGCGGGGGGCGCATCCTGGATATCTGGCTCTGTGTGCATTATCTGGGGTGGGGGGACCCTTTGACTCAGGAGGTCAGTGGAATGAGGCAGCAGCCACCTGGGGCCACCAGCTGGGTGCCACGTTTTTCTTTCCCGTGAGTACCCTCGGAGTACTGCTGGTTCACCTGCAGTCAGCAGCTCCCTGCCTGGATCCCCAGAGTGCTCGGAGTCCGTCCCCCATGACTGCCTGGGGCAAGGCCCCCGCCATCGCCAGCACTGGCTGTGTCCATCCCCTGCCTGAGGACCCCCATTTTTCCAAGGACCATGAGACAGTCTCACCTGTGCTTCAGTGGGCCTGGGGGTCAGCATGACAGGTCCCCAGAGTTATGCCTGAGCCCTGGACTCACAGGCAGTGATGTAGGGCCTCGGATTCCCTGCCCCCCCAACCCAGGCAGCATGCCGCAGGACCATGGCTGCGCTCAGCTGGTGTTACCCAGAGCCCTGCCAGGGCCTGCTTGTGCCAGCGACATTCAGAGGTTTTAGGGGGACAGCTCTGGAGGCTCCCACCATGGCCCTGTTCTCCCTCCCATCCAGACAGGACTCCCCGGGGGTGCTGGGAGGCAGATCCTTGCCACAGATGCTAGGTGGGCAGACACCCTCCCCTCTAACCACTGACGCCTCGTTCCTGGGCCCAGACCAGTGCTGGACTCCACCACCCCACACCTCATTTATCAGGAGGGTACTGGGGATCCACCGCTGGGCAAGACGCTTCACGCGTATCCCCACCTTTAACCCCCAAACCTGCTAGAGCAGGTGTTCACGCTCCCGGTGAGGAAACGGGTTCCAGGCAGACACACTGCGGCTCTCAGCTTACCAGGTGCTGTCCTGGACTCTCCCACCAGACAGGTAGACAGGTCTGGACCCCATGCGTGGCTGTCCCAGGGGCTCACCTGGCCAGGCCTCCCCTGCCTCCAGCGCTGACACACCTCCTAACTTGACCTAGAAGTAGACAGGGTCCACGCAACCTCAAAGCCGCCTCACCCACTGTCAACTCCACCCCTCGCCAAGGGCTCTCTGGGGACGCTCTCCCCGCACTGACTCGAGTTCCAAGGCCCTTCTTGTCTGCGGCAGGTGGAAAGGGGTGCCACGAGCCATCTCCATCCACCATCCGCTGCCCCTTTTGGTGACAAGGGCAGAAATCCCTCTGCCATGGTGAAGGAAGCCTCGGTCCAAGGGTCGGTCCTCAGGAAACGCTAGATCCCCGACAGGCCCACGGGCCCAGGGCTGAGTGAGGCTGGTCCCCAAACACTGACACCCTGCTCGTCTGGTTCTGGCCAGAGCTGACCATGGCAGCCACAACGCTCCTAGTTCCGACCTCCCTCCCTGCCGTGACTCCAGGCACAACCCCAAGGTGCCTGCATCTGCACTCCCAGCCCCCCTTGTCCTGCAATGGGTCTACTTATGGAAATTTCTAGAATAGAGTCTGCTCCATCAAGGAAGAGCAGCTACACAACCCGGGCCTTTCCCGGAGCCTCCGTGCCTGCAGCCCGTCCTTCACAGTGGCTGTAGCCCCTCAACGGCTCCTGGGCCCAGGCTCGCACTGCTCCTCAGGAACCCAAGGACAGCACCGTCTCAGAGGGGCACGGAGGGGCACCCAGAGACACGGCCCCCCTGGATTCTTGTCCCAAGCTGTGAAATCATGATCACCAGCTCCTTCTTGTAACGGTCAGGTGAATGGTAAGAGCGTTCCGGGGACTTCTTCGTGCTCTGTGGCAGATTCCAGCGTCCTCAGGGAGCCTGGAGTCTGGAGGCCAAACATCACGCCAAGGGCTGGGCGCTGCTTGGGAGGCACCCAGGGGCTGGGGCCAGGCTGCAGTGGGGGGTCCCCTTTGCCCCCACCCCTCAGCTGGCACCTCTAGCCCACACCAAGAGGAGCGGAAGTGGCCAGACAGGGCCAGCCCCAGGGCTGCTTTCCCACAGCGGAGACCGTTTTGAGGCTGTGTCTCTGGGACAGGGAGGCAGGGACAGAGGATGGTGATCAGCTCTCAGAGCCTGTGAGGATGGTGCCACCCCCGATCCTAGCTCCTCCAGGTGCAGAGCCTGGCACCCAATGCCTCAGGCACCAGTGCCGTCCTGTCTGGCCCCTGGCCCCAAAGCCCAGACTGCCCCCGTGTGCTGCCCCCACCCTCGGCCGCCTCCAGGCTGAGACACGTCTCTCTGCTCCCTCTTCGCAGAGCAGGATGGAGGATGGGCAGGTCCGGGGTCAGGGGTCATGGCTGGCAGTGGGCAGGTGCCAGAGCCCAGGTACCCCAGCTGGGACCCCTCCGCGTCAGGGCAGAGGTAACTCAGTACGGCTGTCGCTGCTTTGCAAATGAATCCTGATTTTGCGAATAAATTTTATGGTAAAGAGATCAATAAAAATAAACAAGTAAAATAAAAAATGAACCCCGAGAAGAAAAGGAAAAGAGAGCCAAGTTCTATGTACCGCCAGCGGCGGGCGGCGCAGAGGCTGGAGGCGTCGTGCAGGCGCAGCTGGGGCCCACGTGGCCCTGGTGCTCCGAATCCCTCCGTGGGCTCCAGGAGAGCTGGACCACGCACTCTCGGGATCCGGCACTTGGCCCCGTAGAGATCTGTCCTCTGAGGCACCACGACCACAGCTGACCAGCCGATGATGGGGCGAAGGGGGGACGTGGTCACCTCTGCCTCAGCTGGAGCTGGGCTGCGCTGCAGCGTCCCCATGAGGTGGCACGGTCAGCCTGTCTGTGGGGACTGGGCGCGCTACCTGCGACTGAGTCGAGGTTCCTCTAAGTCCCTAGAACACCCCCAGGGGTGGTCACTGTCCCGAGGCCAGAATGGGGTGGCCAGTGGCCTCTGAATCTTCATGGCACCCAGTTCCACTCTACTGCCAGTCCTTGTCCTACTGCTCCTGAGAGCCTGGCCTTGGGGCTGTCCGGGGGTCCAGGCTGTGGTCCTCTGGGGGCTGGCCCTCACCTGCGGACTCTCCAGAGTCTCCTCTGGGGCATGCCTTTGGCCTCTGCGCCTTCAGGCTCCTGGTGAGGACACTGAGAAAGCGACAGTATCAGAAGCTAGCGTCTGCCTGAAACCCCCTCACTCCTCAGGCGGGGTCTGGGAACTGGACCCTCAGGGCTGGTGAGAGCCCAGGTCAGAGGGCTGGGGAGACCACGCCGCTCACAATGTAAATCTCACAGTCAAGCTGGCTGGTCCCCAACTCTGGGAGAGCTTGGGGGTCCCTGCCACCTGCTCCCTCAGTTCTCAAAGCAGCCTAGCAAGGCCTGGGAACAGCCCCTGGCTTCGAGGGAAAGTGAGCACAAAGGAAGGACCGCGCTTCGGTCACTAATTGTGGTGGAGGGCAGGTCGAATTCCAGGCCTGGTGCCTCCTGGGATCTTCGCCCAGAGAGTCGGGGTGCCCTCTCAGTGTGGAGGCTCAGATGCCGGGCCTGGAATCCAAACAGCTGACTCAGTTCTGCTCTGCCCCTTATTAGTGCTCAGCACCCCGGCTTCCTCATCTGTGCAGTGGGGTCACAGTACCCGTCTCACAGCAAGGCTGCCGTCAGGATCAAATCATCTGCGATGGTTTTTAGACAAAGCCTTGTACTGCTAGCTGTGACCCTGCCAGGCAGTCTCACTCTATTCTATAAGAACCAGTGGGACAAGAATGAGATGAGGAAGCGGAGGCTTAAGGAGTACAAACACGGTGGCTGGGTCACACGTGACTGCAAGGCCACGCCTTTTCTGCAGAGCCCTCGTCCTGGTGCCTCACAGGCTATGGGGAGTGAGGACGGCTGGGGCTGGCCCTGTTGGGAGGTGGGGCTTGGACCACATGGGCCACCGTCCCAGGGCTTCGGGGTGGAGGCAGTGGTGTTTCTGGAGAGTTCCCACGTGAACAGAAGTCCACCCCACTCCACCCTCCCCGCTCTTTGAAGACTTCCCGTGTCCCCTGCCTGGCCTGGCCCTGCACTGCCTGTCCTGAGCCACAACACTGCAACAGGGAGAGGGGGGCCACCAGAAACAGCCTCACGTGGGTGTCCATGAGATGCCTCCTTCGTGCCCCAGCCTCCTCAGGCGCTCACCTCGGTGTGGGGGGTCCAGGGTGTCCCAGGGCCTTGCGGATGTGCTCTCGGGAACAGAAGTCAGCCTGGAGGAGAGAGAAGTGCTGCTGGGCCCTGAGCTGGCCTCTGGACCAGTGCCCCACTAGGAGCTGCTGGTGGCAAGGCCTCCATCCCCCACAGAAGCCCCCAGGACACACAGGTCACCGCCAGATTTCCCGGCTCAGGAGCAGCGGCCCCACCGGCAAGCGTGTGACAGGGCTGCCTGAACTGTGAGTCTAAGCCCTGCAGTGGCGGTTCTCAAACCCACCCGCGCAGTCTTCTGAAGGGCCTAAGGAGCCACGAGTGCACGGGTTGAGCGAGGGGGCCCTGGGTCTCCTCGGTCCTCACTGGTCTACAGCCTGCACCTCCCTGCAGGCTCCGTGTAAGCCGGCTTCCCTGCTAACACTCGCTTCCCTGGGACTCAGCTCAGCTGGTCTGCCCTCTCCCCAACTAGATCAGCGGTAACCCCTGTCCCATCTCCAGAATCACCAGGATAAAAGAGGGCTGTGATGAGGGCAGATCCTAGCAGGGAGGGACACCGCAGTGTCTGAGTGGGAACCCAGGGCGGGGGTGGGGCTGGCCTTAGGAAGCCCCCTTGATCCCAGCTCAGATAGGCTTAGATTAGCTTCAGGGCCACACAACTCATGGAAAGCAATGGCTAATCCCCCAACCTGCTCCTGCTTCCGTTCATGGGGGAAGAGGGGCAGCAGTGGGCAGGGCCAGCACCTTTCACCTTCCCCCGGAGCAGCCGAGCCTGGATCTGGCACCAGGAGCACTGCAGCGCCTGTGACCATGGGGACACCAAGATGGCCGGGGACAGAGCCAGGGAGAGGACAGACCAACACTAACCCCGTCTGTGCTCTCCCTGGACCTTCTGGAAGAGTCAGGAGGGGAATCTGTTGAGAGGTGAGTGGGCTCAGGAAGGAAACAGATGCAGAGACGGAGCGGGCTCTGCAGGACAGGACCCTCAGCCCACACCCAGCAGTGACAGACTACGGGGTCCTGGTGCAGACGGCTGCGTAGCCCGCCTGGCTGCGGCTTTCCTTCCTCTGGAGGGTGGACCCAGGACTTGGCAGGCTCTTCGCTGGCACTAGGCACACGATCCTTGCTCTGTTTCTAGATGCTCAAGGTACTCAAAAACCAGGCGTCCCCTTCCCTGCCAGGATGGGCCACTGTCCTACTCTGGGGCTCACTGAGGCAGAAAGGGAGCTCCAGGAGCCGTGGCGTCTGCAGCAGCACGACGCGGAGTTCCTGGTGCTGCAGGCTTGGGGGAGAGTGTTCCCGGTTCCCTCTCGGAAGACCACACGGCTGAGTTGGAACGGAGAAAGAAAGGCCTCTTTCCTGGGGGCTGAGGACACAGCTCGCAAGCTTGAGAGTCCACACACCTATGCCCCAAACACAGCCCTGCAAGGCTGCGGAGCCCACTCTCAGATGCCACCCCTGGGCACAGCGCCCAGGGGCCGAGGGCCATTGCGGTGTGTGGGCTGCTGCTGCCCCCTGGAGGCCACGCTGCGTGCCAGCAGCCGGAAGGCCCCAGCCCTACGAGGCAGTGGTGGCCTGGGCGTTTTCCACTGGCTGCGGGGCCAGTGGTGCAGGGAGATGGGGAAGCAGCAGAGGTCAGGGAGGCCCCGGGGCTGGGCTGCTGGAAGCAGCGCAGCTTGTGCAGACTCGCGTCCCCAGCTCCCCCCGACGGCCTTCACAGCACGCAGAGCGGCCACCTGAAAAGGCCAATCAGCGGGTGCCCTGCTGCCAGCTCACCACCATCCAAGTCCCCGCGGGTGCGTCCGAAACCCCGGCGCACCCCAGGACGCTCACAGGCACCACCCCCGCCACTCTGAACTTCACTGCCCTGGCTCCAGCCACACTTTCCTGCTGAATTAGCTTTTTTTGAGATAAGGTCTTGCTCCGTGACCCAGGCTGGAGTGCAGTGGTGCGATCAGGACTCACTGCAGCCTCCACCTCCTGGGTTCAGGTGATCTTCCCACCTCAGCCTAGCTGAGACCACAGGCGCACACCACCACACTCAGCTAATTTGTTTTTAAAATGTTTTGGAGAGACCGGGCCTCACTATGTTTACCCAGGCTGCCCTCAAACTCCTGGGCTCAAGTGATCCTCCCACCTCTGCCATGTGTTGGAATTACCAGCTTGAGCCACCTATCTCTTGAGCGCCTCAAACTCCTCCGTGCCCAGGGCTCCCCTTCCCTTCCTCCAGAGGGTCTCTTCCCAAGGTTGACTATTCTGGAACCCCTACTCTGTAGACTTCTCTGGGACAGGCATCCGCCTGTGTCGTGTGGTCCCTGGTCCTATCAAGGCTGGCTGTGGGCCTCTCATTCCAGCTGTCTCTCCCCAGCCTGCAGGCTGAGTCCTTTCCCAGCTGAGCTGACTGCTTCAGCAGAGTTCTCACCCTCCCTGTGGGACCCAATACCACTTTCGGTGCCGGGTTCTAGTGCAGGCATCCCCGGTCCCAGCGTCTCTGGGACCTGCACAGCTTCCTGAGCACTGTCCCTACAGCTTTTCTGCAGGAGCCTCCTGGCTCGAGTTCAGCTGCTCCCTCTGGGACCTGAGGGGCTGGTTGAGAACTGGCAGGACACCACACCACTAGGATGACATCACTGATTCTTCGGGCTGGCCTGTATCTGGGTGCAGGTGGCTCAGAGAGGCTGGGAGGTTGAGTGTGTGGGTGAGTGCATGGGGCGCAGGGCCTGGGGACGAACTCCCGGGAGTTCTGCACCCTCCAGTCCACTGTCCCGACTGTGGGGCCCAGTGCAGGCCAACCAGGCTCTCCAGCCTCACGTCACTGCACTCTGACCCCAGCTGGGCTGCTGAGGAGCCCTGAATGGCAGGTGCTGCCTCCCGCACCCCCCGGGCCCACCCACCTGGCGCACAGGCTCTGGGATCCGGAACTTGCAGCAGCAGCAGGTCAGGCGCACGGCTGCCTCCAGGCTCATCTTGTGGCCCACGGAGACGTACAGGGGCCTGGTGCTGCGGTCGTGGCTCTTCAGGGCCTGTGACAAGGAAGGTAAGGGCACCCCTGTGGGCTGGGCCGTGGGGACCTGGGTCAGGACAGCCTCAGTGGCTGGAGCTCGGACAAAATGTCCTGGGGCAGGAGGGAAGATGAAGGGGGCGTTACTTTCAGGGGCCAGGGCCTGCCCATCCTCAGGGAGCCTTCCTGCTGCTTGTCCCCAGGACAGGGTGGGCTCCACATACCTCAGGGCTCAGTCTGAGGCAAGAGGATGGACAGATGGGCGGGTGGGGGCTGATGTGTGAGCACTGGCTGATGTGTGAGCACAGGTGTGTCTGCATGCAAAGGATCCCCTACCCTGGACTTTGCGGGGCTTAGGGCCCTGGCCACTTACCATTCCCAGGACAGTCCCAGAGCCTCCCAGCAGAGGGAACGAGTCTCCTCCAGCCTGCAGGAGTCGGATCTGGAAAATAGGGGGAAAAATGGGGAAAAACCCCTCTCTTCTTGGTGAAGGGGTGAAGAAAAGTCTCTTGATTTTGAAAACACAAACAGTCACTGCGCCAGAAAAGGGAAGGGGACTGATCCCGGATATGAGCCACAGCCCAGGCAAAGCCATGTGCTGAGGCGACACGGATCCCGCAGGCGGTGATGTGGTCTCGCCCCTGCTCTGAGGGGGCTGCCCACGAGACCCTGTCCAACCCTGACAATGGGGCTTACAGCAAGGGCAGTGATCTGCCCAGAGCCACTGCGCACTGAGCAGCGCTGACCCCGCTTCCTTCCTGCGGCTGTCTCCCACTGTGGACACATCTGACTCAAGCCAACAGGCTGGGATTTCCAGAGGCGCAGACTGGCTCAGAGGCAGTCTGAGGTCCCATCGACTCAACAGACTGTTATTAAGCAACTGCTCCGTGCAGGTACCTGAGAGTTAGGAGGAACGAGACGCAGTCTCTGCTCTCAGAATCTGCCATCCAGTGGGCTGTCACTGGCTGCCTCCACGGGACTCACTCCCAGTACCAACGTGGGGCCCAAGAGGAGGAAGATGCAGGAGAAGGTGGGGTAGGAGGGAGTGTGGGCAGCAGCTCCGGGCAGGCCTTGGTGGAAGTGGGGCCCGGAGGCTGGGGTACCTGAGTACCCAGGCGAGGAGACAGGCTGGGGCCAGGTGGGATGGGGAAAACACCATGTGTGCCTGGGACAGCCTGGAAGCCCCTCCAGTCCCCAGTGGATGGAGGACTTAGCCTTACTTGGTGTGTCACAGTGGCTCAGAGGCGTGGGGGACCAGAGAGGCAGGCACACCAGGAGGCAGGAGAGGAGCTCAGAGCAGCCTTGGCTGAGACACGCAAGGCAGAGCCCAGAGGAAGGCGGGTCTTCCTTATTCCAGGCTATGAGCCAGGGGTAAGGAGGGCAGCATCACAGGCAAGGGCTAGTTCAGAAGCGCCCTTGTGCCCAGGCCACCGCAGCACCCCGAGCTGCTGGGCATAGCCTGCAGCAGCCCCTCCCTGTCCCAGCGCAGCACGGGCTGTGGCAGGCCCTCCTCACCTTCTCCTTGTGCAGGGCGTCGTTCTCCAGCCCGTCCACCTGCAGAAGTTTCTTGGCCACCCCAACGCAAGGCAGGTCTGTAAGGACCCCAAGGTGGCAGGCCATCCCAAAGCCTGCCAGGGAGAAAGGAGGGTGGGGTTGGGGAGGTGGGGCTGGGGCCTGGCGCAGGGATTCAGGACAAGCCAGAATCTCACCAAAAGCTTCCCTAAGTGACCAAAGGTCTGTGGACAGGCAGACAGCTGGGGAAACCACACCTACGCCCCAAGCTGACCTGGGCTAAGGCTCCCTGTGCCTGATTTCCTGGGTGTGAGGCTGGGGAGGAAGCCTCCTGCCCTGACACAGTCAGCGCCAGGGCCGGCACCTTGCTAGTGTGCTGGGACGCCGCAGCCTGGCTCTGCAGCCATCTCCTGCGCCTCCCAGCCTCCTCTTCCCTCGATGGTTTCCTGCTAGTGCCGCCACAGGCATCAGGATCGGTGCATATCCCCCCACGTGCGAGGGCAGCAGCCAGGACCCAATCGCACCTGCTGGCCAGGACGTCCAGCGCCACCCTCCCGGGTCCCTCTCTGGGTGTTGCTGGCTGTGCCACTCACAGGTCTGTATGCGAGGGCAAAAGAGCCCATCTCCCTCAGCTGTGCTCCCTGGGCCAGGGGTCCCCGGCATAGGCGGGGGCCCGGGTGCACCTGTCTAGCGGTGGACAAGGGCTGACAGGCAGATGCAGGGTAGGTGGCCGGCAGGGAAGGCCACTCTGAGAACCCCCTCCTTCTTGTGCAGGACAGCCTGCAGCAGGCCCCCCACCCCATCACTTCTCCCCGTGCAGCACAGCCTGCAGCAGCCCCGCTCCTCCCTGGAGCAAGGGGCCCAGGCCCTGGGACATCCTGCGGTGATCAGCTGAGAACGGGGTAGTGGCACCTGGAGATGAGCCAGCGAAGGGCAGGGCACTGTAGGAAACGCAGGGGCCAGCCGGCAGTCCTTTCCCGGGGGGAGGGCACTGCGAGTCCCCACTGCGCCCAGAAAGGAGCTGTTGGAGGCGGGTGGCGGCAGAGGCCGAGGGGCCAGCGTTTTGTGTGGGAGATGACAAGAGGTGCCCTCTCCCCGACAGTGCCCTCCCTGGACTGCTTTCGAGAGCAGAATTACCTTGATGGTGGAGCACCCCATTTCCATCCACGAGAAGGACCTACGGAGTCGGAGGGAGTCACGGTCAGCCGAGCTGCCCCTCAGGCAAGGGCCATCCCCGAGGCAGGAAGGGGACACTGTCTCCGGAGTTCGGCTTTCTAGGAATCCTCATTCCTCTCTTCCAGGAAGCTCATGAGTCTCTCCCTGCCATGGCCAGTGGTGGCAACCTGCAGCCACCTTCCCTTCCCCAGGGAGGAAGGGCCTTTCTCTTGTCCTAGGGATGAGACACCTGCCTGGGGCATGAGGTCCGGCTCCTTCTCTCGCAGCTGCTGCACAAGCTCCAGCAGGAAGGGCACCTCTCGGAAGGCCAGGAAGCCCGACACGTAGGGGGCTGTGAGGCTGACCATGCGGCTCTCCTCATACACCACCTGCCACCAGGCATGCAGCTCAGCAGGCAGCGCGGCCCTCAGCCACCCGCCCCACCCCTACTCCCTCCATCCTGTCCCTGCTCTTCATCCTTCCCTCTCCCCAACCTCACCTTGATGGCTCCCCTTCCCTGCCTCACCTACGAGACATTTAGAAGAAGGAACTAGAAGATGTACCCTGCGAATTGGTGGTGGGCAGGTATCCCTGTGACCTGGTCCATAGGAGCAGGCACTAGGGACCTGGTCCGTAAGGTGGAGGCCACCAGAACCTGGTCCGTATGAAACCCCTCCCACTCGCCCCCAGACCCGGTCGATTGGAGGAGCCCCTCCACCCCCAGGACCTGGTCCATGTGAGGAGCCCGCACCCCAGAATTGCAGTGCATTCTCTCCACCCTCAAACCTGGTCTGTAGAGGAGCCCCCGGGACCTGTTCTGTAGGAAGAGCTCCAACAACCTGGTGTGTAGGAAGATTCCCTGGGATCTGGCCTGTAGAAGGATTCCCTGGGACCTGGTGTGTAGGAAGATTCCCTGGGACCTGGTCTACAGGAGGATTCCCCGGGATCTGGTCTATAGGACAAGCCCCCGGGACCTGGTCAATAGGAGGATTCCCTGGGATCTGGTCTGTAGGAGGATTCTCTGGGACCTGGTCTGTAGGAAGATTCCCTGGGATCTGGTCCATAAGAGCCCCCCAGGATCTGGTCTCCAACAGATGCAAGGCTAAGATTGCTGGCTGCATCACCCCTGCCTGCCCCTTGCTCTCCTAGTGTCTCTTTGTGTACTGAAGCTGACACCCCACCCCACCCCTTGATGGGGCTGCTGGAGGCTTAAAGAAGACAGTGCGGCCAGAAGCGGTGGCTCACGCCTGTAATCCCAGCACTTTGGGAGGCCCAGGTGGGTGGGTCACTTGAGACCCGGAGTTTGAGACCAGCCTGGCCAACATGACGAAACCCTGCCTCCACCAAAAGATACAAAAATTAGCCGGGCGTGGCAGTACGTGCCTGTAGTCCCAGCTACTCGGGAGGCTGAGGCAGGAGAATTGCTTGATCCTGGGAGGCAGAGGCTACAGCTTAGAACACAGCACAGCGGGTCCGAGTCTCCTAACCTTGTGCTTTCCCTAGTCACACTGGCCTTATGTGGAGACACGTTTCTCACTATGCCCATGTTCTCCAGAGCTGTCCACCTCCCTAGTGTCCTTACTGACTCCCCAAACTTGGTGACAGCTTTCAAATCACAACTTCCATTCCTCCCTGTGACTCCATCAATAATTAAACATACTGAAGAAAACTGAGTACTCTGTATTAGCATAGAGGTTTGGGGCTCATTCTCTCAGCATTTTTACTAATGACTCAATAGGGAAACTGATCAAATCTGCCCATGACCCTAAGTGGGGAGGGTCCATTCTGATAATAGATTTTGGATTCACGGTGAACACAGCAGGGTGGATCCTGACATCCCCACACAGCAATGGGACTTTGCACAGTGACATACGTGGAATTCAAATGTGGCCTGAGTTCCCACAGGAGGAGGGTGGCTGCTGATGTCTGAATCTCTCCCATAATGTCATAATTCAGGTCACATTATGGGATGATTATGATTTGTAGTCAGTATGATAATGACATGCGGCTGTGTAGGAGAATGTCACTCTCAGGACATGCCTGCTGATGTCTTCAGAGCTGAGCAGTCACAATCGCTGGGACATACGGTAAACACACACATAGACACAGAGAGAGAGAGAGAGAGAAAGAGAGAGGAGAGAGAAAGAGAGAGAGAGAGAGAGAACACCAGAGCTGCAGCAGGTGAACGTAAGTAGAAGGAATACAGGTGGCCAATGTAACTTTTTTCAATTTTTTGGCATGTCTGTACATTTTCAAGTTAAAAATCTGGGAAGACAAAAATCACTGAGTAGTATGTGGGCAGGCCTGGATGGCCAGCAATCTCAACATACACCAGTGACCCGGCGCCCCCTCAAAAGCTCCGCTGCTTTCAGCTGCACCGACTGAAACGGCGCGGGTGAGTGTTAGGTCTAGGGACTTGGGTAGACCGCATGAGTTCCTGCATTTCATTCTGAGTGCCACGGGTAAAGAAGGACCCTGATAATGGAGGGCATGACCAGAGGGCCGTTGGCCAGTGAAGAAGCTGGATGCCATCGCAGCCTCTTGAGACGGAGCAGGGAAGGGGCGCGCAGCTGTTTCCAGCAGCGGGAGGGCTGACGAGCAGGTGGGGAAGATCTGTTCTGTTTTGCTACCTGAAGGCAGAAACGATCACTGGGAGTCGCAGACAAGCAGGGGTCAGCTCCCTGCGGGGAGGCACGCACTAGCCACCACTCAGCGTCCAGCACGGATGGGCTCCGCTGAGAGGCCACCGTGAGTCAGGGATGCTAAGGAGAACGTTCTTCATGGTGGCAAAGGTGGGCCAGGGGTTCTCCAACCCAGCTACGCTTCAGAATCACAGGGAAGCTTATTTTGAAAAGCAGATTCCCAGGCCATACTCTGGAATAGTTTTTCCCCCAGTAAGTGGGGTAGGGCTCTGGAAGCTATTTTTCTAGAAGCTTTACTGAAAACTTATATACCATAAAGTTCACTTGTTTAAACATATAATGCAATGGTTTGGGGATTTACAGAGCCTTCCATTATCACTATAATCTAATTTCAGAACATTTTCCTTAACCCCAAAATAAACCTCATACCCGTCAGCAGTCACTTCCCATCCATCCCACCCCAAGTCCAAGGCAGCCACGGGTCTACTTTGTCTTTGAGAACATGCCCATGGAATCTGTTTTTCAACACACTTCCGGTGATTCTCCTCCTGCGGGTTCGTGCTCAGGCATTCAGGAATCAGCGGACCAGACTCTTCCAAGACCCTTTTGTAGTCCAAGCTTTCATAGCCGGGACAACCAATGCCAACGAAGTAGCAGGCGCTTTGCCTGGTGCTGGGGTTATAAAGGAAATGCGGTATAGCCCTTCCCTAGAGAACTTCCAGCCAAGGGAAAAACAGAATCGTAAACAACTAACTTTAATACAGTGCGAGAAGTGCTGTAACAGCACATGCATTAAAAAGAGGCCCAGGATGCAGATGAAAGGTTGGTAACGCGCAGCCAGGAAAAGCTGGAGGGGAGGGAACGCTGAGCGTTTCAAGTGTTGCTCATCACAACTCAGTGAGCTGCATATCAATACCACTATCGTCCTCAAGTTAGAGACACGGAGACAGAGGCCGAGAGGGCACAGCGGGAGGCGGCCGAGCTGGGCGTGAGCATGAGCGGTCTCGCTCCTCGGACTGTGCTCCCACCCAATGCCAGCCTACAAAATGGCCAGGAGACCTCTTAGGGTAGGGATTGCGAATATCCCAATCTTAGCACACAGTAGGCACTCAATACATTTTTGCTCCATTTAGCCTGAAAGTGGCCTCCCAAGTAAAGCACAAAGCTATGGAAGCAGGAAGGTGTGTGTCATCTTTGGGAGCCGGAAGCAGGAAGATGTGCTTCCGGAGCCCACCGTCCATTCACGCACGTGTCTATTTAAGGAAGAGTCCGGCGTCTTCGGCATGCTGCCCGTGGTGGGCAAAACAACACAGTTTTTACCCTCACGGAGTTTACATTCCAGCAGGGAAGACAGCTAGGCCAATTCCATTCCAGTGAGATAAAGAGGAAGCAGAAGGTTGCTATGGTCTAAACGTTTGTGTCTTCCCCAAATTCAAGTGTGGAAATTATAACCCACGAGGCGACGGTATTAGGAGCTGAGGCCTCTTGGGAGGTGAGTGGATCACCCTGCGAGAATGCAGTTAAGAAGCTGGCCGTGTGCAACCTAGAAGAGCACTGACACCAGACCGTGACTGCGCGGGCACCCCGATCGTGAGCTTCCAGCCTCCACAACTGCGAGAAATAAATTCCTGCTGTGGGTAAGCCACCTAGTCCAAGGTGTTCTATCACAGCAGTCCACGCGGACTAAGACACAGTGCTGAGGGGCAACGCCTGGTCTTGTGGGATGAGCGGGGGCTTAGCAGAGGAAGTAATGTCTAAACTGAGCCCTTCTGAGTAGGAGTTAGCCAGATGGAAACCCCTCCAGGAGAGGAAACATTACTGCAAAGGTCAGGTAGCCAAATACAGCATGGCACACGTCTGAAGGATTCAATGTGGGTTGTAAGGGGTGGGAAGTACTGAGAATGGTGGTGAGAGCTGAGCCTATAGAATCTTATTAAATTAAGCAGGGGACAGTTCATAAAGTGCCTTTAAGCCATGGCAATGACAGTGAACTTTATTCAGCATGAGGTCATAGGAAAAGCACTTAAATGTTTTTAAGAGGACTTGTGGGCTCACGCCTGGAATCCCAGCAGCTGGGGAAGCCAAGGTGGGAGGATCCCTTAAGCCCAGGAGCTGAAGACAAGCCTGGGCAACACAGTGAGACCCTGTCTCTACAAAAAATAAAAAAAGCCAAGTGTGGTGGCTCACACCTGTGGTCCTAGTTACAGGAGGCTAAGGTAGGAGATCACTTGAGTCCAGGAGGTTAAGATCAGATCTTGGCAGTGAGCCAAGATCATGCCACTGCAGAAAAGGGAGGGAGGGAAGGAGAGAGGGACTTGTTGCTTTTGAGGAAAATACTTGCTTTTTAGGAAAATAGGTCTGCTGGCAGGATGGAAAAGAAACCACTGAGGAGGAGCGCTTGAGGCAGGCACCCATGAAAATGCTGCTCGGGAACCCACAGGAGTGACGGTGGCACAGCCAGGCAGGGAGCAGAAGGCAGACAAGGGGATAGATTCCAGCGACATTTAAGAGGCAGAAAGAAAGGGAGCTAAGTGTGCCACTGGACGTGAGAGGAAAGTAGGGGCCCAGGAGGACACAGATTTCCAGCTTGGGCAAGGTGTGTGCAGGTCACTGAGATGAGAACGCAAGACAACAATCAGACTTGGAGGTAAAGCTCATGCGCTGATCGTTAAGTCACAGAATTCCCTTAGTTTTTTGCCTTTTTTCTCCCTTCCAAGACTCCCCAGACCACTAATGACACCCTACAAAACGAGACGCCGGGTTCTAGGCCTGGACTGCTCCCTGCCCCGGAGGCCCCACGCCCGATGCCATCAAGGGACCCGCCTCGAGCTCAGCGTCCTCCCGGGTTACCTCGAGCTCAGGGTAGCTGAGCACCACCAGAGAGGCACAAGCACGGACACTGTCCCCTTTCACGAAGGACACGTCAACGCCCCCGACCCTCCGCAGCCCCGAGAAGGCGGGGTCCCGCTGCCACGCCTCAGTGTCCCGGTCTACGACGCGAGCCTTCAGCCGAGCTTGCTCCCTAGGAGGACAGAAGCGTCAAACCCAGCCGGGGCGACACCCCAGACTCTGCCTTCTCCGCCGGCGCGGCCAAGCGCCTCTGCCGGGTCTTCTCCAGCTTCCAGGGAGGGCAAGGGAGCAAGGGATACACGTGCGAGGCCACACTCCCCGGGAGACCGGCGGGCGGAGAACACGGCACGCGCAGGCCCAACAAGCGTGGCCGGAAGAACCGCGCCCACCCCGCGGACTACAACTCCCGAGACCCCTCCGCTCCCGCGCCGGAAGCTGGGCTGCGCCCGGGAGGCTCCGGCGGCGGCCACGGCTCCGACTCCGCAGCCTGAAGACTACGAGCTCGGAGGGTCTGCGGAGAGCCGCGCGGCCTCAGCGCCCGCCTCCTGCGCGTCGCCCGCAGCATTACCGTTTCCACAGAGACAGCGTTTCCTCCGACAGCCATCCATCTGCCTCCTGGGCCATGGCTCCGTCCCGGGCGCCCCTTCCTCACGTCACTTCCGGAGGCGGCTCGCGCACGCGCTACTCGCCCTCGTTGCCATGGAGACGCCGGCGCTTTCCCGCGTCGCACGCCCAGCCGGGGGCTTCAGGAGAAGCTCGCGGCCGCTCGGCGGGAGCCGCTGCGTGACTGGACGCGCACGCACACGGCTCCGAGTTGCCCGGCGGCCCAGCGCGCGTTGTCGGCTTGGACCCGAGCGGCCGGCTGCCCGGTTTTCAGCAGACAGCTGGGGCCAGGTGAGTGACCGCGCGAGGACCCGGGAGCCCCGAGACGCCTGTCCCGCCGCTGCAGTCCCCGCCGCGAGCGCTGCGCTCTGCGCGGCCGAGGGCCGCTCGCCCTGCCGGTCCCCCCCCTCCACCGGGTCGGCGTCCGCCCTTGGCGGATCCCGAAGGGACTCGCCAGGCCCAGGCCATCCCGGCGGCTGCCTCGCTCACCGAGCGCCTGTCGCTGACGACCCCCCGGCGGCAGCTCGGGGGCGCCCCCCGGCTTTTGAGGGCCGGTCTCGTGTGCTTCAGTTCCTCGCGGCCTCGCGGGCGGGTCTCGTGGCGGGGAGCGGGGCTGCGGCCTCGCACTGGGTTTCGTCCGGGCTGGACTTCGCCGGGCCGAAGGCCTCCCCTCCCGGACCGAGTACGGGCGGCCGCGGGGGAGCCGCTTCTCCCCTCGTGCTCTCGGCCAGTGCCGGCCCAGTGCGCTCGCCGTGCAGGGGCTGTGCGAATACCGAGGGGGAATGCGGTTTATTTGTGGGGCGCCCACTGCACGCCGGTGGTTGGGAGAGGCCTTAACGGGAGGCGGTACCGGGGAGACCTGAAGGGTGAGCGGGGGGCGTGGCAGGGCGCGGAGCCGCTTTCGCGGGGAGTCCCGGGCTGGGAGGGCGGTCAGCGTGTTCGGAGCACTGAAAGGCGGCCAGGGAAGCTGAAGTGCCGCGAGTGGCCTTGCGTTCTCCTGGGAGGACTCAGAAGGGCGCGTGTCTGTGTGCTGCGTGTGCATCGCTGATGGGCTTAGTGAGCTCCACCCGACTCCTTGTCAGCTACGCCCCTGCTGTTTCCAGTGTCGTCATTTTAGGCAGGGCACGGGGGCGCCACTCTGAGGCTGGGCCGTCAGCTTTTAAGCCTCAGATCAGCTAGAGGGGGTGGCACGAAACTCCGCCGTGGACTCGCGGGCCTGCTGCCGTTCTGTGCAGAGGAAGTTTCCTGTCTCGCATGCGGAAGCACAGCCTGTTTTCTGTCTGAACGTGCCACCTCCCGGACACCTGTATACACACACACACACACACACACACACACACATATATATATAACATGTATGTTAGAGTCTGGATATAAATGTCAAGGGTGTTAGGTTTTGAAAGGGAAGGTAAGGTTTAATGATGCAGCGGGAGAGTGCGAGGGCGGCTCTGCAGCAACACAGATATCTTGCAAAAACCTCTGGAGGTGGGCAACCAGCTTAGTGCCAGAGCCCGCCGGCGATTACCTGCTGGGGTACTCATAGGCCCGGGCGGGAGGGGTCTGGGCAGACTGGCTTGCTGTCCCGGAAGATGTGGATAACGTGTTCCCAGGATGAGGTGGTTCCAGCGGAATGTGGCGTTCCTTGCACTTTGTCCCAGCAGAATGTAAGAGGCAGGCTGTTTCTCATGGCCCGAACCGCCGTGGGATGTTTGACTTTTACCAAAGTCTGCAACACGGCAGGGGGCTTACCAAATGCAGTTTAGACTAACAGGGGAAGATACAGAAGACGAAATGAAACTCTAGACTTTGAGGCTCCGGAAAGGCTACAGACAGCTTTGGTAACTGACAAGGCTTTGAAAGCAGGGCCAGTTTTCAACGAATGAGCGTCGCCCACTGCACCCCGTGCACTGTGCTCCGCTGCTGACCGACGCCGGCTTCTTTCCCATCCGAGTACTGCCAGGTGTCTATCTCACAGACGAGGAAACTGAAGCTTAGGTCAAGCCGCTTGCCTACAGCCATAGAGCTGGCAAATGGGAGAGCCAGGACTCACAGGCGGGTCTGGGCTGTGTCGGCTTTGTTGGGTTCCAGAGTGGCCAGGGCGAAGGAGCCCTTGGATTTGGTAATTAGGAGTCACTGCTGGGTCCGTGGGGATGCGGCAGAGCTCGTGGGTTCTGAGGAAGCAGCTGTCCCCTGCCTTGAGGTTCTGTTGCACTTCAGGGCACAGGTGGTGGTGATCGTGAAGGAATACTGGGGAAGGCAGGACCCTTTAGTAAGCTTAGGTGTGAGGGGAAGCGCAGCAGAGCTGAAGGTGTTTTTTATGGGTTGTGGAGCAGCCTGGTGGAGCACGGGCTGGGCCAGGGCCCCTCCTCCTCTCTAACATCCCCCTGCTTTGGACCCAGCTTGCTTTCCCACACACCCCCACCTCCTCAAAAGGGCAATCCCCAGCATATCCTGCAGAGAGGGTGATTAGGTGTCCGTTTTGACCAAATTCGCTCTCTTGGGGAAAATGCACTTTCCTGGTGGTGGTTTTTCCAGCTGGAAACAGGAGTCGTAATGGCTGAGCTTAGTTAATGAACGTGATGGGATCCGAATAGTGCTGTAATGTAATATCAATGCTAATCATGGCTCGGATTGTTACTCAGCTCGAGGCTCAGGTTTTCTCCCGCCACCTCCCCAGTTGTGCAGCCTCATTAGGCCACACTGAATGTATCAAATCAGAGATGTTTTCCTTCAGCACTCTAGTGCAGCACTGGCTGCACCCGGAGCCCCTCCTCCAACCTCTAACACTCGCCTGTATGCCCGGGCCCCGGTTGTGCTTATGTGCACGGCTAGACTTGGGCAGCTACACCTACTTGGCCCTTTGAGCCGACATTTTCTTCCCAATAATTATGTAGCACTGGAACTTTGTTTCTAAATTGGAATTGCCTGAACATATAGGAATGACTGAAATAGCTCATGGGCCAGCTCAGGTAACAAATGATAGTCTTGTAACCATTAATGAAAGGCAAATAATTTTCACACACATAAGGTCCTTATTTGACTTTTTTGAGACAGGTCTGTCTCTGTCGCCCAGGCTAGAGTGCAGTGGTGCAATCACAGCTCACTGCAGCCTCAAGCTCCCAGGCTCAAGCAGCCCTCACACCACAGCCACCCAAGTAGCTGGGATTACAGGTGTGCACACTCGACTGATTTTTTCACGGTGAGGTCTTGAAGAAAAGGAGATAATGAGCAGTTATGGAGATTTTCAGTTAAGTCACCACCAAGGTAAGGCTGAAGGCACGAACTCTGCAGCCCTGAGCTGTCTGGGGAAACGGTGTGAGGATGGATAGGGTTGGAGGGGGAAGGTCAGGGTTGGTGAGGAGGCATCCACAGCTGAAACAGGAACTGCAGGGGGAGGCGAGGCTGGCACAGGGCAGACAGGGCAAGTTTTCCTGTGTGGGCCAGCACGCCTCTTCTAGCTGTGGTTCCAGACCACAGGTTTCTCACCCGGAAGAGCCCTTCCTTTTTGGAAGAGAAAATGCAATTTCACCCCTAAAGTGGCACTTTGGGCACTCAAGTGTGATTGGGCTCCTGGAAGGCTCACTGTGTGTTTCTCACCCCACAAGTGGACTCGCTGATGGGCTTAGTTAGCTCCACCTCAACTCCTTGTCAGCTACACCCCTGCTGTTTCCAGTGTCGTCATTTTAGGCAGGGCACAGGGGCGCCACTCTGAGGCTGGGCCGTCAGCTTTTAAGTCTCAGATCAGCTAGAGGGGGTGGCACGAAACTCCACCGTGGACTCGCAGGCCTGCTGCCGTTCTGTGCAGAGAAAGTTTCCTGTCTCGCATGCGGAAGCACAGCCTGTTTTCTGTCTGAACGTGCCACCTCCCGGACACCTGCAAGGGCCTTTCCACAAACCACAGAAACGATTCCCAAAAGCCTAGTTGATGTCTGTGTGCCTTAAGTAGAAGCTCTGCCTCAAAGAGAAGGGTTCTTTAGCAGCAAAAACTCCAATTTATTAAGACAGGTATAACAAGTAAAATAAAATTCACTTTTGCCTGTGCTAGGCCATATATTTCTATACAAACAAGATAATGCAAGATACTGACAGATAAGGCTTTGAGCACAGCATACAAAATGAAATAATTAAAAACCCTTCATAAAAGTGGGAAAAATTCCCAGGCCAAAGGGAATAGCAAAGGCCTTCACAGAAGGACTGACCCCCCGGCTCCCGGCTGCTGAGGTGTGGCACGTGAGAATCCACGGGCGTGAGCTGCCACCTGATGGCCAGCTCAGAGGTAGCAGAGGAGCTCCAGATGCAAGCTGAAGACTTCCACAAGCCCGCCCCCGGCCCCACACCCATCGCTGGGCAGTGGGAATGCAGATCTCTGTGGCAAGCAGCTCTGCATAGTCCAGGAGAAACGATCATAGATGACCGTGTGGAACTGGCCACGCCCGCAGTTGGGGTCACTCCTTCCGTCATCGACACCGTGATGGTGACATCACCGGAGAACGGAGCACAGCTCCTTCCGGGCCTCCTGCACGTGCTGCCCAAGTTGTGCGTGGCTGAGTCCCGGACAAGCATTTTGTATTTTTGTAGCTGTCACTCCTTGGGCCCAATTTCAAGTTGATTGAGTCGTCACCTCGTTTAGAATGTATATTAAGGATCCTGCATCTAACTTGTCAACAGCTGTGCTGAGCTGCCTAGGAAGAGAAATTAGTCCAGAGAGGTGTTAAGTGTCAAAGTAGATTTTAGAAAGAAAAACAATGCTTGAGTGGGAAAGGCGGCACAAGATCCCAGCTCGGGGCCCGTTTTCTTTTCCCTCCCTTGCAAATGTAGCTGGTTTTGTACACTCTGAGTCTTAGTTTTTATGCCTTGGCTGAGAACCCAGAAAGGACTAGATACTCACATACTCGAGAGCACACGGAGACTGCATGTTTATTTGGCATAATGCTAGATAAAAACTCCCCACGGAACTGCCAGAACTGGGCCTGGGACCCAGGTTTACAGTCTTCTGGTTTCTCTCATAATTTTAAAATATTAGGATCAGAAGAATCTTTGGCCATTAACCCACCCCTTTCATTTTACGCATGAGGAAACTGAGGCCCTGATGGTGTCACTGGTCCAAGCCCGGTGCTTTTCACAATGAGGCTTTTGGCTCTTGCCTTCTGAAATCTGACAGTGACTCATTGTGAGGGTATGGGTCAGATCTTGTTAGTTTCGTCTTAAGGCACTCACAAAATGCCCTGATTTTTCTTGCATTTGTGAGAAGACCAAAAATAGTCTGGTACTTTTTCACATCATCCCAGAAGTATATATACAGTACTCAGAATTTAAGGGCATGGAAGAAAGAAGAAAATGAGATTCTCTTCTGTTAGCACAGATTTAGGTAAAAAAGGGATGTGGGCAGTGCCAGAGGCAAGGGGGCTGCAGACATGGGTCATTGCTGCGTGTGGCCAAGTGGCTCGCCTCCTGGGATGTAAACAGTGGTTTATTTCCAAGTTCATCTGATCTTCATTGTCACCTCCTAATGAACAGTACTCATGATGAGAAAGTTTTAGAATATATATACGCATGGTTCAGAAACAGCTTGGCGTTCAGAAAACTGTCAGCTCACGTAGCACGCCTTGGTCTTGAATTTCCTGCTGTGCTGCCAGCTTTCCTTCTGAATGCAAAGGCACCAGTCAGTGATGAAGTCCATGCTGGGGGCGAGGGGAGAGGAGCCTTCTCTCCCAAGTCTTATTCAAAGACAGCTGAGGAGATGATTCTATCTCATTTGTCGATCCTGTTTCAGGACAGCAGCTGTTTTCCACACTGAGACACAACTGGCAAGCAGTATCTCTTCCGGGAACTGAGATTCCATTTCAGGAAGAATTTCACTTTCTTTAGTTTCCATGTAACTTACCAGAGTGTCTCTCAGGCTGAAAAATCAAAGAATAAGAGCATTGAAAACAGTGTCCTCAGCACAGTGGCTCACGTGTGTAATACCAGCACTGTAGGAGGCTGAGACGGATGGATCACTGGAGCTCAGGAGTTGGAGAACAGCCTGGGAAACATGGTGAAACCCTGTCTCTAGCAAAAATACAAAAATTAGGTGGGCATGGTGGTGTATGCCTGTAGTCCCAGCTACTCAGGAGGGTGAGGTGGAAGGATCACTGGGGGCCAGGAGGTGGAGGCTACAGTGAGCCAAGATTGCATGACGGCACTCCGGCCTGGGTAACAGCGAGACTCAAGTCTCAAGAGAACCAGAAATCCTGACCAGTTTAAGGTCAATCAACTGAGTTCCTGACCTGGGACTACCATCTAGCCTGGGTGACAGTGAGATCCTGTTTCAAAAAACAAAAACAAAAACAAAAACAAAAAACCACACATTTACCAGTCTCCCATATAACAGAAGGGACAAATCAGTCCCCTTATGTCACTTTTTCCAGTTGTCAGCAGAACCAAAATGTTAAGACCAGAAATCCTAGGCCAGGCACAGTGGCTCACACTGTAATCCCAGCACTTTGGGAGGCCGAGGCGGGCGAAGCACTTGAGGTCAGGAGTTCAAGACCAGCCTGGCCAACATGATGAAACCCCGTCTCTACCAAAAATACAAAAATTAGCTGGGCGTGGCGGTGGGCGCCTATAATCCCAGCTACTTGGGAGGCTGAGACAGAATTGCTTGAACCCAGGAGGTGGGGGTCGCAATGAGCCGAGATGGCACCACTGCACTCCAGCCTGGGTGACTCAGTCTCAGGAGAACCAGAAATCCTGACCAGTTTAAGGTCAGTCAACTGAGTTCCTGAGCTGGGACTCCCATCCTGGGTTCGAGGCTCTGGTGTCTGACTGCAGCTTCCCACACGCAGTACACAGACACTGCAGAAGTCCCCGGAGCAAGCCCCATGACGGCCCCTTCAGGTGACTTCAGGCCCTCTAGCAAGGTGATGTTTATTTACAGGGTTGTATAAAACACAAGGCCTCACCATTCAAAAACCCTTATATTCTGTTGCATGTTTCACATTAACAAAGACTGTAAATTCTCTAGGAAAGGGATCTTTTTTATCTACACGAAAAGTACAGGCTAGTAAAGACTTGTTGAGTAAGTTCAAAGACTATAAATGTATATAGGTATGTGCCATATAAGGGAGGAAAACAGCAGATATGAAACATATTGGCGAGGACATCTGGAATTTGATGATCTAGTCAAGAAACAGTCAAGTTGAACCCTTCAGACTACTCCTAAACATAAACTGGTGAACAAAGCAAATGTGTGAAAGCACAGAAGAAAAATGACCGGATGGTTTATCGTCTTGGTATGTTTTCGTATAGACCCTTCTAGGAAAGTTCTGCAGACTTCATAAAGGCTGAGATAGAGCACAGTGACACAGGGCATGAAAGATAAATCCCTGCTCTATGCGAAGAGCTCTCACAAACCATGAAGGTGACAGAGAGCCCAAGGAAGAATAACAAAGATATTAAGAGGTCATTCAGGCTGGGCACAGTGACCAGGGTGGGTGGATCACTTGAGGTCATAAGTTTGAGACCAGCTTGGCCAATATGGAGAAACCCTGTCTCCACTAAAATACAAAAAATTAGCCAGGCGTGGTGGTTGTAACCCTATCTGCTTGGGAGGCTGAGGCATGAGAATCGCTTGAACCCAGAAGGCAGAAGTTGCAGTGAGCCGAGACTGCACCACTGCACTCCAATCCGCGTGTCAGAGCAAGACACTGTCTCAAAAAAATAAATAAAAAGCAATTCAGAGGATATACATAAATCTAAAAAATATGTTCAGCCTCACAGTAAATGGGGAAAAATAATGCCATTTTGGCCATTAGATTGGCAACTGTAAACGATGAATAATATCCAGTGTTGGGTATTCTCAGACCCTCTTTTACACTGGTATTGCTTTTTCTTTTTTTTGAGACAAAGTCTCCCTCTGTCACCCAGGCTGGAGTGCGGTGGCGCGATCTCGGCTAACTGCAATCTCCGCCTCCTATGTTCAGGCAATTCTCCTGCCTCAGCCTCCCAAGTAGCTGAAATTATAGGCACCTGCCACCATACCTGGTTAATTTTTGTATTTTTAGTAGAGACGGGTTTCACCATATTGGCCAGGCTGTTCTTGAACTCCTGACCTCAGGTGATCCACCTGCCTTGGCCTCTCAAAGTGCTGGGATTACAGGGTGAGCCACCATGCCCAGCCTGGTATAGCGTCTATCAAATTTAAAATGTACTTCTCTTTGACATAGCAAGGCTACTTGTTAACATTAGAATATATGACTTTGAGGCTGGGTGTGATGGCTCACCCCTTTTCATTCTAGCACTTCGAGAGGCTGAGGCAGGCAGATCACTTGAGGTCAGGAGTTCAAGACCAGCCTGGCCAACACAGCAAAATTAGCCAGGTATGGTGGTACGTGTCTGTAGTCCCAGAGGAGGCTGAGGCACAAGAATCACTTAAACCTGGGAGGCGGAGGTTGCAGTGAGCCAAGGTTGCAGTGAGTTGAGATTGCTCCACTGTACTCTAGCCTGAGTGACAGCAAGACTCTTGTCTCAAAAAACAAAAACAAAAACAAAAAAACAAACCCAATAGAGATTAAAACCAAAAAGTTGGTTCTCAGGTGCCCTGGTAATGGCAAAAAGCAGGAAATGGGATTCTGTGGTAAGAACGAACTATTTTTGTGTCTGTGGAAGATCATAGGAAAGACAGCAGAACATTCTGTGTCTGCCCTGCCCAACAGGTGTGCGAATCCATACCTCCACTCAGGGTTGAAGCTCCCCTCAGTTTGGGGGTTCTTTAGTTTCAAGACTATCATTTCGTGCAGCTCCAGCAGGAAGGCGTCTAGGCTAGTCTGATTCAGGAATGTGCCGAGGAGCTTAGCAGCTTCCGGGCTCAGATCTGCTTTGTACCTCGAACTGATTTCCCCAAATGGCTCCTAAAACAATGGAAGACCAAATGACACATTAAAGCCTGCAGGGAGGAAGGAGCGCAGTCAATCCCTCTGTCCAGCAGAGAGGAACAGGCCCGACTCACCTTCTGCAGGCGCAGCAGCTGTTCAGACTTATGAGCAGACAGGAACTGCCAGAGGGCAATGGAGTGCTTTAACTGGCATCTGTTCAGGGCCTGCAGGAGGAACAGAATTCCTGAGTGGGGGGCTCAGGTGTCACCTGCGTGCTCTCCACACGGGCATTCTTCTTTTCACTCCGTCTGTACTCCTGTGATTTCCTTCATGAAGGCCCTCTCTGTTCTGTCCGCCAGTTCCCGCCTACAGCACCTCGGAGTCCATCCACACCATGCGGTTAGCAGGGGCCTCGTGCTCAGCCACGTTTGGGCTCTGTCTAGACTGCTGGCATTTCTAGCGCGTGTGTGTCTCTGCTGTCCCGTGTGTTTACACGGACTGAGCGGGTGAGCGGTTGTTCTTATCTCCCCGTCCTTTTGAGGCAGCCTGGAGTGGCACTCCCTGAATGTCCTATCACAGCAGGAAGCAGGGGGACTAGGATGAGGGGCTGTGCTGATTTCCTTCGAGAGTGCCTTCGTGTGACCTACCTGTAACACCTGTGCCGTCTGGTCGCCCATCCGCAGGACGTCTTGAATATACACATTCAGGTGCATGTTTGGATCCCCGCCCGCTGTGCTCAGGAACCCCAGAGTGACTTCTATGACAGACAGCGCTTCACAGGCATCGCTGTAGGACTGCAGCTGTCCACTGATGGCACTGAGGGTTGAGCTGGGGAGAGAGGTCTGGGAAAGGAAATGCAGGAGAGGGACGTCTATGGGCTGACTTCTCGTTTCTCACCACCTGGTAAGAGAGCTGAGCCCTTGACCGCCCGAGCCGCAGGTGGGGTCAGCTATAAAAGTAACGGTTGACACGGGCACACTATGCAGGCAGTTGGCCAGACTTTCCATGGAAATAGATACAAGGGCAGTGAATCTTCAAACCACCCCGGAGACCATGGGACACACACAGGTCTGCCACCAATACCAGCATGCAGCGAGCAGGAACAGATCGGCTCCATGACACACACAGGTCTGCCTATCAATACCAGCATGCAGAGAGCAGGAACAGATCGGCTCCGTGACACACACAGGTCTGCCACCAATACCAGCAGGAACAGATCGGCTCCATGACACACACATGTCTGTCTATCAATACCAGCATGCAGAGAGCAGGAACAGATTGGCTCCGTGACACACACAGGTCTGCCCATCAATACCAGCATGCAGAGAGCAGGAACAGATCGGCTCCATGACACACACAGGTCTGTCAATACCAGCATGCAGCGAGCAGGACCAGATCGGCTCCATGGCCTTTCTGCCTCAGCATGCATGGACATGACATCATTCCTAAGCATTGAACCCACAAAATGTCAATCTGCTTTTACTCTACAAGAAATCTTGCTGATTTGCTGTCTTGCTTGCCCTCTGCAAATAGCACTGGGCTCTTGGGGAGCCCCTGGGGTCCTCAGGGAGGCCGCAGAAACGGCGGCTCACAGCAAACACCCAGGGCAAACTAGAGTGGGCCTAACGTGGATGGCCATGCGCTCAGAAGGCAGAAAGCCCCATGCCAAGGAGAAGGGTTGTGGGGACCACCTGTGGCATCTTGTTCTTGATGTCCGTAAAGAGATGTTCGTAGTTCCAGTCGTGTCTGTATACTAGGGTGGGTATTCCCTAAATTGAGAAAGAGAAAAGTTTTTAAAAATTACATCCATCGTGGACGTTTCCATCAGATGACAAACAGAATCTTCAGCCAGAATTCCAGTGTAGTGCCACGCTGCCCAGTGTATCCCTTGGCAGAGAGCACCCCTCCCTGTCATTAACCCACTGTTTACAGAAACAGCACAACAGGGAATCCAGCTGAGCCCCCACGGCCAGTTACAGGACAAGATATTGTCATGTCATTGTGGCCTGGTTCGCCACAGGAGGTGCGAGGGCAACAGGTATCTGTGTATGGCTCATTCAGGTATTCAGCCGCTGAAGGCACAGACCAGGCACAGGCAGTCACTGCTGGAGGACGGGGAAGTGAGGCGGAATTATACACAGCGGCCGGCTCTCAGTTCCGGGCCCACTCACGGGTGGCATGGGGATAGATTTACATAAGTCCAGTCGATTTGACTGCAGCTGGAAGGAATGAGTGCCGTCGGGTAAAAGAACAGAGTTGGGAAGTGCCCGCCCTGGCTCCCATGCATGAGGTCATGGGAAGCAGGGTAGGGAGCTGGCTCAGGCTGGAGGCAGGGCTGGGAGGCTGGGCAGGGAGCTGGCTCAGGCTGGAGGCAGGGCTGGGAGGCTAGGCAGGGAGCTGGCTCAGGCTGGAGGCAGGGCTGGAAGGTTGGGCTGGCCAGGCCACAGGGCCTCCCATGCTGGACCACAGTGTCGGCTTTATCCCATGTGCAGGGAGGCCAGGCAGGGCCGTCAGCACAGTGTGAAGAAAGCCAGATGTGGGTTTTCGGCTGTGGACTGAAGAGCCTGGAGGGAGGGACCAGTTAGGAGCTGCCAGCAGTCCAGGTTACGGACGGGTGCTTCTAACTCGAGTGGGCTCTGGCAGTCAGATGAGGACCCAGAAGGCACAGCTAGTGGTGCCTGCGGGCAGGTTCTCCGGGGAGACTGAAGGAAGAGGGGCTGCGAGGGTGGCAGTGCCATTAACTGTGGTAGAAAAGCCTAGACAACGAGGCCATCAAGACCTCCACAGTAAGCCAGGCGCGGTGGCTCACGCCTGTAATCCCAGCAGTTCAGAGGCCAAAGCGGGCAGATCCCTTGAGCCCAAGAGTCCAAGACCAGCTGGGCAATGTGGTGAAGCCCCATCTCTACCAAAAAATACAAAAATTAGCTAGGTGTCATGGGGCACACCTGTGGTCTCAGCTTGGGAAGCTGAGGTGGGAGGATCGCTTGAGCCCAGAGGTGGAGGGAGGGTGCAGTGAGCTGAGATGGCACCACCGCACTGCAGCCTAGGAAACAGTGAGACCCTGTTTCAGGAAAAAAGAGCTCAACGGTCCCTTGGGGGACTGAGGTGCAGCTGGCCCTGCAGGAGGGGGCTCAGGAGAGCAGGAACAGATCGGCTCATGACACACACAGGTCTGTGTGGGTGTCAGGGCGGGGACGCAGATACTGCGGGGTGAGGCGCTTCTCCCTCTCACAAGAGACACTTCAAGGGCTGCTGTTCCAGCAGACACACCGACCAGACCAGCAGTGGTGGAGCAGGCCCTACCTTGAGGCTCAGCCGGGGCTTGCCCTGCAGGAAGCGGCTGATGATCTGCCGCTGAATCTTCTCCAGGTCGAACTCCTGCAGGGTCTCCCTGCCCTGCTCCACCTGGTACTGGCAGTTGGAGAGAATCAGCGGGGTCAGGTCCCGCTCCACTTCGTAGCTGACGACGTGCAGGTCAGTAACCTCGGAGGCATCCACGGAATAGCTGATGGGGAGAAAGATAGCGTTCGGCGTCCAGACCGGCCTCCAGGCCGGGCGTGCGGCCGAGGGCTCTAGGTTGCAGGGAGCCGGCTCCTGTGTGATTTCTCACAGCTGGAGCAGAGGAATGCCATACCCAGGTGTGGGGTGGTCGCTGGCTTGTGAGGGCAGCTGAAGGAGTGTCTGTTAGGGAAGGGGCTGAGGCTTGCTTCTGTCTGCCCCACCGGGCTGGGGACCCCGGGCTCTGCAGGCACCGCTTCCTGTTAGCTCGTGCACACACCTGCTGTTTTCCTCGGAGAGTTTTTCCACGACGTAGATGGTTTCGTTGTGCAGGCGGATCAGGTAGCTGACGAGGGCAGTAGCGCAGAGGCCCAGGCCGCGTCGGCGTGGCAGCAGGATCTCAAAATCGGTGTCCAGGTCCAAGTCGGTGCTGCAGTACTCCTTCGGAAGGCTGATCTCACCTTTAAACGACAGGGTCATTCTTAAGCAGAGAGGAGTTCAACTCCTCACAGAATCTAGGCGTGGAGAGGAGGGTGCGGAAGCCATCAGCTCCACACAGAGCCGGGAGCCGGGTCTGGGTTCTGCGCCATCTCGTACACTGATGAGTTTCAAATGCTCTCAGCTCTCTTGTTCAAGCCATTCAGGGACTGAAGAGGACTGAGGGTTTATTTTCCTGACATTAGTTTCCTCATCCTAGACACTGCCATCGAAAGAGTCACTAGTTCGACATTAACACAGTGCTGTGTTCACAGGATGGGCCGAGTCAGGCTGATGGGAAAAGCTTTCAGACCAGGCTCTCCTGGAATGCTTAGTGACGGGGACAGGACACTAACCGTTCGTCTCAAGCGATCTTCTCAGTTTGTTCCATGTCGACAGAAAGATGGTGATTCTGTTCTGCAGTAGGTGCCTCAGCCCGTCTGTTGAATAGAACACTTTGTAAGAGCCCTATGATAGCAACCCCCCAGCCGGGGCACACCACCCTGGTCACATGCTCTGCCAGGAGCCCGTCTTTGCTGCTCTATGCAGTCGAGTGTGTCTGAGGTGCTGTTTGAAGCACTGAGCTGAGTGTGCGGAGCTAGAGAGGGAGGTGCTTTTCAGTTGCAGCAAAAGCTTCTGATGTTTTTGGGGTTCAGGTACCCTTCATCTCATGCTAAGAGCTTAGGCTATAGCAGGCGTCCCCATGCGGCCCCCTGAGGCCATTTATCCGACCCCCACCACACTTCAGGAAGGGGCACCTCTTTCATTGGTCAGTGAGAGGAGCACAGTATGGGCGGCCCTCCAGCGGTCTGAGGGACAGTGAACTGGCCCCTGGGTAAAAAGTTTAGGGACGCCTGGGCTACGGAGTGCCCATCAGCCCCTCCTCTCCTCCTCCCCACCCCGCCCCCCTCCGCAGTGATCCTTTCAAACCACCCAATGAGGAACAGTCCTGGTCCCGTCGGAGCAGAGCCACACCTGAGCTGTGGCTGCTGATGAAGCCTCTGATGGAGCGGTATTCCGCCTGCGGGACGTTCTGGAAGCGCTTCACTAGCTCCCTTTGCAGGGCCAAAATCTCAGGCAGGAACTTCACCAGCCTCAGCTCTGCTTCCTGGAGAAGGGAAGACCACCTGGTAACACTTTTTATTTACCTAAAACATGTTACTGGGGCTACAGACTTTGAGGCTGGCGGGGAGACTTGTATTTGTAGCTTGATCTGCTCGGTGTCATTTTCTGTGACATGGCATGGAGCTTGAAAATGGAAAAAGGGCCCTCCTGCTCCTCCTGCAGGTCTGTGGACAGTGCAGTGTGTTAGAGATGGAGGATGGGGAAGGCGGAGCCCAGCCTCTGCGGAGCTGGTACATCAGCCACGTGCGCCAAAGGCTGGTGAAGGAAATATAGCCCCAGGCCCATGTGACTGGCTGGGTGTGGAGAGAAGCTGCTGAGAGAAGAGACCCAGAGCTTAGGCAGCGAGGGCTGGCGTTATTCCTGGGTGTCTTCCGAAGACCTAGATCTAAGCATCTTCGATATAATGAAACCACCTCAGAGGGACAGCACAGCATTGAGAGGAAGTCCTTCCTGTCATTGGAGCTAATATTTCCTGACTGACCAATACAAACTTCCAGTCATCTCCTGCCTTGCCAGACAGCAAATACTAGTTCATGAAGAGAAATGATTAGACAATCTATCGTAGAAAATGAAAGTGCAAATGGATGAAAGTTAGAAAAGCGTGCCTCCCTGCCTGCCTTCCCTCCTTCCTTCTCTCCCTCCCTCCCTGCCTGCCTTCCTTCTCTGTTGCCAGGCTGGAGTGCCGTGGCACAATCTCAGCTCACTGCAGCCTCTGCCTCCTGGGTCCAAGAGATTCACCTGCCTCAGCCTCCCAAGCAGCTGGGACTACAGGCGTGTGCCACCACACCCAGCTAATTCTTTTGTATTTTTGGTAGAGACGGGGTTTCTCCATGTTGGCCAGGTTGGTCTGGATCTCTTGGCCTCGTGATCCACCCGCCTCGGCCTCCCAAAGTGCCGGGATTGCAGGCATGAGCCACCACACCCGGCCAAAAAGTGTGTGTTTCTAATTCCAACAGACATGATCAGTCCACTTGATGGCTCCCCAGTACCCCACCACTGTCGGCACACACCCACTCACTCGCCTCTTCCACCTACACCTCGATGCTTAGGCACAGGGAGGAGTTTGGTTTGATCCGCCCATGCTCCAGCACTGCAGACAGAGGAACAGAGCGGCTGGGAAAGGGCTGCCTCTGTTTCTGTCTGGCTGAGTGACGACGGAGGCCTTCTGCTGGCCTCCAGCTTCTCTACAGGCCATGGCCAATCCCAACCTGGGTGTGTATTTCGTCTGTAACTTGACACTTTAGGTGATCGTACGGTTTGATATCAATGAAGATCTCTGTCCCTGAGTCTTCTGCTACAGACATTCTATTTAAAATCAAAGCACTGAAATAGTCTGTGAAGACGTCTCGTCTTTAGGAATGATTATACTACATAAAAGCCCAGGGCCTTCAGGTCCACTGGGGAACTCTGCACCGAAAGAGGGAGGCAGCCAGGGTGAGCCAGACGTACCTTTTGCAGGAAGTGCCAGAGGACGGGCACTCTTTCTCTGCCATTTTTCTGTTCCACGATGTGCTGGAGGTGCTCAACTGTAATTCTTTTCCTGCAGCTCCAAATCTTAGAACAATGGACCACACTTTTCCGGGGCAGGTGGGGCAGGAAGGTCGCTGGGTCACCATATATTATTTTGGCCACGGGGTTAGAGCTGATACGCTTATCTTGGCTGATCAGAATATTAATGGCGGGAAGGGTTTTATCTAGATGCTGGATGGAGAAAATGAAAATTCTGGAAGTGAGGTATTGCCACAAACAGATTGGAACACCCAGTCACTGCACCAGTGGGTATCTGCATACGAGGGAGTTTGTCCCCTGCTCGGAGTGTGTCATCAGGCATTCCCTTTGATCTTTTATTCTAATTTCAGTGTTCTTTGTTTATAGATTTATGTCTCCCCAAACAGAATGAGATTCAGAGACTATATTACTCTTAGTAGTATTGTGACTGCTAGATGAGTAATTCATCTTTGATTTTCGGTTCATTTTTAGTGGGTATCTACGTGATAGTTTGTTTCTCTACCTCGTACATTACATTGTGCTGTAAAAAGTAATGGAGAGAAAAATACTGCACTTGGATTCCCGGTAATTCCTCGGACTGACTCATGAGCAGCTGCAGGCGGGAAGAGCACTTGGGGACAGGAGGAGGATGGGGTGACTTGAAGTGGAGAGCATCGGAGTCGGGCTCAGCCACAGGCTCCTGCTGGCACCGCTGCGAAGGGCAGCAGGCAAGGAGCACTCAGTAGACGCTGGGAGCCTTCCTCTCTGGGCAGGGGGGCAGCGCAGCCGCCACTCACTGCTCACCTCCAGATCAGGCGAAATCACATCCGCAACGGCCTTTTCCCAGTTGTTCCTCATTTCTTTAGTTGACAGTCTTGTGTCAAAATTTAGCACTACAAAAAAAAAAACAACAAAAAACAAAAAAACGAAATGTGTAGGTTGCCCAGGGCACGAAGAACACAGCAGTCTGTGTATAATAAACACCAAATAGGTGTTTAATGGAAATAACGCTCCCTTTGAGGCAATAGCTTTCTAAATTAATCTAAGTATTTTGAAATAGTTCTGCTGCTACCATCACCTCAATGATCTTTAAGATAATGTCAATCTCTAAAAAGTCCCTCGACCTTACATAATTGTAATCTTAGAACTATTCTGAAAAAAGTACTGAAAGAACAGAACGTAAGCTTCGAAGCCCAGGACGTAGTGACAGGCCAGGCCGTCACCAGCCACCTCAGCTGCTGCCACCCAGGCCTGAGGCAGACCACACAGGTGCAGAGCGCCGCAGGAACGGACGGTCCGCCTGCTGCCAGGATTCTGTCGTTTCTTCAGTGTGACTGTGGGTGTGCGCACCTCATTGAAATCCCACCAGAATAAGAGGCTTAAAATCAAATCAGATTGTTCAAAATGGAAAATAAATACGAATGCTGGTTTCGGGCAAAGAAGTATCTGAGGTGGGAGCAGATTTTCTCATCACAGCCAGGACTTTATTGCTATTATTATTACTTTAAATAACATTGTCCTCACAATAGTAATTGTGGTTTTTGCAGATTAGCAAATCACTTTTAATTCTGCCACTCACGGATAACCATTTTACTAAGTTGTTTTACAGACCTTTTCTTTCTGTATGGATTTAAATTTTTTTTTAAATTAGCTCAGTGAATACAATATCTTATAGCCATTTTTTTTTGTAACGTAACTGGACATATAAACATGTAATACATTAGCACACAACTGCGATGTGTTTGGGAAAGCCGCGATGAGGACGTGTCTTTGACACACGCCACTTATGTGGGCGATACGCACTCCCTCCATGGTAGGGGAATGACCTGCGGGCTGACTTTGGAACTGAAAAGTCTCCCCATATATGCACGCTAAACCTTTGTGTGCAGGCGCTCCGAGTACTGTGGGTCTTAGCCAGGCAGGTGTGAATGGAGAGAACAGAGCAGCTCCTCACATCCTCTGGGCAAGCAACGTGCTTCCTGTTCCCAGCTCCGGGCACTGCCTTCCCTAGACATGGTTTTCTCTATGTGTTCTCTCATTCTTTCCAGCCACAGCACGGACAGAGCTCGGACTGGCCACGTGTGGGGTGGTCCAGAGACAGCGAGCGGCTTTCGCTGCCGTTGTGCCGTGTGATCCCCGCCCAGCCCCTGCCCCTTTCCTCACTCTTGCCAGAGAGCTGTCTCCCCTCTTGGAGAAGCCCGCGCAGGACGAGGTGGACCACACTGGCGGTCTCATCGGCACTGTGTCTCAGTGTCTTGGTCAACTGCTCCAAGTCTTTCAGGACGTGCTGCTGCAGAAAGCCTCGTGGATCCCTCACTGGAGGCTTAATGATGTTCATCAGAGCCTGTGGGGGCAACAGGACAGAGCACCCAGTGGGATCTGGGATCTGGTTTGTAGATGAGGTGGGGAGCCTGGTAGAGGCTGTTGGGAGTGGAGCACCAGCACTGAGGTGGAAGGAGGTCTCTAAGGTGGAAGCTGCGGAGTGATCCAAGCATGATTCAAACAGGTGAGAGGCAGGCGAGCAAGCGGGACAGCTGCTGGTTTTTCTGTTATTAGAGTGTGAGAGAGAATCCTCAGAGCCTGGACTTTTTGCCCTCTTGGTTAGTATTAACTTAGAAGAATGCAGTGTGCTCTGTTTCTTCCCTAGAGCCACAACGAAGACAGGTAAAAATAACACAGATGTCAGCCTCTCTACTCCCAGATGTGGACCAAAGCCACAGAGTTGTTGATGGGAAGTGGATTTTATATCCTCTGGTGAGTACTTCCCCATACCCTCCTGTGCCACAGGGGCCGGGGACATGAAGATGTGTAACCTTTATATGACTTTACAGACTAATTATCTTCAAAATGCAGCAGCTAGGACTCCCTGGGAAGAGGGGGAAAGCAGGTTCTTCCTAGAGTAGCTCAACACAGTGTTTGGCAGCACCGGGCTATACCTGGGGACTCTTGGCTGCTCCCAGAAGCAGAGCCAAGTGAGTGAGTAGCCGGATAAGTATGAAGACCAGTGGGGGCAGCTCTCGGTCACATGTCACCACCAGCTCTCTCTGCTGTGGGTTGCCTAGCACGTGGCCGGTCTGTGTTCTATCTACGCTGTTGCTGGAAAGAACAAGAGAACACAGGGTAGAGACTGAGGCTGGCCGCTTGGGCACACTGCACGTTCTCAGCACTTGGACTGAGGCTCATGGCCGAGAAGACAGCTACGTCCAAAGATCTTGTTCCACTAAGCCCAGGCCATGTTCCTAAGAGTCTACCATGACAGACTCGCCTTTCTGGCGGACCAGACCCCACCGCATTCTCAGCGTAAAGTGGCTGCGCCGTGCCCTGTTGACGCCAGTCCCGGGGCGGCGTGTTAGGACGCAGGCCTGGACCCGTCTTTTCCACTGAGGTCCCTGTCGGGAGAGGAGCGGCTGGGCTAAGAACAGCTAGAGTTTGGGACAGGTGGTATCCCATGGGTGTCCACGTTGTTCTCTTTTTCCCAAAGGAAAAGCTGAGATCCAGAGTCTGGCAGACGGGAGGTACAGTGTGGAAGATACCCTTAGTGGCAAAAACATTAGAAGTTGGAGGACACTGGGATAGTTTCTGGAGAAAACATGAAAAGATGTGAAGCTGTGACTGCGGTGGAACCGTCAGAACGTGAGGACCGTGCAGGACCACTCACTCTCTGAAAGCAGCATTTAGAACCGCACTCATCTCGGTGTGGGGTCAGACTTTTATCTGGATTCTGAAGTCTGGCATTTGATAAGACTATGTCTCCTTCATTTTTCTCGAAAAACAAAACAAAACAAAAAAACAAATGGAGAAAGCTAAGGTTGTTGACAAGTGAGATGGCATCTGCTGAGGAGACAAAAGCCCAGCTTTGGGCCCTGCAGACACATGTGTCCCTGTGAAATAGATCATCTGTTTATGTCTCGCGCATATTTCTATAGAGGGTGCACCCAAGGCCCAAAAGGAAGACACCTGTGTTAATATTAACGGGTATTAAAGTGTAGCCTGCTTTGCATTTCAGGGCCCAGTGAGCCAACAACAGGTCAGATACCTCCCTGCCGTGTGACTCGTGGGACTTCAGCATCGCTATTCAATGTGACACAGGTCCAGAGGTACTGGAGTAATTAGTACTATCTTGAGTATCACTTTATCAGCTGGAAGAAAAACAGCCTGACACCCCAAAGTGTGAGTACTTAGGAAATACAACCCCGACGCACGTACCTGGCCACTGTAAAGCCTTCCTCAGGTCTGTGGTTCTTGCCTCCGATGAGTGCACGGCAGTCGATGCATACGCTCTGTTCCATCGGCCTGCCGCACTGGGGTGAGGACAGAGGGCACTCAGAACCACCTCTGGAGCCAGTGCCATTCTGTGTACAAATGCTGTCCTGCAGATGGTACCCCCTTATCGCTGGAGGATGTGAGCAGCCTCAGATTGTCTGTCCAGCGTTTCAGGTGGGTAGAGAACCCATGGGCACAGGGTAGGTACTCACGAATGTTGTACATGGGCAAATTTGAACTGTTTTTTTTTTTTTTTTTTTTTTAAATGAGACAATTTAATCCTTATTCCCAGGGTGACCTTTTACAGGCAAGTACGTAAATTCAACCTTCCTTTCTCATGGTCAGCATTCTTGCTGTTCCGTCTGTCACACTGGCCTGTAGCCCTTCATGGTCTAATACCAAGAACACTAGAATAGCTTCCAAACTGACTTCCTTATGTCCATTTGGACTTTCTCATATATTTATCTTGCTCTGTCATCCAGGCTGGAGTGCAGTGGCACCATCCTGGCTCACTGCAGCCTCGACCTCCCCAGGCTTCAAGCTGTCCTCCCACCTTAGCCTTCCAAGTAGCTGGGACCACATGCATGCACCACCATGCCCTGCTGATGCTTCGTGTTTTTTGTAGAGATAGGGTTTCAACATGTTCCCCAGGCTGGTCTGAAACTCCTGGGCTCAAGCAATCTGCCTGCCTCAGCCTCCCGAAGTGCTGGGATTACAGGTATAAGCTATCACACCTGGCTTGGACTTTTTTATTTAAAAAAAAATCCAGTCATATGATCTACTTCCAGAGGCTCATTTTTCAAAATCAGATATTGTGCTACTGAATACTGAGAATCACAGCTGACAACAGACAAACCAGTCACAGAATTTCAGAGCTGGGAGCATGCCTGGATAGAATCTTTTTCAGTCTCATCATTTCATGGACAAGGAAGTGATTTCAGAAAAATGAAATGTATATATCAGTTTTTCTCCTTCTGTGTCTCTTATATACTGTATTAAATGACACGTATCAGGCTGGGCACAGTGGCCCATAATCCCAACACTTCGGGAGGCCAAGGCCGAAGGATCACTTGAGCCTAGGAGTTCAGTGTTATAGTGAGCTGTGATTATGCCACTGCACTCCAGCCTGGGCAAGAGAGCCCAACACTGTCTCAGCCAACTAACACTAACTAATAACTACCACCGTGTCTCAGCTCAACCCCCCAGGCTCTTGCTCAGCAAGTACAGATACTGTATGGAGGGCTCTGAGTTAGATGCTTGAGAATACAGAGAGGAATAATCAAGTTTTGCCCCCACGGCACACAATCTACAAGTCGCTTCTTCCTGTCCTTTGGCATCTGGACGAACCTTCTCTATGGGCTAATCATGCAGCCTGTGGTCCAGGCCACACCTCGCCATTCTATCAAGACCAGGGCCACTGATCCCGTGCTGCAGTGGCTAGAACAGGCATCCCCAAACTACGGCCCGCAGGCCACATGCAGCCCCCGGAGGCCATTTATCTGCCCCCCCCCCCCCCCCCCGCCGCACTTCAGGAAGGGGCACCTCTTTCACTGGTGGTCAGTGAGAGGAGCACAGTATGTGGCGGCCCTCCAACGGTCTGAGGGACAGTGAACTGGCCCCCTGTGTAAAAAGTTTGGGGATGCCTGGGCTAGAAAGTGGCTAGCAGCAGTTCCCAACCAGTAGCAATTTTCTTTGCTAGGGCACCTTTGCCAGTGTCTGGCTTTAGCTCTGACCCTGGCAGGAGGAGAGCTCCTGGCCTGCAGGGACTCGAGGTCAGGCATATTGCCAGACGTCCCACAGGATGTCCACAGTGTGGAGGCTGAGAAGCCCCAAGCTAGAAACCCTTAGCACCACTGACACCGCCGTGCCCAGAGCACCCAGGGCAGTCCACAGCGAGCCTGTGCTCTCCTGGAAAGCCGAGAGCCTCACTCTCCTCACCCACGATCCTGCTCCTCCCACCCCTCATGCCCTATCTTAAATACCAAGACTCACCTCTCCCACGGAGCAAGGATGGCCATTGGGACAAGCTGTGAAGAGAACAGGACACACATTGGCTAATGAGGTTTCACCAAATCACCCACATTGAAAGGGGAAAGCTAACTCTCTACTCTCTGGCCCTGACCCAAATATGAGAATGGGTGTCCACGACACCCACCAGATCTAGAGCTGATCTGTTAAGTGCTGTGACACCTGCCTGAAGCTCAACAGGTGTATGTTGTCAGTGAAAAACGTCTGAGTTTAATTGTACAAAGTACAGAGAAATTGGAAGATAGGCCCGTAGCAGGCGCACTTCTGGAGCAAGGTGGATAGAATTCTAGACCCTTCAGTTCTCTTTGATACTGTTTTTTTTGTTGCGAGCATATTTTATAACAACTTTGAAAACTAGTTTTAAAACACTGACTCAGGCAATAGCAAAAGTTACATGTCGGGGGTTATATTAGCCGGTCTCACAGTGCTAAACTTCACATATTTCAGAAGAGCTATCTTTGTGTCAAAAACTTGTTTTGTGAGGGGCCTGTGAGTGCGTCTCTGCTGTGCTCTCCGTCCCGTCCGCCTCCCAAAATAGCATATTCCAGAGAACAGAAGGGCATCACAGAGGGTCTTTTCCACATGGCTAAGAAATGAAATGGTTTGGATCATCTAGCCAGTGGAGTGCCAGCTCCTTCAGGGCACCCAGATTCTGCAGACACCATGGGTAGAAGGCAGGTGATCTGGGACCTTGAGGCACAAACCAGGTGGACCCCAAGTCGAACCCAATGCTTCATGGCATCCAGACACCCTGTGAAGCTGAGAGGAGACCCCAACACTTACTGTACCAGCTGACTCCCTCCAGACCTTTCCAACTCCTAGCTTGAGCCAGCAAGTCTTCAGGCATGGTTGGGAGAAAAGCATTCTGAAAAACAAGAAAACAGAGAGCGCTAGATAAGTGAGCACGTGGACGGGGTGGCTGCTCAGCAGGAGGCCTAGAGGAAGAGAAGGCACTAGATAAGTATGTGGACGGGGTGGCTGCTCAGCAGGGGGCCTCGAGGAAGAGAGAGCACAGTGCTTCCCTCTGCTTGACTTCGGAAGCCATCTGTGAAGAAAACAGAACAGCTCCCAGTGAAATAACAAAGGTCAAGGCAAGTCTGCCACTATCTTGTGTGCTCAAGGATCAAGGAGCTAAAGATGCTCAAGCGTGCCCACGGCTGCCGCTCGGTCTCCACAGTGCCAAGCTCTCGGCGCGGGTGCTGGGGAAGGCCAGTGGGATCGGAGCCTATTCTTACCGCCATGTTGGCTGGGGAGAAGGCCAGATTCTTTAGGGGTTCCAAGACTTTATTCTGTCCGCACAGAAGGACAGCTGCAGCATGAATGGCCATTTCTGTCACTGTGCCCTCAAGGCTGCTGCCACTGGGGCCTGCCCTCAACAATGGCAGAGAATTGTCCACGAGAGATGTTGCGAAGTGCCTGATTTCAGTAGACGAAAGGATCTTGCATTCGCCAATGAACTGGCTCAGAGCTTCACGTTGCTGACAGGAAAAAAATTTAACATTAAGATACATCAAAGAATATTGTGTGAATTCAAAGGTCTGCTCTCAGGCATACACTGACACCAAATATACATCAAATATCAAGGTAAATACGGAGAAATCACCATGTGAAGGGCAATTTTTCAGAGAAGAGAATTTGCATAAACGAACAGCCTCCACATGCGTAAGCATCAATTCCGATATTCTGTGTGAAACACTGTCTTAGGTTCTTTGGTTTTCACTATAATTCTGTAAGCTTTCGGTTAAACAGAAAATAGTTGTTCCATATAACAAGGCTGAAAACCTCCATCCTAGATAAAAAAAATTATGGCATGATTTGTGTTAACTTGTATTTTGCTCCATAAAGCCCCTCCGAACACAGACTTTGAGCCCAGCCTTGAAGGTGGTTACTCACCTCTGGCGTGGGGTGGAGGCTCGCATTGTGGGATCTGTACAGAATAGCCACCTCTCTAAACAGCACCAACAGGAAGTGGGCTGCCTGCAGCATGCTGGGGGTCCGGCAGGCCTGCAAAATCAAGGGCATCAAGTGAGAATTGAAAGGCTCAGCAGGTCTTTTTTTTTTTTTTGAGATGGAGTCTTGCTCTGTTGCCCAGGCTGGAGTAGAGCGGCACAACCTCGGCTCACTGTGACCTCCACCACCTAGGTTCAAATTGTTCCCTCGCCTCAGCCTCCCAAGTGTGTGTGGTGTGTGCACACACACACGTATACACACGCATTTTTTAAGTGGAGACGGGGTTTCGCTTTGTTGGCCAGGCTGGTCTTGAACTGATCTGCCTGCCTAGGCCTCCCAAAGTGCTGGGATTACAGGAATGAGGTACTGCCCGCCCCCACCCCTGGGTCTACCTAAGGGCCAAAGGCCCACATAGTTTGCATGTGAAAAGGAAAGTACCTCAGCCCTCAACCCACCCATCAGGGAAGGAGCCTTTTCTAGGCCTGGACACCTGGGGTCAGGCCCCACATGGGCCATCAACTGGCAAGCAACTTTTGGGCTCCAAAGTTCCTAAAATACTCTCAGATTAAACTCAATGCATGTTTAGCAGCCAGCTTAATACAGAAGCAACGGAATCACCATCTGTTCTTCTGACTCCTTCACTGGTCTTAGAAACTTCCTGAGCAGAAAGGATTTTCTATTTCCTCTTTTCCTGGCACAGGAACTCAAAAAGGAAGCCAGACCAGACCAATTTAAAGGTTAGATTCTAAAAACATCTCTATATTTTTAACTTCCCACACCACACCAGCGTGTGTATTTTTATGAAGCACAGGCATGTCTGTGATCGCGAACGCACATAGATAGAAATTCTGCTATTAATAGTCATGTCAGCATCTTTCTGCCACTGTTTTCCCACAGGGTCTCAAAGGAAGCGATGGACAGGAACACATCAGCAGGGGCTGCCGACAGCCTCGGCAGATCAGCAAGGCAGCAAATCTGTCAACCTGGCCCAACTGTCATAGCTGTCCCGTTCCAGTCACTGGTTCGCGCACACCGGCCAGGTGCACCCCGGAGGCCGTGGGCACGGGACTCGCAATACAGTGTCATGTGATCAGGGCTTCGGTGGTCCACCACCCTGCATTGCTTGACGTCACCCAGGGAACACGCAGGCCCCAAGGGGTGTCATCTGGCATCAGTGAGAAGCCACGGGCCCACCCTACCTTCAGAGCAGTCTCAGTGCCCAGCAGCTTGCACTCGAGGACAGCTTTGGCCACAGCGTCTCGGAGAGCCTTGTACTCATCGCCGTACACCAGGTACCAATCCATCTGGCCTGGGTGGTCCTTCTGCAGCCCCAGGAAAACGGGTTAGTTGGGGGTGAACGATGGGAGGAATGTTTTGCAAAGAACTGTCTTACTAGGTGTAGGAACAGGTGATCATTCGAGGTTTAAAGGCAGCCGAGCTGGGATTCCCCTACCTGGCCTAAGGCAGGGCAGTCTGGTGCCTTCTTGGCAGGAGCTTCCTCCTCCGTAGAGGAAGAGGTGTGAGACCAGGGAGCAGCTGCTTGCTTCTGACATTCAAGGTGTCGCACTGCACCGTGCCCAAGGCTGGGTGACTCCAGTCAGATCAACTCTCAACCCCAGCAGGTGGTCACAGTGCCATGTTTTTAGTACCATTTTTGATTCCCAGGACAATAAGAATTTGTTAATTTCTGGGCATCTGGAAAGGACCACTGAGAGGCTTCAAAGCCTCTTTTTTGGGAGTGGGAAGGAGTGGTCTCACTGTCGCCCAGGCTGGAGTGCAGTAGTGCGATCTTGCCTCATTGCAACCTCCGCCTCCTGGGTTCAAGCAATTCTCCTCCCTTGGCCTCCTAAGTAGCTTGGATTACAGGCACCCATCACCATGTCCAGCTAAATTTTTTTTACTTTTATTTATATTTTTAGCAGAGACAAAGTTTCATCATGTTGGCCAGGCTGGTCTCGATGAATTCCTGACCTCAAGTGACCCACCCACCTCGGTCTCCCAAAGTGCTGGGATGACAGGTGTGACCCCCACGCCCACCTGGCCTTGAAGCCTTTTACGCAGTTCTTGTATTCTTAGTTCTCACTCTTGCATCTCTCTGCCTGTCAGAGGTAACAAGGTCGCACCTTGCAAGGTGAACTACGTTTAATTTGCTGAAAGCAAAGGCCACAAAAATGTTCTGCTTTCTCTGAGTCAAATTCAAGTAGAAGTGATGCCTCCTTAAGGAAGCTCTGAGGTGAGGCCTCACCTTGGCCCTACAGCAGCTGCTGTAAACTGATCACCAGCTGGGGCAGATCAGTGGAAGGCGGGGAGAAAGGACCAGACAGACAAGGACGTGTTTCTGCTCTGGCGAGGCTGAGGGCAAGCAGAATGCAGGAGCGTCGGCACCAACCAGGGGTGTGGTGTATGGGTATGGGGGCGTAGTGTGACAGCATGATGTGTGGGGGTGCAGGCGCGTGGGGCGTGGAGGTGTGGTTGGTATGGGTTATGGGTTTAGGGGTGTGGGGTGTAGGTTAGTGTCTAAGGGGCTATGGTGTAGGTGTTGTGGAGGCGTGGTGGGTGCGGGGTGTTGGTGTAGAGGTGTGTGGGTGTGATATGGCTGGTGTGGTGTGTAGGGGTCTGGTGTGTGGGGTTTGGGTGGGGGTGTGGGTGTGATGGGGGGTATGTGGGCATGGAGTGTGGGAGTGTGTGGGGGTCCATGTTCAAGAGCTGCCAGCCCCACTTCTCACCTGCTGCTTGATGACTTCCTTGGGAAACACCCACTGGCACGGATGGCCCGGCCTGGAGAGGCCCTGCACGAACTCCATCCCCCGCTGGCTGCTGAGCTTCCGCACCAGGTACACCCGGTGCCAGTCGTTGCCGCCGCGGGTACAGAAGTGCTGGACTTCCTGCAGGTAGCACTCCTTCTCCTTCGCCATCTCTGAGAGGCCAACGAGAAGGTGGGTGAGCAGCTGGTGACTTGGGGCATTTATGGAAGGACACAAGGCCAACCACAGGGCACAGGACCTCCCCACGGGAATTCACAGAAGCACAGCCAGTGGGGAGAGGACGTGGAAAGGCCCAGTAGTAGTCTCTTCGTAGAACCAGTTCCCACGCTCCCGGAATTTCTAAATAACGGAGTCTTTCAGCCCAAAGTAAAGCAGGGTGGAGAACACTTGCCTGGGCCTCCCTGGGGCTCCGAGAGGAAGTCCGCAGCCCTGTCAAGGCAGAGGCGGACCCGGGCCACCTCCTGCAGGTATTCCACCGAGGCCTCCTGGGCAGGCTCTCGGCCATGTCGCACTGGAGAATAGGTCTTAAGGAAAACACCTTCCTCTCTCAGGTAGTTCAGTTCATCATTTCTGGAGCAAACACTGGTCTTCTCATGTATTGAATCCTGAGGAACAAGGAAGAAAAGGATATTATTCTTTCAAATATGGAAGCCCCAAGCTTCTAAAATTGCCAGTGCAACTGTGGAGAATGAAGGAAGGATAAAAAATACTATTGCAGGTTTCAGTATCAATTTCTTGTCTCATGGAAACCTAATACTCCTTTTTATTTTAAGGGCAAGAAGGAGGGGGAAAAGTGAACCTATGAAGAAAAGGTTTTATATAATCTGTGTACTTTATGAAGATAATAAAAACTATTCATAACATCTGCACCAGTGGTAACCACTGTTAGCTTTGGTGGTATATTCATTCTTCTAGGCTGTTCTTTTTGTATGCATATGCACATAAATGCCAATGTATACACCACTGAGGGCAGAAGCAATGTCTTTGAAACCTTTCTTTTTTATATATAATTTTATTTATAATTCACAGAGCATTTGTTAATTATACTGACTAAAATTATTCTGTACATTTTAAACCATGTGGCTCAGATAGTTTGCAAAAGAAATTCAGGGAAGAGAGAGTTTGCTTACCTCCAGGCAGTTGATAAACAGCATGTACAGTTCAGTTTTATCTTCAAATACGAATGCTTTCTCTTTTAACAGGGTCAAGTAGTCCTGAATATAATCTTTTACATCATCGAAGCTGTGGGAAGAGAAATATTATTCCTGGCTCTCTCAGATCTGGAGATGTATCTTACTAAAAAAAGGTCAGCTATCCTGTCTCTGTGTGTATAAACATACACATACATGTAGTTTCTAACATTTTAGGGAAAACACTGTAGCATAATACTGGGAATATAAACCGTTTTAGAGCAGCTGTTCTCAGACTTTTTGGTTTCAGCACCCTTTTATAGTCTTAAAAATTATTGAGAACCCCGAAAAGCTTTTCTTTATGTGGATTATATGATCAATATTTATGATAGGAATTATGAGACATTAAAAACAAAAGGTTTCATTTAAAATAACAGTAAAGCTATTACATGATAAATAACATTAAAAAAAAAAAAAAAAAAAAACTCTTTTCCAAAACATGAATAAGTGAGAAGAAGGGCTTGGTCTCCTGTTCCTGTTCTCACCCTGGGGCCTGGCTCCTGCAAGTCTGCTGCCTGCCCGCCCTGCCTCTGCTCACCGTCTGCTGCGCCATGTGAAGAACATGAAGAAAACCTGTCCTCACACACATGGAGCAGCAAGGAACGTGTCACAGTTTTTGCAGATCATTGTGGACATCGTTCCTTAACACTGTGCCAGCAGCGGCACTGTGATCGTGTCTGAAGGTTAGTTGCAGTGTGGAACCTGAAGTCATATCAATGCATTTTTTTCATAGTCAATTATGTTAAAGGTTCTGCCAGATACTTGATTATTTTTTTGAGATGGAGTCTTGCTCTGTCACCCAGGCTGGAGTGCAGTGGCACGATCTCGGCTCACTGCAGCCTCTGCCTCCCAGGTTCAAGCAATTCTCCTGCCTCAGCCTCCCAACTAGCTGGGATTACAGGCGCCCACCACCATGCCTGACTAATTTTTATATTTTTAGTAGAGATGGGGTTTCACCTTGTTGGCCAGGCTGGTCTCGGACTTCTGACCTCAGGTGATCCGCCCGCCTTGGCTTCCCCAAGAGCCACCATGCCCGGCTTCCCCTTGGCTCTTCCCCAAGAGCCACCATGCCCGGCCTGCCTGGACTTTAAATGTTTTTCTTTTAATTTTTTGACGTCAGGCGTTGGTCACCGGTTCACTGGGCTATGCAGGTCTTGCAAAATTTGACACATTTTGACTCTACATTTTTAGAAACCATCCACATTCATTAATATCGCCACAGATTGCCTCAAAATGTCTTTAAATCAACACCGTCAACTGTTTGGATGAGGCCAGCATGCTGTGCGGATTTCCAGGAGGGGCCTGCCCAGCCCTGGAGAAGTCACGTGCATCCGCCCAGCACGAGAGCCAGCCCAGAACCAAAGCGGCCGCTAACTCGGCACTCGTCACAAGTGACTTTCTGGGAGGTAAGCGTCACCTCTGGTGTGCAGGGGGAGTGTGTTCTGTGTGCTTCCCATTTCCACAAAACATTAAAAAGTCAAATCCTCAAGAGTCAAGATTGAGTAAAGATGAAACTGGCATGAAAAATACCACCGAAGCACGGTGCTGAAGACGATGTTGCGACCACAGCGTCGTTCGTGCGAGGGGCCGCGGCTTGACCCACCACTGCTTTTGTAAGTCACCCTAAGTGTCACCATGCTAAAAATAGAGGCGAATGTATCTTAGTATTCTAATTTTTAAAATCGTTTTGACCTCAGAGACCTACCTCACACCCAAGGGTCCACACCAGCACTCTGAGAACTGCAATATTAGAGCACTACAAGTACCACCAGGGACACTATTCTTGGATGTCAACAGCCTTTCACAAGGAAATACACAGAGCCCATGTTGGGGGGAGTATCGTTAGAAGACATGGAGGACATTTGCGGTGAGCAGCAGTCTAAGCTACCATTCTAAAAACCACAGACGAGGCCACTGTGGAACCAGGTCAGCACCACAGATGCCTGCCTCCTGAGTTCCGCGACCTTCACGCCACCACCACCCCCTCATGGCACTGTTTGCTTCTGGCTAGATGTGTGCTTGTGGGTGTACTAAACTCGTGTCTAATGTGAAAACGTCAGAATACCCAACCAGTACAAATAACCTGGCCATCTCTCACCTAAAAAGCTCCCCCAGATTATGTACCGGCTACTAGTCATGATGAGAAGACTCAGTAACAGAGAGCCGTGATGAAGAGCAAAGGCCGGGGCTTTCTAGAAGCAAGTCCATGTTGTTGCTCTTACCTGTACTTGAGAAGCAGCTTCAGTATCACCGAGCGGATGACAGGAGTCTTATCCACCACGTCATTGAATGGAGAGAGGGATTTGGTGTGTTCACGGCGTCCTTAAACCAGAAAGAGAGAGGCAGCCGGTTACGTGAGGCATGCAGGAGTGAGATGCAGAAATAAGCGTCCAGGTTTACAGGAAGAGAGTGACCTACTCTCGGGGGCATCTCTTAAGAGCTCCTTTTGGACAAATAGCAGAGAGAGCAGGCTGTGGATCACTTCCTTCTCGGGCGGAGCATTGTCCTTGAAGCACATGGTGGACACCAGGTCTACGAAGAAGCTGTTGCACATCTGCCGGAGGCGGGCGTGCTTTTCAATGGCTTCCCTGAGAACACGAGGAGCACAAATCAGAAGACTGGGGCACGGTGTTTCCCAAATCCCTCCTCACAGAATGACTGGAGATTTGGACAACATTTCACTTTTTTTTTTTTGAGACGGAGTTCGGCTCTTGTTGCCCAGGCTGGAGTACAGTGGTGCGATCTCGGCTCACTGCAGCATCCACCTCCCGGACTCAAGTGATTCCCCTGCCTCAGCCTCCCCAGTAGGTGGGATTACAGGCACCCGCCACCATACCCAGCTAATTTCATACTTTTAGTAGAGACTCGATTTCACCATGTTGGCCAGGCTGGTTTCGAACTCCTGACCTCAGGTGATCCACCAAAGTGCTGAGATTACAGGCATGAGCCACCGCACTGAGCCCTGCCTTTCACTGTTAAATATTCAAATCATTCCTCTCATCCATTAGAGCTAGTCTTCAAAACAACAGATGGTATCTAGACGCCTCTCTTTCTAGAAACACTTTGATCATTTGCACCAGCCAACAACACCCTTCAGTATCCCAAAGTATGTCAAAGAACCTATCCGCTGGGCTTGCCTAGTGCTCCACTTTTAGGAGGCCCGAGAAGGAAGGAAAACCAACCCCTCATAGAGTAGGGCTGAGGCCCGCTGAGCCCAGAGAGTGGGAGCTGCTTTTAACCACCTCTGAAAAGCTAGACAAGAAGTGGGCTGGTCCTCAGGGCAGAGACTGTGAATGATGTTGATGCATTAAGACCAGTGGTGTTTGCCAGGCACTTTGGGAGGCCGAGGCAGGGAGATCACCTGAGGTCAGGAGTTCGAGACCAGCCTGGCCAACATAGTGAAACCCCTTCTCTAATAAAAATACAAGAAAATTAGCCAGGTGTGGCTGCTTGTAATCCCAGCTACTTGGGAGACGGAGACAGGAGAATTGCTCGAACCCAGAAGGCAAAGGTTACAGTGAGCCAAGATCGTGCCACTGTACTCCAGCCTGGGCAACAGAGTGAGACTGTTACCTCAAAAAAAAAGACCAGTGGCGTCTAAATTCCTTGGGCCTCTGTTGAGGATCTGTTAACGACTTTCTGGCTTATTTCCTCTGAATTTGCTCTCTCTCAAATCTATGTGTCTGTCTTGGGGAGAGAATAATCTTGAGATAACAGATATTTATGAAAGTATGTAAGTGGTGTCTCTTACGATAGTTCTCTGAAATCAGGTTTTCTACCAAACGAAGATTAATAGAGTTTATATTTCTGAATATTGTGTTTGGCAAACAAGGAAAAAAGCAGATGCTTTCGTGAAAGAAAGGGTGTTTTACCTGTGCTCTTGGGAAGCAGTTGGAGAGAATTCGTCTGGCAAGGCGGTTAAACATAAGGGGCATATCATCTGCCCCGGGGCCAGCCAGGCTTTTAGGCAGCGCAGGCAGTGCACGTGGCCGCAGGGCAGGCAGACCGGGTCCTGCGCGTCTCCCAGGCACGTGGGGCACGGCTGGACCCCAAACCTAGAATCCAAGAAGGGTGATCGGTTCTGAAGCAGAGAAACTGGCCGGAAGCAGTGAAAACCATGCAAGAGTCAGCGTTCCCACCTTCACAGATCCCAACCTAAGGTCTCACCTGGTGAAGGTCTTGCTGGCTCTCTCCTTACACTCACAGAGAGTGCTCATCACGGCCTCAAAAGGCCTGTGGGTCTTGACGTCAGAGTTCTCTCGAAGACGCTGAAGAAAGGCGGTGACAGGAATCATTAGCGGTAGGGACGGCTGAGGGCGGCCAGCCGGGCGGCGGAGGGACACCGTGTGCACAGAGTCAGGGCCATGATGCATGTGTGCCAGGTGAGAGGCCTTCTCAATTCTTTGTTTAGTAGTTTAAAGGCTCTCTCAGCGATTATTGCCTGTCACGGGACTAAATTCTCAAGGTACGGTTTCCCCTCTCCCTTTTCCTTCAAGGTCTCCTCCCTTCAGACTTTCAGTAATAGCATCTGGAGATCCCCCACCAAACTTTAAGAAATCTCAGTGTTTTTGGAATATGTGCTTTAGATCATTAAAAAAAAAAAAATTAGCCCCCCTAAGCAGCTGGGATAGATCATTTTTTAGAGAAAACATTTCCCTGCCTCCCCTCCCCAGAAAGGACCACATTTTTAAATTTCTACTTTCAGGAGAGCTGTAAGCATGTATCAACATGGGATTGTTTTGAATGTTTTAAAACTTTGTATCAATGATGCCACACTATATACGGGCTTCTGCAGCTCATTTTCTTCATGACGCATTAGGTCCAGATCGCTGCTGTTAGGTGCTGTGTCGTACCTGTCTGCTGGGTAATGGGCATTGAGATTTTCTGCAAGTCCTAACAGTCCTGTATCCAGCATCCTTGCATATGTGTGCTTGAGAGCAAATGGGCAGTTTCTCAGTGATATAGATGCACCACTGCAAGGTCGCAGGCTTTGCTCTGCAGGGCACCGCCCCACATTAGCAGCTTTATGAAGGGTATTGAGTGACAGACACTTGGCTCCCTGTTCCCTTGGTTCTGCTGACAGCACTGTTTTGAAGGCCCCAGCCCCAGTGGCATTCTCTGACATCCCTGTCTCAAGGACGGCCAGGCTGCTGTTCTGTTCTGGACTCACCCCAACAGGCCAGGCCCCCCCTCCCAGGGGTTTCACAAGGATGTTCCCTGCCTCAGTCCCTTTCTGCACACAGTTCCTGGAATAGTTTCTAAATGATACACCCTGACTTAGCAATCAGCAGAGGGTAGACAATTAAACGTGGAAAAGGTAATGGCCTCTTGATAAAATCACTTTCCTTCCCACTTCCAGACAAAACAGCCAAAGCCAAAATAGCGGCGTGCAGCTGCGGATCAGCGTCAGCGCTGTTCTTCCTTCTGGAAAAGCGGGGAGCCGTGCGTGCGCTGAGGCCAGCCCAGGTACTCACCTTGTCCAGTAAGATGACGTGCTCGGTCACCAGCCTGCGTAACTCGGGGACCTGGCTCTCAACTCCCAGGAGCACGTGTTCCACAAAGAGTGCAGTGGAGAAAATCCGGCTCCAGTGAACTCTGTCGAAAGAGGGCGCCACTCACTCAGCTCCCAAGAAGGACCCAGGGTACAGTGAGGGCGCCACTCAGCTCCCAGCAAGGAGCCCAGGGTACGATGAGGATGCCACTCGCTCAGCCTGGCACTGGGCAGGCTCCTGGTGAGTTCGTGAGGGAGGGCCTCTGGCTCTCACCTGACTTCCCTGATGACAGCCTGGGCCAGGGTCCCGCTGCCTTGCATGTGCCCATCCGAGCAGATGAGTTCCAGCGGCATGGAAAGATTCTTCACTAGCTGTAGCCACGCCTGGGGACTGGGCTTCAGGGTGTCTCTCGTCAGCATCTCGGTACAGGCCATCGCGGCAAACGCGTCCAGGGTCTGGGGAGACGGACAGCAGGGCATAGCTGAGCAGTGCCCCCACCCACTGCCCCGGCCCCCATTTTCCTTGTGCCAGAGGCCCTGGCTGTTAGCTGCATGGATACTTGTGTCCCAGGCTTGCAACCGAATCTTTCATTGTCTGGGGTATGGGAAGCGTCAGCAAGCTGTGTTCTTAACATCTGCGAGTTAAGCTGAGGTCTGTGCCTCGTGAAGAAGTCTTCCACCTGGAACACAGCCCCAAAGCCTTCCCTTCCCAGAGTGGAGCTGGAAGCACCCCAACGCTGGCTCAAGGCAGGCGGAGGAGGACCATACCATCTCACGTCCAGCCAGCTCGTGGTTTCGAGAGGCTTCCATCAGGCTGCGGAGAATCTGGGGATAGATGGTCAGGATTCTGGAGAAGTTCTGCAGCCGGCTTCTGAAACGCTGGTAGGCCAGGTGCACCCATGGCAGGGAAACCTCTTCCTCAGGCACTTCTGATGCCACGTTCAGTTCACGGACGCAGGACCACAGAGCCATCTGCAGAAACTGGGATTCAGACAAGCTTTTAGAATCTGTTTTTAAATGACAAACATGGTATGTTTTCCCCGTGGAAAATCGTAACTATTGGGAAACCATAAAAGCGGAAATGACAACTCCTGCGCGCTGTGACTGCCCCGGCCTGCGCCTGTCCGGTTCTGCCACTCCTCCCTCATCCCACGTTAGGGCCACCGTGTCGTCTTCATGTCGCGAACTTTCTCTATTACTGAGTACACTTGTATACTTGAAAAACATTGTTTGAACGGCTGCTCGATAGCCCATCATGTGGCCATACTTTAACTTGCCCATCCTGTATTTCTGGACAACTATTTATGTTTAGAAGCAGCGCTGAAAACAACATCCCTGTGAACAAAGCACTTGTCCACATCAGGGCAGAGTCAGCACTGCAGATCGAACGAGGCACTCAACTGCTCTGCCAGGTGGCCCTGCAGGGTGCCTGCTGTTCACGCCACCATCAGCTGCGTGGCCTGGCCCTTCCTTTGCAGCACTGGCAGCTGTCCTGTTTAAAAATCAGCTTTGCAGGCCAGGCGTGGCAGCTCACGCCTGTAATCCCAACACTCTGGGAGGCTGAGGCGGGTGGATCACTTGAGGTCAGGAGTTCGAGACCAGCCTGGCCAACATGATGAAACCCCACCTCTACTAAAAATACAAAATGGGCACCTGCAATCTCGGCTACTGGGGAGGCTGAGACAGGAGAATCGCTTCAACCCAGGAGGTGGAGGTTGCAGTGAGCTGAGATGGCGTCACTGCACTCCAGCTTGGGCAACAAAGAGTAAAACTCTTGTCTCAAAAAAAAAAAAAAAAAAAAAAAATCAGCTTTGCAAAATAAATTCGTAAATATGATGTCTAAAAACTGTTGTGTTGATTTGCTATTAATAGTAAAGCTAAGAAATTGTTCATATGTTTTCTGGATGTTGATGTGATTATTGTTAATTGTTTTATAACATTTATTCATTTTTTAAAACAGGGTATTATTGATTCCTAAGAATACTTAATTCACCTCTAGTCATTCTGGCTGTAAGGATATTCTCACATTTCTCACTTTCCTTTTTTGTGTACTGAAGTTTAACATTTTTAGGTCATTGAAAGTATTACTTTCTATTGAATTTCACTTATTCTTACCCTGTAGGGTTAGTTACATATTTACTTCTAATGTTTTTTCAATAGACACTTAACATTTAAAAAGTATTTCTGGGAGATTGAAGGTCTTCTCGTGTTCATGGAAATCTCCGTGTTTCCGGAGGCCCTGGGCGGTGGGCTGAGGGTGGAGCACGCAGCTCTGAGAGGAGACTGGCCCTTCCCTCACCAGCACCCTTCGCAGACCTCACAGCACAGCTCCAGGTGGCTGAAGAAACATCCTTGTGTCTCCTCCAGGCCCACCATGCAAGCTCTGCACCTGACCCTTAGCAGCTGATCACCCACCTTCAATTCCTCCCTTGTTGACACGCGCATGGTCAGGAGGATGAAGTCCTTGGAGTAACACTGAAGAAGTTCCTGCTGCTCTTCTCCACGGAGCTGGGCAAGAAACCTGCCCAGAGGAGTCTGCCGAAAGATTTCCACGAACCTCTGTGGCAGTCCTGTAGAGGAAACCAAGGAGCGGCCTGGAGTGCGTCTAAGCCATGACGCTCCCCTGCATCCAGGAGGCTCCGTTTCCCGGAGGAGGGAAGAGGAACGGGATGTCTTGTTGAATGGGAGCTCATAGACGGGCACCAACCACCCGATTTTGTGGGGAATTGAAGGAATAATCACTGTCTAGACACTTAGGGTATAGGATATTTTCTTCTTTCTTCTTTTTTGAGATGGAGTCTCAATCTGTCGCCCAGCCTGGAGTGCAGTGGCACGATCTCGGCTTATTGCAACCTCCGCCTCCAGGGTTCAAGTGATTTTCCTGCCTCAGCCTCCCAAGTAGCTGGGATTATAGGCATGCACCACCGCACCCGGCTAATTTTTGTGTTTTTAGTAGAGATGGGCATTCACCATATTGGTCAGGCTTGTCTCAAACTCCTGACCTCAGGTGTTCTGCCTGCCTTGGCTTCCCAAAGTGCTGGGATTATAGGTGTGAACCACTGTGCCCAGCCTAGGATATTTTTCCAGTGGAATAAAAGGAAAGCAGAAGCAGTGTCAAATTTAGGTCAGAAACAGCCAAGCTAGCCCCAAAGAGAACACCCTGAGATAAGACTGAGTTGTACGTTGCATGGCTGTAAGTCATGGCATGCTTCAGGAACCCCCGGGGCCGAGTCAGTCAGGAATGAGTGAGCTGCTTGTCAGGGGCCGGGGTCACAGACTACACAAGCCAGGAAGATCTGGCTTCTAGAGGGCGGGGGCGGCCCCCAATTCACATGCCGTCATGGAAAAGCAGGGTCAGTCAGGGTATTGTCCTGAGAAGGGACCATGCTCCTGAGGAGGGAGACTGCTTTGAGTTTGTTCAGAAAAGGGCAGAATGGTGACCTAGAAAAGGTGGCCACCTTGAGTCCTCCAAATGGTCCGATAGGTAAACATGGAAAAGGTTATTTCATGTATGAAGGATGACTTTTCCAAAAGTGTTGCATTACCCTTGGTTTTTCTGGACCATGGCAAACCTGGCATCTGGCAGCAGAGGCCAGCACCACGTGTCAGCTGACTCAGGAGACAACAGCTGAGAGGTGCCTCCCGATGGGGCAGTTGTGAGTAGGGGATGCTCCGGGCACCCAGGCCTTCTGAGAATGCCTCCACTGGGGCATCTCCTGAGTCCGGTGCCCAAGTCTGAGAAGCCCCAGAATGGGAACGACCAGCTGATAGAGGTGACAGTCCTCCTACCAGAACGCACCTCATTTCACCACCTACCTGGCCGTGGTGGCACTAAAACCACCTCAGGCTCCTGCTACCATAGGACTGGAAGCCTCCTGGTCCCTGCTGGGGCCTCTCCCTCCTTCGGCAGAAACTTTAAAATGATGGTTACATAAATTGGACGCTACAGCATAAAGTGTGGAAACTTAAAAACTCCAAAATTGACCTTGCGATGGTAACCACCCATCTGCTTCCACTGTCGGGCAAGCCCGTCGTGACTGCGCTGCGCGGAATCTGACCTGTTCTGAGGCAGCCTCACCTTCCGCATCCGTGAGGTACTGAGCCTGGACCCACAGCTCCTCCAGATAGTCCTTGATTCTCCAGCTGAACGGGACGTCGTTGGAAGCGTTCTCTGAAAGGTTCATGTGGTTCTGCACCACGATGTAGGCCATCTCACCTTGACGTCTGCAATAAGGCGAGTGACAGGAAGATGACGGGTTGGGAGGCGCCCCTCGAAACACAAGACAGGATCCGCCACTGACTCCGGCTCCTCCCAGGCCTCCAAACGGGGGGCCACCAGGCAGACGGCGCTGACCTATCTCACAGTCCAGGCCCAGGGCACTCCCTCATGCAATCGTTTTGTTTTACAGACAAAACAGAAACAAACCGAGGCTGACGGGTCAAGTGTGTTGCCCAGAATCTCAGGCAGAACTCAGTCCTCTGGTTCCTGAACCTGTCCTTTGATGATTTGTAACACGCACAGCGTGTTAGTCTGTTTCAGGAACAGCGGCAGTGCCTTGCCTTCTACACAAGTGTTTCCACTGGCAACTGAAATTCATCCTTCCTCCCTCCTTCCTTCTTCCTCCCTCCCTCCCTTTTTTCTTTCTTCTCTCTCTCCCTCTCCCTCCTTCCCGTTCTCCCTTTCTGCCTGTCTCTCCTCTTTCTTCCTCTCTCTCCCTCTCCCTCCTTCCCTTTCTCTCTTTCTTCCTTTTTTTCTGAGACGGGATCTCTGTCACCCAGGCTGGAGCGCAGTGAGCGGAGTGATCACAGCTCACCTCAAACTACTGGGCTCAAGCAATCCTCCCACGCAGCTTCTAGAGCAGCTGGGACTACAGGTGCGCACCACATTACACCTGGCTAATTTTCAAATTTTTCTGTACTGGTGGGGTCTCGCTGTGTTGCCCAAGCTGGTCTCGAACCCCTGGGCTCAAGGAACTTTTCTGCCTCAGCCTCCTGAAGTTCTGGGGTTATAGGCATGAGCTGCCACACCTGGGCACGTTTATTTCTGTATTCTTGATTAACCTGCATCCAGAACTGAAACCCCTGAAAGCCCAAGAGGAAGCTGTTGGGAGCTGAGCCTGAGATCCACAGCATCAGGCCTGGGGAAGGGGGTGGAGGCTGGGCAGCTCCCCCAGGGAATGAGGGATGGAGGAGGGGCACAGATCGCACCGCTCTTCTAAGCGCGGCTGCTCCCTGCCACACCATGCTGGGTCTGGCTAGAACCGGTGCTCTGAAAGCGGGGAAATGAAGGTGCAGATAAAGGTTTCTTGGAGCTTTGTAAATTTCCTTTTTTCAAGATGGAGTCTCGCTTTGTCACCCAGGCTGGAGAGCAGTGGCGTGATCTCAGCCCACCACAACCTCTGCCTCCTGGGTTCAAGCGATTTTCCTGCCTCCGCCTCCCAAGTAGCTGGGCCTACAGGCGTGTACCACCACACCCAGCTACTTTTTGTATTTTTAGTAGAAACAGGGTTTTACCATGTTGGCCAAGATGGTCTCGATCTATTGACCTCATGGTCCACCCACCTCGGCCTCCCAAAGTGCTGGGATTACAGGCGTGAGCCACGTGCCTGGCCGAACCTGCTGCTGTTACTGCAGAAAGTGACCACGTCAGTGCTGCTCTGGAGGTGAGGGCTGCGTTTCCTCCAGCACTTGGGAGGGCATATCAGGGTGCTGCTGGGTTCTGATAGTGTCCCTCCCCGTGAAAAGAAAGTCTTCCATTCACCTCGAGTTATTCATCACAAGAGGAATGTTCAGAAGCTTCGTGTCACTGAAAATAAACATCCAAAGGTCTCTTGCCCAGGGCGGAGTCCCTGTCCTGGTCAGTAGCTCAAGGTTGCCGTCTCTGTCGATGAAGGAGATCATGCTCGCCAGCAGGGGGGTCACGGCACCTTGTACCCGCTTCCAGAGCGTGTGCCTGCACAGGGAAGACACCACCACGGCTCAGAGGACCACAGCAAGGGCTGCCATCTTTGGACACTTTGGTCCTTTCTGAGCATTAACAAAACACCTACTCTACTGATTACCACACTCTAGCTATGGCAGTGAAATTTTCATCATTTTTTAAGTATTAGAAAAGCAGACTCACTAAAATGTCTAAGATTCGAGGCAGAACCGGGATGGAACTTAATTCTACATGGAATAAACGGTAATTAGGTTACTGAAAGGGTGAAGTAGTGTTTGCTTTACTTTTATTATTATTACTGAAACACATATTTGAGGCAGGGTTTCACTCTGTCACCCAGGCGGTAGCGCAGTGGCACAATCATAGATAGCTGTAACCTTGAATACCTAGGCTCAAAGAATCCCCCCCTCAGTCTCCCAACTCAGCCTTACGAGTAGACAGGACCACCATGCCCAGCACCACCACACTTAGCTAATTTTTAAATTTAATTTTATTTTTTGTTTAGATGGGGGTCTCACTGTATTGCCCCGGCTGACTGGTCTCAAACTCCTGGGATCAAGCAATCCTCCCGCCTCAGCCTCCCAAAGTGTTGGGATTACAGGTATGAGCCACTGCACCTATCTGCTTTATTTTTTGCAAGGCTGTATAATTTTTGTACATTATTTTTCCAGAACAAGTCATCAAGCTTCTATAAATAAATAATGACAATTTGTTTGGAACAATTAAATGTTTTAAAAACCATTTGATACAGATAAAGAGACCAAAATCAATTTGTCCCAAATCAAACTAAACAAGAAAGCACGTTTATCTGGAACTAAGTATTTGTTCCTGTTGATGTTTTTGTATGCTGGATCTGGGCATATGGATAGATGGGCGATGGACAGATGGGTGGACAGACAGGCAGGTGGATGGATGGATGAACAGACACATAGATAGGCAGTTAGATAATTGGTTGAATTAAGTGTAAGATATTTTGTTGTTATATCTACTTCATTGTATATATTGACATATAACAAATAAATACTATATTTCAAAATTCTTGTGTAAAGGATAAGAATTATGACGTAGTTAATGTTGGAGGAAAAGCAAAGCCTCCCTTTTGAAAAGAATAAAAAGAAACACCTATTTTTTAAAAACATAGTACGGCCGGGCGCACTGGCTCACACCTGTAATCCCAACACTTTGGGAGGCCAAGGAGGGCAGATAACAAGGTCAGGAGTTTGAGACCAACCTGGCCAACATGGTGAAACCCGGTCTCCAAAAATACAAAAACTTAGCCAGGCGTGGTGGTGGGTGCCTGTAATCCGAGTTATACAGGAGGCTGAGGCAGGAAAATCGCTTGAATCCAGGAAGCGGAGGTTTGCAGTGAGCAAGACAGTGCCATTGCACTCCAGCCAAGGCGACAGTTCGAGACTCCTTCTCAAAAAATAATAATTTCAAAAATGTATATAACTATAGAGATATAAATATATAAAATATATACACTTAAAGATATATATACACGTGTGTGTGTGTGTGTATGTATGTATAGAGAGGGAGAGAGAAAGGGAGAGCGAGAGCGAACCCAGGAACCTGGCAAAAATTTTTAAACGTCTACTGGGAAAACACAGCATACCAATGACCAGCGAGGTCACCTGATTTAAGGAGAAAACAGCAAACTAGGAAAAGCCGAGCGCTGGGAGGGGCGGGAGCTGCTGAGCCTGATTCCATTCCGGCTGTGCAGGCCTGTCGGGTGACCACGGAATGCAGCGGAGCCAGGCCTAGTGCTGTGCCAGCAGCAGAGTGGGGAAGAGCAGACTGAGGATGTTCTGTGCCTCAGGGACGGTCCCGGGGAGTGGAGTCAGGGATTAAAAAGCATCAGTAGGCTGGCTGAGGCGGCTCACGCCTGCCATCCCAGCACTTCGGGAGGCTGAGGCAAGTGGATCACTTGAGGTTAGGAGTTCGAGACCAGCCTGGCCAACACAGTGAAACCCCATCTTTACTAAAAATACAAAAATTAGCGAGGCATAGTGGCGGATGCCTGTAATCCCAGCTACTCAGGAGGCTGGGGCAGGAGAATCGCTTATACCCGGGAGGTGGAGGTTGCAGTGAGCCGAAATCAGGCCACTGCACTCCAGCCTGGGCAAGAAAGTGAGACTCCTCCTTTAAAAATTTTATTTATTTATTTATTTTTTAAATTTTTTTGAGACAGAGTTTCGCTCTTGTTACCCAGGCCGGAGTGCAATGGCACGATCTCGGCTCACTGCAACCTCCACCTCCCTGGGTTCAGGCAATTCTCCTGACTCAGCCTCCTGAGTAGCTGGGATTACAGGCACGCGCCACCATGCCCAGCTAATGTTTTGTATTTTTAGTAGAGATGGCATTTCACCATGTTGACCGGGATGGTCTCGATCTCTTGACTTTGTGATCCGCCTGCCTCGGCCTCCCAAAGTGCTGGGATGACAGGCGTGAGCCACCGCACCCGGCCGAGACTCCATTTAAGAAAAAAAAAAAAAAAAAAAAAAAAAGCATCAACAGAGTCCACAAGGAGGAACTGAGGGAAATGAAAATATTTCTGATCTAAAAATCCCTTCAGAAGGTGTGAGAAGGAAAGAAACAAAGGGGAACTTTCAGTAGAAACAGAGACTCTCTGCCCAGGAGGAAGGCATCCGTGAGCCCCGTTCGCGTTAACTCTGCTGCTTCCCCTCATGTTCCCTCCTGCAGATCACACCCAAAGTGAACCCAGCACCGGTGCAGAAGCTTGGACCTGGAAGGGACTCATGGAGGAGTCCTGCGGTCTTTTAGAGACGAGAAAACTGGGCCCAAATCACAGTCACCGGTTTCTTACACTGCCAGCCGGGAGGTGTGACGGCCTGTCTTAGACACCCTCCGTTTGGGGCCCAGAGCACCCCTCCTTCCTCTACGACACACGGCCATATCCAAGGTCATCAGAAAAAGGCAACGGGTGACAGAAAAAGACCCGTAGCCTTTAACGGTACTGCTGGGTCCTGGTTTTGTCATGATCATTCTTCAAACAGCAGGACCAGAAAATAACACCTGTCCCCTCCCGCCCTGCACATCATTTCGACTTCATAACTGAAAACACCAGCCCTTTCTACGGTTTCCAACCTAAATGTCAGTCAGTGCTCTACTCTAAGAACAATGCTCTATTTCAGTTTTTAGTATGAAAACCTGTAAACACCCAGAACAGCAGAGGGAAGAGACCAGCACCCCGAACATGGCCACCGTCAGATCTGCTGTGTGCCTCTTGGGGGGAAAATGACAGCTTTGAATGGCTGAGAAGTTTAGAAAGAAACATCTCAGTCCCCACGGCATGAATGGAGAGATCCCTGCGTGGCACCCATGCTGCCACCAGACCGGAGCCTCTCCTTGCTTCCGTTAGTCACGGTACCTGAATGTGCCCGCCTCCTGGAGGGCGTCCTGGTTGGAGGCTTCCCTCGCCACCCACTCCTTCAGAAGTTGGAACTGGCTGTCTTCTTGCTTCTTTAAAAGGACATTGAGGCGCATCTTGGATACCTGCAAGAAACGGGCTAGGCAAGAGCAGAGGCGGACTTTCAGCGTGGCCGTGGCGAAGCTCCATGGTGCTTCTGACCCGCTCCGCCCGGGAAGGGAAGTCCTTTGGCCAGGCGGATTCTACAGCAAAATCTGAGAGATACACTTAGCTTCCCACTGTGTCACTGCTTCTACTGTGCCACGGAAACCTGAGAGGGTGTCCCCAACTTGCAGTGACACAATGCCCGCTCCTCAGGAAGAGCCCACGCCGGCTGGGGCAGGGGCGAGAAGGGCGGGGGGCTCCTACCGTTGCCCGCGCTGTCCTCGTTGAAGAGGCCCAGGAGGAGCACCACCCTCCGCATGTTGCGCGGGCAGCTCTCATTCTGGTCCCTGAGCATGCCCACGGCGCTCTGCACACAGCTCCTCAGCAGCCTGGTGGTGTCCAGGATCTGCCCCTGTCGGTGGAGAGTCGGGCCATCCGTTCCTGCCACTTACACGGTGGGTAAAAGCCAAACCACCCCCAGGCGGTGAGGGTCTCAGTGCCGCACCCAAACAGCACAGGGCGGCAGGCTTCACGGGCAAAGAAGAGACGCGGACCCCGTGCCCCCGAAACTGCCGGTGCTGATGCCCTTGACCCCCCGTAACCAGCAACGAGACAGTGGCTGCGTGAGGGGAGTGAGGCGCCATGCCCACCCCTGCACAGCTGCAGCGGCTCCTCCAGCTCCCAGTGCATAGGTGGAGGCCCCGGGAACCGGGACTTACGTCACCGCCTCCGAGCCCAGACGTCTGCTCGTCCGCCTTCCCAGAGCTTTCTGTTTCCATGGCCTCCTCCGCCACCGGCCCCGACACGCTGGCCTCCGTTTCCATCGCCTCCTCACAGCCGCCTTCTGCCTGGTGTCCCGAGCCCACTGCAGTCAAAGCAAACGTGATCTCATTACCACTCAGAAGATGGCACGGCCCTGGCAGCGGCACCACCTGGGAGTCTGCGTGCTCAGGCTCCAAGAGTGCAGGCTGCCCTGGCCCCAGCGCTGGTGGTGGGTCCCCCGGAGAGAGCGCATGGTCATGAAGGTCGGCCCCAGGGCCGCCCCTGCCTTCCAGCCTGGGCTCCGGCAAGTTCTGGGCACTCCCTCCCACGGCTGGCCTGCTCACAGAGCTCTGCCTCAGCCTGTGGAGCGCACCTGCTGGGCCCTGGGGCTCCATGATGAGCCACCTGTCAGTTCTGCAGATGTGTCCCCAGGCTCCTGCTGAGGGACGAAAGCACGGTGGCCCTGCCCCTCCCTAGTGCCATGTCCACACCACCACCTGCCCTTCCACCACCAGTGCCCACAGAGGTTCCGCCTCATGACTCACACTCTCCGGGTGCGAAGAGCTGGCTGATGGTGACGCTCTGCAGCTTGGTCACATCCGAAACCATGATGGTGGATCTCCGGAGGTCGTCAATATGCACAGCCTGCCACAGCCCTGTGAAGAGCGAAGCCATCCAGATCCATCTCGTGTCTCTTCCGGCTGCTTCTCAGCCCTACGCACACCCTGGCCTGTCATTACCTCACTGCTAAATGAATGAATGGCACCCTGAAGGTGAAACCCTGGAATGGGCGTGCACAGAAACCACCTGAGTCATTCTACACATATCAACAACTTCAACGTAAACAGCCACGGTGAGACCTGCAGTGGCAGGCGTGGGAAGGACGCGTGGACAGGCCTGTGGCTGTTTCACCCATGAGTTGCTGTATTTGCTGTATCACAGTTAGTGAGGGGTTGGGGACACCGCCCAGGTCTGCCTTCCATTATTCAGAAAATTATTTGAGTAGACTTACTTTCCTATTTCTGGAACATGAATTTTTCCACGTAATAAATAGCTGGTGACAATTCCTCAGAACAACAGAGCTGAGGCTAGCCCGACCCCCGGCCCTCCCTCCCCACCAAACAGACGTAGCGGTGCATTCCTGACGGTGTCTGTCAGGAGTCGGGGTCTCCGCCCTGTGCGACCCACTTGCTAAGAGGTGAGGAGCTTGCCCGCAAGTCAGTCCAGGACAGGCTGTACACTGCAGCCTCCAGGCCCAGGATGCACGTTTTTTTGTTGTTGTTTTGTTTTTTTGAGATGGAGTTTTGCTCTTGTTGCCTGGGCTGGAGTACAGCGGCGCCGTCTCAGCTCACCGCAACCTCTGCCGCCTGGGTTCAAGCAGTTCTCCTGCCTCAGCCTCCCAAGTAGCTGGGATGACAGGCACATGCCACCGCCCCTAGCTAATTTTGTATTTTTAGCAGAGACGGGGTTTCTCCATGTTGGCCAGGCTGGTCTTGAACTCCTGACCTCAGGTGATCTGCCCGCCTCGGCCTTCCAAAGTGCTGGGATTACAGGTATGAGCTGAGCCACCACATCCAGCCAGGATTTGTGTTTTTTACAGTAATCAGTGGTAAGAAATCTAATTACATCTGGAAAGAGGTTAACATTAAGATTCTAGTTTCAGACGTATACAACATAGCACCAGATGAGAAACGGCTCAGACGTTACTGAATAAATACACCAACTGGTGTTCTGGTCTCACCTCCATGGAAGCCCACACAGGCTGTCCCACTTCCCATCCGGGACAGTTTGGTGATGAAATAGACGAAGATACAGTCCCCATTGTCTTGTATTTTGTTGATTTCATTTATAGCAGAGTACCTATTTAAAGAAAAAAAAAAAAGAATACCTCATTTAAAAAAACAAAACAAAAAAAGGCCGGGCATGGTGGCTCAAGCCTGTAATCCCAGCACTTTGGGAAGCTGAGGCGGGTGGATCATGAGGTCAAGAGATCGAGACCATCCTGGTCAACATGGTGAAACCCCGTCTCTACTAAAAATACAAAAATTAGCTGGGCATGGTGGCGCGTGCCTGTAATCCCAGCTACTCGGGAGGCTGAGGCAGGAGAACTGCCTGAACCCGAGAGGCGGAGGCTGCAGTAAGCCGAGGTCACACCATTGAACTCCAGCCTGGGTAACAAGAGCGAAACTCCGTCTCAAAAAAAAACAAAACCTAAATAAATAAATAAATAAATAAAGCAAAGTTGTGCAGCTGCGGAAGGGTGTTCTCAGAGCTCAGTCCCTCAGCTACCCATTCTGATGAGCTTCACATAAACTTCAGACCCCTGGATCACCATTTCTTCTCTCTCCCATTTTTTTTTTTTTTTTTTTTTTTTTGACATGGAATCTCACTCTGTTGCCAGGCTGGAGTGCTGTGGCGCAGTCTCGGCTCACTGCAACCTCTGCCTTCTAGGTTCAAGCAATTCTCCTGCCTCAGCCTCCCAAGCAGCTGAGACTACAGGTGCATGCCACCACACCTGGCTAATTTTATTTCTGGTAGAGACGGGGTTTCACCATGTTGGCAAGGATGGTCTTGATCTCTTGACCTCATGGTCCGCCTGCCTCGGGATCCACCTGCCTCGGCCTCCCAAAGTGCTGGGATTACAGGTGCAAGCCACCGCGCCTGGCCAATCGCGATTTCTTCTCTTACAAGGTGATGAGAAATTTTCTCTGAGTAGGCTCATCTTCTTCCCCGTTCCTACATCCTCTGCTTGGAAGCAGCATTGCTTTTTCGACCAGAAACCCTATCTTGTGCTCCTGAATGGGCCTGCCCTGATGCACCTAAGGTTGAGGCTAGCTGAGCTGTCCATTCTGTGTTTTTTCTTAAGCGATGGGGTTTTGCTGTGTTACCCAGGCTCGGCTCAAACTCCTGGCCTCAAACGATCCTCCTGCCTCTGCTTCCCAAGTAGCTGGGATTACAGGAAATAGCCCCTGTACCCAGCTGACCTTTCCATTTCAAGAAAGAGTTCTGTGCGCAATGCAGTTCCCTTCAGATGACCAGTGGCCAAAGCCAGTTCCTTGTTGGGAGCTGAGCCACGAAATGAAAGATGGCATCTAATGTTTCGTCAAGTCCAGAAATCACTTTTACTTTAGTAATAAAGGGGCGCAGCTAATTCTAAGAGTATCAGACTTCCCCAACAAACACTATAAAAGTATCCATTGAAAAGGGATACAAGCATTTAACTTCTGTTATTGTCTTCGAACTCAAATTCAAATTGTATAATTCAAAATTAATAATTACCTATTAAAACGTGTCTACAAACATAGGCTTCAAAGGCATCGTTTTATGTCTTTTTTTGAGATGGAAGCTCACTGTCACCCAGGCTGGAGTACAGTGATGTGATCTCGGCTCACTGCAAGCTCTGTCACCAGGGTTCAAGTGACTCTCCTGCCTCAGCCTCCCGAGTAGCTGGGATTACAGGCAGCTGCCGCTGCACCCGGCTAATTTTTGTATTTTTTAGTAGAGATGGGGTTTCATCATCTTGATCAGGCTGGTCTTGAACTCCTGACCTCGTGATCTACCCACCTTGGCCTCTTAAAGTGCTGGGATTACAGGCGTGAGCCACTGCGCCCGGCCTAATATTCCATTATTTATTCATTATTTACACCTCTTGCATTTCAGTTTTTTTGGGGGGAGGACCAGCTCTCACTCTGGCCCCCAGGCTGGAGTGCAGTGGTGTCCTCGTAGTTCACTGCAGCGTTGAGCTCCCAGGCTCAAGCGATCCTCCCACCTCAGCCTTCTGACTAGCTGGGACTACAGGTGCAATGCAGATGGCTACTTATTTTATCTTTTTTTAGGAATGAGGTTTTGTTCTGTTGCCCAGGCCCAGTTCACTATTTTTATAATATTATTAGCCTTTTCTTTTTGTCTCTCTTTCTTCAGTTTCCCTAATCCACATTTGGGGAATGAGGCGGGGGAAGAATTGTTCTTATTTTTATTTCTCTATTGATTATGACACAATGTTTTCAAGGAAGAAATTCTCTAGGACCTCCTACGTTTTGAGTTTTTTTACATAGTTTCTAAGAAAAATACTAAAAACATACTTAGCTGAGGCGATGAGCTGGGCGCTATGGATTCCATCCTCAAAGTCTGTCTGAATAATGAGGATTTTACATTTGGCTCTGTTCGTTAAACAGTTTCTGAAAGAAAAAGCGAAGTTATTCAAGGGAGTTCTTGGTCTTAAAAAATGGATAACAAAATTCCTGAAAGTGATGAGAAACATAAAAGCTACAAAGAAACAGCTACTTGGGTTGGATTTTCTTCTGTAAGAACAGAAGTCCAGGGGAGAAGACCCAATGGATGCCTCCTAACTAGGTCCGAGGACGATGCTGTCAGAGGGGGGTGTTTGGCCAGGCACCGCACTGCAGAAGATGATGGAGATGAGAGGGACACTGGGAGAAATTTAACAAGGATTGACTTCACAGTCTCAGGATGGCAGTGCTCATTAACCCTGGCACCATCACCACGCAGAAGCCACGTGGCCGCAGCTGGGGAGGGAGAAGGCGGGGAAGGCAGGGAACCTCACCGGACTTCTTTGAGGAATGAGAGCTCAGTGTCAAACTGCTGCAGCCACAGGAGTGTGAGTTTTGGAGCCCTGCCCGTGACCTCCGATTGTAAAATGTCACAGTCGTGACTTGTCAGCAGCCTGGAGAAAGTGGTGATCTACAAAGTTAGAAAATGCAAATTACTTTCCAGAATTCAAGGAAAGGTTGCAAGTCTGCTAGGTGTAGACAGATCCTAGAAACCTGTGGATGTCCAGTCCTGTGGACGGCACAGAATCCAGACCCAAAGGAGTTTCCCAAAACAAGGCAGCGTAGGACGGGAGGCCCAGCAGGGAGGGCCAAAGGCATCAGAGAGAAGACTCCACCCTGCCCCAAGGGTGCCTTCTCCTCCTCCCTAGAAGCCGGGGTCTCTGCTGCCTTCTCCTCCCTAGAAGCCGGGGTCTCTGCCACCTTCTCCTCGGGTGCCTTCTCCTCCTCCCTAGAAGCCGGGGTCTCTGACTGCTTGGTCCCTACTTGAGATTCTCATGGTCCCTTAGGACTGAGCACAAATACCATTGCTTCTTATAATCTGGCTTCATGCTTTCAGATGGAGTTGGTGGTTGGTGCGGCCCCCTTCCCCCAGATGTCAGCAATGCTCCTGTCCCACAGGTCACTCCCCCATCGCAGTGCAAGCCAAAACGTTCCTCAAGGCCTGCTAGTCTAGCCCAGGAATCCCCGCCTCCCAGCCCGGCCTCGCCACAGAGCTCAGATCCCTACATTCAACTGCATAGCACACCAAAGCCTGTCCCCAGCAGACATCACCACTGGCCCCCCAAAACCTGCTGTCCGTTCCTGGGTTATCTGTCATGACGAAGCAACGTCCACTCATCTAAGGAGGAACCCGGGGAGTCGCCCCAGACCTCTCCACTCCCCATGCCCCACCGGGTGCCAGTGCTGGCCCTGCCAAATTGCCTCCTCCGTATCTCTCGGTTCCATCTGCTCCTCTCCTTTGTACCGTTCCAGCGGCCTCCCCACCAGCCCGCCCTTTCCACAACAGCCTTTCATCAGACTCCCTTCACCCAGGCAGGGAGACACGCGTGCCTCCAGTGCCCCCCCTGCACGGCTCAGACGCGGCTCCTTGGGGCCGCTGAAGCCCTCCGCCAGTTCTCTCTGGCTGCACCTCATCCCCCCATCGCAGCACTCACAGCCTTGAACCCTAAGCTCTGTCAGCGGCTCTGCACAGATGGTGCTGTCTGCCCACAGAAGGGCCTCTGCCTACAGCCCCTCCCAGCCATTCTGCCCCACTGGCGTGCGGCGCGTCTCCTAGAGGACGTCTCATCGGACCTCGCATCCTGATCTGCACCGCCCCTCTCTGCCTCTCAGCAGAGCATGTATCTATGATATTGATGGGATCTGCTCACGTGCCGGCCTCTCCACGCTCCCTGTATGCTAACAAAGGACAAGGGCTGCTAATTCATCTGTGCATCCCCAGTGACCCTGGCCCGGTCCTGGAACGTGGTACTTCATTGGTTGGTGTCAACATGGTGTATGGTGCTGTCACCAGCCTGGCGCACTGCACAGACAGAGGCACTCCGCCCCTGGTTAACCAGACCTATGTAGACACTGGGCTCTCCCCACACCTACCACAGAGGAGACAGCCCGGCGTCTGGTCTCAGCGTCCCCATGCAGGATCCCTAGCCGCTACCTGGGGAAGAATCCTGAATCCCGACACTAGGGGTTTAGGACTCTCGGATGACAGAGATAGGGTGCGAGTGCAGAAACACAATCACCTCTGTGAAGACGGCGTGGCACGCCGGGTCTGTTGCCTGCAGGTGCCCCTGAAGGAAATCTGCGAAGGAGTTGTGCCTCTGTTTGTAGAAGTACTCGTGCGCCAGCGACTCCGCCGTGAACGAGTCCAGCAAAGAGGCGCTCAGCCGGACGACAGCATCGGGCGTGGCGCAGTTCAGAAGTATCCACTTGGCCTCCCCAGACACCTGCTGGTAAAGTTCCTCCGTCAAGGCCCGGGGACCCTGCCGCTTTATGACCTGCAGCACCACGGACGCACAGGCGTCCGAGTGGTAGCCGATGAAGACGTCAGAGGGGCTGTATTTGTGCCTGTCCAGGAACTGCCCTGCTTTGACATTGACGAACTTCTCCACCCACGCGTGGAGCTCCTCCACAATGTTCTTCTGCCATTTCTCCAGCACCGTGTTGATATCCAGATAGTGCTTCTCCAGCCGGTTAATGAGGGGGATGGGGAAGTGTTTGTACACCACCTCTTTCTCTTCGATGACTATCAGGCGGAAGTTGGGGTGAACCCGACATTTGACACGGTGGGTCCCCAGCCCAAGATCCACGTAATTCTGGCCGCCGAGGTGGACGTAGTACTGGTTGAGCGCGTCGTAGAGGCTCTCGTAGAGGTTCTGCAGGTTGAGAAGCACCACCATCTTGCCCGTTTCCATGCAGATCTTCACGCGGTTGATGTTTCTGCAGATCTGGGTGTACTCCTGGTCCTTGGGGAAACCAGAACCAAAAATAATCTCCGGCTGCTGGTCCTCCCCGAAGACGGTCCGCTGCAGGATCTGCAGCGCCACGTAGTTTTTGGTCAGCACGAGCAAGTAACGGGACTCACCGTCTTCCAGCCGTCCGCCCGGCCCCTTCTGAGAGGGCCCGAAGATGTTCTGTCTGATCAGCTGCACCGGGTTGACGTCCTCTGAGCTCAAGGCCTCAGGAAGATTGGCCAGAAAGATGTCCAGAGCGTGGATGTCATCCTTGCCGCTGAAGTTCCTCAGGACAGCGTGCGCAATCTCTCGCGGGGAAGGCTTTTTATTGGAAGCTCTTGCTGTGGCGAAGACCATTTTGATGAGGCTGTAGTAGTCACGAAGCCCGAAAAACTCCTTGTCCTGGCTCCGGCACACCGTCTCGTAGGCTTTAGCGAACGACGCGAAGTACCCTTGGACACGGTCCTGGACGAGGCTGTCCGAGGAGCAGATGCCCTTGGCGCTCTCTATGAGCTCTCTCTCGTTGGGGCTGCCACGCGACACGAAGATACCCCGGTTCATCTTGGCAGGGTCAAGAGCCCAGTTGGAGATGCCCACGAAGGCAACCTTTTTGTGGGGGGCAGGGTCATCCTCAATGCAGCCATCTTCCAGCAGCGGGTGCAGAGTCTTCAGGGGCATCTTGGGCGAGTCCTCCGCCAGCCCCACCTCGTCCAGCACCACCACGGAGACGTACTGCTGCAGGTCCTTCCCCTGCTGGAAGCGGGCGCACTGGCGGAAGGTGCCGATGATGCCCTGCGGGGTGGAGTGCGGGCTGCACTGGAACGACACCAGGTGGACCTGCTTCAGGCCGCGGAACAGATCCGAGTGGGCGGCCGGTCCCTGCATGGCGTCGGCCACGATGGTCTTGGCGAGGGACTTGGAGCTGCCGGGCTTCCCCACCAGGAAGAGGGGGATCTTCAGCTCGATGCAGACGACCATCATGAAGACGTTCTCCTTCAAGGCCAGGTTCTTGGCGATGGTCTTCCTCAGAGGCACGCCGTCCAGAAAAACATCCTGTACCCGCGTGATTTCGTCCAGAAGCAGCCGGCTGTCGTTATATGGTTTCGGGAAGAACCTGGCGATGGCTTTCCGATACAAGTCTTTCTTTTCCAAAGAGGCATGGTAACACACCCCGACGGCCAGCATCAAGGACCAGAGGACAGGGTCTCTCTGCTCAATGTGATTTTTACTGGCACTGGACCTGGAGAGGAAGGAGCTCAGCTGCTCTAAGAGCATGGAGCTGTGCGCGTGGAACCACCTGAAAACCTTCACGCAGCGCTCCACGTCCCGGAGGCTAACAAAGCTGCATTCATCTTCTCTGCTCCTCATGAAACCCTGAGAGGCGCAGAGGACGTCTATGATCATGCGAGTCTCGTGTTGATCCAGGCTGATGGAGTCCACCAGTCTCTGGACAATCTGCTGGATGTAGAGCTTTTCCGTGGTGTCGCTCAGCTGTCCAAAGTCCCACACCAGAGGAACCAGGCTCGGGGGCAGAGCGTGCACCCGGTATACCAGCTGCCTCAGCGGAATGGAGCCCAGCCTGTCGGCCGTCTCTTCCGCACTAACCCTGTAGCCCAGACCAGCTGACTCCAAACGGCAGATCATCTCCTCAGAGTGCTTCCGGTACGGGTTGCAAGCGGCTATAATATGCAGGCCCGAGTCCTCGGCCAGGGGCTGGCCGTCCACTGTACGGTCACACAAGACTTCTTTGATACAGCTTATAGCTTCTGTTGTGTTGGCTTCATCGAAAAACAAGATGGTGTCCAACTGATGTTGGTCCTTATTGCAGGAGGCCATGTGTTCGGCCTCCCGGACTCTGGAGTAGATCATGTCTGCAGTCGTCCCCCCGTGCACCTTGACCAGCTTGATGGAGTCAGCATTGGCACCGCCACGCCGCAGGCCACTAAGGAATTTAATCAGCCTGGTTTTCCCACAGCCGGTTTCTCCCATGATGATAACGGGAATTCCGCAGCGGAAGCGCATCTCGATGGCAAGGATCTTCAGCATGTTGTCTGTTGTGAGCTCATACGTGTCGTCAGGGTCGATGGCCCAGCGGATCCCTAGGGCCAGGCAGAGCCTCTCAAGTTTCTCGTGTCTGGGCAGTCTATCAAAGTCGACGTTGAAGGGCACCCGCTGCAGCAGCAGTCCCTTGTACAGGTCCATGGTCATGACGTCTCTCTTGATGACCTCCCTCGTCAAGTGATTGATGGCGTCCACACCGCCGTGGTTGTTGGGCTCGAGATGGAAGCCTATGAACGTCATGGAGGTGTGGTCGTCATTGAAGAAGACGTACGGGTGAGGCTCCGACTCCCACCTCTTCCGGAGAGAGAAGGGAGCCAGGTCCTCTTCCCTGACCCCATCCATGGTGACCGTGTGCTTGCCCGGGCTTTGGTCAGAGGTGTGGAGTGTTGGTGTGGCAAAATCTCTTGCCATAAAGATCATGAAGGTCACCACAAAGTTCTTGAAGCCCCTCAGTGTGTCTCCGGTGAATCTCGCATTGCAGAAGAGAGAGGCCTCACAATCTCTGAGCTGATAATTTAGGAACCGGGCAAAGTTCCGAAGCTCTGACCAGGACGGGTCGATGACCCCGCAGTAAATCAGGAAATGCTGCAGGCATTCCCCCGGAGTGCCTTCGACAGAGCCTTCTTGGTACTGAAACGCGTCTAGGTTTTGGCTTTCATGGAACCGTTTTAAATACTGGTAAGGTCTTTGGAAAGTCTCGCCGCAGAATTCCCACTCATCCATTCCAGGCTCAGTGTCCCTCCTCTGGGGACTCAGCTCCATGTCAATCACCTCTTTGGGAGGCCTGCAGGTGACTTTTGGGAAGATGTCAAGAAAACTGAACTGGGGGGCAGGTGTCCGCTGGAAAGGAAATACGAATGACATGGTCACAACAGAACTTTCTAAGAAAAGCTTTTGTGTCTCAACCCTCAGGGTGTCTATATTGGATGGACCTTTATGAAAAATGCACTTAATTGGCCAGGTGCAGTGTCTCATGCCTATAATCCCAGCACTTTGGGAGGCCAAGGCGGGTGGATCACAAAGTCAAGAGATCAAGACCATCCTGGCTAACACAGTGAAACCCCCGTCTCTACTAAAACTACAAAAACAAAATTAGCCAGGCGTGGTGGCACGTTCCTGTAGTCCCAGCTACTCGGGAGGCTGAGGCAGGAGAATTGCTTGAACTCGGGAGGTGGAGTTTTCACTGAGCTGGGATGGCGCCACTGCACTCCAGCCTGGCGAGAGAGCAAGACTCTGTTTGAAAAAAAAAAAAAAAAGCTTTTGTATCTCAACCCTCCACATTTGTCTATATTTCATAGAACTTTATGAAAAATGCACTTAATTGGTAGGGCGTGGTGGTTCACGCCTGTAATCCCAGCACTTTGAAAGGCTGAGGCAGGTGGATCACGAGGTCAGGAGATCGAGACCAGCCTGGCCAACATAGTGAAACACTGTCTCTACTAAAAATACAAAAATTAGCTGGGCTTGGAGGTGGGTACCTGTAATCCCAGCTACTCAGGAGGCTGAGGCAGGAGAATAGCCTGAACCCGGGAGACGGAAGTTGCAGTGAGCCGAGATCATGCCACTGCACTCCAGCCTGGGCGACAGAGACTGTCTCAAAAAAAAAAAAAAAAGAAAAGAAAAAAGTGGGCTTTTCTTTACTAACACTGCACTCAGCTGCTGCTCTAAGGAAGGCAAAGGTGTGGAGTCCCCTAAACACATCGCTCCGCTTCATTAAGACCTGAAGGATCCCAAGACCCTCCCACACCACGTGAAAACGCCCCGCAGTACAGACCAGCGTTGAGGATCTCCTGAGCGGCGCTGAAGTCCTCCGTTCCAGGATTTCAACAATGTACAAGTGGCAGGGGCTCCGACGCCACATTTTCCCATTTACATCCATTAGGTATTGTAAAATGAGGAGCTTGAAAAGAAACACCCAAATGCCAGTCTGCACCTAAAGACAGAATAGCACGAGGTATAAACACAGCACAGCCGGTGAGCTCTCCCAACTCCAAAACCCCTCTCATTTTGCTCTTTGTCATGACGATCTCGACGAGCAACATCATCATCTCAGCTGGCAGGAACCCACGACTCCGAGGGCCATTCCGTAAGACCCTGACACCGCATTTCCCTGTGGCTTTTCCATTTTCAGAGACACAAACACGCCGTTTTACAATGGCCTCTGGTAGTCTATACAGCCACGCACACTGCAGGTTCGCAGCCCAGGAGCAGCAGCGTGTGGCACGAAGCCTGTGTGTGCAGCAGGCGTGACGCCCAGGTTGGGGTAAGCGCACACCAAGACATTCACACAAGGAGGAAACTGCCTGACAACCCGCTTCTCACACCGCGTTCCCACCGTGAAGCCTCGTAGGACTGTGCGTGTGGAAAGAAGGAATTCTCTCTAAGGTGAGGAGGGTCTGTGTCTTTCCTGATGCGGCCATCTGCTGGCACTCGAGGGCCCTTACCGAGGAGGTCACGTCCAGGTGAAAGAGCATAGGGACCTTCTGATACTGCACATCCAGGAAGGGCAGGAGGGCACCCAGGACCTGGCTCTCATCCACCTGAGGGTCGATCAGTCGAATGGTTTTCAGAGGTACCTTTTCCCTGTGTAACTGTATCTTCATTTTCTCGTGCAACCTCTTCACATAGAGAGACTTGCCTGGAACATTGAAATACAGAAATTAGGCCTCGGTGGGGTGGCTCACGCTTGTAATCCCAGCACTTTGGGAGGATGAGGGGGGCGGATCATGAGGTCAGGAGTTTGAAACCAGCCTGGCCAACATGGCAAAATCTCATCCCTACTAAAAATACAAAAAATTAGCCAGGCATGGTAGTGGGGACCTATAATCCCAGCTACTCAGAAGGCTGAGGCAGGAGAATCGTTTGAACCCAGGAGGTGGAGGCTATAGCGAGCTGAGATCGCACCAGTGCACTCCAGCCTGGGCGACAGAGCAAGACTCTGTCTCAATATACATATATATATAGAAATGAGGTCCCGGGATGGGCACAGTGGCTCACGCCTGTAATCCCAACACTTTGGGAGGCCGAGGCGGGTGGATCACAAGGTCAGGAGTTCAAGACCAGCCTGGCCAACATGGTGAGACCCTGTCTCTCCTAAAAATACAAAAATTAGCTGGGTGTGGTGGCAGACACCTATAATCCCAGCTACTCGGGATGCTGAGGCAGGAGAATCACTTGAACCCAGAACACAGAGGTTGCCGTGAGCCAAGATTGTGCCACGGCAGTCCAGCCCAGGTGACAGAGCGAGATTCCACCTCAAAAAAAAATAAATAAATAAAAGTAAACTGCAGAGATGTTTGCCAAGAGGAGGAAGGGAATGGGGCTCCCGGAGAATGCCCAGTGTGGACGACCAGGTGACAAGGGTGCCCGGTTCTGGCACAGACCCTGATTGACACCCACAGATGAGTCACACCCTCCCTGAGCCTCAGTTTCTCCATCTGCAGACAGACTTTGTCTGCTGGAGGGGGAAGGGCCCTGGGTAGTCCCTGGGAGATGCGGCCCACCGCACCCACCCCACCACTCTCCTTACCAACACCTGCTCGCTCCGAGGCCACGATCCCAACGCACAGCTGGTCCTTGAACACGGTGGCCGCCGACAGGGTATGCTCCGGGACCCGGTAGTGACATGCCAGGTAGGCCTGGATGGCCTCGAGGGGTTCCTGGGGGGTGACGAGGACCTTGTGCTGGCTGAAGGCCGAGGGGAGGTAGCTGTGCTCTCCGTCAGCATCGCAGACCATCACCAGCTGGTAGTCCTCCCGGTGCTGCTGGGTGCGCAGCTTCTGGAAGAGCTCCTCTGCCTGGCGTGCCACCTCGTAGCTCAGCTGATGGGCGAACAGCAGGCTGTAGATCTTGCTCCCGCCGGAGCCCGGGGTCAGGCAGCGGCGCAGCAGCAGCGCCACCTCCTCGAAGGTGGTCGCCGGGGTGCACAGCAGCACCTCGTCGTAGGTGGGCAGGGGCTGGCTCCGGGTTTGCATGTAGACGGCCAGGGCGGCTGGCAACACTTCCGCGTGGCTGCAGACGACGAGGTTGGGCTGGCCGACCTGCAGGCCTCTCGGGAGAACGCGCTCCACGGGAGGCCCGCCCATCGCCGCCAGGTGAGCCAGACAGTGGCCAAGGGCCTCCAGGTCGAAGCAGTCGGGCAGGAAGGCAGGAAGGCACCCCATGAACTGCTCCATGATGACCTTCACCTTGTCCGCCAGGCGGGACTCAGAGAAGATCATCAGCGGGAGCTCCTCCTCCACCGTCCTCACGCGGTGCCTGGCAGACGGACTCTCACACCCCACGGAGGCCCTTAAAACATCCCTCAGCGTGCAGTGGCTTTTGATGAAGGACAGCATCATGAGGGCGGCGTCGCTGGGGGGCTGCTTCCTGAGCTCGGTGCTCAGATAGACCAGCTGTTCCGCCGTGTAGAAGTTGAGGTAAAAGTGCTTCATGCGCTTCTGGGTGACGAAGCTCTTCCAGCTGTCGAGGTACTGCTCCATCTGCCTGCAGACGGCTTCCAGCACCTCGGTGACATCTCCACCCTCCTCGAGCTTCGTCACCAGCTCCAAGCCAAAGTCCATCAGGAGGGACACATCCTGGTTGGGGGAGCAGTAGACCCTGGCGATCCAGGTCCGGAACAGCATATTCCCGGCACAGCGCAGGTCGATGAAGGCCTTGCTGAGCCTCTGCACGCTGTAGAACACCTGGAGACGCAGAGCCCTGAGGTCAGCTCACAGAGCCAGGCGAGGAGCACTCTGTCCACGGGCCCACTCAAGACCTGCACTCACAAGGCCTCCCTCCTCATCTACACGATCTACCTGAGAGGACGGCACTCTTATCAGGAAAAGAGTCATTGTAGAGACAAAAGGTATTATTTGTATTAATTTGTTGTTTTTTTTTTTTTTTTTTAGATGGAGTCTCGCTCTGTTACTCAGGCTGGAGTGCAGGGGTGCGATCTCGGCTCACTGCAACCTCCGCCTCCCGGGTTCAAGTCATTCTCCTGCGTCAGCCTCCTGAGTAGCTAAGAATACAGGTGCGTGCCACCACACCCAGCTAATTTTTGTATTTTTAGTAGAGACCAAGTTTCACCATATCGGCCAGGCTGGTCTCGAACTCCTAACCTCAAGTGATACGCCTGCCTCGGCTTCCCAAAGTGCTGGGATTACAGGTGTGAGCCACCACGCCCAGCAGAGATAATGGATATCATCTGTAATGTACAAATCAACTTTACAGAAAGAACCTATAATAAAATTGAGAGATCATTACATAAACCAGTACACCATTCTCGGTATGACTGCTTTGTTTTGTTCATCTAAATCTTAGTTATGTGGATTCTTGCTGATTTACAGAGTCAGTGAAGCAATTTAAGCGTCTATCTGAGGGCTATCTGCTGAGTGAGCAACCTCCTTCTCAGTGTGGTGAGAAAGATAATGGAAGAAAAAAAGAGAAAGATAATTTTAAAAAATTAAAACAGCCTGGACGCCGTGGCTCATGCCTGTAATCCCAGCACTTTGGGAGGCCGAGGCGGGTGGATCACTTGAGGTCAGGAGTTTGAGACAGACTGCCAGCTTGCAGCCTTCACCCTACGCACCGTGACGGAACGCTAACCCAGGGTCCTGCCTGCCTTGAGACCTCTCTCGGGGGCTGCGGACTGGAGTTCCTACAAATGTGCACCCTACAAATGTGCCCACTCAACTTGCCACAGGGCTAAGGGCAAAGCCCTTCTTATCAGTCAAATCTCAAGTCAAGTCCTTTACCGTTTTCTTGGGGATGCACAGGCCTAACGGACAAGATGGCACCATCAGCTGAGCACTGCAGCAAAGGGGAGCCTCACCTCCCGACACCCCTCTGCTCGGGACTGCGGCAAAGAGGAGCCTCACCTCCCGACACCCCTCTGCTCGGGACCGCGGCAAAGAGGAGCCTCACCTCCCGACACCCCTCTGCTCGGGACCGTGGCAAAGAGGAGCCTCACCTCCCGACACCCCTCTGCTCGGGACTGCGGCAAAGAGGAGCCTCACCTCCCGACACCCCTCTGCTCAGCACCGCGGCAAAGGGGAGCCTCACCTCCCGACACCCCTCCGCTCGGCACCGCGGCAAAGGGGAGCCTCACCTCCCGACACCCCTCCGCTCGGCACCGCGGCAAAGCCTCACCTCCCGACACCCCTCCGCTCGGGACTGCGGCAAAGAGGAGCCTCACCTCCCGACACCCCTCCGCTCGGCACCGCGGCAAAGCCTCACCTCCCGACACCCCTCCGCTCGGCACCGCGGCAAAGCCTCACCTCCCGACACCCCTCCGCTCGGCACCGCGGCAAAGCCTCACCTCCCGACACCCCTCCGCTCGGCACCGCGGCAAAGCCTCACCTCCCGACACCCCTCCGCTCGGCACCGCGGCAAAGCCTCACCTCCTGAAACCTCTCCACTTCTGCGTTGTTGTGATCCTTCTTGCCAGACATCAGCATCAGCTTGTTCAAAAGCTCCTTCAGCTCCTCTAAAGAGTACTTCCGTGCCTCCTCGTGGCTGCTGGGGCCCTCGGGAAGGACCAAGTACAGAACCGTGTCTGGGGAAATCTGTGAAGGGCACAGGTCAGAGGTCACTCTCCTGGGGGCAGGAGCCCCGGACTGGCCGCCGCCTGCAGACGGCCCACAGCCGCGCCGAGGGTCGGGGACCGCTCACCTTCTGGTCACCTTCGGGTGCCTGGATCACGTAGATGCCTCTTTGGTTGATGGCCGTGGCCAGGGTCAGGGATGACAGCTCCACAGACCCATGACTCTCCTTCACATTCTTCAGCCACTCCAAGTTCCTGGCAGAGTCATACTGTGGGGACAAAAGGAGAGATCACGGGCCGGAGTTGGAATGAGCGTCTTCCCCCTCCCTCCTGCGGTCTGCCCCCAGCCTCTGCCTCACTGCGCGGCCTTCTCCCCACGCTTCCCCAGGACTCCGGACACAGGCGCCCACGCAGCGCCCCGACCGGACCAGGTGCCACCTGCCGTGATCTGTGGCTCATGGCCGCTTTGTACTCAGCTGTTCACTCATGTTTTCCTCCAGTGCCCGGGGCCCCAGCTGGCACGCGGGACATGTGGCTTCTATTTGCGGAGGAGTGGAAGGGAATGAGCAGCTCCCTGCCTGACCCTCCGCCAGACGCCATCACTCTGCAGGTCCCCAGTGCAGAGGACCCTCTGGGAATGACGCTGGAAGCAATGGCTGTGGAGCCCCAAGTCCTCAGCATCCTTCTGTGGCCCCCAAGTACGATCAGAGGCGCTCAGGAAAGATCACAACAGAGGCTTTTGTTTGGAAACTCTGCTGAGTTTCTAGCAGAAAAATGAAGACAGCTTTACCTGCCCTTCCATGTCATTTCCTTCTCTATCCACATGCGGACCAGCTGTCCTGAGGGTGGCCCAGTATCTAGTGAAGCTGCGTAAGTCAATTCAGACCTTGCGACAGGTCATTTACTTAAATTCAAATGTTAATTTTTTTCTTTTCCGTTTTGAGACAGCCTTGCTCCGTCACCCAGGCTGGCCTACAATGGTGCGATCTCAGCTCACTGCTACCTCCACCTCCGGGGTTCAGCTGATTCTCCTGTCTCAGCCTCCGGAGTAGCTGGTGTATTTACAGGTGGGCACTACCATGCCTGGCTAAATTTTAAATGTTTACATTTTTCTGATAAAAAATTATGTCAACTATGGAAAATAACAAAAAGTAACAGAATAAAATGACAACCGCAACCATTCAAAGAAAACTGGCAGCATGTTAGCATATTTCCTTTGTGTGTTTCGCACCTCAGAGATTACTATGTGTCACATCATTTCGTAGCCCGCTTTCTAAGTAATAAGATGGAGAATTTCTATTTATGAAGAAAGCTTTTTTTTTTTTTTGAGACAGAGTCTTGCTCTGTCAGCAGGCTGGAGTGCAGTGGCGCAATCTCGGCTAGCTGCAGCCTCCGCCTCCTGGATTCAAGCAATTCTCCTGCCTCAGCCTCCCGAGTAGCTGGGACCACAGGCGCGTGCCACCATGCCCAGCTATTTTTTTTTTTGTATTTTTAGTAGAGACAGGGTTTCACCACGTTGGCCAGGATGGTCTCGATCTCTTGACCTCGTGATCCGCCTGCCTCGGCCTCCCAAAGTGCTGGGATGACAGGCATGAGCCACGGTGCCCGGCCCCTGAAGAAAGCTTTTTAAAAAGCCCATTGTAGATGGCTGTGTGCAAACCTACAGGTGTGCCACCATTGGCAGTCACTCCCCTGATGTTGCTAAGCAACGCTCTATTCAACATAATCTGCATTAGAGCCAGAAAGAGACTCACCAGTTTCCTGGGCAGGTGCTGGTCATTGTCCAGAGCCTTCCACAGCTCTTTCAGATGCTTCATGAATCTATTGAAGCCCACCCTGGGGTCCAGCTTATACAGCAGGGACGCATAGCCCTGCACGGCGTCATGGAAGCAGGCCACCCGGTCCACATCAATGTCATTCTCTCCTGCTGAGATGGAGGCCAGGTCCACAAACACCTTCAGCTCGTTGATGCCTGGGGAAGAGAAGAGGGGAGGTCAGCGTGGGACTACTCCACTAGCGTGCATGGCGCAACCTCAGCTCACCGCAACCTCCACCTCCCAGTTCAAGTGATTCTCCTGCCTCCGCCTCCCGAGTAGTGGGATTACAGGCATGCAGCACCACGCATGGCTCATTTTTGTATTTTTAGTAGAGACGGGGTTTCTCCAAGTTGGTCAGGTTGGTCTCGAGCTCCTGACCTCAGGTGATCCGCCTGCCTTGGCCACCCAAAGGGTTGGGATTACAGGTCTGAGCCACCACACCCGGCCAGTTCATGAATTTTTAATGTTCTGTCCATTTTTTCACTTTCAGTAAGAGTCTAAAACACCCAATCTTTTGTAGCGTTTTGGTTTTTGGTTTTTTTGTTGTTGTTGTTGTTGTTTGAGACGGAGTCTCTCTCTGTCGCCCAGGCTGAAGGGCAATAATGCAATCTCGGCTCACTGCAACCTCTGCCTTCTAGGTTCAAGCAATTGTCCTGCCGCAGCCTCCCATGTAGCTGTGATTACAGGCACCTGCCACCACACCCGCCTAATTTTTTGTATTTTCAGTAGAGATGGGGTTTCTCCATGATGGCCAGGCTGGTCTCAGATTCCTGACCTCGTGATCCACCTGCCTCGGCCTCCCAAAGTGCTGGTATTATTACAGGCGTGAGCCACCACAGCCAGCCTGTAACGTATATTAATGCAACTAAACAACATCTCACTGTTCCCAAGCAACTTCAGTGCCCCAGGCACTGTACCCCATTTGTGTGTGCCTTGTTTCCTTCAATCCACACAGCATCACCATTTAAACAAAAAGAAACCGAGGCTTAGCTGTAAACCGTGTGTTCACAATTAGCTATGAAACACTCAGACCTTGCCCCTCAGATGAATTACTCATCAAAGGATGTGTATCAGCGTAGACCGAGGAGTCCACTGTTGAAAGCAGCAGTGCTCCCAAGAAAGCCAGCACCTGCCACCCATCAGGCAGCGGCCCCAGGCCCCCAGCACACTGCACTGCCGCCTGGGCCTCTCCTGCCTCCTCTGCCGCTTTCTTACCTCTCCCACCCTCCTCCAGAGGAACTCTGCCAATGACATCTTAGCCGCAAAGCTAGAGAAGCTGCCAAGTAATGCACAGCCTCGATGGAGGGGTTGTGACAACAATCTGTGGGGCCAGGCACAGTGGCTCACCTGAGGTCAGGAGTTCAAGACCAGACTGGCCAACATGGTGAAACCCCATCTCTACTAAAAATACAAAAAATTAGCCAGGTGTAATGGTGGGTGCCTGGAATTCCAGCTACTCTGGAGGGTGAGGCAGGAGAATCACTTGAACCCAGGAGGCGAAGGTTACAGTGAATCGAGATGGCGCCACTGCACTCCAGCCTGGGCAACAAGAGGGAAACTCCGTCTTAAAAAAAAAAAAAATCTCTGTGGGCAAGAGCTCTCCTCGTCCTCCAATAAAAATCTACTGGAAGAAAAAGGGGGCAAGATTTTAAGAAAAAGGATCCTGAGCCATTGACAGCAAGCACCCTAAGCGGCAGGGCACAGCAAGGTGAGTGGCTTTTACCCTAGCACGTGGGAAATACTATACCTATGTGAACTCTATGAGCAGTGCCCATCTCGCTAAAGAATGCAGGTGGCTGGGCACTATGGCTCACGCCTGTAATCCTGGCACTTTGGGAGGCCAAGGTGGGCAGATCGCCAGACCAGCCTGACCAACATGGAGAAACCCCATCTCTACTAAAAATACAAAATTAGCGGGGCATGGTGATGCATGCTTGTGATCTCAGCTACTCGGGAGGCTAAGCAGAATTGCTTGAACCCAGGAGACAGAGGTTGTGGAGAGCCGAGATTGCATCACTGCACCCAGCCTGGGGGACATAAGCGAAACTCCACCTCAAAAAAAAAAAAAAAAAGAATACAGGCAACGTCTTTCTGCCCTTCACATAGCACTCAGCAAAAAGGAGGTGTTTCCTAAGAGTTTAGGAAAGCCGCGCAGTGCACCATCTGAAAACTTGCCTCCAGGCTTCCGGGCAACCCCAAAGACTGATTTTACCTCCAAGAGCCTCCTGGACCCAGCGGATGAACTCCTTTCTCAGGGACAGAGCCTCGAGCGCCTCACACCGGGCCTCACTGATGTCTTGGAGCAGCTTTTTGGCCTGGATGAGCTCCTGGTTGATCTGGTCCAGTGTTGCATGGCCAAAGTCGTTGAAGTTATCAGTCTGCAAGGAAGAGCTCTACTGTGGACTGGAACTCATTCAGCAGAAGCCCAGAGTCTGTAAGCCGCAAGCATCTACCATCCCACCCCCACCTTAATTACTGGGTTTGCTGTTGCTGTGACAACAGGCACGCCAAGCTCTTACTCCTGAATTGGATGATCTAATCCCCACGGCTGTTTCTCCCTGAGGGAGAGTAACCGTGATTCCTGGGAACCTGATGTTCTGCTCGGCGTTCAAGGCCCAGAGCAGGTGCTTCCTCAAGGACCTGCACCAGGGTTCAAGTGTAAGTGAGTGTGATTCCAGATTTTTTTTTTTTTTTTTTTTTTTTGAGACAGATCTCGCTGTCTCCCAGGCTGGAGTACAGTAGCATGATCTCGGCTTACTGCAACCTCAGCCTCCCTGGTTCAAGCGATTCTCCTGCCTCAGCCTCCTGAGTAGCTGAGATTAGAGGCGCATGCCACCACACCTGGCTAATTTTTCTATTTTCAGTAGAGACGGGTTTCAGCATGCTGGTCAGACTGCTCTCCAACTCCTGACCTCCTTGGCCTCCTAGGCATGAGCCACTGCACCTGGCCGTGATTCCAGATTTTCTGCTAATTTCCAATCATTATCCCGGTATAATATACTACAGGCACATACACCTTACAAATGCTCACCTTAAAAACATAGGAAGCGGCCAGGCACAGTGGCTCACGCCTGTAATCCCAGCACTTTGGGAGGCCGAGGTGGGCAGATCACCTGAGGTCAGGAGTTCAAGACCAGCCTGGCCAAGCCAACACGGTGAAACCCCATCTCCACTAAAAATACAAAAATTAGCCATGTGGGGTGGCATGTGCCTGCAGTCCCAGCTACTCCGGAGGCTGAGGCAGGAGAATCGCTTGAACCTGGGAGGCAGAGGTTGCAGTGAGCAGATGTCGTGCCACTGCACTCCAGCCTGGGCGACAGAGTGAGACTCCATCTCCTCAAAATACAAACAAAAAACACAGGAAGCAGAAGACTCACTTCTTAACTCTTAACAGAAACAACTTATTTACCGCTTTGGGCTAGAACTAGGAGATAGGGTTGAATGGCCACAACGGGGTTTTCCTTTTTCTGTAACCTAAAGAGAGCCTGTGGCCCTTTCCAAACACCTGTTTACAGAAAGAGGACTGCTGCCCTTTCCCGAGTTCTTGATCTTCATACTGACCCAAAACTCCCTCTGGCTAAGGAGCAGTTGGACTATTTACAAACAAAGGCAAAAACAAAGCCCTCGGGGTATTCAGGTGTCAAGTACCAAACACACAGGAGCCCTTGGCAGAAGCTCTAAGTCACCCGCCCAGCTTTTCAAAGCCACAACACCCATGGCTCCGGATGTCTGGGGCAGGATCCCCCTCCAAACCCCCACAGTCCCTAGCAAGCAACTTACAAAGTTTACTAAAGTGTTGAGAACACTGAAGTCACCGGTCAGTCCCAAACTCTCTTTGACCTGCAGGATGACCCTGGCTGCGCGGACAGCGTGGTGCAGCTGGTGGTATTCCTTGATCTGCTCCACTCGCTCCTTGACCCAATTGCTCGGGCCCTGTTTGTCCACAGTCCGCATGGTCTCAAGTTCTAAAGCCAGGTCCTCGTATTTATTCTCAAAGTCCTTGAAGTTGACGTCGATCTCTGCAAGGGTGACCTCTCCCGACTTGAGATCCCGGTACAGGCTTATGAACTTATTGTAAGAGGGAACATACAAACAGCTATACACCTCTTCAATCAGAAGCGTCTGCCTTTCTGATTCTTCTGGCTCACTCGGAAGCTCCGCAGCTTCCTGTTCCTCCTCAGGCACTTTCAAAGACTCTGCGGCTTTCTGCCAGAAGATTTGGAAGATGTGGCTGTCTCTGAGCGAGTCGATCTTTTCAGCCATTTCTTGGAGCTGGGGGCTCAGGTTGTAATGCGTTGTCCTCTGTGAGATCGGGAAGGAGGGCAGTCTCACTGTCACAACTTCATCTAATCTTTTAGTGCTGAGGTCTTGTGAGTGCCTTTCCGCAAGCTCTCCAAAGTCCACTTTAGAAACCAAAAGAAAACGTCAGAAGTCAAAGCTCTAATAATCATTCCATTTTATTTCACTCTCCTAAGGTTTACTCTCCTCAATTCTCGGAGCGAATTCAAGAGCACACAGTTGCTGGGATTTCTTTCTCAGTAAGAGTTGACAGGTCCGTTCCCTCCCCGCATGGCCTGGTTCATCAATATTCATGATAAAGAAAGCATCATGACTTCTGGGTAAAGATGACAATGTGAAAAAATCCATCTATTTACTCTTGTTCCCAGACCCCACTCCGATGACAGAATATAAATTGCATTTTAAAAGTCATGAACTAGTCAGGTGCAGCGGCTCAGGCCTGTAATCCCAGCACATTGAGAGGCCGAGGCGGGCAGATCACTTGAGGTCAGGAGTTCGAGACCAGCCGGGCCAACAAGGCAAAACCCCCGTCACCACTAAAAGTACAAAAAGGCGTGGTGGTGGGCACCTATAATCCCAGCTAGTAGGGAGGCTGAGACACAAGAATCGCTTGAACCCAGGAAGCGGAGGTTGCAGTGAGCTGAGATTGTGCCTCAGCAGTCCAGCCTGGACGACAGGGCAAGACTCAAAAAAAACAAAAGAAAAGAAAAAAAAGATGTGGTCCAGTACACCGACTGTCACCGCGATGCCTCCTTCCCCCCCGCAGGCAACAGGTGGCTTATTTTCTAGAAAGGATAATGCGAAGGGGCGTCTGGATTGGAGGCCACAGAAACATGGCAGGAAAAGGGCATTTCTAGACACATCCCCTTTCTCAAGAAGCTAACAGAAGACATGAACTATCCAATCTCAAGGGTAAGGAGGAGGCGGCATGAGGCACAGGAGACAGGAGGTGGCGGAGAACCACGCTGAGAACAGGGGCATGGGAGGACTGCACACAGGATGCCGAGACCCGCCAGCCCGCTTCTCCCTCTTGGCTCCCAGAAACCTGGCAGCCAGGCCCGCACCGTCCAGGCAGGAGACAGGTCAACTTCCAGGCCGAGCCACGCCGCCCCATGGCAGCAGCCCACAGAGGGCCAACCCACTTTTGCGGGCTTTCTCTTAATAAACACAGACAAAGGAAGAATTCCAGACATGGAAGGAAAATCGACACAAACCACCAGTGAAAGCAACCTGGAGGAAGAAGGAAATGACGCAAGGAAAAGAAAACCCTCCACAGCAAAAGTGCTAATAACCCAGGAGGTAAGATACCGCGGCCAGGAACAAGGGCAGGATACAGTTGGAAAAGGGTCATCCGGAGAAAAGGAATTCCTTTACGTTACATACATAGATGAAAGCTGACATGAACATTTCAGCAGAACGTTTGGAAGATCAAGGCCTGAATAAATCTCTCAAGAGCAGAGCCAAAAACAGATGGAAAACCAGAGAAAGATAATGATCAAAGTTAGATGACCGTCCAGGTCCAGTATCCAATTAATAGGAATTCCAGCAAGAGAAAAGAAAATTAAACCATTCAAGACAATGTCCCGGAACTCAAGGACTTTGATGTCTAGGTTAGAAAGACCTACCTATTAACCCCCACTAGAGGTGACTGAAATTTTTTTTTTTTTTTTTTTTTTTTTTTTTTGAGACAGGGTCCCACTCTCTTGCCCAGGATGGAGTGCAGTGGTGTGATTTTGGCTCACTGCAGCCTCAACCTCCCAGGCTCCAGTGATCCTCCTTCCTGAGCCTCCCGAGTAGTTGAGACTATAGGCATGCACCACTGTGTCTGGCTCATTTTTTGTATTTTTTATAGAGATGTGGTCTTGCTCTGTTGCCCAGGCTGCTCTCAAACTCTTTGGCTCAAGCAATCCTCCTGCCTTGGCCTCCCAAAATGCTGAGATTACAGGTGGGAGCCAACATGCCCAGCCTCAATGCAAAATAGATCCAGACCAAGACACATTATTATTTCAGAATATGAGTAACAGAAATATCTCAAGAGCTTCACCAAAGAGAAAACAGGTCACACACACAGGAAGGGTGTGTCATGAGCAGTACCCTGGGCACGCTGAGACTTCAGAAGGAAAACTACTCTAGTCTGTCATTCTAGACCTGGCCGAGCGACTGACCCAGTAAGAGCACAGACATCTTTAGGCAAGCAAGGATTCGAGGGTTTGATGTCTCATACACCCTCTTTTCTCAGGAGGCTAGTCAGGGTGTGCTCTGCCAACAGAAGACGCCAGGTCTAACCCAGGCAAGATGCAAAGGCTCCCTAGGAGGTGGAGGGAGACTCCAGCCTAGGGTTGGCAGGTTCCTTCTCAAAGGTCAAACGGGTAATCTTCGAGGAAATTCAGACACTCGCCACAGGTTGGGATTCAATCAGAAATGAATACAATGAAAACAGCATTTGATAGGACGTGTAATTCTGTGGAAAACAGAGTTTGTGCAAAAAAAATGTAAAAAGATCATGGTTTCTTCCGTGGCTCACTTGCGATCAGCCTAAGTCCAGATGATTTAACCCTAAACAACGATCTGACTCAACTATGAGAAAACAGGGAGCAACAGGCGGTGAAGGGTGATGTGCGCGGGCCACAGACCAGAAACGCGCAGCGCCGACCCGCGTCTTCCGCCGCGGGCGTCGGCGGCTAACGCTGACACCGAGAAATCAAGGGGACATTGAAGGGTGGCGTTCGGAACTGTGGCTACAAATACCAGAAAGAAGAATCTAAAAGAGGTGAAGGCAATGCCCCCAGCAAATGCAAATTAAACAAGAATGAAAAGCCTTCTCTCCAAAATGAAGAGCTGCTACTGCCACCCCGCCTTCCTGCGCCCTCCTCCAAACCCGGGGGAGCCCTCGGTGCTGTTCACGTCTTAGGAATACCACCTTCTATCAGGGGTTTCACGATCCCACACATCTTCAGGAGACTATCAACAAATCTTGTCTCCTTCTTTAGAAATAACAGTTCCTTGATTCTCCAGTCCAATACTTTATCCATAGCACAGTTTTCCTCCAGGGGTGGAAGACTTTTTTCCTCTGGAAAATAAGAACAATAGCAAAGTAACCCAGTACAGCAAGCGGATGCCATTCTCCACAACACCACTCTGAACACGCCCCACCTTCCCTACCGCCGGGGAAGGACTGGGGGGTTGTGCGCATAGCCACCTTTCTGAGATGGCCGTTATTTTATCACTTTCCTGTGATGTTCTTGAGAATTACAAACCACCCCTACCATCTTACAAGCGAGAAGAGAGGCTCATTATCAAGGCTAAGACCATCCTCTCCTTTAAAAAAAAATGCGCACACAAACGCAAATGTGTCTTCCAGCTACTTAATTCCTCAGGAGCCTGAAGTGCGAATCTCGACTGGATGCTTACTCAGTTGCCAGATGTCAAGAAACCGATCCTTGTGCTTCGTAATCAGCTCCAGTTGTCCAACTAAAATCGTTCCATTCAGGAGATCATCGACGACTTTCATGAACACAGAGTCAGCAGTAGCCATCAACTTCTTGCCTTCATCTGTAATATTTGCTATTATTTTCTCATCGGTTCCTGAGCAGATTAAGAACACAGTTAAAACAGTGGCCTCCCCACCGCCTGCCTCATTGACATTAACATGGGAATTCCAAATAACCTCCTGTTCTGCCCCCACCGCCTCAAACGCAGACAATGGCTGGTCAGAGTCGCCAGAAGCACCAGTCACTCACTCCCTCCCGCTTTCCCCCATGAGGGTTAGGTCTTGCCCAGATTCATCCCTAACAACTTCCTTGTCCCCCTTCAGTATATAGAATATATTTCTTTCCTTGTTCATTCATTCATTTGTTCCTTCCTCCCTTCCTCCCTCCCTCCCTTCCTTTTGAGACAGGGTTCCCTTCTCTCTCCTCTCTCTTTCTTTCTTTTGGGACAGGGTCTTACTCTGTCACCCAGGCTTGAGTACAGGGGCAGAACCACAGCCCACTGTAACCTCAATCTCTGATTTTCCTGCCTCAGCCTCCTGAGTAGCTAGGAATACAGGTGCATACCACTATGCCTGGCATCTTTTTTTTTTTTTTTTTTTTTTTGAGATGGAGTTTTGCTCTTGTTACCCAGGCTGGAGTGCAATGGCGCGATCTCGGCTCACCGCAGCCTCCACCTCCTGGGTTCAGGTAATTCTCCTGCCTCAGCCTCCCGGCCTGGCATCTTTTTAAAAATTTTTTGTAGGGTCTCACTTTGTTGCCCAAGTTGGTCTCAAATTCCTGGGCTCGAGAGATCCTTCCACTTTGGCCTCCCAAAGGCATTGGGATTATACACATGAACCACCTCACCTGGCCTGAATATATTTTTTTAATAGAATACACAGAATCTTCTTTAAAAATTCCCCACCCCCGGGGGGAGGGCTCTCAAAAAAAAAATCCTCACCCTAGGAATACCTACAGCAGAAGAAATTGCACCAGGGACGCAGACGCACCTGGGAAAACCTATCAAGATGGTCTCAAGGTGACATTTTCATAGCAGATGGAAAGAGAGAAACAGCAAAGTGGTAACTTTATACTCTGCACATCTTCATCATCTTGCAAAAACTTGGAATTGATTTTATGATAAATTTAGATGGCAGAATTGTTATGCTTCATTTAACCACAGAGGATTTCTCGCCCAGTAATATTAGAGCCATACAGTATTAGAAGAAGATGAAATAAGAAACAAACACAGTAACTTTATGAATCATTGCAAAAACATGCGAGCAACCAAGATGTCTTTCATTAGGTGAATGGGTAAGCAAATTACATACAACAGCACCTCCATACAATAGTGTTATTCAGTGGTAAGAAGAACTTAGCTCTCAAGCCATGAAAAGACAAGGAGGAAACATAAATGCATATTACTAAGTGAAGGAAGCCAGTCTAAAGGCTACACGTGGTCAGATTCCAACTGTAGGGCTGGGCGTGGTGGCTCATGCCTGTAATCCCAGCACTGTGGGAGGCCAAGGCGGGTGGATCACGAAGTCAGGAGTTCAAGACCAGCCTGGCCAAGATGGTGAAACCCTGTCTCTACTAAAAATACAAAAAATTAGCCGGGCATAGTGGCGCGCACCTGTAATCCCAGCTCTTCGGGGGGGCTGAAGCAGAGAATTGCTTAAACTGGAGGCAAAAGTTGCAGTGAGCTGAGATCGTGCCACTACACTCCAGCCTGGGTGACAGCAAGACTCCTTCTCAAAAAAAAAAAAAAGATTCCAACTATAAGATGTTCTGGAAAAGACAAAAGGGGAGGAAGGGGGTGGTGCAGGACAGGGGATTTTGTAGGCAATGAAACTACCTGGTATGATACTGTAATGGTGGGTGTAGGCCATGACACATTTGTCCAAACCCACAGAATGGACAACACCAGGAGTGAATGCTGTGTAAACTATGGACTCTAGTTAATAACAATGTATCAGTGTTGGCTTGTCAGCTGTAACAAAAGCCCCACACTAATGCTGCATGTTAATAACAGGGTACCACCTGGGTGATGGTGGGGGAGAGAGATGAGAACTCTCTGCACTTTCTGCTTAATTTTCCTGTATACATAAAAGTACTCCAGAAAATTCTAACTGAAAAACAGGCTGGGCATGGTCGTCCACGCCTGGAGCTGGAGCGGGAGGATCACTTGCGCCTGGGAGGTTGAGGCTTACAGGGAGCAACAATGGCACCACTGCACTACGTGCTAACTGGGGCAACAGAGAAGACCTTGCTTTAAAAATAAATAAACTGCCGGGCGCGGTGGCTCACGCCTGTAATCCCAGCACTTTGGGAGGCCGAGGCGGGTGGATCACGAGGTCAAGAGATCGAGACCATCCTGGTCAACATGGTGAAACCCCGTCTCTACTAAAAATACAAAAAATTAGCTGGGCATGGTGGCATGTGCCTGTAATCCCAGCTACTCAGGAGGCTGAGGCAGGAGAATTGCCTGAACCCAGGAGGCGGAGGCTGCGGTGAGCCGAGATCGCGCCATTGCACTCCAGCCTGGGTAACAAGAGCGAAACTCCGTCTCAAAAAAAAAAGAAAGAAAGAAAGAAAGAAATTGCCAGGCGCAGTGGCTCGTGCCTGTAGTCCCAGCTACTCGGGAGGCTGAGGCAGGAGAATCACTCGAACCTGGGAAGAGCAGGTTGCAGTGAGCTGAGATCACGCCACTGCACTCCAGCCTGGGTGAGAGAGCGAGACTCCATCTCAAAAATAAACCAATAAAAATATACAAATAACACAAAAATGATCTTTTCAAGTGAGTAGCTTTTCCTTACGCACTTCCATATCCATGATGTTATTTTATCCCCACAGCTTCCCCGATGTGTTGGAAGCTCAGCATTTATTTTGGCCGTTCCATATCCAGTGCCTTCTCATTAAAAGATCTGATCTAAGGTCTCACACATCAACTGGATGTGAATGTTTTCAGGATGGAATGTCTCTCTCCCTCCTTGATCACAAAACACTTGGGGCTCAGGGGCTGGGTGGGAATTGGAGAGCACAGGACTTCATTTTCTGTGTCCTGTGTAGGTCCTCAGTGTTGGCCTCGACATTCTACATTTATCTCCAAATAAGTAAGACACACCCGGGTTTGGATTTTCATGTTTGCTACTTAGAATCTTTGAGCTCTTGGATAAGTCACGTTGTGTTATTCGTTTCCTCATCTGAAAATTGGGGGCCTAAAGAGGACTTTCAGAAAGGGCTGTTGCAAGGGCAGGGGTCAGCACAGTCACTAGGGTATAGCAAGCATTCAGTCAACAGGGCTTTTAGCATTGGTTACTATTTACAAAGCAAGACACTCTGAGCCTTCCTGGGTCTCTCTGTCCAAACTGCAGCCTTTATCAAACATCAGCCCATCCCAACTCAGTATCAGCCCATCAGGTCAAACCTTCTGACTCCCCGATCCCCAGTCAGGCAGACACCACCTTCACCAAGCTCACGTTTCCAGCACTCCCCCAAACATACCGCACAATTTGAAGAGATGCTTGACATCTGCCCACGTGAGCAGGTGCTTGAAAACTTCATCCAAGTCATCCACGGCTTCCCCATTGTGCCGAGGCCAGGACTTGGTGATCACAGCAGATAAGAGGGTGCCGAATTTCCACAAATTATGGCAAGAGAGCCCCTGAAGGATGCTGGTCTGAGACTACAAGAAAATTTAAGAGGGAAATTTAGGAGTTTTCCGTTAGTTTGTTTTAGGTAATAACAAAAGTAAATTACCTACCCAATAGCATTTCAGAAAGCTACTGTAACTCGTTGTATAAGGCCACAAAAAGAGCGAAATAGTAAGACATTTCACGTCTTAGAAAATGTTCATTTCCTTGTATACTGCCTCCAGAGATGTGAAGACACACCAACACACAGACACACACACACACCAACACACACACACCAATACACAAACACACACCAACACACATACACAACCCCCACACACAAACACACACACATACGTAAACCCACACACACACACCAACACAGATACCAACACACACACCCCAACACACATACACAAACACACACAAACACATACACAAACCCACACACACACACCCCAACACACACACACCAACAGAACCATTCACTCTCCTTCTTCTTGCTAACTGCCAGTTGCTACTTCATTTTTTTTTTAAACTTTCATATCATGAAAAATACCAAAAATGAATAAACCCTGAATATAACATATGTTTTATGTTTCTAAAGTGTAATTCTTTGAAGAAGCTGCCTTCAAACAACACATACATTTTAATTCTCTTTTTACCTCTCCACCGAGAAATCATATTTTTCTTCCTTAGGTTCAAAGTTTCTGCAAAAAGTTTCAGTAATGAGTAAAAACCACAAGGTTAATTTACAATAGATACTTTCAGACATTTAAAAGGATAAAAGAAAACCTTATCCAGCCACATAAAAAAGCAACTATACACTATGATCAAGTGTAATCTATCCCAGGGATAAAAGGTTGACTTAACATCAAATATCAGTTTATATAAATAGGAAAATACAGCATGATCATTTCAGCAGATATGGAAAAAGCATTTGATAAAATTCAACTCCCTTCTGTGATTAAAGAAAAAAAAAACCACCACCATTCAACCAATGAGAAACAGAGAGGAACTTCCACAAACTGACAAAGGGCGTCTATGAAAACCTCACGGCTGACATCACACCTGGTGGCAAAAGACCAAAAGCTCCTAAGATCAGGAAGGATGCTCCCTTGCACCACTTTTATCCAACATTGTACTGAAGGTTCTAGTCAGGGCAATCAGGCAAGAGAAAGAAAGAAAAGGCATCCAGACTGGAAGAAGTGAAACTCTGTTCACAGGTGATGTGATCTTACGTATAGAAAACTTAATTCTCTCTCTCTCTCTCTCTCTCACACACACACACACACACACACACACACACGCACACAATCTGAGCTAACAACTGAGCTCAGCAATGCTGCAGGACATGTGGACCAGCTGCGTGTCTAGACACCAGCAAGGAACAATCTGGAAATGGAATTCAGAAAACAATTCCAATGACAAGAGCACCCAAAAAAATACTTAGAAATTTAACAAAAGAAGTGCAAAACTGAAACCCTGGAAAACACAAACACATTGTTAAAAGAAATTGGCCAGGCATGATGGTCCACACCTGTAATCCCCGCACTCTGGGAGGCTGAGGCAGATGGATCACCTGAGGTCAGGAGTTTGAGACCAGCCTGGCCAACATGGTGAAACCCCGTCTCTACTAAAAATACAAAAAATTAGCTGGGTGTGGTGGCAGGTGCCTGTAATTCCAGCTACTCGGGAGGCTGAGGCAGGACAATCTCTACACAGGAGGCTGAGGACAATCTCTTCCTCTTTGCAGAAAATAGCTAAATAAATGGATAGAATTTTCCATTTCACACGTTTTGCTTCCATAAATGTTCTGTAAGCCTTTTGTAGTCTTTTCCTGCATGCCTGCTAAGCAAGTGTTAGCCATCAAACCGGCAGCACAGCGGTAACGGCCACCTGACTCGTGCCACACGGTGGGGGGGCGGGATTCCACAGAACACACGCAGGACGGCATGAGCAGCAGGGGCTGTGCGGCACGGCGAGGGATGCGGAGAGAACTGGGTTTCTGTGCTGCTGCCCTGGGCGAGGGAGGACGCTGCCCACTTCCCAACCTCTGAGTCAGCCGAGGAGCTCAGCCCTAACAGGTGCTTTAGAGCCCTTAGCCGCGTCCCGGGAGAACACAGCTGTGAGCCCGAGACGCTTTCCGGGAGGGGCGGAGAGGCTGTTCACCTGGCAGGCTGAGCTCACGGCTTCAATGACGCATTTCTTGAAGGTCTCGGCCACACTGTCCTCCGGGCCGTCGGTGTCCCAGTAAGTACTGCAGTAGGCAGTGATCTGGGAGAGGGGCCTCTCCTGCAAAAACCAGAGGGGGTTTCAGAGTTTGCGGACGCAGCGCTCCAACACTCTGGGATGAAAGGGCTTTCGTCATTTTCACTTTCCCCCCGTTTTCGGCTTCTCCCTGCCCACACAAACCGTGTCCTCCCTGCCCCGCACCAGCGGACCAGCAAGGCTAACATTTTAAAGAGTCCCTTTTCCCACTCTGCAGAAAAAGCACCTGGCTTGTAAAAACAGGGAAGTTATGAGAAGTCAGTCATTCTCCTTGCTTCTGTTTTTCCTTTAAAGATCCATTTAACAGTTACATATAAAACTCTCATATCCCATAAAAACTACTTTTTCTAGAGTCTCGGCATGAGGGGCATGTCTGTGTGTTCTCTGCTTGTGTTTAATGAGGCTCCTGTCACCAACAGGCCACTCAGACTTACTGCCTATGAGCAGGCCTGGCTTCTTCTGTGCCTGGGGCCCCACTGATAGAGGCAGGAGGCGGAGAAATCCAAGCCAGACAGGAGCGAGTCCCTGGCAAAACCCCACCTTCGGGCGGAAAAGCCTGAGAACAGCCCAAAGTGAGAACTTCTGTCCCCGTGTACCTGCTCTCCCCACACTGGTGCTTTTGAAGTAATATCTTTTCACCAATCAAATACTGCTTTTTCCAAAAATACCCACAGCCCACCTGCCCCCCATCCCATGCCTATAAAGACCCCAGACTTGGTAGCGAGAGAGAAGTAGCTTGACTGGAGAGAGGTGACTTGACTTCAGAGGGGCAGCTGGACTTCGGAGGAGAGAGAGGTGGCTTAACTTTGGAAAGACGGCTTGACTTCAGAGAAGAGCCAGCCAGAGACAGCTGGACCAGAAGCAGATGACCCGCCTGACCCATCCCCTCTCCAGCTCCCCTCTCCACTGAGAGCCATTTCCATTGCTTAATAACATTCTCTGCCTTCACCACCCTTCCAGTGTCCAGGTGACCTCATTCTTCTTGGATGCCAGGCAAGAGCTGGAGACCTGCCACGTGTGGGTACCCAAAAATGGTTGTCACACCAGCCCTTCGCCCTTGCTGGCAGAGGGCAGCCAGCCTAGGCAACAAGGCAAGGGGCCCACTGAGCTGGTAACACACCGCATCCGTAGACAGCGGAGCTAAGAGCATTGTAACACGCCCTCTGGAGCTTCAGGGGCCGCAGGCACCCCCACCTGGGCACTGCCGCGGGGCCCGCACGGAGCATACTGTGTCAGCTCCCAAAGCAGCTGGCCAGATCCCACACCCGCTTGCTCATGTGCTCCCTCCCACAAGGGGTTGAACATGGTGGGCAGAGTAAACGCGGCACCCCCATCTCAAGTCCGATGAAGGGGTCAAGAAAAATCTTGCACCCCTGTGAAGGTGAGATCCTGAGCCCTTGTTCCTCTCTGTCCTCTCAGTAAGACTCCAAAGAGCTCTTCTGGGGACAGACTACCAGGGCTGGATCAGAAACGTAAATACGGAGCTGTGATTCACCCTGTCCCTGCCCCCAGACAGGCACCGCTGAGATGTTGCTCGTGGTCTGAGGTTCTCCAGCTTAACTTAATGCCCTGAAAAGAACGTCCCCCAACTTTCGGTACCTTTTTGAGTCTTCCTTCCATGTCTCTCAACAATGACTCCTTCCAGCCATGCTCCGTGGGGAAGTGGATTTCCACCAGGCGCCTCCAGACCTGCAAAATCCACAAACAGGTCACACCCACTCTGACAACTAACACAGCGCACAGGACTAGCGGGCACCAGGGCGCTTCCCAGGCTAGTGGCAGGTCATGGCGGCCCAGCTTGGCTTTCTAAAATCAGAGACCCAACCAGGGGCCACTACTGCTCTTATGACTGCACCACTGGCTTTTTATTCTAAAACGATTTCTCTCTAATGTTATATTTTGAAAATTTTTGAAGTTTCAAAAAAGTCACACAAGGCCACCCACATTCGTTCAACGCCAATCCTGAGGGCTTCGCGTTTCCCGCGGCTGCCTCTCCTGTGCTCACTCTTCCGACTCTCTCCATAAATCAGCATTTTCTCTCCCAAAACATGGGAAAGTTAAGTCGCAGGTGCCACGGCACCTTGCCCCGACGTACCCAGGCAGGGCCTCCTATGACCTCAGCCCGTCCCCGCACAGCCCCAGTGCAGGTGCCCCCAGGAGGTGGTCTCCGCCCCCGTTCCTCCCGCGCTCCAGCTCCTGTTCTGACTGGGTCCTAGACACATGCGAGGGGACACACGCTGTACTTACTTACCGCGTCTCTTTTCTGCATTTACTTATCACGTCTCTTTTCTAGAAGAGTTCCCTTGCCATTTTTTTTCTTTTTTCTTTTAACATGTTGACAATTTGCAAAACTTCAGACCAACTGTTTTGTAGACTGTCTTTTGACCTGACTTGTCTCGTAATTTCCCCATGATTTGATTCAGATTAAAACATTTTTGGCAGGGACACTATGAGGTTGAGCCACATGAAAATGAACTATCAACAAGTATTTTAGGAGACAGGGTCTCACTCTGACACCTGAGTTGGAGTGCAGTGTGCAATCACAGCTGACTGCAGCCCTTCCACCCAGGCTTCCCAGAGAGTTGGGGTTATAGGCATTAGCCACCCTGCCCAGCCAAAAAGGAAAATGAACTTTTTTTAGGTCAGGCATGTTCGACTATCCATCAACATCCACCATCGAATATCCACCACCACGCCTACCTCCATAACCTTCACCACCATCATCACCTCCACCACCTCCACCATCACCACCACCTCCATCACTACCATCGCCATCATCACCTCCACGATCACCTCCATCACCATCACCACCACATCTCTACCACCACAGGGACTGTGCCCAGCCAAAGACACCAGGCGGTGCAGCGGCACTTTGCACCCAGCATCTGTCTGCCTCAGAGCCACCCTGCCAGGTAGACAGGAGCGACTCCATGTTGTAGATGAAGAACTGAGGCTCAGGTGAAGGCCGACAATGCCCCTGGCCAGTAGCCTGTACCCTGTGATTTGCAGTCACGAGGAACCACAGTCACTCACATCCCGACCCAGAAGCCTTCAGCAACGCTTACCTCAATTTCCTCGGAGTACGTGAATGAACCACCTGAATATAGGAGCATGTCCTTTGTAAAAACTGCTCGGAGCCACCTTTTCGTAACGGCAAGCGTCCCCTGGAAGACCGTTTGGACTGAATGATTTCCAGTTGCATCTCCCTGTCCTGCAGAATCCTGTTGTCACACAAGAGGGAGAGTCAGTCATCCTCAGCTGCGGACTCACTCAGGTTCCCGGCGAGATGCCACCCCCCCGCCTCTCCTCTCTGCTGGCACAGGCCGCTAAAGGAGTGGCTGCGCTGGCTAGAGGGGCGGCAGGCCTCGGCGGAAGCCCCCTTCCCAAAGCACTTCTGCTCCCCGGGGTTTCTGGGTTCACCCTGAATGTGGGTGATGCGGGAGAAAAGAGGGAGGGAGGGAGGGGATGGCGTCGGTGTCCTCCCCTGCAGGCCCAGGCAGCCTCTGTCCTGCCAATGAGCAGGCTCCCAGGCTGTGCCCAGGAGACCGAGGGGGAAGAGCACACCCAGAGGGGGCCCTGCAGACTCCCGGCCTGCTCCTCGGACACAGGAGACAGCCAGGCTCCTGACCCAGAGATAAACCCGGGTTCCCTTCCCACTGTGCTACGCCAGACCCCCCAGACCCACGGGAAAACCCCTCTTCCCCTGGGCTCAAGGCCTCCTGTGTGCCTCCCTCTGTCTCCCCTGCCTTCCCCTTCCTCCCTCTTCTTCACCCCCCATGCCTCCCCCTCCTCCCCCTTTCCTTCCCAGAAGCACTTCCCAGGAAGCATGCAGGCCAGTGGACAGGGCCTCCCTCCTCCTGGGAGGAACCCACAGTCCCGGATTCGTGTGTGGTTTTTTCTTTTTCTTTCTTTCTTCTTTTTTTTTTTTTTTTTTTTTTTGAGACAGTCTCTCTCTGTCTCCCAGGCTGGAGTGCAGTGACACGATCTCAGCTCACTGCAACCTCCACCTCCCAGGTTCAAATGATTCTCCTGAATCAGCCTCCCAAGTAGCTGGGATGACAGGCTCCTGCCACCACGCCTGGCTAATTTTTGTATTTTTTAGTAGAGACGGGGTTTCGCCACGTTGGCCAGGCTGGCCTCGAACTCCTGACCTCAGGTGATCCGCCCGCCTCAGCCTCCCGAGGTGCTGGGGTGACAGGCGTGAGCTGCTGTGCCCGGCCGTGTGTGTGGCCGTTTTCTTAAACACAGCCCCGCACATGGTGCAAGTGTCAGAGCCACAGAACCTGGACGTGCTCAGGCGCTCACTGGCAGCTCTGGGTGGCCCGTGCCTTGACGCAGCGAAGCTGTGCTGGGCAAGTGGACCGGGGTTGCTGATGGGCAGGGCAGCCCAAGGGCAGGAGAGAGGAAGCGTCCACCGCAGGCAGGGGCACATAGCGTCATCAGCCCTGGGAAGGGCCAGGACGGGAAGATGCAGACAGCAGCTTTCAAAGCATGTAAGAGGGGCCGGGATGCAGGTGCTGCTGTGAAAGAGAAAGAGAGAGCCCGCAGAGAGGGCTGGGCACGGGGCCACTAGAGCACATCACGCAGGGGGAGGGGCGGGCAGGCAGGAAGCAGGCACTGCTGAAGGTCCCCCAACGGCACGGCTCCTTCTAGAATATTCCAGCGGCACATGCTGCAGCCATGACCAGTAAAAGCAACCTGAGTGACCGCCCGGAGGCTGCACGCCTGCTCCAGAGCCTGACACAGGCACCTCGTTCCCCACATGTCCCATCAACCCTGGGGCTGTCACGGCAGCAGCCACCCAAAAGCTGCTTCAGCACGCGCATGCATTTTTGCTTTGTTTAATTTTAGTATTGCAAAGTTTTATTATTTTTTTTTTTTATGGTTTGCTTTTCTGGCACAGTAGAGTCTTTTGTCCGTAATATGGATTAGACTTGATCTGAGATCCCGGCCAGCATTTAAGAAAGTTATTTCTATAGAAAATATATCCTAAGTAACTGACAAATTCCTTAATTTGGAAGTTGGCAGCCGCCTGGGATGGTTTAAATAGCAGCCACTCTGGAGAATGGGATCATCTTACCAATAATATTTATTCTTAAATTGGGTCTGTGATATTTTAACGCCAGATAACTGAGAGGAAGAAAGTTAAAAGATACACTTAATTGTTTCCTATCACTAACGTCACAGTTCTGATTTGCAGTAAGGACCAAAAACAAATGATTAGTCCAGTGCAGTGGCTCACGCCTGTAATCCCAGCACTTTGGGAGGCCGAGGCAAGTGGATCACGAGGTCAGGAGTTCAAGACCAGCCTGACCAAGATACTGAAACCCTGTCCCTATGAAAAATACAAAAATTAGCTGGGTGTAGTGGCTAATGCCTGTAATCCCAGCTACTCAGGAGGCTGAGGCAGGGAACTGCTTGAACCCGGAGGCGGAGGTTGCAGTGAGCTAAGATTGTACCACTGTACTCCAGCCTGGGAGTCAGAGTGAGACTCCACTTCAAAAAAAAAAAAAAAAAAAGCCAGGAGAGATGGCTCACGCCTGTAATCCCAGCATTTTGGGAGGCTGAGGTGGGTGGATCACTTGAGGTCAGTTTGGGACCAGCCTGGCCAACATGGTGAAACCCTGCCTCTATTAAAAATACAAAAATTAGCCAGGCAAGGTGGCAGGCACCTGTCATCCCAGCTACTCGGGAAGCTGAGGCTGAGAACTGTTTGAACCCAGGAGGTAGGGGTTGCAGTGAGCCGAGGCTCCGCCACTGCACTCCAGCCTGGGCCACAGAGTGAAACTCCATCTCCAGAAAAAAAAAAGATCAGGTCGAGAGCAGTGGCTCATGCCTGCCATCCCAGTACTTTGGGAGGCCAAGGAGGGCAGATCACCTGAGGTCACAAGTTCAAGACCAGTCTGGCCAACATGGTGAAACCTCGTCTCTGCTAAAAATACAAAAATTAGCGGGGCGTGGGGGCAGACACCTGTAGTCCTAGCCACTTGGGAGGCTGAGGCAGGAGAATCACTTGAACCCGGGAGGCGGAGGTTGCAGTGAGATGAGATCATGTCACTGCACTACAGCCTGAGCGACAAGAGTGAAACTCCGTCTCAAGAAAAAAAAAGAACAAAAACAAATGATCAGTCTAAATATCAAATCTTATATCACTTTCAAACTGAAGCTCATGAACTCAAGTAGGTGAAAGCTTCACAGAAACAAAAAGGAAGGGATTACTGATCCCTGCAACCAGGCAGAGCTCAGAGGCACGGCTCTGAGCGGGGAAAGCTGGGCAGAGGAAGGTCAAGCTCGGAGACAGGGCACACTGATCCATGGGAGAAGTCACCACAGCGGCTCCCTTCGGGAGGGAGGAGCGGGATCATCCTGCAATGGGACCTGGGATGTGGCCTGCAGCGGGGAACGGATGGCAGGTGCTGTGGCCTTTGTTACCATATTCTAGTGACAATGTAAAGGAGAACAATCAGGTGGGAAAGCCCATGTCTGGACATTTGGGGAGGAAAATGGTCCCCATCGTTCTCTGCAAACAACAGAATCAAGAAAAAAGAAAAGTCGTCTTCTGCCTGACCTCCAGGCCCTGTGCCAGCTCTCTGGTTTCCCCACGGCCAGCTGGCGGCCACAGGTTGTTAACTCCCCGCCTCCCTCCCACGAGGAGGTAGGAGGGCGAGGACATCCCCCACACCCAGAACGGAACCCAGCGTCAAGGAGGTGCCCGAGAAATGTCCGATGACGGAATCCCCCACTCCGTCTCATCCCAGCATCCAGAATCAGTCTGTTACCTTTCCAAATCCCACTCCTATCCTGGGTGTGATACTTTGTGTGTTGACTCCACTTACCAGCAGAGGTAGAACTATAATCATCCTGCAGACAATCTCCGCAGATAAGACCGGCAGCTCGTAAAACTTCGGCGTCTTTATAATGCTGCAGACAGCTTCATGGAGTTTCAGGCACACAGTCAGGTAGGAGGGTAACAAGGCCTCCTGGGAAATCCTGCCCCACAGAGAGTTCAGAGAAACCCCGGCAAGGATTTAGGAGAAGCCAGAAAACGGTAACTACTATCGATGACCCGCCCCTTCCTTTACAATGACCACCAAGAGGGCGTTTGTGTCACCTTATCTAAGTTAACATCTGGAAAATCTCAATCACTCCTGACCTTGTGGCTAAGATAACAAGGACGGGAGGTCCTCGCGTTTTGCCTCTGTAGTCTGAACTGTTCTAGCCAAAGCAAGCCCAAACCCTCCTCTGCACTCCGGGATGTGAAAAAGCAAGGGATGTTTATTACTAGACATCAAAACATGACATAAATTTGAAAAAAACATTCAGAAAGCGACAGAAAGGCGTGAGGAAGAGAAAGAAATGGCAGAAGAGTGTGCAGCCGGTGCAGAACTGGCTCCGGGTCTGCTGAGACGGGGTTTTGTGTTTTCTGAGGGACGCATGGACAGAATGGGGACATGGGAGGAGAATTAGGAGGGACACAGAAGAAAAGTTGGCAGGATGAGGCTGGGAAGGCAGTGTGATAAAGGACTCCCTGGGCTGAGGCTGTGACACACAGTGGGGGGCGGGGGAGACTGGGGGGGGAATCCTGAAGTCACAGGTGCTGGATCAACATCAGCAGAGACGTGGACGTGAACAGACTGGAAATGCCCCAGCCGATCAGAGAACATGCATCCCATCGCTGCATTCCGTCTGCTGGCCCCTCAGGGTATCAGAGGTCATGCAAATTTGCAGGAGCAAATGATTTCAGATAATTATATAAAGCTACCTTTGATTTTTATCTTAAACTAAGCGTTAAAAAAATGCAGAATGCCTACCATGCAGATGCAGTATCATGACCATTCACAAGTCACCGGGAAAATATACAGTAAAAAAGACCAGAGGGAGAGAAACCCAAATCTCAGCAGCTGACGTCTATTATTTCCGCTTAAAAAAAAAAAAAACAAAAAAAAACCCAAACAAACAAAAGACAGCTGGGCGCAGTGGCTCACACCTGTAATCTCAGCACTTTGGGAGGCTGAGGTGGGCAGATCATGACGTCAGGAGTTCAATATGACGCCTGACCAATATGGAGAAACCCTGTCTGTACTACTAAAAATACAAAATTAGCTGGGCGTTGTGGCACATGCCTGTAATCCCAGCTACTTGTGAGGCTGAGGCAGGAGAATCGCTTGAACCTGGGAGGCAGAGGTTGCAGTGAGCCGAGATCGCACCATTGCACTCCAGCCTGGGCAACAAGATCGAAACTCTGTCTCAAAAACAAAAACAAAAAAATTAGCCGGGTGTGGTGGCAGGCACCTGTAATCCTAGCTACTTAGGAGGCTGAGTCAGGAGGATCGTTTGAACAGCAAGGTGGTTGCAGTGAACTGAGATCCCATCACTGCAGTCCAGCCTGGGTGACGGTGTCTCAAAAAACAAAAACAAACAAACAAAACAGACAACTACATCCGCAACTTGTGAAGAGCAGTGGGCCACATACTAATTTATGACCTTGCTGTTGCAACAGCAACTGTGGGGTGCAGCCAATTATGGGGGTCACAGGAAGCCCCTGGGGACCGATGTGAGGGAGAGACTGCATTCTGCTTTCCACTTACTTGTCCTGGTAAGCGTCCAAGAGGTGCAACAGCATTTTTAAAATTTCCAGAACATCCTAAGGCAGTGAAGAAAACAAAAACAGGACAGAAGGCATAACCATGGAGCCACTGGCATTGCTGAATCAGAGCTGAAAAAAATCCGGCATCAATTTCGTATACATGTTTTTCTTCCTACAAACAAACTCGAAGATGCTCAGATGCTGATCTTACCTCCTTTACAGATAAAACTCAGGATTTACACTCACATCATTTTTTTCGCCCAAAAAATGTGGAAGGAATAATGGCAACTATGAAGCGCGTCACATGAATTAACCCTTCCCATCCCACCCGCCACAGTCACAATCAACAAAGGTTACTGTCTCCTTGAACTCTATTTACGGAAACAGAAGAAGCTCAAGGAAATCAGCCTTTATCCCTAACAATCGATGAGCAGTCACGGCTCTTTAGACTGTGGCGCTTCACTGTCTATTATGAAAAAGAACCCTAATCTCTCCGTGTTAACTATCCAGTCTGCTTTGGCTAAGCCAGGACCCCAGAGGCGACTTCAGACACAAACCTCCCGATTCCGGTAGGAGATTTCCTTAAGTCCCCGCAGCCGGTAGTAAGACCCCAGAAAGCAGTCCAGCACATGGGCAGGGAAAGTCCTCAAGTGCTCAATGAAGTTCTGCATATACTGAGCCAGGTGACTCAGGGGCAGCAGACTAAACCAGGATCGGAAGAGAGGTTCGTCGATGTTCAGCAGATGCCTCTTACTGTTCATAAACTGAAGTAATACACTCCTGCACAAGAGAAATCAGGACAGAGAAAAGAGAGGCAGTGAGATCAGCGAGGGAAGACGGAGGAAAACAGTGCTGGAGGGAGAGAGACAGTCCCAAGTTCAAAAATGACTTAAATGCTGCTTGGAACTGGGCGCGGTGGCTCATGCCTGTAATCCCAACACTTGGGGAGGCAGGTGGGAGGATCACTTGAGCCGAGGAGCTCGAAAGCAGCCTGAGAAACCTAGTGAGGCCCTGTCTCTAATTTAAAAATGAAATAAAAGCTATGCGGGAAAACAAATGTATGTAGTGAATCAAATGAAAAGTACAGAAGAGCTTATTGAGAATTAATTTAATGGCCGGGCGTGGTGGTTCACGCCTGTAATCCCAGCACTTTGGGAGGCCAAGGCAGGTGAATCACAAGGTCAAGAGATCAAGACCACCCAGGCCAACATGGTAAAACCCCATCACTACTAAAAATACAAAAATTAGCTGGGTGTGGTGGTGTGCGCCTGTAGTCCCAGCTACTCGGGAGGCTGAGGCAGGAGAATCGCTTGAACCTCGGAGGCGGAGGTTGCAGTGAGCTGAGATCATGCCACTGCACTCCAGCCTGGGTGACAGAGCAAGACTCCACCTAAAAAAAAAAAAAAGACAAGACAAGAAAAAGAAAAAGTTGTTCACAAGGTACTGTTAAGAGGAATAAGCAGGTTATAAGCCAGAATAAAAACACATCATTTGTAGCTGTGCACATAAAACATCCACGAATCCAAATTTGGAAAAAATCAAAAACATGTATGCCGCCGTGTTAACAACGGCTATCTCTGGGGTTACAGGTCATTTTTGTATTCCTTAATTTTTTATTTATTTATTTTTTTTTAGACTGAGTCTCACTCTGTCACCAGGCTGGGGTGTAGTGGCGTGATCTCAGCTCACTGCAACCTCCGCCTCCCAGATTTAAGCAATTCTCCTGCCTCAGCCTCCGGAGTAGCTGGGACTACAGGCACGTGCCACCACGCTGGCTAATTTTTTGTATTTTTTTTTTTTTTTTTTTTTTTTTGAGACGGAGTTTCACTCTTGTTACCCAGGCTGGAGTGCAATGGCAAGATCTCAGCTCACCGCAACCTCTGCCTCCTGGATTCAGGCGATTCTCCTGCCTCAGCCTCCTGAGTAGCTGGGATTACAGGTACGTGCCACCATGCCCAGCTAATTTTTTTGTATTTTTTTTAAGTAGAGACGGGGTTTCACCATGTTGACCAGGATGGTCTCGATCTCTTGACCTCGTGATCCACCCACCTCGGCCTCCCAAAGTGCTGGGATTACAGGCTTGAGCCACCGCGCCCGGCCTGTATTTTTATTATTTTTAGTAGAGACGATGTTTTACCATGTTAGCCAGGATGGTCTCGATCTCGTGACCTTGTGATCTGCCCGCCTTAGCCTCCCAAAGTGCTGGAATTACAGGCATGAGCCACCTTACCCAGCACATTTTGTATTCTTGATAGTTTTTTTTTTAAGACAGAGTCTCGCTCTGTCACCCAGGCTGGAGTGCGGTGGCACAATCCCAGCACACTGCAACCTCCATCTCCCAGGTTCAAGAGATTCTCCTGCCCCAGCCTCCTGAGTAGCTGGGATTATAGGTGCATGCCAGCACACCCAGCTAAATATTTTTTCTTTAGTAGAGATGGGGTTTCACCACGTTGGCCAGCCTGGTCTCAAACTCCTGACCTCAGGTGATCCAGCTGCCTTGGCCTCCCAAAGTGCTGGGATTACAGGTGTAAACCACTGTGCCCAGCCAATTCTTCATAGTTTTGATGTCTTAAAATGTTAGAAGAGCATGTGTTAGTTCTGTCATTGGAATGAGGGATGGATTCACTGCAGAGCCCGCCGGGACTCCGGGCACACAGCACAAGGGTCATTCTTCCCAGATTGATGTGGGTAAGTACCACTCTACCACTTACGGGGCTGGCATTTTCTCCCGCCACTGTGAGAAGGGGATTCCTTCCAGGGCAGCCCAGACGTCCTCAGGCTGGCTCCAGGCGTCCTTGTGCCGTGGGGCCGGCTCCTTACAGCAGTGTAGGACAGGCAGGGCGCCCATCCAGAGGCACAGCCTCCCGTCTATGCACCTCAGGCACAGTTTCATCAGGTACTCATGCCACCTGCAAGGGAACAAAGATCTCGCAGTGAGCTGTTGGCCAGGGAGTTGTCTCCCTGGGGGTCTGACGTCCCAACGGGAAGCAATCACCATGCACACAGAGCAGGAGGAGCACCCCAATGCGCCTGAGCAGACTGACCAGCACAGGACGCATGGCTTCCCTCAGCCCCAGCCAAGCCCTCGCTGAATCCCCACAACAAACTCCCAGGGCAGGGGAAAAATCTCAGGTGCAGGGGTCCTGGCTAAGTAGTCAATACAGGGTCCTGCCATCCAGGGCTGGGATTTGAATGCAGGCCATCTGGCAACAGTAAATCTAAATAGAAAGCAGCTTGTAAAACATATTTTTATTGCTTAGAGACAGGGTCTCACTGTCACCGAGGCAGTGCTGTGGTGTGATTGCGGATCACTGCAACCTCGAACGCTTGGGCTCAAGAGACCCCCCTGTGGTGGTGCCCCTATAATGCCAGCACACGAGCTCTGCCTCTCCAGGGCTGGAATTACAGACCACCACACCCAGCTCAGTTTTTTGTTTTTGAGACGGAGTCTCGCTCTGTCACCCAGGCTGGAGGGCAATTGCGCCATCTCGGCTCATTGTAACCTCTGCCTCCAGGGTTCAAGCGATTCTCCTGTCTCAGCCTCCCGAGTAAGTGGGACTACAGGTGCGTACCACCGCGCCTGGTTAATTCTTTGTATGTTTAGTAGAGATGGGGTTTCACCATGTTGGCCAGAGAAATTTTGTATTTTAATTTTTGTTTCCCAGGCTGATCCCAACCTCCTGGTCTCAAGCAATCCTCCCACCTCAGCCTCCCAGGGTTCTGGGATTACAGGTGCGAGCCACAATGCCTGGACAAAACAACTTTTTTTTTTTTTTTTTTTTTTTGAGATGGAGCCTTGCTCTGTCGTCCAGGCTGGAGTGCAGTGACGAAATCTCGGCTCACTGCAGCCTCTGCCTCCCGAGTAGCTGGGACTATAGGAGCGCACCAACACGCCCAGCTAATTTGTGTATTTTTAGTAGAGACAGGGTTTCACCATGTTGGCCAGGATGGTCTTGATCGCCTGACCTTGTGATCTGCCCACCCCGGCCTCCCAAAGGTGTGAGCCACCACCACACCCAGCCCAAGACAACTTTTAAATGTAAGGGGTTAGCCTATACAGAACACCTGTGAATCTCCCACAGTCAAAATATATTCACGAGTCTTTATACTTGAAATCCTGGAACTAACTTTGTACACTGCCTCGCCACCAATCCTCCTCTGTCAAAATGTGCAATGTACAGTCCAGTGTTTTATATTTGTAAAACCAGGCCAGGCACAGTGACTCATGCCTATAATCCCAGCACCTTGGGAGGCCAAGGCGGGAGGATCACTTCAGCTCAGGAGTCAAGACCGCTGTGGCAACATGGTGAAACCCCGTCCCTACAACAAATACAAAAACTAGCTAGAAGTGGTGGTGTGTCTCTGTAGTCCTAGCTACTCAGGAGGCTGCAGTGAGAGAACCATCTGAGCCTCAGAGGTTGAGGCTGCAGTGAGCTGTGATTATTCCACTGCACTCCAGCCTGGGGGAACAGAGTAAGACCCTATCTTAAAACAACAAATAAATAAATGTGTAAAACCAAGAGGCAGATGTCATGATAAGATGTGCTGATCAGGAAAGGCTGCCTAGTGTCATTCTTGAGTTCAAATCAATGGACGTAGGCTGGGTGTGGTGGCTCACACCTGTAATCACAGCACTTTGGGAGGCCGAGGTGGGCAGATCACAGGGTCAGGAGTTCAAGATCAGCCTGGCCAACATGGTGAAATCCCATCTCTACTAAAAATAGAAAAATTAGCTGGGCATGGTGGCATGCACCTGTAATCCCAGCTTCTCAGGAGGCTGAGACAGGAGAGTTGCTTAAATCCAAGAGGCGGAGGTGCAGTGAGCTGAGATCACACCACTGCACTCCAGCTTGGGTGACAGAGCAAGACTCTGTCTTAAAAAAACAAACAAACAGCCGGGCGCGGTGGCTCAAGCCTGTAATCCCAGCACTTTGGGAGGCCGAGGCGGGTGGATCATGAGGTCGAGAGATCGAGACCATCCTGGTCAACATAGTGAAACCCCGTCTCTACTAAAAATACAAAAAACTAGCTGGGCGTGGTGGCGCGTGCCTGTAATCCCAGCTACTCAGGAGGCTGAGGCAGGAGAATTGCCTGAGCCCAGGAGGCGGAGGTTGCGGTGAGCCGAGATCGTGCCATTGCACTCCAGCCTGGGTAACAAGGGCGAAACTCTGTCTCAAAACAAACAAACAAACAAACAAACAAACAAACAAAAAATCAACACATGCAGAGCGAATGCTGGGAGACTGTGCCCATCAGAGCTCGCTGGGTTCTGAGCAGGTCTTCCCGCCCAGTCAAAGGCCATCGCCTTCTCAGCACCAAACCTCCCAGGCCCAGGACAGTCACATCGTGTTTCCTGAACTAGACACAGCACAGGCAGGGGCGTGGAGAGAACGTCACGCTGCTTCTGCAGATGTCCTCGAGTGGACGTGTTCAGGCCGGCATCGCACCACAACCTCCTAAATACGCTCACACAGAGTCTGTTCATGATATGACAGGAAGCTTTAAAAAGCAGGGTATTCAGACCTGGCGCGGTGGCTCATGCCTGCAATCCCAGCCCTTAGGGAGGCTGAGGCAGGCAAATCACTTGAGGTCAGGAGTTCAAGACCAGCCTGGCCCAAACAGCAAAAACCCATCTCTACTAAGAATACAAAAATTAGTCGGGGGTGGTGGCGTGTGCCTGTAGTCCCTGCTACTGAGAGGGCTGAAGCAGGAGAATGGCCTGAACCCGAGAGGCAGAAGCTGCAGTGAGCAGAGATCGCGCCACCGCACTCCAGCCTGGGCCACAGAGTGAGACGCTGTCTGTCTGAACAACAACAAAAAAAGCAAGATATTCAAAGAAGACAGAATATCGTAAAATTATAAATAAGACAGATGTTGGGAAAGCTGCTGAAGTGAGCAGAGAGTGGTACAATCAGGGGGTTTATTTCTTCCCTGCGTGCTTTCAGCCAATCTAGTCAAACACCTATTTTTGCAATCAGAGAAAATCAATATAATAGCTATAAAAACATTTTTGACAAAAAATAATAACAATACCCCTGAGCTGTCCCAAGGATGTGGCTTAGGTCATCGTGAAGCTCATCCGGCGAGCTGGCATCTGAGGCCAGGAGGTGACACACAGTGTCCAACTCGTCTTCTGGTAAGAAAAAATCCAATTTTCCCACTATAAAAAGGACAATCAGGCCCATTTTCAATTTGCTCCTCACTGGGCAGTTTTTAGGCAAAGAGTCCCCACTTCTGTCCAGAAATGGTGCCATCCGCTTTTTCAGGTAGTCCCACAGGTCTTTCTTCACCTGACAGCGGGAGGAAAGGAAGATACAGGAGTCACTGGAGCTGTGCGGAGCTGCCGCAGCCCCGCAGCTGAGCCCGCAGACCCCATCCGTGCCCCCCTGCACCTGCGGGAGCCACAGGAGCAGCCGACACGCTGGCCCGAGGGCTCAGCAGGGCTCCATTCGCCTCACAAACAGCTCCGGGCTGGCCTGAAACCCGCCCAGGCTGCACCGCAGTGTGGGGGAGGTGCGGTGAGGGGGGGTCCCACGTTCCCCCCACTCCCTCTCTCTCCAAGGCCAGGGGAGGACTCAGGACCGGTGCTGGGGCGGGGCTCAGATCGCACCCAGGAAAAGGAGGAAAAGGGGGTTGGCAGAGAAATCCCGAGAGGCAGGGGTAGGAGAAAAGTTCAGAAAGTTCCACACACTCCCATCTGCATCCTGGCCCACAGAGTCAAGGGTCACCTGGCCACTTAGCAGGTAAGGTGAGGCCCCTGCCCAGAAGGCAGAGCAGTGGGTGGCCAGCCTGATACCTCTTTCTCCCCATACTGCAAAGTGGTCCACAACTTCGGACATCCTTCATAAATCATAGGCTTTTGTGTGACAGAGTAAAACTGCTGGAACTGGGTGAAGAAGCTCTTCAGATTGATGGTGTCCCAGGCCTGTAGGATGCTGAAGATGCTGTCCAGCATGACCGCAGAGGCAATCTGCTTCCCCTTCACCAGATCCTTCCTCAACCCGTCTGTGATACGGTTCATTATTTTCTGGATTGCCCCAGGAGGCTTCATACAAACTATGTCATCATACTGATGCCAGTCTAAGAGGGACAGACAGATCAAGAGTGTACCTAAGACCATCAAAACCCTGCAGACCGGCCGGGCGTGGTGGCTCACGCCTGTGATCCCAGCACTCTGAGGGGCCGAGGCGGGTGGATCACCTGAGGTCAGGAGTTCGAGACCAGCCTGGCCAACATGGTGAAACCCTGTCTCTCTGAAAAACATAAAAATAAGCAAGGTGTGGTGGCAGGCTCCTGTAGTCCCAGCTACTCGGGAGGCTGTGGCAGGAGAATTGCTTGACCCTGAGAGGCAGAGGTCGCAGTGAGCAGAGATCACACCACTGCACTCCAGCCTGAACGACAGAGCGAGACTCTGTCTCAAACAAACAACCCTTTCCATGTTTCCTCCTGCAAGTGAGTGGGTAAGTCACACTGAGCTCAAAGGAGAGGCCAACATGTCTTTAACCAACCAGAGACACTACCCAAAGTCAATGCCACTGACCCTCACGGCTGGGGCGGGCAGCAAAGCAAAGAGGACCTCACTGCCCAGGCAAAGTCTGCGCTCTCCAGAGAGACGTGTCCAGCCCCGCAGGCCTGGCACCTGCAGTCCGCAGGGGTGGGCAGAGCCTGCTGCCGTGACTTACCTCCTGAGCCCAACAGAAGGGAAGATTTTATGTACAGACAGCGGTTGACGTGCTCCTTGTCCTTCTGTGGGACCTTGTAGATGAACTCATACTCAAGAGAGCCCTTGTCATTACAAATGACGTACTTATAAGGAATGTATTTATTCAGGTGCTTCTTGGGAATGACAGCACTGCCTTCAACAAGAACGCCATCGTCATGTAAGTCTCTGGGAATGAACAGGATACAGGGGGTTACCCAAAACCCCTATGCCGGAAATTTCAGTTCTTCTCAAACAGAACATGGAGAGCAAAGCTCTAAATTGATGCTGACCAAGAAGAGGCTTCCAGAACAAGAAAATCAACAACAACAACAACAACACTATAGCAAGGCTAGGTTCAGTGGCCCACGCCTGAAATCCCAACACCATGGGAGGCTGAGAAGGGAGGACTGCTTGAGTCCAGGAGGTCAAGGCTTCATTGAGCTCTGATCCCACCACTGCACTCCAGCCCGGGTGACAGAGCAAGACCCTGTCTCGGAAAAACAAAGCTGGGCACGCTGGCCCAGCAGATTGAGGCTGCAGTGAGTCATGATTGTACCATGCACTCCAGCCTGGGCAATAGAGCAAGATCCCCTCTCTAAAAAGAAAGAAGAAATTTATAATAAAGAAAGAAAGAATACTTAAAGAAGAAAAAGTCTGTGATGAAATAGGACACAGAAATGTATGGGCAGGAAGAGCTGTCTCAAATATTCATCTTCCAGAAGCTGAAGAGTGTCATCAACTTACTTGATAAAAAATTATTTAAAGGCTGGGTGCAGTGGCTCACACCTGTAATCCCAGCACTTAGGGAGGCTGAGGCGGGTGGATCAACTGAGGTCAGGAGTTTGAGACCAACTTGGCCAAAATTGGCTCCGTTTCTATTAAAAATACAAAAATTAGCCAGGCGTGGTGGCATGTGCCTGCAGTCCGAGCTACTCAGGAGGCTGAGGCAGGAGAATCGCTTGAACCTGGGAGGTGGAGTTTGCAGTGAGCCAAGATCACACCACTGCACTCCAGCGTGGGCGACAGAGTGAGACTACCTCTCAAAAAAGAAAAAGACTTTAAAAATACGTGTCACAGACGGGGCATCCTACGCCTTCCCTGAGGGATTCCTTCCAAGCCTGCAGACACGCTCACCTGGTGCAGTGCAGCTCACAGACATTCTTGTTCCATTCTGGCTCCCCGAGTTCTTTTCCCCCTCTGATGAAGACTTGATGGTGGTCAGGATTGAATGAGAAATCTTTAGAGATGATGGCGTGAAAGTACACAGTGACCCCTCCGCCTGGGCTCAGCACGCTGGTGGAAAGTCAAAACGGAAACCTGATTCCTGGGAGAGCTGTTCACCTGCCACATGCATCCAAGCACATGCACACATACATAAACACACACACGTATGCATGTAAGCACATGCACACACACGTGCACACACATACATGCATGCCCACACACATGCACGTGCGCATACACATGTACATGCACGCACATACATGCATGTCCACACGCGCACACACAGGCACGCACACACATGCATGCATGCACATGCACAGGCACACACATACACGACCACACATGCGTGGCCACACATGCACACGCACGCATGCACACATGCATGCACACATGCATGCACACGCACACACTTGCACGTGTGCACACGTACATGGACACACATGCACTCAAGCACACATGCACATGCACATACATGCATGCACGCACACAAATACGCACTTGTACACACATGCACATGCACGCACACACAAATGCACACATGCACGCACACACCACATGCAGACATGCACATGCATACAAATGCACCCATGCACATACATACACACACATGCATGCACGCACACACATACGTGCACAAATGCACACACGCAAATGCACACACACATGGTCCTTGTGTTCGTAATGTGCATTATCACACCCTAACAAAAATGCAAGCATGTCCACATCTCAGACACACTGCCCACTGTGTGACCCTCTATTCCCTGACTCCAAAATGGAGGAAGAAGAGGTGGCCAGGTCCCTGCCCATCTCTGAAGTGCTGGGAGGCACCAGCAGGCATCTGGGCCAGAATAGCCCCTCTCCTGGGTTCCCAGAGGCCCACGCTGACTCCGGGACCCCACGGGCTATTAGAAAGCATGGAACTGGCACAGGTGCCCAGTCACACCCACCTCCTAAGCAGTTCCCTTTCCCCCAGAGTTGAACCTGCCAAAGCAGCTGACTAGAAGGGTAGCCTGGGTATACCCTGGGAGCTGAGCAGGGAGGGCTGTGCCCGGGCTCTCAGGCAGGGTCTCCAGAGGGGCACCCCTACCTCGGCTTCACTTCCTGGACACCCGCTTTCTGGTTTTTTTGCTCCTCCTTTTTCCCGGCAACTGCACTTCTGTTCTTCCCTTCCAGCTTCTTGGGGTCTCCAGGCTCCCTGCGCTCGTTTTTACCGACCTTTTCTCCAGCAGCAACCTTCTCGTCCCTGGTCGTGGTCTCAGCTTCCTGGAACAAGGAACCAGACCCTGATCTTCACGCCAGCCTCCACATGTTCTTCCTCTTTTTTTTTTATTTTTATTTTTTTTTGAGACAGAGTCTTCCTTTTGTTGCCCAGGCTGGAGTGCAGTGGTGCGATCTCAGCTCACTGCGACCTCCACCTCCCAGACTCAATCGATTCTCCTGCCTCAGCCTCCCATGTAACTGGGATTACAGACACACACCACCATGCCCAGGTAATATTTGTATTTTTAGTAGAGATGGGTTTTCACCAAGTTGGCCAGGCTGGTCTCAAACTCCTGACCTCAGGCAATCCGCCCGCCTCAGCCTCCCAAAGTGCTGGGATTATAGGCATAAGCCACTGCACCCGGCCCAGCCTCCACACAGACCCCTACAGCAGATGCTTCTCACAGCAGACAGAATGACCATGACCCTTCCCTGTTCGGGACCTTCCAGTGCCACTGGGGCACTGACCGCAGCCCCCAGGGGACCTGCTCTCCATCCTCATCGGTGGCTTCTCCTTTCCCAACTCCTCCTGAGGGCACTGGCATCCCTGTTGCTCTGGGAACAGTCTACCCCAGGGCATCTGCGCATTCCCATTGTCTGCGACACATCCCAGACACCTCCATGGCTCACCCCTCACCACCCTCTCAGGGAGGCCTTACCTGGCCACGCAGCCCTTGGGAGTCACGCTCCCTCGGAGGCCATGTTCCCTGGGGGCCCAACCCAGTGCCCTTCCCCCCGTCCCCACGCCTTCTCACTGCCAGATTCAGTTTCCTGCCCCTCTCTCCTCTAGAATGTGAGCACCCTGAAAGCCAGGGCTTTGTCTGGATCACGGCTGTGTCCCTGGCACTTAAATATCCTCTGAATAATTAAATGAAAGAGGGGCAGCTGTGGGCAGGGCGAGGGCCTCCTGGAGCCGGCAGGCAGGAAGGAGACACGGACCTGGCAGCGTGTTTCGGAAGCAGGAGTGGTTGCTGGCAGCTGTTTCGTCATCTGGCTCTTCCCAGAACCTTCAACCGCATTGGCTGGCTCCGCTGCAGCATCACCTTCCTGAAAGACCCCAAACACCAGAGCCAAGGTGACAAAATGGGCCAGGGCGACTCCAACTCCATGGTTTCAGTCGTCTGCCACAGGCCGAGGGATGGGGTGGGCTGGCACCCCGGTGGAGGGGCAGCCATCCCACTCCCACCCAGGGAGCAGGGCCCAGAGGACGCCCTCCCCGGCAGGGAAGGACACCAGCACCTCGCAGCAGAGCCCAGGTGCCAAGGGCTCAGTGCCACCCCCGGCCATCCCTCCTGGATGACTCACCCCAGAGGCTGGGGCCCCCGTCTGCTGCCTGGTGGTCTGCCGTTCTGCCCTGGGCTGAGAGCTGCCCACTTCGGACTCAGGCAACAGGCGCTCCTGGGTGGCATCTTCAGTCCCAGCATGGCCCTCACCAGCAGAGGCGGGGGGACCGGCCCCCTCCTTGGACAGGCCTCTGCCCCCAGAGGAGATGGAGGTGTCCTGGTCCTCCCTTTCCGTGTGCTCCTGAGGCTGGGGGCTGCTCTGAGCCCCGCCTCCTGTGGCCGCTTCTGCCTCTCCTGAAGCCTGAGACTGCGGGGGGCTGTCACCAACCTCAGTGGGCACACAGGGGCCAGCGACCTCCAGTGGCATGGTGCCTGGGCCTGGGGGCTGGCTGGGCTGGCCGGTCTGGCCACTCTGCTGGGCTTGGCTGTGGGGCAGGGCTGTGTCCTGAGGCCCCGGGTTTGACAGCAAAGTCAGATGGCAGGGGCTGGCAGGAGACGGCGGCAAGGAAGCCAGCTCTGAGGAAGCAGAGTCGTTTGGATTATTTTTCTTCTTCCTTTTATTCTTTTTGCTCTAAACAGAAAGAGAGACACTCACTTTATTTCTTAGATTTACTCTACCCCGTGTTTCCCCCCAGCTTTTTCTTCCATTTCTCAACTACATCAAGCTTGGCTCGACCAAAGTACCGAGCACCTGTTAAATCTGCAAGTTCTTGGGAAGAATGAAATTAAGAAGCAAGAGTGGGGGGTGGGCAGGTTCAGGGGCAAGTGGCCTTGAAGCACTGGCCACACTCAGCATGGTCACGGCCAGGCTGAGACCCTCACACAGGCTCACTGCTTCCTGGACATCCACTGAGATGGATTTTTATTTTTTTAATTTTCATTTTTTGAGACAAGGTCTTCCTCTGTCGCCCGGGCTGGGGTGCAGTGGTGCAATCACGGCTCACTGCAGCCTCGACCTCCTGGGCTCAAAGTGATCCTCCCACCTCAGCCTCCTGAGGAGCTGAGACTACAGGTGAGTTCCACTGTACCCAGCTGATTTTTTGTTTGTTTTTTGGAGAAACGGGGTTCCACCACGTTGCCCAAGCTGAGTTTGAACTCTTGGGCTCAAGTGATCTGCCCACCTCGGCTTCCCAAAGTCCTGGGATTACAGGCATTAACCACCATGCCCAGCTGGTTTTTAAAAAGTGTTTTGTAGAGACAGAGTCTCAATATGTTGCTCAGGCTGGCCTCCAACTCCTAGGCGCAAGCAATCCTCCCATCTTGGCCTCCCAAAGTGCGGGATTACAGGCGTGAGCCACCGTGCCCAGCCTAGTTTTGAGCATTAGAAAGCACGCACAGGCTTGCCACGTTTTGTGCACCTCTATAAAAAGATTTCATAGGTGAAATTTGAAATGAGAAGGATGAGACTGAAAACTGAGCAGAAGCTCACCCCATGCCCTCAGCAGGCACAGCCAGGCTCGAAGGCACATCCAGATTCAAGGGCACGGTCCCCACCTTGGGAACCAGGACCACAGCTGGTGGGAAGAGGCTGCCGGGACCCTGGGATCCCCACAGGAATCGGGCCCTGCCTCCCAGGGGACAGTGCTCAGGGTGCGTGCTGATTGGGTCACCTCAGGAAACTGATTTGCCGATCCCTTGAAACCTGGTGGTGTGTGATGAGGCCTCGAACTGCCAGGCAGCAGGTGTGAGCCCGCACCCCCATACCCAGGAAGAGCTGCGCCCACAGAGGCGCAGCCCTCCCGGGGCTAACCCAGCCTCTCCTCAGCAACTGGCAGCGAGGGGACAAGGAAGCACCACAGGGTCCCGTCGCTGCCACTTCACGAGCCCCTCGGCTGACGGACGGACCCTGTGTGGCCCCAGGAAGAGGCTGCATGACACCTGCCTGGGGGCGCGAAGAGGCTGCAGCCGGACAGGAGGCCAGGCGGACACTGCAAGCCCCTCCCTATCACACATGGCCACGCTTCCTTCCAGACCCCAGGCCAGAAATTCCGATTTTCTCCCCCTTTTTAAATTCAGAGGAAACCCATGCTCAGAGTACACAAAGCACAGGAAGCCCCCACCCCCATCCCTCATCTCCCATCTCCCCATCTCCTGACCCATAACATCTCCCCAGGCCACAGCTCAGCTCCAGCCGCTTGGCCTGGTCCCTGATTGGCCTGGTCCCTGACGCTGGCCCTAGGCCACCAACCCACCACACGGCTGAGAGCACCTGGTCCCGTCCCTGGGAGCAAGCAGCACCCTGAAATGGCACATGGATGCATTTGGGTGAGGTCAGGGGAGACGCACATCTAGCACAGGCTGACTCTAAAACAGGGCTTCCCTGAGATCTCGCCGCTGCACTCCAGCCTGGGTGACAGGGTGAGACTCCATCTCAAAAAAAATTAAAATTGGCCAGGCAAGGTGGCTCACACCTGTACTCCCAGCACTTTGAGGGGCCGAGGCAGGTGGATCACTGGAGGTCAGGAGTTCAAGACCTGCTTGGCCAACATGGTGAAATCCGCCATCTCTACTAAAAATACAAAAAATTAGCTGGGCGTGATGATGGGCACCTGTAGTTCCAGCTACTTGGCAGGCTGAGCCAGGAGAATCACTTGAACCTGGGAGGCGGAGGTTGCAGCGAGCCGAGATTGCACCACCGCACTCCAGCCTGGGCGACAGAGCGAGACTCCGTCTCTAAAAAAAAAAAAGGGAAGCAACTGCAGAAGAGTCTGGGGCTGGAGCTGGGGCTGGGGCTGGGGAGGGGCTGGGGCTGGGGCTGTGGCCCAGCCCTGGTGAGTACCGTCATCAGGACAGGTGTCAGCCTGTGAATGACAGGGTGGTCAGCTGCCAGAGGACCTGCTGAGAGGGGGAAGCAAGATGCCATCAAGAAACAGGCAGGTGCTGCACGACCCTTCACTGTGCTTGGGAGACCTGGCAGGGGGGTCTGAACCCTGAAGACAGCCTAGCCTTGGAGAGATGATGACACCATCTCCGCCAGCTGCCTCCTGTGTTCGGGGCTGCCATGCAGTGGCGTCTGGGCTGGGTTGAAGGGCCTGCTGAGTTCCCATCCAGCTCACCCCATGCTGTACGGGATGGGCAACCCCAGGTGGGTCACTGGGCCACTGTGGGCCTCGTCTCCCTGTTATCTTTAAAGTGGAGACAACAGATGTCCCCACATCAGAGGGCCACTGAGGGTGACCAAATGGGACAAAGCACACCGAGGGTGGTAGGATGCTGCCTGGCACACGCAAGGCGCCCATCGGTGCTGCCGTGGCCACAGTCATTGTCCACACACAGCAGGTGTTTGTGGCCACCTGGTGACTGTGCAGAATGGCCCATCCTAGGGAATGGTCCCCTCGTTCTCCCTGTTCTCGGCCACGTGGTTTGAGTAGAATCGCCTCTACTCCAGCCCCCGAGGCAGCTCTTGAGCGTGGGCTGATGTCAACCACTGACTAATGTCATCCTGGCCACAGGGACCCATGAGGGGATTGGTGCACGAGCCAATCAGAGCCAGTGAGATTTGAGGAAACGCTTCCTCTCTCTGGGGGAATCAATCACCCGAGGAGGCACTCTGTTGTCCCCTGAATGACGTAGTGGAAGGCGGATCACAGGGAAGCCACTGTGTGGCACAAGGGAGTGATGGGAGACAGCTGGTGGGAGGCTTGGCATGGGGGAGCCACATCAGGAAGGCAGAGCAGACAGGGTGGAGACCCCTGCAGCAAGCCTCACCTGCAGCCCAGGGGCTTATCGGACGTGTCCCTAATAGACTCCCAAGATCGGATTAGCCAGGTGGAGCTGGGCTTTCCATTATTTGCAATTCAAAGATTTTTTTTTTTTTTTTTTTTTGAGATAGAGTTTTGCTCTTGTTGCCCAGGGTGGAGTTCAATGGCACAATATCGGCTCATTGCAACCTCTGCCTCCCAGGTTCAAGTGATTCTTCTGCCTCAGCCTCCCGAGTAGCAGGATTACAGGCACCTACCACCATACCTGGCTAATTTTTTTTTATTTTTGTAGAGATGGGTTTTACCATGTTGATCAGGCTGGTCTTGAACTCCTGACCTTGTGATCCGCCCGCCTCCGCCTCCCAAAGTGCTGGGATTACAGACGTGAGCCACTGCGCCCGGCTGTAATTTTTGTATTTTTAGTATAGATGGGGTTTCACCATGTTGGCCAGGCTGGACTTGAACTCCTGACCTCAAGTGATCCACCCGCCTCAGCCTCCCAAAGCGCTGGGATTACAGGCGTGAGCCACTGCACCCAGTCATAACGCACAGATTTCTAATGGTTGAAGTAATCAAACCTCAAATTATTTCCTAATTATGAAAGCTGAAACTAAGCCACAGTCATGGATTCTGTCACAGCTTCGATGACAAAATCAGGCTCTGGCAGGAACAGACAGAATCCTCCGGCTCTAGACTGCTGAGTCACAGCCTGGAACAAGAGGACCCCACTAAGGCAGGCTCCTGATCACCCCCACCCCCAGTCCCACCGGCACGGAAGAATCAGGTCCCTGCCGCTCCTTTCCTCGATGTAGCAAAGGGTTCAGACCTTAGAACGGCTGCCAGCAGCCCTCCCTGGGGCCTGCCTTGCAGGAGGGGAGTGGCCAGCAGCCAGAAACGGCGGCAGCAGCGGCAGCACACGGAGGGCGGTGGGCAGAGCCCGGGGAGGCTGGCAGCAGGGGCCAGGGCTGGCCTCACCCCCCTGCCCACCACACGGGGCTGTGGAAAGACAGCAGTAAATGCAGGGACAACTGCAGGAGAGACCCTTGGAGGGACCATGACCCAGTTCCTGGAAGACCACTGCCTTCAAGCCGCCAGCCCAGACCCTCTTTTCAATAGAAACGAAACCGGTCATCTGACATCGTGGTGCCTGCAGGGCTGAGGCCTCGGAGGGGCAGCCCCAGGCTCACCGCCCTCAGCTCTTCCTGCGTGAACGGCCGACTGGCCCTGACAGACCACTGACATGTCGTTGAGTGCTGCCAGGGCCTCCTGGCTCTGCTTTTCCATTGAACAGTTTCATGGTCTTTGACCCGGAACCTCTAACCGCGTAACCACAGTGGTATTTAAAATTTTAGGGGGGCGAGGCTTAGAACTCTTTACATAACTTTATAACTATCCCTCTATCTTTTCTACAGCTTTTAGGGTGCTGTTTTACATTCACACATTGAATCAGGCCAGGCGCGGTGGCTCACACCTGTAATTCCAGCACTTTGAGAGGCCGAGGCAGGTGAATCACCTGAGGTCAGGAGTTCGGGACAAACCTGGCCAACATGGAGAAACCCCATGAAACTCGAGAGCCTGAGGCAGGAGAATCACTTGAACCCGGCAGGCAGAGCAGTGAGCCGAGACTGCGCCCCTCGCGCTCCAGCCTGGGTGACAGAGCGAGACTCTGCCTCAAAAATAATCATCATAAAATATTGAATAAAGCTGGTATACAGTCAACTCTCCACACCCACAGATTCAGCCAACCACAGACAGAAAGTATTGGGGAAGAAAACAAAAAAACCCGAGACAACAATTAGAAAGAACACAGGGAAAACAGCACCACATACCCATGGTCTACACAGCATGGATGTCATTCGGTGTTGGAAGGAATCTAGAGATGAATTAAAGTGCAGGGTGTAGGAGGCTGGGCGCCGTGGCTCACACCTGTAATCCCAGCACTTTGGGAGGCCGAGGCGGGCAGATCCCTTGAGGTCAGGAGTTTGAGACCAGCCGGGCCAACATGGTGAAACTCCATCTCTACCAAAAATACAAATATCACCCGGGCGTGATGGCACATGCCTGTAATCCCAGCTACTCGGGAGGCTGAGGCAGGAGACTCACTTGAACCCGGGAGGCGGAGGTTGCAGGGAGCTGAGATCATGCTACTGCACTCCAGCCTGGGCGACAGAGGGAGATTCCATCTCGAAAAAATAAAAATAAAAATAAAAAATAAAGTGCATGGGGGGTGCTCATGGGTTGTGTGCAGATGCCACACTGTTTGATATCTGGGACTGGACATCCTTGGATTTTGGTGTCCTCTGGGGTCCTGGTGAGGAAGGAGACCTAAGCGTCAAAGACCACCTCCCCCTTAACTTCCACACTGCATTTCAATAGAAGTAAAGGCTGGCAGACCGGGGGCCACGTTAAGTGCCCTCCTGTAGGTCGCAGGCATGGTATGCAGGAATCTTTCCGGAAAGCATTGATTTTACTTAAACACGATCACACCCCCATCTAAGTCCCCTACCCCATGGCTACTCCATGGACCACGACCCTTTCATATGTAATTTCTGGAGCCGTGAGCCCAAGACCCTCTCACGTGTAATTTCTAGAGGTGTAAGTCCTTATAAGGTCAGGGATTTTCTTTGTCCGGGGGCTCGGCTATTTGGGGCATCCAGACCCACCGCAGCCCCCGGCCAAATAATTCACCACTTCCTTCCCAGTTGGGTGTTAGAGAGGCTTGTTTCGAGGCCCTTCGTGCTTTACTGGGACCAACACCCTGTGGGCACCAAGGGTCCACTGTGTATTTCAGTGTGAGTACGAGCTGGGAATCTACGCCATTCTACCCCAATGCTGAGCCCATGGTTCAGACGCCCCATGTTCCACACCTGGCGTACACCCTGACCAACGCGCTCCGGCCAGCACGTGGGCGCCATCGAGCGCATGCTCACGTCTCATGCTCGGCGCACACCCTCAGGTCACGCCTCTCTGTTACTCCGTGGGAATCTTTCCACCCATGTACGTTTACAGCTTGACTATAAATCTCCCATCCATTTTTCTTCCTTCTCACATCCGTTAAGTAGTCTCACCAACGTATAGTTTAAAATCTTTCTGTCAACTTCCAAAAATACAAAACCAGGCTAGGTGCGGTGGTTTATGTCTGTAATCCCAGCACTGTGGGAGGCTGGGGCGAGAGAATCGCTTGAGCCCAGGAGTTTGAGACCAGCCTGGGTAACACAGCAAGACCCCATCTCTAGCAAAAATCTAAAGAGTTAACTGGGCGTGGTAGTGGTGAGAAGTTAAAAAGTTCCTTTTTAAAGTTTCCTTTCTTGTTAAAGAATAAGTATGACAGCCGGGCGCGGTGGCTCAAGCCTGTAATCCCAGCACTTTGGGAGGCCGAGGCGGGTGAATCACGAGGTCAAGAGATCGAGGCCATCCTGGTCAACATGGTGAAACCCCGTCTCTACTAAAAAAATACAAAAAATTAGCTGGGCATGGTGGCACGTGCCTGTAATCCCAGCAACTCAGGAGGCTGAGGCAGGAGAATTGCCTGAACCCAGGAGGCGGAGGTTGCGGTGAGCCGAGATTGCGCCGTTGCACTCCAGCCTGGGCAACAAGAGTGAAACTCTGTCTCAAAAAAAAAAAAAAAAAAAAGAATAAGTATGCTAATGACTTTATGAAGCCCGATTCTAGGTAGCTGTTGGACAGGCACATAGCACATTCTATGTCCTTGTACTTTAACCAAGATATCTGTGCTGGACGTGCTCACAGGCATGTCCCATCTCTCCATTGCTTTTACCTGTTTAGAAAAGTTTTAGGTTATTAGCCAGTCGGGTTTTAGTTTAGATTGTGAGGTCTGGCTCCAGCCAACGGAGATCAGACACAGCAGTGAGGATGACCCCAAATGCGTGAGGGATAAAGTTGTGTGTTTTCCTTCGTTCAATGTACTCTCGTGGCAGGAGGGTACCCTTCCTGCAGCCCAGGAAGTAAACATTGCATTGCTGGAAGATCCTTTGTCTCAGTGCTGATTTTTCTTTGCCGCACCGAGCATCTGTTTCCAACAGTAGAGCACACCTGTAATCCCAGCTACTCGGGAGGCTGAGGCAGGAGGATTGCTTGAGCCCAGGAAGTCAAGGCTGCAATGAGCTATGATTTTGCCACTGCACTCCAGCCTGGGACACAGAGCGAAACCCTGTCTCAAAACCAAACCAAACCAAAACCATCAAACACATTCAGAGCTATACTACTGTTACACAGGAATTAGTTGGTTAGGTTAGCACATCACTCTGGGTGACAGCAGACACCTGTGTAGTACTGAACCTCCCACATTCTCTCTGGGGAAGGGCCCACCTCTCCATGGACTTTACCGTCCGCAGAGCCCCAGAGCTTTGTCCTCGCATGTCCTATGAATCAGATCTGGATTTTACAAGTTGGTTCTCATATTTTTGTTGCTATCGTGAATGAGCTCTCCACCCGCACTGTGCCTCAGGTCTGGTAAGTCCAGCTCGTGTAGAGGCTGCCTGCATTTCCCAAGTGCTGCAGGAGCAGGCTCACAGCCAAGCCCCCACCCACCGAGGAAAGAGCACACCTGGATCGAAGCTTCTGCCTACACCTGAGACCTAGGGCTGCCCGCAGGTGGCAGAAGCCCAGGAAATCGCTGTTCAATGAACATGTGACCGTCTCATGAGGGGTTGCGGGGAGGCAGGCAGCAGCGTGGGGAAGGTGGGAGAGCCCATCGATTTTTTACTCTGTAAAAAAGTAATCAACTTCACAAGCATCACTCTTCAATGTATGAAACTCCTTTGCTTTTCCTCAAAAGCAGAAGTCCTTTTATTACATGTGTTAGTTTCATTTTTTGATATTATTAGTGAATCCTATAATACTCTTAAATGCTATAGAAAAAGTCAGGATTTTGGCCAGGCACAGTGGCTCATGCCTGTAATCCCAGCACTCTGGGAGGCCGAGGTGGGTGGATTATTTGAGGCCAGGAGTTTGAGGCCAGCCTGGTCAACATGGTGGAACCCTGCCTCTACCAAAAAAAAAAAAAAAAAATTAGCTGGGCGTGGTGGGAGGCGCCTGTAGTCCAAGCTACTCAGGAAGAGAGTCGCTTGAACCCAGGAGGTGGAGGTTGCAGTGAGCTGAGATTGTGCCACCGCACTCTAGCCTGGGGGACAGCGTGAGACTCCATCTAAAAAAAAAAAAAAAAAAGAAAAAGAAAAGAGGATTTCAATTTCCAGAAACCAGAGGCTAAACTGACTGAGCAGGGCTTCCACTACACCTCCGTGTGGGGCGCCATCCGAGACCTCGTGTTCAGGCAGAGGTCAGGTCCGGCCCCCACCTGCCTGGACTCCCCTGCGCTCTCTAGTGAAGCCTGTATTGCTGGTGGGGCTTTATCCCAGTGAGCACAGCCAGGTTAGGCTTTTCCAGGTGGCCAGGGGGACGGCTGCACGCAGTCAGAAGGCAAGTTCAAGGACAGGGACAGAGGGCAAGTACAATCGAGCTGAAGTTCACCGCTAGCAAAACGTCCTCAGAGTCACAAGAGCCAAGCCTGAATCAGCGCTGCTCTGTCACGGCCCGAGGGTGACCCGAGAGCGCCCGTCCTGGGCAGCCTTCCTCGGCTGGCAGGGACTCGAGGGCTGAAGTGCCAGGTGGCTCTGCCAGCAAGCACGGGGTGGCGGGGAGCGTTCTGTCCAACTATTGACTCGGGCTACCTGCTGACAGTCTGCAGAGGGCACGCCGGCGGCCTCACACAGGGCTGCGTCCTGCTTCCTTTTCTTGCTGGGCATGGCATTAGCAGCTTCCCACTCATCGGACATGAGGTCTACAGTAGCATCTACCAAAACCTCTGATGCAGCTCCCTGTTGAAACACGACCCCTTCAGACAGGGCAGGGATGTGCACCCCACACACAGCTTCGGCAGACTCACACCTCAAGGGCCACCTCCTTTCCGGAAGGCCCAGGCAGGGACACCCACGGTGGGCACTGACCAGGTCCCCAGCACCCTCTGCCTCCAGGGCCCACGGGCAGGAGGGCGTGGGGAGACCAAGCAGCGGCTCCTGCAGACGGGCAGGGCAAATCCACATAAGAGAAGAACTGCCCATGCCAGAGGCGGCACTCTGCCAGGCTCCCAGCGCCCCTGAGCCTCCACCCGACTGCCTGGGCTTGTGCTCAGAGCACAGACGCACTGCAGAGACTGACCCAGAAGGAACAGGCAGGTGCCGGCACCCCAGGTCCAGCCGGGCCAGGCCTCCTGAGCCCCCAGAGCAGCGGGCATGCTCATCCAGCACCTCCCTTCCACACCAGGCACGGCCGGGAGACCTCACAGCCAGACGCAGCCGGAAGCTGGGGAGGGGACGCTCCACCAGAGCCTCCGACCCGTCGATGCCTCCAACCCAAACGGCCCTGCCCCAACGGAGTCTCCTCTTCCCTCATCGGGACCCACAGCCCAGCAGCCAAGGCCCAGAGCCTCTCGAGAGGAAGAGCCCGCAAAGGGCACCCAGTGAGTCAGCATCCAGCGGCCACCAAAGGAGAGGCCGAGCGGAGGACAGCTGTGCCAGGGGCTGGCGCGGACCCCTCTCTGTGTGCCCTCTCCACCCACCCATGACTGCAGTGAGGCCCGACCACCTGACTCAGCTGCAGGGCGAGGCTGGCCAGGCAGCCTGCTCACCATCTCGGCTCCTGGGGCCACCCGCCTTGGCTCCCGGCACCCTCCTCACCATGGTTAGAATGTGGCATTCTACGCTTAGAGAACCGTCCTCTAGAACACGGACACCGCTCTCAGCTTGAGAATTCAAAAGGCTCGCCATGGGATTGGGGACACACACAAAAACCCCTGTAAGTTAGTCACCAGAGTCATCCCGTCAGCCCCGGTAAGCCAGTCACCAGACACCCCATCAGCGTTCACTTTGCATTCATTCTGAACTTCTCTCATGTATGGATATGTGTATAATTAGGCTTTTTTTTTGAGACAGAGTCTTACTCTGTTGCCCAGGCTGGAGTGCAGTGGCGCGATCTAGGCTCACTGCAACCTCTGTCTCTCCCGGGTTCAAGCGACTCCCCTGCCTCGGCCTCCCGAGTAGCTGGGATTACACGTGTGCGCCACCACATCAGGCTAATTTTTGTATTTTTAGTAGACACGGGGTTTCCCCACGTTGGCCAGGCTGGTCTCCAACTCCTGAACTCAGGTGATCCACCTGCCTCAGCCTCCCAAAGTTCTGGGATTACGGGCGTCAGCCACAGCACCTGGCCCTAGTTCCAATTTTCTTCACCTCAGAAAGAAATCCCGCAACAACGGCTCCCTGTTCCCCACTCCTCCCAGCCAAGCCCTGATCTGTGTCCTGTCTCCAAGGGTGAGTCTGTGGTGGATATTCATATCAGGGGAATCACACATGTCGTCTTGTGTCTGGCATCTTTATTTAGCATGTTTCTAGCTGGGTGCGGTGGCTCACGCCTGTAATCCCAGCACTTTGGGAGGTCGAGGCGGGTGGATCACGAGGTCAAGAGATCGAGACCATCCTGGTCAACATGGTGAAACCCCGTCTCTACTAAAAATACAAAAAACTAGCTGGGCATGGTGGCGCGTGCCTGTAATCCGAGCTACTCAGGAGGCTGAGGCAAGAGAATTGCCTGAACCCAGGAGGCGGAGGTTGCGGTGAGCTGAGATCGCGCCATTGCACTCCAGCCTGGGTAACAAGAGCGAAACTCCGTCTCAAAAAAAAAAAAAAAAAAAAAAGCATGTTTCTGAGGCTCATCCATGCTGCAGCACACGTGCATATATTCTTTCTTATGGCTGAATACTACTCCACTGTATGTGTGTACCAGGCTTTGTTTAACTGTTTATCCACTGACGGACACTTGGGCTGCTTCCACGGTTTGCCTGTTGTGAATAACGCTGCTATATACATTCATGTTCAAGTACGTGTTTTCATTTCTCTTGGGCGTCTATCTATACGTGGAATCCCTGGCTCTTGGACAAGCAGCCACACTGTTTTCCTTGGTGGCTGCAGCATTTGACATGCCCAGCAACACTACGCAACATTTCCCATCTGTTCACATCCTCACCAACACTTATTATTTTCCTTCCTTCTCTCTCTCTCTTTTTGAGACAGGATCTCACAGTCACCGGGTGAGCCACCGCACCCGGCCTCTTTCACTGTTCTCTTGTTTGTGTGTTTTATTCTCTTGTTCAATATTCCAGGAAAATGTTTTCACTCTTTTCACATCTTCAGTGTCACCTCTACATGTTACAAATTCAAACAGATTTCCACTAACAGAAAAATTTAAAACATTAAAAAATAAGGCCGGGCGCAGTGGCTCAAGCCTGTAATCCTAGCACTTTGGGAGGCCGAGGCGGGTGGATCACGAGGTCGAGAGATCGAGACCATCCTGGTCAACAAGGTGAAACCCCGTCTCTACTAAAAATACAAAAAATCAGCTGGGCATGGTGGCGCGTGCCTGTAATCCCAGCTACTCAGGAGGCTGAGGCAGGAGAATTGCCTGAACCCAGGAGGCGGAAGTTGCGGTGAGCCGAGATCACGCCATTGCACTCCAGCCTGGGTAACAAGAGCGAAACTCTGTCTCAAAATAAATAAATAAATAAATAAATAAATAAAATTAAAAAAAAATAAATAAAAAATAGGCCAGGCGTGGTGGCTCACGTCTATGATCCCAGCACTTTGGGAGGCCAAGGTGGGAGGATGGCTTGAGGTCAGGAGTTCAAGACCAGCCTGGCCAACATGCTGAAACCCTGTCTCACTAAAAATTCAAAAATTAGCCAAGCAGGGGGGCCCGGCACCTGAAATCCCAGCTACTCAGGAGGCTGAGGCAGGAGAATCGCTTGAATCCAGAAGGCGGACGCTGCAGTGAGCCGAGATCACACCACTGCACTCCCAGCCTGGGAGACAGAGGTGAAACTGTGTCTTAAAAATAAATTAAAATAGACCAGGTGTGGTGCTCCCGCCTGTAATCCCAGCACTTTGGGAGGCTGAGGCGGGTGGATCACGAGGTCAAGAGATGGAGAGCATCCTGGCCAACATGGTGAAACCCCGTCTCTACTAAAAATACAAAAGTTAGCTGGGTGTGGTGGCCCACAACTGTAGTCCCAGATACTTGGGAAGTTGAGGCAGGAGAATCGCTTGAACCTGGGAGGTGGGGGTTGCAGTGAGCTGAGATCGTGCCACTGCACTCCAGCCTGGGTGACAGAGTGAGACTCCATCTTAAAAAAAAAAAAAAGAAAGCCGGGCGCGGTGGCTCAAGCCTGTAATCCCAGTACTTTGGGAGGCCGAGGCGGGTGGATCACGAGGTCAAGAGATCGAGACCATCCTGGTCAACAAGGTGAAACCCCGTCTCTACTAAAAATACAAAAATTAGCTGGGCGTGGTGGTGCGTGCCTGTAATCCCAGCTACTCAGGAGGCTGAGGCAGGAGAATTGCCTGAACCCAGGAGGCGGAGGTTGCGGTGAGCCGAGATCGCGCCATTGCACTCCAGCCTGGGTAACAGGAGCGAAACTCCGTCTCAAAAAAAAAAAAAAAAAAAATGGCCAGGTACGGTGGCTTATGCCTGTAATCCCAGGACTTTGGGAGGCCAAGGCAGTGTATCATCTGAGGTCAGGAGTTCAAGACCAGCCTGACCAACATGGAGAAACCCTGTCTCTACTAGAAATACAAAATTGCGCCGGGCGCAGTGGCTCAAGCCTGTAATCCCAGCACTTTGGGAGGCCGAGGTGGGTGGATCACGAGGTCAAGAGATCGAGACCATCCTGGTCAACATGGTGAAACCCCGTCTCTACTAAAGGTGCAAAACATTAGCTGGGCATGGTGGCACGTGCCTGTAATGCCAGCTACTCAGGAGGCTGAGGCAGGAGAATTGCCTGAACCCAGGAGGCGGAGGTTGCGGTGAGCCGAGATCGCGCCATTGCACTCCAGCCTGGGCAACAAGAGCGAAACTCTGTCTCAAAAAAAAAAAAAAAAAGAAATACAAAATTAGCTGGGCATGGTGGCAGGTGCCTGTAATCCCAGCTACTCAGGAGGCTGAGGCAGGAGAATCGCTTGAACCTGGGAGGTGGAGGTCACAGTGAGCAGAGATCGTGCCATTGCACTCCCGCCTGGGCAACAAGAGTGAAACTCAAAATAAAAAAAAATTTTAAAAAAAACAAAGCAAAAAAAAATTAATTAATTAAAAATAAATAAATGATAACGTCTCTGTTCCTTTAGCTGGCTGTCAGTTACTGGTTTGACAGTGATTTCCTTAAAACATCTAACGCCAAAACACAGAAAAGGAAAAAGAAGAAAATAATCCCCTCTCAGTCCTTGGGGACTGGGCCTGAGTTGGGGCCCTCCTCCTACACTCAGCCGCCCCTGCCCACTGCCCCAGGGCTTCTCAGCTGTTCCCTGAGCCCGCAGCCTGCTTGAGCGTTTGTGTGGCTTCCTACATCCCCATTAGATCCATGGGAACTTTCTCAACATTTTATTCCGCCAAGTAATGCAAGCTTTAGCTTTTCTTCTGCCTTTGGGCAGGTTTACTGTTTGCCCCAGATGGCAGCTTTTCATCACCACGTTTCCACCCTGACGGAGTTCCAAGTTAGGTATAAAAAAGGGGTTACCCGGCCGGACACAGTGGCTCAAGCTTGTGATCCCAGCACTTTGGGAGCCGAGGTGGGTGGTCTCAGGAGTTTGAGACCAGCCTGGCCAGCGTGGTGAAACCCTGTCTCTACTAAAGATACAAAAATTAGCTGGGCATGGTGGCGCATGCCTTTAGTCCCAGTTAGTCGGGAGACTGAGGCAGAAGAATCGCCTGAACCCGGGAGGCAGAGGTTGCAGTGAGCTGAGATCAAGTCATTGCACTGCAGCCTAAGCAACAAAGCCAGACTCCATCGCAAAAAAAAAAAAGGCGGGAGGGTTACCCAAACTTCCAGCATCCCATGTGGTCCCGGCTTGGGGTGGCCTTGGTTGCTCTGGAGGAGGTAAGTCTCTAAGGGAATGACACAAGCACACACACCCCAGCACACACACACACACCCCACTCACACACGCCAACACACAATACACCCGACTCACACACCCCAGCACACACACACACCCGACTCACACACCCCAACACACACACACACCCGACTCACACACCCCAACACACACACATACACCCCACTCACACACGCCAACACACAATACACCCGACTCACACACCCCAACACACACACACACCCCACTCACACACGCCAACACACAATACACCCGACTCACACACCCCAACACACACACACACCCCACTCACACACGCCAACACACAATACACCCGACTCACACACCCCAACACACACACATACACCCCACTCACACACGCCAACACACAATACACCCGACTCACACACCCCAACACACACACACCCCACTCACACACGCCAACACACAATACACCCGACTCACACACCCCAGCACACACACACACCCCACTCACACACGCCAACACACAATACACCCGACTCACACACCCCAACACACACACATACACCCCACTCACACACGCCAACACACAATACACCCGACTCACACACCCCAACACACACACACCCCACTCACACACGCCAACACACAATACACCTGACTCACACACCCCAACACACACACATACACCCCACTCACACACGCAAACACACAATACACCCGACTCACACACCCCAACACACACACATACACCTCACTCACACACGCCAACACACAATAGACCCGACTCACACACCCAAACACACAAACACCCCACTCACGCCAACACACAATACACCCGACTCACACACCCAAACACACACACATACACCCCACTCACACACCCAAACACACACATGCACCCCACTCACACCCACACACACATACACCCCACTCACACACCCAAACACACACACATACACCCCACTCACACACCCAAACACACACACATGCACCCCACTCACACATCCACACACACATACACCCCACTCACACCCAAACACACACACATACACCCCACTCACACACCCAAACACACACACATGCACCCCACTCACACACCCACACACACCCCACTCACACACCCACACACATACACCCCACTCACACACCCAAACACACATGCACCCCACTCACACACCCAAACACACACATACACCCCACACACACCCAAACACACACACACACCCCACTCACACACCCAAACACATACACATACACCCCACTCACACACCCAAACACACACACATACACCCCACTTACACACCCAAACACACACACACACCCTACTCACCCCAACACACACACTCCACTCACACACCCCAACACACACACATACACTCCACTCACACACCCCAACACACATACACCCTACTCACACACCCCAACTCACACACACACACCCCACTCATACACACCCCACTCACACACATACACTCCACTCACACACCCCAACACACACACATACACTCCACTCACACACCCCAACACACACATACACCCCACCACACACACATACACCTCACTCATACACACCCCAACACACACACAACCCACTCATACACACCCCAACATACACACATATATCCCACTCACACACCCCAACACAAACACATACATCCCTCACACACCCCAACACACACACACACACACCCTACTCACACACAGCCCAGCATACACACATATACCCCACTCACACACCCCAACACACACGCATACATCCCTCACACACCCCAACACACACACACACCCCACTCAAACACCCCAACACACACACATATACCCCAACACACACACATACATCCCACTCATACACACCCCAACATACACACATATACTCCACTCACACACCCTAACACACACACATACACCCCTCACACACCCCAACACACACACACACCCCACTCACACACACCCCCCCCCGGCGCACCCCACAGAGCACAGCACTGCAGCTGCATCACTTCCCACCACAGCCCAACCACAGAGTGCTACCTGCCAGGAACAACACACAGAAAACCAGCCCCAGGGCAGACACAGAAAGACAGCGTCCCCTTCTCAGCGTGCAGCAAGTAACCCAGCAGCTGGGCATGGCCCTCTGTGTCTTCCCAGGCTGAGCTAGAGCCAGCAGCCCTTCTCTTCCAACCGTTCTCCTTCAACATATACAGGACACTCCCCTTGAGAGCCTCTCCTAGCACTCCAACTGGGACTCTTCCCGAGGAGGCATTCTCTTGGTGTCTAACACACCCAAGGGGCTGTTGGAGGCCATAGGGAGGCAACAGATGGCTCGGCCACACCCCTCTAAGAACTGCAACCTGCCAGCCAGCACATTTCCAGAGCACCCACCCTGCACCCAAAGCTTCAAAGCCCCTCTGGGCATGCGCCTTCAATGCAGAGGCCTACAGAAGCACAAGACACGCACATGGCGGAAGCTAAGGTCCCTGCCCTGAAACTGCAAGGCACCTCAGAGCCTGCACCCTCAACACAAAGAGACCCACGGAAGCATGCGACACCCGGCAGCAGCTCGGGCCCCACCCCCAGCCACAGCTTCTGGGAGGCACATGTATATTGGATCTGGTAGAAAGAAAAGGAAGGCAGAGGCTGGGCAAAGTGGCTCGTGCCTGTGATCCCAGCACTCTGGGAGGCCGAGGTGGGTGGATCGCCTGAGGTCAGGAGTTCAAGACCAGCCTGGCCAACATGGTGAAACCCTGTCTCTACTAAATACAAAAAATTAGTCGGGTATGGTGGTGCATGCCTATAGTCCCAGCTACTTGGGAGGCTGAGGCAGGAGAATTGCTTGAACCTGGAAGGTGGAGGCTGCCGTGAGCCGAGATCGAGCCACTGCACTCCACCCTGGGCAACAAAAGTGAAACTGTCTCAAAAAAAAAAAAAAAAGGAAGGCGGAGGCCCCAGGAGGTGTGGAACCCACAGACTCCTGCCAGAGCCAAATCAGGTGCAGAAGGGCGGCTCTGCTGCAGCCCTGCGGGCAGGTTCAATGGGCTGAGACATGGTGGCATTTTGGGGGCCAGCTGGGCAGCTGTGATTATCCTGGGCAGAGTGAGCAGCGGGGAGCGGGGGAGCCAGAGGCAGTGCACTCACTCTTTGGACGGTCCAGGAGGCATCAGAACAGGGCTCATCTGGGTTTTCTTGCCAACCCTCTGAGCCCAGGGACAAACGCGGGCTCCCTTCCTCCTTCAGCTCCTGCCCACACTCCATCTCTTCCTCCGGGGCCGACGCCACTGTGGAGTTACTGTTCTCAGAATCTGTAACGGTAGACGAAGGAAGGATCAAATCTCAGAGAGAAGCACGGGAGCGTTAGGAAGGAAAACCCGGCATCCTCCCGGCGGGCGCACGGAGATGTCACCCTGCTCTGCCTCCAAGGTCATGCATTGGGCCTGCCGACCTGAGCAGGGTAGGGGTTCTGCTCCAGGTGCGTAGGAAGGAGCCAGGGACCTCAGCCTCAGGACAACAAGGGTGAACCAGACAAAAAGACCGCCCAGTCTGAGCACCCAGCCCCTCCCTCCCCACGTCCAGATCAGTGATTCACCTGGCGCTGTGCTGGGGTATCACCGCACCTCGAGCACCTCTAAAACAGCCTGGTACACTTTCCTCCCCTTCTGCCAACTTCCTCCTGTCTTCCCCAGGGTGGGCTCTCTCCCAGGGGCAGCCCAGGGGTCTCCCACAGCTTCCCTTGTCCTGGGACTAAGATGCTCACCCACGCAGAGCTGCCGCACAGACAGCACCGAGCACCCGCTCTGCCGGCCCCGGCCTCACTCCAGCCTCAGCCGTGGTGTGGACGTGCTTTGTCCAAAACTCGTGTTGACGTCGGATCCCCGTGCCAGTGCTGGGAGGCAGGGCTGGTGCGGGGGGCTGTGGGTCATGAGGGCAAATCCCTCACGAATGGCCCGGTGCTGTTCTCGGCGGTGGGGTCTCACTCTCCACAGACCGGATCACTCCCCCCGGGAATGGATCAGCATCCGCCAGACTGGCTTGTTATGAAGCCGGGACGCCCCTCGGCTTCGTCTTTCGCAGCTGTCAGCATCCCCATGAGCCCACTCTGCCACGTTGTGACGCGGCACATAAGCCCTCGCCAGAAGCCAGGCCCAGGCCCTGGAACTTCTCCATCTGCAGAACCGTGAGCTAAATAAACCTTTTTTCTTTTTCAATTACCCAGGCTCAGGTGTTCTTTTATGGCAACAGAAATGGACTAATACGCCCCTCAAGGAGTCCCTGTTTTCAATTCTGGGTCTTGATGACCCCACCACTCCCTGACACACACTCCAGATGGTGCCAGGCCAAGCCCGCATTTCTGTACAGACCCTTCGCTAAGGCCCCAGGCCTGCCCCAGCTGCAGCCCTGCTCTGGGCACTTCCTCCCCACACCCATTTCTATCACCCAGTTTCGTCACTGCGCTCCCCTCCTCTGAGACCTGGAGGGCAGGGACCACACAGCCCGTTTCCCTTTGAGTGCCAGCGTAGATGCATCCTAGAGCTCAAGAATTAATGAAGTTCGTTAGCAGGACTCAAAATTGCTAACAAGTACTCTAAACATCTACATACATACACACACAAGAAACATCAGAGCCAGAAAGTCAGAGCTGGCGAAGATCTGCAACCCGGAGCCCAAGGCCCATCCTCTGGGAGCTGGTATTTCACCTACTCCAGGGATTCTGAACCTGCTCCTCCCACCAGCCTGCCCTCCCACCAGGGGCGGGCCCTGGCTAGCTTAATCCCATCAGGACCCGACATTTACCCTGGCACCAGTGATCGACTAAGGGAAGGGCCAATCAGCAAGAAGTATGGAAGTATCCATACTTGACCCTTACTGGAGTTTCTGCCACTCAACGCGTTCTGGAAAGACCGTCAGACGCTGCTGGGAAACCACTGTCTGTTGTCCTCCACCTGTCGACCGAGCTGGCAGTGGAGATGGTCAGAGCCATCAGGACCAGAGAAATGGAGCAGAGCACTAGTACACTTGGACCCCTCAAGCCTGGAGTTGAGCAGAGGTGGCCCAGGACGTTTCTTTTGCGGAGCAAGCCCAGGAGGGCTGGGTTTCGGGCTGTGCCCAGCATAAGCAGTCCCAACAACCGCAGGTACCAACCAAAACCAAACGAGCTTCCCTGAAGAAACATGGGCCGTTCAAGAAAATACACATACAAGTGGTCTCTTAACTTCCAAAGAGATGCCTGGCATACCTGCTGATCAAGGAAATCAGAATGATGCCCCTGCAATGCCACTTCCACCCAACGACTGGCACAGATTAACAAGATTGAGGCTGGGCTCGGTTTCTCACGCCTGTAATCCCAGCACTTTGGGAGGCCTAGGCAGGCGGATCATGAGGTCAAGAAATTGAAACCAGCCTGGCCAACATGGTGTAACCCCGTCTCTAATAAAAATACAAAAATTAGCTGGGCGTGGTGGCTCACACCTGTAATCCCAGCTACTCGGGAGGCTGAGGCAGGAGAATCACTTGAACCTGGGAGGTGGAGGCTGCAGTGAGCCAAGATTGGGCCACTCCACTCCAGCCTGGCAACGGAGTGAGACTCAGTCTCAAAAAAAGAAAAAAAAAAAGATCGATCATTCTCAATGCCAGAGAGAATGTGAGTGGAACTCTAAAAGGCAGGGACCCGGGTGTGGTGGCAGGCACCTGTAATCCCAGCTACTCGGGAGAGGCTGAGGCAGGAGAATTGCTTTACCCCAGGAGGCGGAGGTTGCAGCGAGCCAAGATCGTGCCACTGCACTCTAGCCTGGGGGACAGAGCTAGACTCCATCTCCAAAAAAAAAAAAGGCTGGGCATGGTGGCTCATGCCTGTAATCCCAGTACTTTGGGAGGCCAAGGTGGACAGATCATGAGGTCAGGAGTTCCAGACCAGCCTGGCAACATGGTGAAAACCCGTCTCTACTAAAAAATACAAAAATTAGCTGGGCATGGTGGCTTGTGCCTGCAATCCCAGCTACTTGGGAAGCTGAGGTAGGAGAATTGCTTGAACTGGGACCCGGGAGGCAGAGGTTGCAGTGAGCCAAGATCGCACCACTGCACTCCAGCCTGGGCTACAGAGCAAGACTCCATCTCAAAAAAAAAAAAAAAAAAAAAAAAAAGTAGCTAGATTCAGAAATAAGAGACTTACTTAACTAGCACTTCCTAAACAATTACATGTTAATTCATTAAATACTCACAGGCACTTGTATAGAATAGGGTTATCCAGAGAGCAGAAGCAATAGGATATGTAGGTAGGTAGGTCGGCAGGTAGATACGTAGATGGATGGACGGATGGATAGATAGAATGAATATAGATAGATACGTGCATACATAGAATAGATGGATGGATGAATAGATAAGCTAGATGAATGGACAGACAGGACAGATGAATAGACAATACAGATGGATGAACAGACAAATAAAATGGGTGGATGGATGGACGGATGAGTGGATGGACAGACAGATGATAGATGACAGACAGATAAATAGATGGATAGGGTAGATGGGTGGATAGATGGTGGGATGGTGAATATCAAGTGTCAACTTTATTGGGTTGAAGGAGGCCTAAGGAGCTGGTTAAGCATTGCTCTGGGTGTGTCTGTGAGGGCGGTGTCAGAGGAGCTTGACATTTGAGTCCATGGACTATGAGAAGAAGACCCCACCCTCCATGTGGGTGGCACCATCCGGTCAGCTCCCAGCATGGCTGGAAAAAAGCAGGCGGAAGGTGGGGTAGGCCGGCTTGCTGAGTCTTCTCAGGGTAAGGCTTTCATCTTCCCCTATGCCGGCTGCTTCTGTGGGTAAGCTGGCCAGGGAAGAAGGCTTTCATCTTCCTCCTATGCTGGATGCTTCCTCACATTCCTCCTGCCCTTGGACATCAGACTCCAGGTTCTCTGGCCTTTGGACTCTTGGATTTATGCCAGTGGGTTATCGGGGGTCGCGGGTCTTCAGCCGCAGACTGCAGGCGGTCCTGTCCACTTCCCTGGTTTCCAGGCTTTTGGACTCAGACTGAGCAACTGCTGGCCTCTTTCTTTCCCAGCTTGCAGACGGCCTACCATGGACTTCACCTTCTGATCGTGTGAGCCAATTCTCCATAATAAACTCCCTTTCATATAGACATATATCCTATTAGTTCTGTCCCTCTGGAGAACCCTAATACAGACTTATAGATAGATGGGTAGATAGGATAGACGGATGGATAGATGGATGGTTGGATGGATAATTGATAGATAGATAATAAATGGATGGATAGATGGCTGGACAGACAAACGGATGGATGAGAGAGATGTATTAGGAGAATCAGCCTCTGCAAGTACTGGGGTTACAGGTGGGGGCCACCACACCCAGCCCTGAGCAAAACTTTTTCACAAGACATACATGTGGCCAAGAAATAAATGAAAAAAATCACGAATCATTAGGGAAATGCAAATCAAAACCACAATGAGGTCTCATTTCACCCCGGTTAGAATGGCTATCAAAACAAAAAATAATAATAAATACTGGTGAGGGTGTGGAGAAAAGGGAATTCAAACACTTGGTGGGAATGTCACTAATACAGCCACTACAGAGAATAATACGGAGCTTCCTCAAAGAACTACGAAGGGGAACGGAAGTGGTGGTTCACGCCTGTAAACTTAGTGCTTCAGGAAGCCAAGGCAGGCACATCACGAGGTCAGGAGTTCCAGATCAGCCTGGCCAACGTGGTGAAACTCTGTCTCTTAAAAAAAATACAAAAATTAGCTGGGCACAGTGGTGCACACCTGTAGTCCCAGCTACTCAGGAGGCTGAGACAGGAGAAACACTTGAACCCTAGAAACGGAGGTTGCAGTGGGCCAAGATCAGGCCACTGCATTCTAGCCTGACAGAGTGACAGAGTGAGATTCCATCTCAAAACAAAAACAAAACAAAACAAAAACTACAACTAGAACTACTATATGATCCAGCAATCTCCCTAATGGGCATTTATACAAAGAAAAGAAAATCAGTTTATCAAAAGGACGTGTGCACTCCCATGTTCGCTATATGGAACCCACCTGACTATCTAACAACGGATGACAAAGGAAATGTGGTACATATACATAATGGAATACTATTCATCCCTAAAAAAGAATGAAAATGGCTCACGCCTATAACCCCAGCACTTTGGGAGGCAGAGGCAGGTAGATCACTTGAGGTCAGGAGTTCAAGACCAGCCTGGCCAACATGGAGCAACCCTGTCTCTACTAAAAAATACAAAAATTAGCGGGGCGTGGTGGCACACGCCTGTAGCCCCAGCTACCTGGGAGGCTGAGGCAGGAGAATTGTTTGAACCCAGAAGGTGGAGGTTGCAGTGTGCCGAGGACCAGCCACTGCACTCCGGTCTGGGAGACAGAGCAAGACCCTGTCACAAAAAAAGAAAAAAAAAAAAAACAAGAAGAAAAGAAGAGAAATCCCATCATTCACAGCAACAGGGGTGGAACCGGAGATCATTATGTTAAGTGAAATAAGCCAGGAACAGAAAGTTCAACCCTGCATGTTCTCACTTATACGGAAGCTGAAAAAAAGTTGATCTCATAGAAGCAAAAAGTAGAACAGAGTATGCTAGAGGCTGGGAAGGGCAGGGGGACAGTTGTGGGGACAGGGAGACATTTGTTAAAGGATAGGCAACTCCAGCTGGATGGGAGGAATGCATTGTAGTGCTCTACAGCCCTGCAGATGTCAACGGTTAGCAATAATGTATTACATAATGTCAAATAGCTAGAAGGAGGATAATGAATGTTCCTAACACAAACGAATGATCACTGTTCCAGACAATGGATATGCTAATTACCCTGATCACTGTACATTACATGTATCAAAACATCACTACATATCTCATAAGTATGTACAATTATTATGTGTTAATTTTTAAAAGAACATAAAAGAGACTTTAACAATATTCAGTGACCAACGCTGTAAACACATGCTATCACCCAGGCTGTGCTGTTCCATGTCAAGAGCACAGGCAGAGTAGATTGACAAAATTTTTTTTTCAGACAGAGTCTCGCTCTGTCGCCCAGGCCGGAGTGCAGTGACCTGATCTCTGCTCACTGTAACCTCCACCTGCCAGGTTCACGCAATTCCCTGCCTCAGCCTCCAAAGTAGCAGGGATTACAGGCGCCCGCCACCACGACTGGCTAATTTTTGTATTTTTAACAGAGACGGGCTTTCACCATATTGGCCAAGCTGGTCTTGAACTCTTAACCTCATGATCCACCTGCCTCAGCCATGCAAAGTGCCGGGATTACAGGCATGAGCCACTGCACCCAGCCTCTTTTTTTTTTTTTTTTTTCCTTAAGACAGAATCTTGCTCTGTCACCTCATCTGGCGTGCAGTGTTGGTCTTGAACTCCTGACCTCAGGTGATTCACCCTCGTCGGCCTCCGAAAGTTTTGAGATTACAGGCGTGAACCACCATGCCTGGCCAACACCCTCCCCCCCGCCCCCACCCCGGCTTAATGTGTGAAGGTCATTCACAGTCATCACACCCTGCCAGAATTGGCATCATTCTTAAGGGCCCTAGAATGTTCTGAATGGTAAATGGCCTCTCATTTTTAAGTCGTCAGTTCCCTTAGACCCTACCAAGAGAGTCAGCCTGTCCTTTGAAGCTCTGAAGCCAGGCATTGACTTCTTCTCTCTAGCTATGAAAGTTCTAGATGCCATCGTCATCCAATACAATGCTGCTTCATCTGCATTGAAAATCTGCTGTTTGCCAGGCGTGGTGGCTCATGCCTGTAATCCCAGCACTTTGGGAGGTGGAGGCAGGTAGATCACAAGGTCAGGAGATCAAGACCATCCTGGCTAACATGGTGAAACCCCGTCTCTACTAAAAATACAAAAAATTAGCCAGGCGTGGTGGCAGGCACCTGTAGCCCCAGCTACTTGGGAGGCTGAGGCAGGAGAATCGCTTGAACCTGGGAGGCAGAGGTTGCAGTGAGCCGAGATCACACCACTGCACTCCAGCCTGGGCAAAAGAGCAAGACTCCGTCTCAAGAAGAAAGAGAGAGAGAAAGAGAAGAAAGAAGAAAGAAAAAGAGAAAGAAAGAGAAAGAAAGACCTCCATCAATGACCTCAGCCAGATCCTGTGGAGATCCACCAGCACTCGTGGCTTCACCTTGCGCTTTATGTTATGGCGATGACTGCTTTCCTAAAACCTCAGGAACCAACCTCTGCTAGCTTCAAACTCTTCTCTGCAGCTTCCCCAACTCTGTCAGCCTGCACAGAATTGAAGAGTTAGGGCTTTGCTGTGGATTCGGCTGTGGCTTCAGGAAATGCTGTGCTGGTCTGATCTCTCCACACCTCTCAAACTCTCTCCATATCAGCAATAAGGCTCTTTCACTCTCTAATCACTTGCGTTCACTGGTGTAGCACCTTTTTTTTGAGATGAAGTCTTGCTCTGTGGCCAGGTTGAAGTGCAGCAGCGTGATCTCGGCTCACTGCAACCTCCAAATGAACTGAGGGTGGTGTGGCATGCCTGCAATCCCAGTTACTTGGGAGGCTGAGGCAGGAACATCGCTTGACCCAGGAGGTGGAGGTTGCAGTGAGCTTAGATGGCGCAGTGAGCCTGGGTGACAGGGCAAGAGTCTGTCTCAAAACAATGAAGTAAAATTTAAAAAAATAAAGTGAGAGGCATGAGACTCTTCTTTTCACTTGGGCACTTAGAGACCACTATAAGGCTTCGTTTTTCTTTCCTTTTTTTTTGAAACAGGGTCTCACTCTATCACCCAGGCTGGAGTATAGTGGGACAATCATGGCTTACTGCAGCCTCAACTTCACAGACTCAAGCGATCCTCCTGCTCCAGCTAATTCCTGTGGGGTTTTTTTCTTATTTTTATTTTGTAGAGATAGGGCTTCACCATGTTGCCTAGGCTAGTCTTGAACTCCTGGGCTCAAGTGATCTACCCACCTCGACCTCCCAAAGTGCTGGGATTACAGGCATGAGCCACCACGCCTAGCGAGGTCGCCACCTTTTGATCCACGTTTCAGCCAACCAAACAAAGGGTCAGAGCCCTTCCTACTGCCACCAGCTGCAGCACCAAATGCACAATCTCTGCTAGTGACCCACACTCATAAACTCAACCTGACCCAGAGTTCTGTCATTTGGGAACCCAACGTCTCCAGCCTGGCCAGCGTCTTCCCGTGTCCCTATCCCAACTTGAATGATCCCATCCTTTGCCACCTCATGTCCTCACTTTTTTTCCTTTTTACGTAGAGGTGGAGTCTTTCTACATTGCCCAGGCTGGTCTCAAACTCCTGGGCTCAAGCGATGCTCCTACCTCAGCCTCCAAAAATGCTGGGGTTATAGATGTGAACGACGGCATCTGACCCAGGTGCCCCCACCTTCAAAGAAGACACCCAGCATGCTGAGAGCTCAGCCTTCGTTGTAACTCAGCCAATCGCCTGAGAGCTGGTGCTCCATTGTCTACAATTTCAACCCTGTGGCTACAGGAGCGAAGAGTCCGACCCAGGGCACACCAAGAAACTCTCAGATCATTTATGCAGAGCTGCAGCCCAGACGCTGAATCCCTGAGTTCACTCTTTTCCCCACTTTCTCAGTGACGCTGGGAGCAACGTCACAGCATCATTCTATTTCTTGGTTTTCGATACATGTTCAAAAGCATCACACACAGAGACACCAAATTCCTGGCCTCTTACAAGTGGTGAATTGGGAGTCTCAAGTGCATTTGCTTTGCATGCCTCTATAAACAGTTCATGTTGTGAAATACCAGTGCTCTCTGCACTATTATTAATAGAAATAGAGCCCTTAGGCCGGGCGCGGTGACATGCCTATAATCTCAGCACTTTGGGAGGCCAAGGCAGGTAGATCACCTGAGGTCAGGAGTTTGAGATCAGCCTGGCCAACATGGCGAAACCCCGTCTCTACTAAAACTACAACAATGAGCCAGGTGTGGTGACGCACATCTGTAATCCCAGCTACTTGGAGGCTGAGGCAGAAGAATCGCTTCAACCCAGGAGGCAGACATTGCGGTGAGCCACGACTGTGCCATTGCACTCCAGCCTAGGCAACAAAAGCCAAAAACTCGGCCGGGCGCAGTGGCTCATGCCTATAATCCCAGAACTTTGGGAGGCCAAGGCAGGCAGATCACAAGGTCACAAGTTCGAGACCAGCCTGACCAATCGTGGTGAAATCCCGTCTCTACTAAAAATACAAAAATTAGCCAGGCGTGGTGGCACACGCATGTAATCCCAGCTACGTGGGAGGCTGAGGCAGGAGAATGCCTTGAATCTGGGAGGTGGAGGTTGTGGTGAGCCGAGATCGTGCCATTGCGCTCCAGCCTGGGCAAAAAGAGCAAAACTCCATCTCAAAAAAAAAAAAAGCCAAAATTCCCTCTCAAAAAAAAGAATGTGGAAGGACTGGGGCTCACACCCCAACCCCTAAACTTACATTGGAGAGGCCCCACAACAAGCAGCTAGGCAAAGACTGAAAGGGGAGGGAGGGAGCCGGGCCACCCTCTGGGGAAGGGTGGTGCAAAGGCCCTGTGGTCGAAGTATACCCAACGTGTCCAGGAAGAGCCAGGAGGCAGTGGGCTCTGGGACAGGAGAGGGAGCAGGACGAATAGGGTGGGCCACCATAAAGGCTGCTTGTCCTGAGTTACATCGTGGTGGGCGGGGGTGCTGGGAAGGGGGTCTGTGGTTTGATCGTCTGCTGTGCTGAGCATAAGCAGAACTGTGTGGAGGTGGGGAGACCAGCAGGGGCGTCTGCATTGCACGGAGGAAGGAGAGGGCCCAAGTGTGGTGGGTCGGGCAAGGCAAAAGCAGCTGGAAGAACAAGGTGACCTCATCAGTGGAGGTGGGGCTGGGCTTTGCACACAGAAAGGCTGAAGGTCTTGGGGGCTGCTAGTTATAGGGTTGGTGTTTAAAACCCCTGAGGAGGGGAACCAGTCTGAGGCCCCAGAAGCCAACAAAATTGAGGATGGACCCAAGACGGGCCTGCCCGACACTGCCCCACTCCTGTCTGTCCACCAGCCTCCTGAGCCAGGGAGATGCCTGGGCAGGTCCCGGGGCCCCCTCATGGCCCTCACAGCCCCTCACAAACGAACCCTTGGCAGAGCTCTCATCCCCGCAAAGCCTTGAACTCTGCTCGTCTGCAGCAGCCTCTGAAACCCACCACGAAGCCCTCAGCTCAGCCCAAAACACTTATGGTTCCCAAGGGGAGGTAGAACCCTTGAGTTCTCTCTAGGAAACGAAACTGAAATTTTACAAAAGCGGAGGAAACCTCTAGCAGAGGCCGCGACAAAACTTCTTGAGCGCTCCGTTGCCACCAAGGACCTGGGCCCCACCTGGGCTGCCTGCTGGCCAGGATTTCCATTTCCTAGAAGGGAGGCGAGATGCCTCTGGGGGTCCCCACCGGCCCCGCCCCCACCAGCACCCGGGCCTCACCTGCTACAGGGGCTGCCGGAGGCAGCTTCCCTCCGCACTGGCTGCAGAACCTGGGAGATTTCTCCGTGGAGACATGCTGGCACGAAGGGCACTCCATGTGTCCCGCTCAGACTCTCAGGACCGGCGCCTGTGACCTGCAGATCCAAAAGGAGCAGCAGGCGTTGCCGGCAGCCCGCTATATACCACGCTTCCTGTCACATGACCACAGCTTCGGTTTCATTTTCTGGGAAAGTGAAATCACAGCAGCCCAGAGGGTCCCCTGGTTAATCGAAACCCAGCAGGAGCACATCCCAAGCCCGGCTCCTCCCCCCTCTCTGCTGCCCCATAGTGGCTTCCAAGCTTTCGCAGTCACTGAGTCAGCCTAGAACCGTCTCTGCTGCTGACGACGTTGGGCCGGGTGGGGACAGGGGATACTCCAGGCAGGCATGGGGCAGCCACATGCTGTCCAGTGGGGTCCCACAGCCTGCCCTCTCAGCCTCCTGGTGCCTCACCCTGCTCATCCTCTAAAGGAGACTAGAGCACCTGTCTCCAGGTGATGTGGGGTGAGCAGGGGACCAAGAGCTACTGGGCAGGCAGTCAGATTCCTAGTAATGGAGGGGCTGCTGTCCACGAAGCACCCCACTCTGCACTGACCACGTGCCCTCAGAACAGCCTCTGTGGCAGTGGCATCAAACCAAGGTGATGGTCACAGCCAGTCCAGACCAAAGCCAAGACTCAGGCCAGCACCCCCGGCCTCCAGGGTCACTTCTGACCTCCAGTGTGACAGTGGAGATGGCATTTGGGCTCTTGGCCACCTAACAGTGGAGGAGCTGACTCTCTCCTTCCTCAGTAAGAAGCCACAGGCACACTGGCCCACCCACCACCACCTTCTTCTGGCTTCGAATAGAAAAACTCCAATGGGGCAGTGGCCAGAGTGGCAGCTGAGCGGTGCCTTCAGCAGCCACAAGGACACTCAGGCCCCTCCCTGCTCTGGCCCTGTCCTCTCCTCCCACTGGGTCTTGGTGTCACTGGGTAAGTTCATGCAGGCAGGGCCTGAAGGAGGGATGAGGTGCTGAGTGGCGGTTCCCTGGCTTCACCTGTGTGGGAGACTAATGTACGCCACTCCACAACAGGCTGTGTGGCAAATTTTGCGATGGCAATTTAGAGAAACCGCAGACTCAGGAGCAGTTCTGAGAAGCTGTCACCCAGGTTGTAGGGGAGTGGCACGATCTCAGCTCACTGCAACCTCCACCTCCCGGGTTCCACTGATTCTCCGGCCTCAGTCTCCCAAGTAGGTGGAATTACAGGCGTGCACCACCACACCCGGCTAATTTTTTGCGTTTTCAGTAGAGACGGGGTTTCACCATATAGGCCAGGCTGGTCACAATCTCCAGACCTCAGGTGATCCTCCGCCTAGGCCTCCCAAATGCTGGGATTACAAGCCTGAGCCACCGCTCCCGGCCCACAAAGCATCTTACAGTTCCATCTGCTGCCCTAGGGGTTGAAAGACTCAGGACAGCACCCTGGGCAGCCAACACTGATGCATTCAATTCACTTCCTGCCTTTTCTCTGACATTTTTCCGCCACGCACAGACACTGCCGCTCAAATCAAAGCCCATCCCCCAACCATGACCGAAGTAAACGGGGAGGGGGGCAGGGAAGGCTCGCTACCAGCTTCGCCCAGCTCCTTCCCTTGCGGCCTCGGACTGCCCCAGGACCCCGCCCGCCGGCTTGCAGGCGGCATCCGGGAGGGGCGCCCACCCTCGCCTTGAGCCCCCGCACTCGGGCGACTTTCGCCGAGTTGGGAGGACGCTGCGCGGTGCGGCTTCCCGGCGGCGATGCCTCCCGCGTAAAAGTTAGGGGTCTCTTTTTGCGACTTCACTTTTCAGCTGTGGCCATTCGTGCGGGCTCAGCATTCCGGACGGAGCTGCAGGCCCCGGTCGGGCCGTCCCCGTCCACTACCCGCCCACGCCCCGGCTACTCCCCGGGGACCCGGTCCGCCCGCCCACGGGGCCCCCCTGCTCCCCGCCCGGCCGGGAGGGGCATCCGGACGCAGGCGCCGCTCCCCGGGGACCCGGCCCGCCCGCCCACGGGCCCCCCTGCTCCCCGCCCGCTCGCACCTGCCGCCCCCCGAGCTCGCCGCCGCCACCAGCCGCCGCGCGCAGTCGCCCCTCGGGTCACCCGGCCCTGGGCCCGCCCCCGTCGCCGTTGGGCCCGCGCAGGCGTGGCCGGAATTCCCCGGCGGCGGCGTCTCCCCGAGACTCCGTGCCCCTAGCCCGGGGAGGCGTCTCGGGCGCGGCGCGCGGGTGCGGGCGCGGAAGGGGCCGCGGTTCCCGCCGGGCAGAGCGAGCAGCCGAGTCGGGCGGGACAGGTGCGCCCCCTCCCCAGGCGCCCAGCACCTCCGACAGGGTCCGGGAGCCGCCCAGGGGACGTCAGGCGGGTGCCCTGGAAGTCCCCAGCGCGCCACGTGGGGTCTTTGCGGATTAAGGGACCAGCTCAGCCGATGGCGCCGAAGACCCCTCAGCCCCGCGCGGAGCGCTCAATCACTGATGATGGAGAGGCCACCCCGGCCCGCGCCAACCCCCATGCCTCAGTTTCCCCATCTGTGAGGCTCAAGGTGTAGCCAGGGACCTCCGTTTTAAGATCACCCACGTTCTTTTCCTTTCTTTCCCTCTCACCCCTCATCCCGTCCCTCTCTGCTCACTGCGCCCCTCTGCCCAACCCTTGCCCTGTGGCAGACCAGAGGGGAGCCTCATCCTGAAACAATTTCCTCCTGCTTACGGGGAGGCGGTGGCCAACAATTAGTCCGACAACCTGGCCAGCCCACCCCTCCTGAGGGACGGTGGGAACAATACAAGGACCCCGCCCCCTCCCCACTCCCTCTGGCTCTAAAACCTGACAGCAGCCTGAGCAACAGAGGGAGAACCCATCTTTACAAAAAATCATTTTTCATTACCCGGCAGCCCACCTGTAGAGGCTGAGGCGGGAGGATCGCTTGAGCCCAGGGAGCTCCAGGCTGCAGTGAACCGTGATTGAACTACTGCACTCCAGCCTGGATGACAAATCAAGATCTTATCTCAAAATCTGTCTCATCTTATCAGACAAAAACTTGAGGGTAAATTTTTAATTTTAAGATGACGTTTTATATTTTTATTCCTATTTTGGAGACAGAGTCTCGCTCTATACACCAGGCTGAGTGCAGTGATGCGATCTTGGCTCACTGCAACCTCCACCTCCCACTTCAAGAGATTCTCTTGCCTCAGCCTCCCTAGTGGCTGAGATTACAGACGGCCGCCACCACACCCGGCTAACTTTTGTGGTTTTAGCAGAGACTGGGCTTCACCATGTTGGCCAGACTGGTCTCAAACACTTGAGCTCAGGTAATCCACCCCCTTCAGCTTCCCAAAGTGCTGGGATTACAGGCAGGCCACTGCATCCAGCCAAGGTGACAGTTTAGAATGCTGGGTGGTCGTCCTCTGGCTTTGCTGGGTCTCCAAAGCTGTTTTTCCCTCCCACCAATCCTGACTGCACAACTGCTCTCTGGCCTGGGTGACAGAGAGGCCTTGCCACTAAACGGTGAATTTCAACTGTGTCTTTTGACGTTTTATATGACTAGTGGAAACGTTTAAATGACTTGCGTGGCTCATATTGGTGGCCTGCATGATATTTCTGTGGGACAGTGCTGTCTCCGGGGTCACAGTCTGCCCCTGGCACAGCCCTACCAGCTGCTGCAGCAGGTACACAAGCCCCTGGAGCCCTGCCTCTTGTCCAGGTAAGGAACAGTGCTGGGCCGGAATGCTGCTCAGCAGGGTGCCCTCCTCCGCTCGGCCGTTTTCACCCCATGGCTTTGGAGGGGGTTAAGCGAGCTCTGAATGAAGAGACCCCCTCAACAGGCTTTGTGTGAGCACAAGGCTGTTTCTTCACTGGGTGCGGGCGGGCTGAGTCTGAAAACAGAGTCAAGGGAGGGTGGTGGGATAGGAGCTGGTTTTATAGGTTTGGGGGAGGCAGTGGAAACCTACGGAAGTTACAGTTCAGGGCAGTTTTTGCAAGCTAGGGGGTGGGTGTTGCCAGGGTGGGGGGGTGTCACAAGGTCCAGAGTCACCGTGTTGGGTTATCAGTTAAGGCAGGCACAATGGTACAATGTCGCAAGGTCGGTTAGTTGGGCTTTGCAGGAGCTAGCCATTCTTCTTACCTCAGACTTTCTCACACGGACACCAGAGGCCATCCAGTGGTGTACGTGTGAGTCAGTGTGTTGGGAACCCTCCCGTGTGAAATCTTGCAAAGTGAGTCTCACAATACGGGTGGTGATATGCAGAGTCCCCAGAAGAAGGAACTTGAGATGAAAGGATCGGGAATACAAAGGAGAATCTAGTTAAAGGAGAATCAGATGGATGTGCAGTCACGAGGAACAATGTTTTCACGTAAAACATGCATGAGAGCACCAAAAATAATCACTACCCTTTATGATCACCTATTGTGTATCTGTCATCTATATTGTGAATGGTATGTGATTTATCTACGTGTTTTTCTTCTTGCAGTGACCTAAATAAGAGCCTGGAAAATGTATATATTCAGAACCTCTGAGAAATAAAGCTGTCGTTGGGGCACTGACTCCTCAAGCCTCCTGACCCCGCTTGTCTGTCTCCTTTTCTTCCTGCGTACCCCCCACTCAGGTTGGAATCCTCCTGCTGGTCGAGAGTTCCCGCCATCAGTGGGTCGCCATGGCTTGACTAGGGTATGGCCTATGGTGCAGCCAGTTCAGAGAACCTTGCAGAGGGCACCCAAAGAATCATCTCCATCCCAGGCAGCAGAAAGGGGGAGGGAGCTTGGGGGGAGAGGTGGTTATTGGCACACAGCTTCCCATATATCATATGCTATGTGTGTTTGCCAGGCTGCCGAAACATAGGACCCCAGACTGGAGGGGTTAAACATGTTGCTGAAATGAGTCAGACTCTAAAATATTTGAAGAGATCTACTCTGAGCCAAATATGAGTGACCATGACTGTCAGGTCTCCATATGCAAGCCTAGAGTCTGAAAGGCTGAAGTCCTGCTTGCCTCCCCACCCCCTGCCTGCATGCGCCACTGTCCCTGATCACCCCAGGACCTTCCCCGACAAGCCCCTCACCCAACCCTGCCTGCCCTCTTAACTGTTCTTATGAAAATGTAAATACTTCTCACCCAACCCTGCCATCTTAACTGTTCTTATGATAACGTAAATACCTTTCACCCCACCCTGCCATTGTAACTGAACTTGTGGTCATGTATACTCCCTGCCCCTACCCCCACCACTGTAACTGAACTTACTCTGCAACACCCACCCCCCAAAAACTACCCAAACCTATAAAACCAACTCCTCTCCCACTGCCCTTTGCTAATGCCGTTTCCCGCCTTAGCCCACCTGCCCCCAGGTGAATAAACAGCCACGTTGCTCACACAAAGCCTGTTTGGAAGGTCTCTTCATTCAAAACGCACGTTTTTCAACAATGACCTCAGGAGGTCCTGAGAACAGGTGCCCAAGGTGGCTGGGGTGCAGCTTGGTTTATACATTAAAACGTATGAATGGAGAATCTCTTGAGCCCGGGACAAGGAGGTTGCAGTGAGCCAAGGTCGAACCACTACACCCCAGCCTGGGCCACAGAGCAAGCTTCCATCTCAAAAAAAAAACATTAAAAATTTGCTCTGCATGATGGCTCATGCCTGTGGTCCTTGCTGCTTGGGAGGCTGAGGCAGGAGGGTCACTTGAGCCAAGGAGCCGTTTCCAGTGGTCGAGCCACTGCAAAAAAAAAACCATTTATACAGGTTTAGGCCCAGCCTGATCCTACACCAGGGGCCCACCCATCCAGCACGGCCTCATTTTAACTCAATTACATCTGCAACAACTCTGTTTTCTTTTCTTTCTCTCTCTCTCTCTCTCTCTCTCTCTCTCCCCCGCCCTTCCTCTCTCTCTCTCTTTTTTTGAGACGGGGTCTCATTCTACTGCCCAGGCTGGAGTGCAGTGACACAATCATGGCTTACCGCAGCCTTAACCCCCCAGGCTCAAGCAATCCTCCTGCCTCAGCCTCCAGAGTAGCTGGGACTACAAGCCTCCCAAAGTGCAAAACTCTTTCCTAAACTTATACACATCATTGAATTGCTGAGTCCGTGTGTTCACTCAAATAGCAACTTGCTTTTTTCCACCCCAAAATGAGTGTTACAAGTTAAAAGCTTCCGCTGGGCATGGTGGCTCATGCCTGTAATCTCAGCACTTTGGAAGTCCGAGGCAGGCAGATCATGAGGTCAAGAGATCAAGAAACATCCTGGCCAACATGGTGAAACCCCGTCTCTACTGAAATAGAAAAAATTAGCCGGCTGTGGTGGTGCACACCTGTAGTCCCAGCTACTCAGGAGGCTGAAGCAGAAGAAACACTTGAACCCGGGAGGCGGAGGTTGCAGTGAGCCGAGATCGCACCACTGCACTCCAGCCTGGTGACAGAGTGAGACTCTGTCTCAAAAAAATAAGCAAAAATTAAAAAGCTTCACCTTTCTTTTTTTTTTGAGACAGAGTCTCACTCTGTCACAGAAGCAAGCTAATTTTTGTATTTTTACTAGAGACAGGGTTTTGTCATGTTGGCCAGGCTGGTCTCAAACTCCTGACCTTAAGCGATCACCATCCTCGGCCTCCCAAATTGCTGGGATTACAGGCGTGAGCTGCCACACCCAGTTTTCACCTCATTTCATTTAACTGCTGCACAATATTCCACGGTATTATTCGAGTCCCCTACAGTCAAGACGTTATCAGATTGAGACGCTCAGGTTTCTTCCCCCTTCTTAAAAGTGTGCCTGCTTCCCGGAAGACTGACTCTGGCATGTTGGAGTAGATTCTGAGAAGCGTAACTGCTGAGTCAGTTTGTGTGCAAATTTATGAAACTGGTAGTGCCTGGTGCCCGCCACAGTGAATCTGCTCCCTTCACCATCCCTGTGGAGGAACAACGTCTAGGTTGAAGTATGGATGCACTTGGCATGTGGGTGCAAGCCACACATGGACTGCTGCCCTTACAAGCCTAGGCAGGGGGCCCAGTGAGCAGGGCTTTGGGACAGGTTCACTTTATGTAGAAAGAGAAGCTGCCTGAGGTCGGGAAGGACAGGGACTGGAGGGTAGGGGTTCACTGGTGGGTGAGAGAGGGCCAGGCATGGTGGCTCACACCTTAACTGCAGCACTCTGGGGGGCTGAACCCAGGGGATCGCTTGAGCTCTGGAGTTTGAGATCAGCCTGGGAAACAAAGTGAGAGCCTGTCTCTACAAAAAAAACGGAACAAATCGGCGTGGTGTGGTGGCATGTGTCTGTGGTCCCAGCCGCAGGAGAGGCTGAAGCAAGAGGATTGCTTAGCCCAGGAGTTCAAGACCAGCGTGGTGAGCACAGTGAGAAGACAGGGAGGGAGGAAGGAATAAAGGCAGAAAGGGAAGAAAGAAAAGGAAGGGAGAAAGGGCGGGCAGGAAAGAAAGAGGAAGCAAGGAAGGGAAGGGAATGAAGGAAGGAAAACAGGCGTCCAGGGACCTGGAGGAGTCACGTGGCGGCAGACGCTCCAGCGTCCACGGGGACGCCTCGCAGCCAGCAGCCCTGGTCCCAGGCCCTCCCCTTGCTGCGCTGATGCTGGCCGGGAGCACACGGCTCCGCAGGGCAGTGCACATTCTTCTTGAAGCAAGTGCAGGGACAACACACCTCCGGGGCTGCCACAGGCTCCGGGGATTTACCCTCGGACGTAATCAAAGCATTCCTAAAAATCGAAACACTCGGTCCTGGTCTGTGCAGGCTGCCGTGATAAACTATCCCAGACCGCGGGGCTTAAGGCACAAGAATTCATTTTCTCCCGGTTCTGGAGGCCAGGGTCCTCGTAAGGTCTGCTTCCCGGCGGGCGCGTGGCCTCGTTCTGGCAGCGGCCTCTCGTGGTGCTCCCCCGGGTGTGAGGGGGCAGAGCGAGCTCTCTGGCGTCTCTTCTCACAGGGACACTAAAGCCATTGGTACAGGGCCCACCTTTATGACCTTCGGTAAACCCTGGTTACTCCCTAACCCACCTGCATCCAAACGCAGTCACGTAGAGGGCTAGAGTCTCGACTACACATCTTGAGGGAACATGGTCCCGTCCCTGACCCATGCACACACTGCACAGAGGGCCCATTAAGTCAATGATGGTGCACATACAGACCAATATACCATGTGGACGCTAAAAAATCAGATATTCTAATGCGATTTATTATCACAATAAATAATTCACTGCAAATGACTGCATGAAAAATGTGGGTTCCCGAGCACCATGTGGGAAATGATCCCATTTATGTAAAGCCGTGAGCACATACCCACGTGCTGACGGAGAGGCGCAGAGGCGCGTGTCGGGAGGGGGTCTGGAGTGACCCCCAAGTGGACGGGGTGGGGGAGGGCGTGCGGGGATCTCCCGCATTTTTTACCATAAGCATTTATGATTTTTACAAAATCACCAAAGCCATCACTTTTTCCATTTAGAAAACGCTAAATTATTTACTGTACATCCTTGGGCACACCTTGGTTTTCTCTTGGAGGGCACAGATGCCATCGCCCTGAGGAGCATGTGTGCCGTCCTGTCTGTCCTGCCTCCCAGACTCCTGCCTGCCCTGCCCCGACACCTCTCCCAGCCCAGGCCCGAAACCCCTGGCCCCCTGCTTCCTCACTCTGTCGGTCATTCTAGAAGACTCTCCAAACCACCCTTGCAAAGAAGGTCATGCCAGGGAACAGCGGCGAGGTCACTTTTCAGTCAACCCACGGGAAGCCGGTGAATCCCCCCATGGATCTCCAGGCCCGGCTTCCTTCTCCTCCCTGGGGTCACCTGCTCAGCGGTTTCTCAGCCAGGCCAGCATGTCTATCAGGTGGCATCCAGCATCCAATCACAGTGACGAGAACTTTCCAGAACATCTTGTAAACTGTGGAGGCCCACGGTGGCCCCACTAGGCCTGCAGCAGGGCGATCTTGTGTTCTGGGGCGGAGTCTTCTCTGGTGTTGTAGGGCTGGGTCTCCGGCTCCTGCCTCAGGTATTTCTCTGCAGAAAATACAAGACTTTTTTAAGCACTAAAAGCTCAGACTTGAGGATGGGTTAGTTCATGGAAGGGGTTTTCAGGATCCTGGAAGGTGCACAGGCGGGAGCTGTGTGCCACTCAGGCCAGCGTCGCTAACTCTGTGGGGGTCTCTCCTGAGTCTCTGTAAGCGTATTTTCCAGGTGACTCACGGCCCTGCCTTACTGCTCAGGGTCCCCTCCCACCACACAGTCAGGCCACAGCTAGCTTCCCCATTCCCAGTGCACTGCATCTGAACTGCTTCTGCAACAACGTGGGTGAATCTCCCTGATGTCACATTGAGCCAAGGAAGCCACTACAACATCCACCACCTGTCACTCTCACGGAGCTGACCCTGCATCAGCGGTGACCTCATTGGAAGAGAAAGAGGCCCAGCCCTGGGGCCTGGGACCCCCTGCACCTTGCTGTGTGGCCCGGGGTGGGTGCTCTGCTTCTCTGCCCCATCCTCTCCTTGACTGACACCTGCTGCTCCGAACCCCCCCATCGCTCTCTCAGGGATCAGCGCCCACCCTGCTTCTGTCCCTCCTGGCCCTCCTCGCCCAGGGCTTCTGGATGTCCTGACCTGGCCCTGCTGTGCCCTGATCCCTTGGGCTGTGGACTCCCGGCTGGAAGCACGTGCTTCCAACCTTCTGCATGAAAATGTGCGTCGCAGAGCACCAGGTATAAAACGATCCCGCTTATGTAAAACTGCAAACATGTATCCTCATAGTGACAGACGGGTGCATGTGCGTGTTTAGGGCAGGAGTCTGCAGTGACCAAAAAGCAGACTGGCGTGGAGGTGGTTTTCTGTTTTTTCTGTTGTTGTTCTTTTTTTGAGACAGAGTCTCGCTCTCTGACCCAGGCTGGAGTGCAGTGGGTTAATCTCAGCTCACTGCGATCTCTGCCTCCTGGGTTCAAGCGATTCTCTTGCCTTGGCCTTCTGAATAGCTGGGATTACAGGCGCCCACCACCACGCCCAGCTAATTTTTGTATTTTTAGTAGAGACGAGGTTTCATCATGTTGGCCAGGCTGATCTCGAACTCTTGACCTCAGATGATCCACCCACCTTGGCCTCCCAAAGTGCTGGGATTACAGGCGTGAGCCACCACGCCCAGCCAGTTCCCCATATTTTTTTACAATAAGCATTTAGGATTTTGGCAAAATCACCAAAGCTGCAGGATGTCTGACTGCACCTACCTGCTTCTTCCAGGGTGGAGAAGTACTGGAACCCCTTCAGGTCAGCAGACAGCAGGACACGGAGAACAGGGACCTGAGAGACAGACGGACTTTGGCCAGGGCAGGGATGTTCCTCTGCAGCACACAGGTAGGCGGCCGGGTGGACACAAAATCTCAGAGCCTTCCAGGAAGGTACAGCTTCATCTCCACACGAGGGTGTAGACATGGGGTTTTACCACATTGGCCAGGCTGGTCTTGAACTCCTGACCTCAGGTGATCCACCTGCCTCAGCCTCCCAAAGTGCTGAGATTACAGGCGTGAGCCACCGCGCCCAGCCTTCCCTGTCTGTTTTTGTTTCCTGAAATATAATTCCCCTGAGAGCAGGGGCAAGGACTGATCCTCATTCACTTGTGTGTCCCCAGCATTGAGGACAGCGTGGCAGTGACCACCGGGGAAGTGAACTCATAATGTGACTCCTCAGAGGGCTGGGGCCACCGCTCCCCATTCCACAGGCAGGGATGAGGAAGGTCCGATGGGGACAGGAACCTTTAAATCAAGACACGGAGCCAGCGCCGGCTGAGGGGCCATCCAGCATCACCCCAAAGATGTCACATTCACCACAGGAGGGGGCAGAGAAATGACCCCAAGGCAGCCCATGGCACACCCACCTGCAGACCCACGAAGGCCAGGGTGACGCCCTGCTTGTGGAAGTCCTCGAGGAGCTCACCAAGCCCCAGCACCACGGTGTAGTCGATGCTGCAGACATGGGTGCACTCCAGGACCAGGCAGCGTGGCGGGGACACTGGGGAGACAGGCCCGAGTCGGGTCACGCCACACAGAGCAGCCCAAGGCCGCGGGGCAGAGACCAAAGGGGGCTCCGGCCAGGAGCAGAGGCCAGAGAGGCCAGAGTGCTCCGTCTCACGAGGGCCGAGTCACCCAGCTGGGGGATCCACACGGCAGGACCAGAGACACAACTGTTTGGTGACAGCAGCAGCTGTTTCCCTCCTGGGACAGACCCGACTCCCCTAAAAGCCCCCCAGAAACAGGAACGGGACTTTAGGGGCAGGGAAGGAGCGACACATGGGGAACCACCACCCTTGCTGCAGCGGTCACTGGCTGAGGGCCCACAGGGCGGAGTCCTGTCCACTCGGAGATGCCTGAATCCTTGTGGACTGGAGAGCGTTGGGGACAGGGCCCTGGAGTCCTGAACAGCTGGGAGTTGGGGGCAGAGAACAGGGGAGTGACAGGTGCCCTCGGGCACCTTGGCCCCTGCCCACGCACCTTCTAGGGCCCGGCTTAGGATCTCCTCCCGCAGAGCCTCCACCGCGGGGAAGTGCAGGCCACTGGCCGGCTGCAGAACCAGAACCGGCCCCTCCGACAGCTGTGGGAAGGAGTGAGGCCTGGAGGCAGGTCTGACCCGGTGGCCTCCACCAGGCTTGGCCTGTCCCATGTGGGAAGCCCCCCACCCAACCCAGCACACTGGAGGGGACCGGGAGTGGAGTGCTAAGGGTAGACCCCCACAGCCCCGTGCAGTAGAACGCCATGGTTTACAGCAAGGTGGCTGCCCGCCTGCCAGTGAGCGGTGCCCTTCAGCAGCACCCACGACCGCAACTACCCCGGACACTCAAAACATAAGACACACCCAGGAATCCTGCCCCCAGCATGCCCCCCAAGGCCACAGGCAGGTACCTTGGTCTCGGGTCTGGCTGCGGAGTGCAGGAGCATGAGCAGGGACACCAGGGCCCCGGCCAGAATGCCATACTGCACCTCCCAGCAGCTCAGCAGGAACGTCACACACAGGGGCAGCAGGTCCAGCCCTAAGAGAAGGGTACGGCTGAGGGGTGCCCAGCAACCACCCGACCCCCAACATGGCCCTGCTGACCAGTGGGACAGCTTTCTGCCGCCCCACAGGAGTAAAGGTCTTATGGACCCAGAGCAGCCCCCGAGGGGACTCCTGAGGACTTGGGGACAGCAGCTGCTGACCAGGCCCTGCTTCAAGTTGAAGGAAGAAACTGCCACCTCCCCATCTGAACTGAGCACAGGTGAGACATGCCCAGCTGGTCCCCAGTCTCCAACCTCGGGGAGGGCAGCAGCAGGGGCTTGTCAGGGTACAGAGCCAGCCTGAGGTGCCCTGGCGACACAGTGAGTGTACGGGCTCAGGGCTCAGGCCTGGGGGACTTCACCGCACGCATGAGTCAGGCCCATCCCACCCTGGCTGAACCTCGGTTTCCCTGGCATGCAATGGGCATGGGAGAAAACCACCCATCCTTTCACCTGTCAACTTGCTGGGGCTGCCCAGAAAATGCCAAATAAGCTATGTGAGCCCTTTTTCCATCCTCCTTCCACAAACAAAAGAAAACAAAACGTGTTTAAAGGAACCGCCACTCAGAGCCAGAGTGCAGGCTGTTCCGCTGCCCCTGCAGGTCAGCGGGGACATCTCCTGTCCCTCCCCTAGCTGGGCCCGGCAGAGCGGTGGCTAGAGGCGGGCAGCTGGGAGGGTAGGGACGGGAGCAGGGGGATCAGGAGGGGACCCTCCCCCGGGGCCAGTGCTCCCCTCAGGACCCCATTTGTCAGCTCCAGCTCTTCCTGCTGAGACTTGGGGCCATCTCTGGGGCCACCTTCTGGCCGTCCACTCCTCCGTTCCGGGACCAGCCTGACTTCCCAGCCCTAGCCCCGGAGCTGTGGCTGCAGGAAAATGGGGCAGCACCAATGACACCCTCCGTGTTCACAGACGCCACATCACAGCACTCTCCCCTGCAGGGACAAGGACATACTCTTAATGCGCCAGAGCGTCCCGAAGATCTTGGTGTCGAACAGCGGGGCCACGGCCATGATGATAACAGCGGCCAGGGCAGACTTGGGAATGTAGTAGAAGAGGGAGGTCAGGTAGTCCAGAGACAGCAGCACCAGCACCCCTGCGGGGCGTGGGGACACGGGTGACTCGGGCGCACGATCCCCCAGCACGCAGCACAGCAGCCTCCTGCTCAGAGGAGCCCCCCGGGGACAGGAGTGGGGACAGGGTGACGAGTGCCAAGGCCCCCAGCCCCTGCTCAGTCTCCTGTGGTCCCCCCACCCATGTGGCCCAGTCCCTGTGCAGTCCCAGGGCACACGGCCCGTAAGCCAAAGGGACATCTCTGCGGGCCCCCTCCTCCCTTTCTCCCACTCTCAGGGCTGAGGGCACAAGGGGAAGGCGGGGACCTCACCCGTCACCAGCCCCCCCGCTGGGGTGCACACCCCCGACTGAGCGTTCACAGCTGTCCTGGAAGGCAACACAGAGACTGTCAGTCACTAGGGGCCGGGATGGGGGAACCCTCAGTCCACACCCCTGTGGCTGACCTTCCGAGGGGACGTCAGCTCCAAGCACGGCTTAGGAAGTGGCGGGGTGGGGGGACTGCAAGGGGGCTGAGGCCAAGAGACTTAGGGTGCAGTCACAGACAGGCCACCTGACTACAGGAAGGCACAGGTCTCACATTCCTGAAGCACGTGTCCCTTCGGGGTCCTGCAGCCTTTGTCTCCTGCCCCCATCCAGGGGGGGGCCCCATATCCAGCAGGGTCAGGATCAGCAGCTGGGGGACCAACCGGGCACTGCCAGGCGATCCCTCCTTCCCTCCTTGAAGCCACAGGTCACCCCCATCCTGCTGTCCTGACTGAGGAAGGGCCCTGGGGCGTCTGGGATAAACCTCAGGCCTGCCCTCAGGGCAGAGCTAGCCCTTCCTGTCTGCACATCCTTTTAGAAATTGACTCTGGCACCGAGAGCTAGGAGGGTTCTGGCATGCCGGGAACTTTCCAGTATCTGTTTCAGAGACAGGGTCTCGCTCTGTCGCCCAGGCTGGAGTGCAGAGGCACAATCACAGCTCACTGCAGCCTCAGCCTGCTGGGCTCAGGTGATTCTCCCGCCTCTGCCTCCAGGGTAAACGGGATAGCAAGGGTGTACCGCCGCGCCCGGTGGACTTTCTAGTACGAAACTGCAGGACTGTCTATGAGCGTAAAGAAACAGAGGACACCCTGAGGGACAGCAGGGTGACGCCCAGCCCTTCCTCTCCACAGAGAGTTCACAGCTGACCGGGGTCAGGGCAGGCAGACTCGTCAGGATAACAACGTAAAGGCGTCCGACGTGGGCAAACGGAGGAGGACGGGTCACTCACCGTCCGAAGCTGCCTGTGACCGGGTAGGAGGAGACGAGGGAGCCCAGCACGTTGGTGAGGCCTGGGGAGGAAGCAAGACAGGCCGATCGGGAGGGAAGGCACACGGGATGGAGGGAAAGGAGATGGCGAGCGGGACAAAACCCAGAAGGGAGGCAGGAAGGCAGGGTCAGGAGACTCACCCTGGGGGCCTGAGCCTGCGCACTTTTTCAGGGAAAGAAGAAGACAGGCCACGCTCTTACAGACGCGCAGCCATTTTTGAGACAGTTTCACTCTTGTTGCCCAGGCTGGGGTGCAACGGCATGATCTCGGCTCACCACACCCTCCACTACCAGGATTCAAGCAATTCTCCTGCCGCAGCCTCCCAAGTAGCTGGGATTACAGGCATGAGCCACCACGCCCAGCTAATTGTGTATTTTAGTAGAGACAGGCTTTCTCCATGTTGGTCAGGCTGGTCTCGAACTCCCGACCTCAGGTGGTCCGCTCACCTTGGCCTCCCAAAGTGCTAGAATTATAGACATGAGCCACCACATCTGACCACTTTTTTTTTTTTTGGCAATACAGTCTGACTCTGTTGCCCAGGCTGGAGTACAGTGGCAGGATCTTGACTCACTGCAGCTTCCGCCTCCCAGTTCAAGTGATTCTCCTGCCTCAGCCTCCCAAGTAGCTGAGACTACAGGTGTGCAGCGCCATGCCTGGCTAATTTTTGTATTTTTAGTACAGATGGGGTTTCGCCATGTTGGCCAGGCTGGTCTCAAACTCCTGACCTCAGGTGATCCACCCACCTCGGCCTCCCAAAGTGCTGGGATTACAGGCGTGAGCCCCGCGCCCGGCCAGGTCCCAGCTTTCAAACACTTGTCACCCAGCCTCTCCTGTGTGACCAGGACACACCTTCCCCATGCAGAACAGAGGGGAGCATCTCACCACCCAGGAGGGCCTGACGGCTGAGAAGGAAGTGTCTGTAAGACAAACCCGACGTGCTCGGAAGGTCAGTGGCTGCCACGTTCTCCACCCAGCTCCCTTCAACCCCAGCACGCCTTCTCACGAGACAATAGCCACGGTGAGGCCAGAGGCTGTGGCTGGTACATGGTCTCCTCGGGTGATGCTGGCTGCCTACACCAGACAAAGCCTGAGCCACAGCATCACTGGGGCCCGGGAACGGGGATCACTGCTCAGCCGGACCCCACACTGCCACCAGCAGGTCTCACCTGGGATGCCACAAAGGCCAGAGTCCCTCCTGCTCTCTAAGACCCATGTGGAGTGTCAGGTCTCACAGGGGCGGGGCCTGCTCTCAAGACAGGGCCGAGTCAGCACCAGCCCGGGTCCCATGGCTCAGCTCACGCCCCGACAGACAGGGGCTAGGGCACGGAAATGCAGGGGGAGAGCTGGGCAAAGGCCTGTGGTGACTGCAGGCTGTACGGGGTCGCCCTCACCCTGCAACAGCTTGAGTTCGGGACCCGGCTCTGTGAGCTGATGCTGACGGGGCAAGCCCTCCCAGCTTGGCCTTTGTGGGTGCACATCAACCCACATCAGTCTGGCCTGCCTGAGATCAAGGAGTCCCATGGCTGCCATGGTAACCGTGACCTTCACTCTGTGTGGGTCGCATTCCTGGAACTCAGTGTGCCGTCAGAAAAGTTCTGTGGTATTTTTCAAGTAATGGGAATAGGGCCAGGGGCTGTGGCTCAGGCTTGTAATCCCAGCACTTTGGGAGGCCAAGGTGGGCAGATCACCAGGTATCAGGAGTTCGAGACCATCCTGGCTGACATGGTGAAACCCCGTCTCCACTAAAAATACAAAAAAGGCCAGGTGAGGTGGCTGACTCCTGTAATCCTAGGACTTTGGGAGACCTAGGCGGGCAGATCACAAGGTCAGAAGATGGAGACCACCCTGGCTAACACAGTGAAGCCCCATCTCTACTAAAAATACAACAAAAAATTAGCTGGGCATGGTGGCACTTGCCTGTAATCCCAGCTACTCGGGAGGCTGAGGCAGGAGAATCACTTGAACCTGAGAGGCAGAGGTTGCAGTGAGCCGAGATTGCACCACGGCACTCCAGCCTGGCAAGAGGGTAAGACTCCATCTCAAAAATAAATAAATTTAAAAAATACAAATACAAAAATTAGCTGGGCGAGGGGGCAGGTGCCTGTAATCCCAGCTACTCAGGAGGCTGAGGCAGGAGAATTACTTGAACCCAGGAGGCGGAGGTTGCAGTGAGCTGAGACCATGCCACTGCACTCCAGCCTGGGCAACAGAGTTTCACTCTCGGAGGAAAAAAAAAAATATATATATATATATATGAAAGTAATAGGAATGGGATGGTCTGGGAAATCACATTTGGAAGATTTACTGGGAGGGCTCGGGGGAGGCTGTGGATTTTCTTTTCTTTTTTTTTTTTAAAGATGGGGCTTCACCATGTTGGTCAGGCTGGTCTTGAACTCCTGACCTCAGGTGATCCGCCCGCCTTGGCCTCCAAAGTGCTTGGATTACAGGCATGAGCCACAATGCCTGGCTCCGAGGCTGTGGATTTTCTTGGCCTGCGAGTATGTTTCCTAGGAGGCCCATGCTCCACCACTCAGCTGGACAATGCCCCATTCTCCACAGCTCAGAGAGGAGCCTGGGCAATGTCCTTCTGTGACCCAACTTGGGTCACTCGTTTTGCTGTCAAGAAGCCACGTGGCTCTTGTGAAATTATCTGGGTGGACACCCCGTTTTCGAAGGAGCCCCCGGTGCTCCCTGGATTACCCTGCACGCCAGTCTCACGAGGGGCAAGAAGGCCTGGGACCCACGACTCAGTCATGATAACTGGATTGAAGATTCACACTGTGGTCTCAAAATATACCACTAAGAGGTCAGCTCACAGAGACATAGTGAGAGGAAACTAAACCATGAAAGCAGGCATGACCCCACCCACAGGCAGGCTACTCGGCCCCGAGTCCTCCCAAATCCACCTGCCCCTGCCTGGAGCAAGTTGCAGGGGAGGGTGCAGGTGCAACCTCAGAAGACTCCTCTGAGCTTCCTCCCTCCCTGAGGTGGGACGCTCCAGGTGTTCCTGGATGCAGACCTAGGTTACAGACGTCAGGGTCGAGTATGCAGCAGGAGCTTAGTAAGTGGTGGGACAGACAGCAGATGTCAGCTCTGTATTCTTAGGGATCCAGCTGAACAATGTGGCGCTCTGGGAACGAATCCTTATTACTATTCCGTAAGAGCCAGCACAGTGGCTCATTCCTGTAATCCCAGCACTTTGGGAGGCTGAGGTGGGTGGATCACTGGAAGTCAGGGGTTCGAGACCAGCCTGGCCAACATGGCGAAACCTGCCTCTACTAAAAATACAAAAATAAGCCGGGTGTGGTACAGGCACACCTGTAATCCCAGCTACTCAGGAGGCTGAGGTAGGAGAATTGCTTGAATGCAGGAGGTGGAGGTTGCAGTGAGCCAAGATCGTGCCACTGCACTCCAGCCTGGTGACAGAGCAAGACTGCATTTCAAAAAAAAAAAAAAAAAAAAATTCCAGAAGAGCTCATCTGGAGCCACCTCTGCGCTCCCAATTCAACACCAACATCGCAGTCCTCCTATGATACAGGAGACAGAGCGGTAGGCCCAGGGCCCTGGAGTCCCACAGCTGGGGTCTTCCCTGAGCCTGTGGTCTTCCCTGAGGCTGGTGTCATCCTATGACTGGGGTCTTCCCTGTGACTGGCATCTTCCCTGTGGCTGGGGTCTTTCCCGAGGCTGGGGTCTTCCCTGAGGCTGGGGTCTTCCCTGTGGCTAGGGTGTTCCCTGTGGCTGGGGTGTTCCCCGTGGCTGGGGTCTTCCCCAAGGCTGGGGTCTTCACGGAGGCTGGGGTGGTCCCTGTGACTGGGGTCTTACCGATGGCCAGCAGCTCCTGGTTGGCATCGATGCGGTAATTATTCTGAGACCCTACAGGGAAGGAACAGTGAAGACCGTCACTGATATTCAACATCGCCGGAAAACATTCACAAAACGTAAAACAGACCACGAACTTCTACACACGGCAATAAATTTTATAAATACAACTATGAATACACATCTAAAATAGTCACATGTAAACATGTGCTTGAGTGTATCAGACGGGGAATCGGTATAGTACCACATAAACAGGCTGGGCACGGTGACTCATAGCCGTAATCCCAGCACTTTGGGAGGCCAAGGCAGGAGGATTGCTTGAGTCCAGGAGTTCAAGATCAGCCTGGGCAACATGGCAAAACCCCATCTCTGCAAAAAATACAACAATTAGCCAGGCATGGTGTGTGCCTATAGTCCCAGATACTTGGGATGCTGAAGCAAGGGGATGGTTTGAGCCTGGGAGGTTGAGGCTGCAGTGAGCTGAGATCGTGCCACTGCACTCCAGTCCGGGCAACAGAGTGAGACCCTGTTTCAAACAATAACAATAACAAGAAAACATGTAAATGGCCAGGTGTGGTGGCTCACGCCTGCAATCCCAGCACTTTGGGAGGCCGAGGCGGGTGGATCACGAGGTCAGGAGTTTGAGACCAGCCTGGCCAACATGGTGAAACCCTGTCTCTACTAAAAATACAAAAAATTAGCTGGGCGTGGTGGCGCGTGCCTGTAATCCCAGCTACTCAGGAGGCTGAGGCAGGAGAATTGCCTGAACCCAGGAGGTGGAGGTTGCGGTGAGCCAAGATCGCGCCATTGCACTCCAGCCTGGGTAACAAGAGCAAAACTCCATCTCAAAAAAAAAAAAAAAAAAGAAACACAGTCATTATTATCAATTAAATTAAAACTTTTTTTTTTTTTTTTTTAAAGATAGGGTTTCACCATGATGGCCACGCTGGTCTTGAACCCCTGACCTCAGAGGGTGATCCACCCACCTCAGCCTCCCAAAGTGCTAGGATTACAGGCGTGAGCCACCGTGCCCGGCTAAATTAAAACTTGCAATTAAACAGATAATACGGGATCTTGCTCTGCCGCCCAGGCTGGAATGCAGAGACGCCGTCATAGCTCAATGCCACCTCGACCTGCTGGCTCAGCTGATCCTCCTGCCTCGGCCTCCCAAGCAGCTGGTACCGCAGGTGTGCTCCATGTCTGGCTACTTTTTATTTTTAATAAAAACGAGGTCTCATTATCTTGCCCAGGTGCGCTTCAAATTCCTGAGCTCAAGCGATCCTCCCACCTTGGTCTCCCAAAGTGCTGGGATTACAGGCCTGAGCCACCACGCCTGGCCCAAAGATAACACTTGAAACTCGCCACTTCTGAATTGATGTGGCATCTGTCGCTGATGAGGTTACTTGCACCCACGGTAGCAACATGGCGGAGGCACCACAGAATACGGGTGCTCGTGCACACCTCATCCAAGCTCCACGTGCAAACTCCCTGTTCAGTGATGTCCCCGTCACCTTAAACTCAGTCAGCAGCATTTACACCACAGACGTCCGAAAGGGCCACGAACCAAAACCTTTTATTTCCACAAAGAACGGGCTGTTAAAACACTCCCTGCACACCGTGGCGTGAGGGGCAGTGGCTCGTTATAGAGCCATTTTTATCATATATACATATTATGTCCATGTGTATCATGAGCACATATTACTTGGATATGAACTCAAGTTTCTAAAACTTAGAACAGACACAGGCGAGCTAGAGAGCAGGGAGGCCTAGCCCAGCCAGGCCTGGGGCATGGGTGACAGGCGTCTTACCGAAGGCTTTGGCCACTGCAATGCTTTCCAGGAGGCCCATCAGGGGCACCACAGCCAGCCCAGCCCCTATGTCCTGAGAGAGGAGAGAGGGATGGTGAGTGGCCTTCCTAAGGGGTGTGACCCATGAAGGCAGCGAGGGCCACCCTCCCCCACAGGAAACAGGAGCAAGTGCTTGTCAGCGGCTGGATGTCCCTCCTTGTCAGAAGAGGCACCAGAGTGTCTGAATGTGCTGGGAGGAACACAGCACATTCGTCCTCAGCTGGAGTCCACAATGGGAGAAGCACCCCTGCGCCCTGGGCAGGAACACAACGTGACATCCCTGAGCGCACTGAGCTTGCATCTGACCTGGGATTCACCCTCCCTGAGGGCTCGGTTGTCCTAACTGACCTCAGACCCCCCGGCACCCAGCAGACGCATCAGGGTAGGGGCCACGCCGGGGCCACTGCAGCCTTGGCCACGCCATCCTGGCTCCTGGCTCTGCCCACCTGCACCATCTCGGTGAAGGAGATCGTCCCGTTCGCTGTGGTCACTGAGAAGGGCGGGGCCCGGACTGGAGGGAGCCCCTCAGCTGTCTCCCCAGTGAGGATGAAAGGCTGGTATCCAGTCACCTCGAAGGAGTACGCAACCAGGGCTGCGAAGGAGACCACCAGGGCGTTGCGAGCTAGGAGAGAAGCAGAGAGGCATCCAGGACCCGAATTCTGGCGAGTGTGGGGTAGTGTGGCTGCCTCCAGGTGACTGCAGCAGATACCCCAGGGGCAGAAGATGCCCCCGCTGGGCCACAGTCCTCACTCTGCACTCTGGGAAATACGGCCCAGACACAAGTGCCACGTGGCAGCATGAGCACAGCAGGTGGTTCGGCAGAGCCGCAGGCCACGGACGGGCGCACGTGCCACCCACTGCCAAGCTCCAGGCCACCGCACATCGCACAATGTGGCAAAGACTGTCTGCAGCTTCTCTGATGGTCTCCCTGTGTGTGGAGGGGCCCCCTAGCAGAGCCCAGGAGTCTCCCTGAGCTCAGAGGCAATGCTGGAAGGGAGTCGGAGGAGGCCTGTGGCTGGAGCTGACAGCCAGGTCACAGGAACATACAGGGCAGCCGGGGACGGAGCTGCAGCCATCTGCAGAGGTGGCCTCGGTGTGCAGCAGAGAACGGGGTGAGGCAAAGCTGGAGGGAAATGACCCAAACCCACAGTGAGGAAGAGACACTAAGAGGGTTACGATCCCAGGACTCACACCAGAGTGAAAAACCCTCATCATTCATGGAGCACCAGGGGCTCCTGAGGGTTTTACCTCAGCAGCGGGGAAGATTAGCCCAAGGCCCGGGGTTGGCAAATTTTTTTCTGTAAAGGGCTAAATACTAAAACCTTTTTGCTTTGTGGGCCATAAAGTCACTGGTGCAACTGCTCAAGCCTATTATTGTATAAAGGCAGACACAGACAATGTAAATGAATGGGAATGGCTATTCCAATGAAACCTTATTTACAAAATCAACTGGTGGGCCACATTAGGTTCGCCCTAGAATGAACACTGCTCTGGTCCAGCTAACAAAGCTTAAAAGCAAGAGCCAGGTGGGGCACAGTGGTTCATGCCAGTAAATCTCAGCACTTTGGGAGGCCAAGGCAGGTGGCTCACAAGGTCAGGAGTTCAAGACTAGCCCAGCCAACATAGTGAAACCCTGTCTCTTACTAAAGAAAAAAATATAAAAATTAGCCGAGTGTGCTGGCACGCACCTGTAGTCCCAGCTACCCAGGAGGCTGAGGCAGGAGAATTGCTTGAACCCAGGAGGGAGGTGGAGGTTGCAGTGAACCAAGCCATTGTACTCCAGCCTGGGTGAGTGCTGAGACTCTGTCTCAAAAAAAAAAAAAAAAAAAAAAAAAAAAAAAAAAAAAAGTAACTGTAACCAAATGCAATTTAATTAACAGGACATTAAAAGAATAACTGTAACCAAATTCGGCTTACTTAAAGAATTAGAGGAAACCGTTAAGACTGTTAAGTAACAACGTAAAAGATACATTTTAAAACATTCAAATTGAGGCTGAGAGGAGTAGCTATGCCTTTAATCCCAGCACTTTGGGAGGCTGCAGTGGGTGGATCACCTAAGGTCAGGAGTTAGAGATCATCTCGGCTAACATGGCAAAACCCCCATCTCTACTAAAAATACAAAAAATTAGCTGGGCGTGGTGGCAGGGGAATCGCTGGAACCCGGGAAGCCAGAGGTTACAGCGAGCCAAGATCATGCCTTGCACTCCAGCCTGAACGACAGAGAGAAACTGTGTCTTCAAAAAAAAAAAGGAAAAAAAGATTCAAACTGAATTCCTAGAAATGGAAACCACAGTGTCTGAAATGAAACAAGCACTTGATGCAATTAACAAGAGCTGAGGCATAGCAGAGAAAAGATAAAATGGAGCACTAGAGACGATACAAAATGAGACAGCAAAGACAAGCCTGCAAATCCCAGAGAGCAGCAACAGTGCGCGGTGGGAACGGCTTCAGGGAGCCGTAAATACGGCTACGGGAGTCTGCAGAGAAAGTCTGTGGAATCTCACGAGGAGAGAGTATAAAAGAAGGGTTTCCACACTTGATGAGACTGCCTGTACCACCCTTCCCCTCCTTGCCTCTGTCATGAAAACCTCAATAAAGGCTGTGGCCTAAACCATCCTCTAGCTTTTGGCTTCTCCTCCTGGCCACCCTGGTGTCTTCTGACGTGGCCCTACGTGGTGCGCTGTGCCTCCTGTCACCAGGACCTGTGAGTACAATAAACTCTCTTTTTTCCTGAGCCTTTTTCTGTCTCCCCTGTGGCCGCCCCTCACTGGTCATCGCATAAAGAAATACGAAAGTCTCTGAGAAACCTGGGGTGTCTGAGCATTTTGCACTTTGACTTTTTTCTTTTCTTTTCTTTTTTTTTTGAAATGGAGTCTCACTCTGTTGCCAGGCTGGAGTGCAGTGACGTGATCTCAGCTCATTGTAACTTATGCCTCCCGGGTTCAAGTGATTCTCCAGCTTCAGCCTCCCGAGTAGCTGGCATCACAGCCATGCGCCAGCACGCCCAGCTAATTTTTGTACTTTTAGTAGAGACGTGGTTTTGCCATGTTGGCCAGGCTGGTTTCAAACTCCTCACCTCAGGTGATCAGCCTGCCTTGGCCTCCCAAAGTGCTGGGATTACAGGTGTGAGCCACCATGCCTGGTCTCCAAACTTTGATTTCTAAGGTGATCCCATGAGTCCCCTGAACATCCCCCGAAGAATACAGATTCTGATTCAGATATCTGTGGGGGGGCCTGAGATGCTGCATTTCCAGTAAGCTCCCAGGGGATGCCCAGTGCCTAGGCTGCAGGTCCCAGGCTACACGCTGAGTCTCGAGGTTTAAGATAACAAGGCAAGGGCTGGGTGTGGTGGCTCATGACTGAAATCTCAGCACTTTGGGAGGCCGAGGAGGGTGGGATCACTTGAGGTCAAGAGTTCGAGACTAGCCTGGCCAACGTGGCGAAAACCTGTCTCTACTAAAAATACAAAAGTTAGCCAGGTGTGGTGGCGCACACCTATCATCTCAGCTATGCAGGATGCTGATGAGGTGGGATAATCGCTTGAACCCAGGAGGCAAAGATGGAGGTTACAGTGAGCCGAGATTGCACCACTGCCCTCCAGGCTGGGTGACAGAGCGAGACTTCATCTCCTAAAAAAAGAAAAATAGATAACAAAGCATTTTCACTATTTCACGGACAACTGAACGAAAGCCAGGAACTTTGGCTAGCTACTCTGCAAGTCTAAACACAGGCCAGGCTGGGACTGAAGCCAGGCATTTCCACTCTAAACCCAGGGCTCTCTCCACCCCACCAGGCTCAAGTCTACGGAACAGGATCCAGGGAGTGACCTGGGGAACAGACCAGCCAGGCAGCTGGAAGTGACTCAAGGGCTAAATCCAGCCACCATCTCTCTCCTCTAGCTGTTGGATTATGCAGCCCCCAAACAGCAGGGCCAAGCTCAGCCTGTTCTGCGCTTAACCCTTCCCCTCGGCTCTGAGAAGGCTCGGAGTCACCTACACTTCCTGACTTTCCTGGGTGTGCCTTCCTCTCTGGGGAGCCCTGCCCGGAGCTCAGCCAGGGGACCCGTGCCTATCTTGGATGCACCTCTCCAGGGTGCTCCTTCACCTGCTAATGGCCCTGCTGCTCCTCTCACTATGCAGTCCCCCACTCCCCGCTTCTCAAAGGACCCCTGGTTATCTGTGGCTCAGCCTGCAGCCTCCAGGCCTGAAGCCGAAGCTGTACCCCAGCAAGCTGCACGATTCAAACAGAGCCTGCTGGTCACAGTGGGATTTGTTTGCTCTCCCCAGGACCTGCCAGTAGACCTAGCTTCTCACCTCGGCACTGCTGACATTTTGGGCGGGTCACTGTCAGTGGTGGAAGCCGGCGCGCCATCAGGGGTCTGGCGGCATCCCTGACCTCTCCCCACTAGCTGCCAGCAACTGTCTCGCCACGTGGTATCCACCAAAAATGTTTCCCGACGTTGCTAAATGTCACCAGGGGGCAAAACTGCTTCAGGTGAGGACTACTGCAACAGACCAGCTATCAGCTCTGGCTCTGGATCAGAACCACACCGAGTTTGGTTTGCAGTTTTAAATGTCACAGTTTGGTGGCTCACGCCTGTAATCCCAGCACTTTGGGAGGCCGAGGTGAGCCACTTGAGGTCAGGAGTTTGAGACCAGCATGGTCAACACGGTGAAACGCTGCATCTACTAAAAATACAAAAAGCCGGGCGTGGTAGCACATGCCTGTAATCCCAGCTACTCAGGAGGCTGAGGCAGGAGAATCCCAGGAACCTGCGAGGCAGAGGTTGCACCGAGCTGAGATCACACCACTGCACTCTAGTAGCCTGGGCAACAGAGTGAGATTCCATCTCAAAAAAAAAAAGCAAACATACTAAAAGATAAAAAATAAAAAAATTAATAAGTAAAAGCCCTAGAGTTTTGTGTGCAGGTTTAAATGTCCCAATGCCCAAGTTAAACCCAGACCAATGACATGAAATCTCTCAGGGTGGGACTCAGGACTCCCCAAGTGACCCCAACATGCAGCCGAGGTTACACACAATGTGAACTGAGGCCCCTCACCTGTTGTGGCAGCCCAGACCAACCCGCGGCTGAGCCGCACACCAGGGGGCATCTCAGGGTGGACGGGAGGCACGTGGTCCCGCATCAGCTTCAGCACCAGCAGCAGCACCATGCAGACCAGCCCCAGGACGGCGTCGCCCACCCTGCAGACAGGCAGAGGACTGGTCACGACCCAGCTCGGCCCAGGCCTTCTGCTGGGAGGTGCCAAGAAGCTCCCAGGCTGCCAGTCCCAGGCTATGCTGAGTATCAAGGTTTAAGGAAACAAAGCATTTTCAATATTCTCACTGTTTCACACACACTTAACTAAAGTTCAGGAACTCTAGCAAGCTGCTCTGCAAGACCAAACACAGGCTAGGCTGAGATGTTTTCTCCTAAGCGATGTGCATCCCTATTCTACTTCAAAACTCAATTTAAAATTCAGGGGCTGGGCGCAGTGGCTCACGCCTGTAATCCCAGCACTTTGGGAGGCCGAGGCGGGTGGATCACGAGGTCAAGAGATCGAGACCATCCTGGTCAACATGGTGAAACCCTGTCTCTACTAAAGATACAAAACATTAGCTGGGCATGGTGGCGCATGCCTGTAATCCCAGCTACTCAGGAGGCTGAGGCAGGAGAATTGCCTGAACCCAGGAGGCGGAGGTTGCGGTGAGCCGAGATCGCGCCATTGCACTCCAGCCTGGGTAACAAGAGCGAAACTCCGTCTCAAAAAAAAAAAAAAAAAAAAAAAAAAAAAAAAAAAAAAAATTCAGTAAGCACATGAGCCTGTGCGGGTCATGACGGCGGCTTGGTGACCCGCTCCTACTTTCACTCCCATAACTTTTTGTGACTCAAGTATGTGCAAAGGATCTGGTGAGTGACCACGGGGAACGGGGGCCAGACTGAGCAGCCGGTGCTCTGCAGGTGGCTCTGGAACAAGTGTGGCAAATTTGAATGTGGCCCAACACAAATCTGTAAACTTTTTTTTTTTTTTTTTTGAGACGGAGTTTCGCTCTTGTTACCCAGGCTGGAGTGCAATGGCGCGATCTCGGCTCACCGCAACCTCCGCCTCATGGGTTCAGGCAATTCTCCTGCCTCAGCCTCCCGAGTAGCTGGGATTACAGGCATGTGCCACCACGCCCAGCTAATTTTTTGTATTTTTAGTAGAGACGGGGTTTCAGAATGTTGACCAGGATGGTCTCGATCTCTCGACCTTGTGATCCACCCGCCTCGGCCTCCCAAAGTGCTGGGATTACAGGTTTGAGCCACCGTGCCCGGCCAACAAATCTGTAAACTTTCTTAAAACATTAGAGGAGTTTTTAAAATGAATTTTTCCCAGTTCATCAGCTATCATTAGTGTTTTTTAAGAATAGCCCAAGACAATTCTTCCTTCTGTGTAGCCCAAGGAAGCCGAAAAATTGGACACCCTGTTGTAGACATTCTAGAAGGCTTTGGACTAAACAGTCAGTAAGGTCCCTTTTACCTCTCACAGTCCATGATGCTCTCGGACTGGTCAGGCTCCTCAATCACTGCTCCCCCATGCGGCTGACCCCTGCCCACTGGTGCCTCTGAAGGGCAAAGAACCCACTGGTTTCCAGCTGGAAGATGGTCCAGGATCCCAGCATCGCCCCCACTCCCTCCAGGCCACAGCACTGGGCAGCCATCTCTACAGCTCCCAGATCATTTCTTCCTCCAGCCCCTTCCAGCCAGAGAGACAGAGAGGTATGCCAGCTTCCTGCTGGATGGTCTGGCAGGGAGGGACCCCTCATTAGAGGCTTTTATTTTTTTTTTTTTTGAGAGTCTCGCTCTAACCCAGGCTGGAGTGCAGTAATGTGATCTTGGCTCACTGCAACCTCCACCTCCCGGGTTGAAGAGTCTCCTGCCTCAGCCTCCTGAGTAGCTGAGACAACAGGCACACACCACTATACCCAGCTAATTTTTGTATTTAAGAGACAGGGTTTCACCATGTTGACCAGGCTGGTCTCGAACTCCTGACCTAAGGTGATCCACCTGCCTCGGCTTCCCAAACTGCTGGGATTACAGGCATGAGCCAACGTGCCTGGCTATCAGAGGCTCTTTAAACCACCTGTGGGAAGTGCTCGGGTCTCCTCATCTCTCATCATGGCTCCACCTGCTATCCCCATGGCACCCCCGTTCTGTCTGTGTTAGCTTCCCCAAGCCCTGTCTTCTCTTCCTTAACAAATCACAACCCGGGGGGAGACACACTGCCTTCTTTTTCTTTACAGTCTCTTCCCATTCCTGCCCGAGAAAGCTTTGTGGAGAGGAACAGCACCCTCTTTGGCTCCCCAGAGCTGAGCTTCTCAAACTCTCCCCTGCACGCAGACCACAGGCCCCCCGTTAGAACGCTCTGACAGGGCAGGTCTGGAAAGGGCTGACAATCTCATTTCTGCCAGCTCGCAGGTGCTGCTGATGGGGCTGCTCTGGGGACCCCTGTTTGAGCAGCCACAGGCAGTGAAAGTTGAGGTGGGGGCCAGGAAAGCAGGTGTGGAAGGGGGAGCTTCCTTACAGGAGGGAGGAACGAAGCCCAGGGTACCTGGTCTCCCCGATCCTCAGGAAGGTGTGGTACACTTGCAGGACGAACTGCCTGGGAATGTTCTGCAGTCCCAGCAGGTTCTGTTCAAACACAGAGACGCTCATCAGAGGCCCTGTCCCCAGCTCCCGGCCTGCCGTCCCGACCCCATCTCAGACCCTCATTCTCAGGGCCCATCTCAAAAGCTCAGGGGCCATCTGCCCACTTCCAGTGCCCCTAAGCCAGGAAGTCAAAGTTACCCTTGGGGAAAACGGCACTTCCCAATTTCTGGGTCAGTGATGTGTTTCTCTAAATTACTTTTGTTTTTCATAAAAAACAGTGTAGGTAATCCCACAGCAGGGAGACCAGTTCTACAGCTCTAAGGCCAGGAGCCCTGGGCCGCCTGACCCTGCCCTCATTGGCTCGAGGCCACGCCTGCCACTTGGTGGCCAGGCGCCCTGCAATGTGGACCCTTGCTGCCATTGGCTTGAGGCCACATCTCTCACTAGATGCCCCCCAACCTCCAGCCCCACTACTGCCAGAAGGAAAAAGCACTTCACAGTGTGCACAGATCCAGAGGGGTCTGAGGGGCTGCGAGACTGGGCTGGGTAATATCTGGCCAAGTGGGAGCCTCCCACAGCGATGCCAGCTCTCAGAGCTCCTGGGCAGAAGAAGGAGTGCTATCCTGTGCTTTAGGGGTTTTTTGTTTTTTTCTTTTCTTTAGAGAGGGATTTGGCTTGCTCTGTGGCCCAGGCTGGATTCGAACTCCTGGGCTCCAGTGATCCTCCCACCTCAGCCTCCCATGTAGCTGGGATCCATGGTGCCGCCACAGCTGGGCTTTAGTTCTCTAAGTTGCCTGAGACTCAGCAGGAGTCAGAGGGGGAAGTTGAGGCCCAGGCTCCCAGGGTGACAGACTCAAGGACCCTGCCCCAAAACTTCGGTCACGGGGTGGGTGGGGTTAGGACATCCGGGTAGGTGGACTCTGGGACTGCTGGGGCAGGGGCTTCTGTCTTGGAAGAGTCAGAAAGATGCCCCCCCCCACCCCCAGATGGCTGCAGAGTCCCTGAGTGGGGCTAGGGCTGACAAGCATGAAGGCATAAAGAAGGCACTCTCGGCTGGGTGGGGTGACTCATGCCTGTCATTCCAGCACTTTGAGAGGCTGATGGGGGTATATCATCCGAAGTCAAAGGTTCAATACCAGCTTGGCCAATATGGTGAAATCCCATCTCTACTAAGAATACAAAAAATTAGCTGGGTGTGGTGGCACATGCCTGTAATCCCAGCTACTACGGAGGCTGAGGCAAGAGAATTGCTTGAACCTGGGAGGCAGAGGTTGCAGTAGATGGCACCATTGTACTCCAGCCTGGCAACAAGAGGGAAAGTCCGTCTAAAAGAAAAAAAAAAAAAAAGACGGCACTCTACTTTCACTGTGATCATATAAAAGAACATCATAAGGCCGGGCGCGGTGGCTCAAGCTTGTAATCCCAGCACTTTGGGAGGCCGAGGCGGGTGGATCACGAGGTCGAGAGATCGAGACCATCCTGGTCAACATGGTGAAACCCCGTCTCTACTAAAAATACAAAAAATTAGCTGGGCATGGTGGCACGTGCCTGTAATCCCAGCTACTCAGGAGGCTGAGGCAGGAGAATTGCCTGAACCCATGAGGCGGAGGTTGCGGTGAGCCGAGATCGCGCCATTGCACTCCAGCCTGGGTAACAAGAGCGAAACTCCGTCTCAAAAAAAAAAAAAAAAAAAAAAAAAAAAAAAGAACATCATAAAAGACTAGGAGGCCGAGGTGGGTGGATCAAGAGGTTGGGAGTTCGAGACCAGCCTGACCAACATGGTGAAATCCCATTTCTACTAAAAATGCAAAAAAAAAAAAATTTAGCTGGGCATGGTGGTGGGCACCTGTAATCCCAGCTACTCGGGAGGATGAGGCAGGGGAATTGCTTGAACCGGGGGGGGTGGAGGATGCAATGAGCCAAGATCATGCCACCGCACTCCAGCCGGGGTGATAGAGCAAGACTGTCTCAAAAAAGAAAAAAAAAGAATATTCTTAATACCAAAGATGAGGAACATTTCCAGAATAAAGAAGTAACCATGCCCTGAAACAGCATTTGCCAGGCTTCCCCTGGGAGATGTGTGCAGATAACTTACAAATCGCACGCATCCACACCTGTTGCTCCCTCCTCTCTAAAATGGAAATAATGATAAACCTACCTACCAGGGTGTGCTGAGAATTACACATGGAGTGTCTTGCCCAGTGCCTAGCACGTAGCAAGAGTGCAAAGAGTGTCTGCTACTTTATTCTCACACACACACACACACACACACACACCCTCTCACACACACACTCATGCTCTCCTGTCCTTGGTCTTCTCATGGTTCCTCCATCAGGACAGACTGTCTCAGGCTGGCCTGGAGTAGCTCCTGGCTTTGGGAAGATCATCTGCAGTGACACAGGGTGAGGAGGCAGGGTGTGCTCCTAGTCGGCCTTGACAGCCGCATGGCCCCATCAGCGGAACTGGGCTCACCTCACTCCACACACCCTCAACTGAGCACCCCCTACTGCACCTGCCCAGTGCTCGGTGGCCATGGCTGGGAGCAGAATAGTTCCTGTCCTTGAGGAACTTACAACCCAGCAAAAAATAGAATAAATTACATCCTCAGCTGATGACTGATCTTACTACATCTTATAGATGTTTTAAAAGTAAATATAAAAAGCATGGCATTTAAAAAATTAACGAAACCAGGAAAAAAAAAAACCACACACACACACACAACAAAACCACCTAGCTAAATTAGCATGAGGAAATCATTTGCTTGTAGAAATTGTAGCAGCATGCTTGTGACCGCTGGGGCCCACTGGGTGTGCCCAGTGCAGGGAGAACGGAGCCACGTCAAGCACACCACACAGAAACTCGGGCAGGAGCGGGGGGCAGGGGGATGGAATTACTGGTGCCCCAGTTACCCGCTGTAAAATCCAGCCATCATGAGACAGCCCTTCCAGGAAGGTCATTTTATTAAGAGGGGACCCATAAGAGCACTGTGTACTTCTTTGATCCACAGAAGACAATCTGAAACAGCAAGACGTCCATTGACCACAGGGATCAGGCTGGGCCTTGGTCCCGCTCCCAGCTATCCCTGTGCCAGCAAGCAGTGGCCAAAGAGCAGTGCCCTGGGTGGGCGCTGGGCCTACCTTGATCTGTCCAAAGCCGATGGTGACGGTGGCAGCAGAGGTGAAGCCTTTAATGACGGGGCAGGAAATGAAGTCCAGCAGGAACCCTGGCCAGCCAAGAGGGGACACCGAGCTGGTCCCAGCTCCGCCCAGTCCCAGAGTATGAGGGTATGTGTGAGCTGGGAGGGGTGGGAAGGGTGCAACTGGGAGCAGATGCTGCAGCTAAGAACGGGTGGGTGACACACCCTGCGTCTTTGGAGAGCAGAAAAGGGAGACGAGGGTCTGAGGCCACAGCTCCTCTCCAAGTGCCCTGGCCTCTCAGCAGAAAAGAGTAGACTAAGGGGCCAGGCCCCCACCCCCTCCACCCAGCCACCCACCTATACATGAACACACCTACTCACACCCGATCCCAACACACATGGGGATATACCTTGAAATGCAAACAAGAAAATGCTGAGTTCAAGGGCATCCCCTTGGCAAGCAGGTCGAGACTCACCCAAATGTAGGACCCCCATAACCAGCTGGATGCAGCCGGACAGGAAAGCCAGCAGCACAGCATAGGCGGGCTCGTGGAAGGTGTAGAAGGAGACCAGGAGGGACATGATGGCCGTGGGGCCCAGAGTCACGTCCCGGGAGGTGCCCAGGAGGAAATACACGAAGCAGCCCATGAAGGCAGAATAGAGGCCATACTGTGGAGAGAGACAGCGGTGAGCACGCAGGAGGCCGATGTCAGTCCACCGTGTCCCCAGTGTGCGTGTGCATGCACGGGAAGCGTGGGTGTCAGCTGTGTCCTGGACACACGAGCATGCACAGGCGAGACGTGCACCACCCCACGCTGCAGGGCGGCCTGCGGTGATCAGGAGGCCGCTCTTTTAGCAGCACCCAACCAGGGCCTCAGGGTGCAGACAGCCAGCCAGAGGGGTTGGTGCGGGCCGTATGCTGTGCCCAAGTCTAAGAATGCGTTGTTGTTGTTTTTTTTTTTTTAAGGCAGAGTTTCACGTTTGTTGTCTAGGCTAGAGTCTAATGGTGTGATGCTGGCTCACCGCCACCTCCAGGGTTCAAGTGATTCTCCTGCCTTAGCCTCCCGAGTAGCTGGGATTACAGGCACCCACCACCGTGCCCGGCTAATTTTTTGAATTTTTAGTGGAGAGCGGCTTTGACCATATCGGCCAGGCTGGTCTTGAACTCCTGACCTCAGGTGATCCACCCGCCTCGGCCTCCCAAAGTGCCGAGATTACAGGTGTGAGCCACCGCGCCCGGCCCGAGGAAGCATTCTTAAGGCCTCCTCCGTGAGTCACCTCGGTGGTCCCTCCACAAGCAGCTCAGTGTCTGTGTGTGTAAAACAGGCACAGGAGCCTGGGTCAGCCCAGAGACAGTCATGCGTTATACACTGTAAACAAAAGGTGCCTTGGGGCCCAGGGGTGGAAACCTGGGATGGCTGATGGTGTCTAGGACTGATCCTGTGAATCTCCACACTGCTCCTGAGATGGGGCTGGCAGAAGGGCCAGACACCTCACCTGGGGCGGGAGTCCAGCCACTTCAGCATAGGCCAGTGCCTGGGGAACGAGAGTGAGGCCCACAGAGAGTCCAGCGATGAAATCCATCTTCAGCCACTGCAGGGAGTAGCTGGGCAGCCATGCCAAGATGGGCAGCCTCCTCTGCATGGCCGCGGGGGAGCAGCAGCAGGTGTCCGGGGCCACCCCAGGGCTGGAGAACCTGGCCTGACCCAGCACCGAAGAGGGCATCTTCTTCAGTGGGGCTAGGGATGCAGGTGACATAGATCAGCAGTCAGAGCGTGGCCTTCGAAGAACCCAGTCACACTGGTCAGAGTCGGCGGGGACCAGGAGGGGTCACTAGGGTCTCCCCTCCCCAGGGGCGCTGAGCCAGACAGGTCTGAGAGGAAGCCCACAACGTGTGTAAGAGCGGAACTGGGCCAAGACTGGGGGTGGGGGGCATCCCCTCATCACCCACTCTTGCTGAATCCCCCTGTGCAAATCCTGGGTGCCTTCTGTCCCTCCATTCTCAGTTCTCCCAGATGAGAAACTGCTCAGCGATTTCTTACTGAGAAGCCTGAAGACTAATTAGGCTCAACACTTCTCGCTCCTGAGGAACTGGCTTCCTTTTCCTTTCACCCCTCTCACCCCGGGGAATTTAACGGGGAGTAGCGCGCAGAGAAGCAGGGCCCGCGGGGGCACACTAGGCTGGCGGGGGGTGCCGGCGGCGGCCGGGAGGGGATCCCAGGTTTTCCAACTGCGCACCAATGCGGGCTCCACCCACTACGGTGGACTGCGGCGCTGGTGGGGGGTGTCCTCCCTCCTGACACCACGCCTCGCTCAGCCCCACCTGTGGCATTCACGCCCTAGAGTTCTAGTTGCTTCTGGGAGGACGTCAGAGGCGCCCAGTTAATTCAGGTGCGCAGCATCCTCCAGGGCCGCGCGCAGAGCCGCCCCCCGAGGCCCCGGCCGCCCCGCTCCGGCCAAAATCCACTCCCCGGCCCCCGGCCCCGCCCACGAGGCCGCTGGCTCCGGATCCTGGGGCCTCCGGCGGGGACCCCGCGCCACCGGACGGTCCGCGGTCCCTCGGCCCCGAGCAAAGCCGAGGGCCGCGGGGACCCGGGTGAGGACGCGGCAGGGGGGTGGTCCCCGCGGGAGGCGCCGGCACTTTTGGGCTCCGCGCTGCCCCAGCGTCGGCTGCCCCCGGCGACCCCGGCCACTGTCCGCACCCCCGCCCCTGGTTCCCGCTCGCGGGCCACGGACTCACCCACCCCGCACCGCAGCTCGGGGTCTCCTGGCGTCGCTGCAGCCGGGTCCGCAGGAATCACCCGGGACGGGACGGGCGGGGTCTGGGGCGCACGTGACCGGGGGCGGGGCCGGGGCGGGGCCGGGGCGGGGCCGAGCCGGAGACCGGAGCCCGCGCCGAAGCCGGAGCCGCAGCCGCCATGCGCCGCCCCGGGCCCGCCTGCTGCGCGCTGCTGCTGGTCCTGGGGCTCTGCCGGGCGCGCCCCCGGAACGCACTGCTGCTCCTTGGTGAGTGCCGGCGCCGCCCTCCCACGCCCACCTGCCGTGGCCCGCGGAAGTGGCCTGGCCTCCTCCCTAAGCGTGGCCAGTGCTGACCCTGCTGTGCCCTGCCCTTGTATCCCTCTGCCATTCCCTCTCGCCCACCCCTCTGTGCTGCCCTCAGACTCTAAATGGGTGTCTCCCCAGAGAGGGCAGCGAGGGGTGGAGGGGTGAGCCCCAGCATCCATCCCGCTACCTTGCCTCCTGCCGCCTGTCCCCACCCGCCTCTGACCCTGCCCAGCCAGGGCCCAGGGGTCCACGGATCCCAGATCCCTCTTGGGAGGGGATGCCGGAGGAGGAGCTGGTGCTCAAGTCCCCAGAGACTGCAGACAGGATGCCCTCCTGGCTCTCATTTCCTCCCCAATGTAATCTTTTCCGACCCCGGAGGCTGTGGTTCAGCTGCCTTTTCCCTTGTCCCAGGGCATAGCCCTCCACCACCCCCCACCACCGTCTCCCCCAATCCCAGTCCCTCTCAGAAACCCCAAGTTCCTCCCGGGCAAGCACTGTGCTGCTCACGAGACTTCCGGTTTGGGTAATCAAGCCCTGGCCCATGACAAGTGACAAGGCCAAACCCAGGCCTGTGATTCTTTCCCCTTCTGAGGTCTGGCACGCTGCCAGGTGCCCTCTTTCTGATTAACTTTGTGGTCTCTGGGCGGGGATTCGGCTCACTGTAACATAAACAGCTCTCCTGCCGACACCTCACCTCCCAGAAACAGCGGAGAATCTGCCTGGACCCTCATCTTCGGATGGGATTCCCACTGGAGGCTCCCAGAGCCCCAGCCATGCAGCCCCTGCACTAGGGCCGGTCTTAGCACGGACTGCCATCGGTTGGCTTAAACAACAGAAATGTATTTCTCACAATTCTGCAGGCTGAGAATCCAAGGTCAGGGGCCAGCTTGGCTGGGTTCCACTGAGGGTCCACTTTTGGCTTGCAGGTGATCACCCTTTCACTGTTTCCTCACATGACGAGCGGGAGGGGGTCTCACTTCCTTTTCATTTCTCTTTCTTTTCTCTCTCTTCCTCTTTTCTTTTTCTCTTTCTTTCCACTTTCTTTTCTTTTCTTTTCCTTTCTTTTCTTTTTGTGAGAGTCTCACTGACACCCAGGCTGGAGTGCAGCAGCATAATCTTGGCTCACTGCAGCCTCAACCTCCCAGGCTCAAGTGATCTTCCTGCCTCAGCCTCCCAAGTAGCTGGGACCACAGGTGCACACCCAGGTGCATGCCCAGTTACTTTTCGTATTTTTTGTAGAGACAAAGTCTCACCGTGTTGCCCAGGCTGGTCTCGAACTCCTGGGCTGAAGCGATCTTCCTGCCTCAGCCTCCCAGGTGCTGGGATTACAGGCATGAAACATGGCACCCAACAGTCCTGTCAGATCGGAGTCCCATCCTTATGACCTCATGTAACCTTAATTAAGGACCCTGTCTTCAGATAGAATCATGTTGGTGTTAGGGCTTCAGCGTATGAATTCTGGGAGGACACAGTACAGTCCACAGCAGGCCCACAGCCAAGTGCCGAGACACTCTGGGTTTGGAGAAGGGCAGCTTTCCTTCTGGGCTGCAGGTAGGGAGCACAGCAGCCTGCTCTCGCTCCGGGCTTACCTGGCTGCCATGCGCTCACACCCTGTGGGTGCTGCGGGGTGGAGGATGGGAGCTCAGGTGGAGGATTCGAGCCCAGCTTGAAGCTGTGCAGCCTCCTCTGCCATGGACCGCATTGCCTCTGAGGGAGCTGGGGGAAGGCGTTCGTCCTGGGGGTCTCCACCAGCCCCCAGAGTCGTCTACCCCAGAGCAGGGGAAGAAGCGTGGTGTGGTTGTAGAAGCTCAGAGCCCTGTACCTGACCTTCCTGGGCCTCAGCTGTTTTGTGTAGAGGGAAAGGGTTGAACTATACAATCTGAAGGTTACTTGGCCTTCGAGATGGCATCAGTGAGCAGCAGTGGTGGGGCCCACACACAGATCCTTAGACATGTGCTGGGCGAGGCTCTTCTGCCCTGTGCCCCAGGCAGTGTCTGCAGAGCCCAGAATTGCCCAGCAGTTTGCTATGGCCATGCATTCAGCCGCCGTCTGCCTAAATGCCTAGCCGGGTAACATGCCCACCCAGGTAGCATGCCTGCTGGGCTATCATCAAGCCTCTTGGAGTATCATGCCTGCATGAATATCCTGACCACTTGGGTACCATGCCTGACTGCTCTCATACCTGCCCAGGTGCCAGGCCTGCTGGGTACCAGCCCACCTGCTAACATACCCACTGGGTATCAGGCATGCTTGGGGCATCATCAAGCTTGTTGGGGCATGATGCCTGCTTATCATGCCCACTTAGCTACCATTTCTGCCTGCTAACATACCCACCGGGTATCAGGCCTGCCTGGGTACCATGTTTACCTGCTATACCTACCATCTATCAGTCCAGCCTACATACCCTGCTCACCTGCTAACAACCCACCACGTATCATGCCTACTGGGTACCATGCCTGCTTGCTAATATGCCCACTGGGTATTGTGCCCACTAAGTACTGTGCCTGCTTGCTAATATACCCAGTAGGTAGGGGGCCTTCCTATACATGCCTGCCTGCTAACATGCCCACTGGTATCAGACCTGCTATCATGCCCTCTGGTATCATGCTTGCCTGCTGCACCCCCTCAGGTGTCATGCCTCCTAGGTAATGAAGTGGTCTGTCACGATAGCGTTTGTGCTGAGTCAGTACCATGCCCACCTGGGTAACTTGCCTCCTGGCATCACAGCCCCGGCCTCCTTCCCTCCCGGCGCTGTTTCTTGTGACCCCAGCCCACCACGTGCTCTCTGCCTCCCACCTTACACAGCGGATGATGGTGGCTTTGAGAGTGGCGCGTATAACAACAGTGCTATTGCCACCCCGCACCTGGACGCCTTGGCCCGCCGGAGCCTCCTCTTCCGCAACGCCTTCACCTCCGTCAGCAGCTGCTCTCCGAGCCGTGCCAGCCTCCTCACTGGCCTGCCCCAGGTGAGGTGCAAGAGGCAGGAGGAGGGGGTGGTCCGGGAGTAGACAGGCTGCGTCTGGAGCCCAGGCCTATGCCGCGTCTCCCATCCCTGGGTTCCCTGAGGGGGCATTGCCCACTTCCCTCCCCGCTCCAGAGGGAGGCACAGCTGCTGGCCGTGAGTGCAGACTGGAGCTCCGACTCCCACTGCCAGCCCTGTCTTCACGGCTCTGTTTGGCCTCAAGCAAGTGACCGACCTCCTGTGCCTCAGTTTCCTCATCTGTAAGATGGGGGATATAATGGGGACTGGCAGGGCTGATGCTTCGTATGTAAGCACTTAGCATGAGGCCTGGTGTGCTTACTCAGCGTGAACTGCCATTGCGACAGTGTCCCAGGAGCGCTATGTGCAGGGACCTGCTGCCATTAAGCACGCACGCTCCTGATTCATGGTGGTAAAATGCACACACATCAGCGTTCCCAGCTTAGCCGTTTTCCAGTACATGTTCCGTGGCAGTAAGCACACTGGCAGTGCTGCGCAGCCATCAGCCCATCCATCCATCTCCAGAAGTTTCCCATCTTCCCAAATACAAGCTCTGTCCCCACGAAACACCAGCTCCACATTCTCCCTCCCCGTCGCCTGCCGACCAACATTCTCCGTCTGTCTTTATGAATCTGACTGTTTCAGGGGCACATAGGAGTGGAATCACACAGGACTAGTCCTCTTATGTCATGTTTTTTTGAGTCTCACTCTTGTCACCAGGCTGGTGTGCAGTGGCGTGATCTTAGGTCACTGCAGCCTCCGCCTCCTGGGTTCCAGCAATTCTCCTGCCTCAGCCTCCTGAGTAGCTGAGATTAAAGGCACGCACCACCATGCCCTGCTAATTTTTGTATTTTTAGTAGAGACAGGGTTTCTCCATGTTGGCCAGGATGGTCTCAAACTCCTGACCTCAACTGATCAGCCCTCCTCAGCCTCCCAAAGTGCCGAGATTACAGGCGTGAGCCACGGCACTTACTTTTGGTATCTTACCTTGTGATCTTAGCTTATTGTAAGCGAAGTGCTGTCTCCATCTGAGGCTGAGGCTGAGTGGAAGGCCGGGGTGGGGAGATCACATGCATGGGCACAGAGGCTTCCTGAGAGGCTCATCCGGACACAGGCGTGCCCACTTCTGGCAGTGGGCCACGGGACTAGGAGGGACTCCTCCTTCTTACCTGATACCTCCCTAGGCAGTCTGAGTTTTTTAAATATACAGTTTGTTTTACAGTATAAAATAACTAGGTAATAAACAAGGCCTGGCCCTGTCTTTTTCACTCCGTGATGTGTCGTAACAGAAGAGCTGAGAAGTGCAGATGTGTAAAAAGAACATCCAGGCCACCTCACGTTGCTGCACGCCCTCCAGGACCCCTTCTTCCTTGCAAAGTCCCCCTTTCATGGGAAGGACCCATGGGCCTCTCAGGCAGGGAGTGGGAGGTGGAGCCAGGCTCTCTGGGTTCTGGTCACTTGAAGTCTAAATCGGGGGTCCTGAGAAGGCCCTGGTGATGGGAGGGCCGTGTGAGGACAGGTGCGGCTGGTGGGGCCCTGGCTGCCTGGGGACCCTGGCCCTCACGCGTCTTTCCGGCAGCATCAGAATGGGATGTACGGGCTGCACCAGGACGTGCACCACTTCAACTCCTTCGACAGGGTGCGGAGCCTGCCGCTGCTGCTCAAGCAGGCCGGCGTGCGCACAGGTGAGGACGCTGCGCTGAGAGTGGGGCGCAGGGTGGGCACAGATGCCCGGCCGGAGCCCAGGAGGTTGAGTGCCCTGTCCCAAGTCACCCTCAGCCCCTGTGGCCTGCCCTTGGCTCTTGTCCCAAAGGATCTGGGTCTGGTTGTGAGTCCTGGCTGGGCTGTGATTGGGTGAGAACCCACAGTGCGCTTAGGTCTGAGGGGGCAAGGACGGGAGCAGGGGGGTTGGAAGGCTGAAGGGCCTCTGGACGGGCCTCTCTTCCCACCCAGGCATCATCGGGAAGAAGCACGTGGGGCCGGAGACCGTGTACCCGTTCGACTTTGCTTACACCGAGGAGAACAGCTCCGTCCTGCAGGTGGGGCGGAACATCACGAGGATTAAGCTGCTTGTCCGGAAATTCCTGCAGACTCAGGACGACCGGTACGAGGCGGGGCCCCTGCCCTTCCCCCGGCGGCTGGACCCGGAGCACAGCCGAGTCTTCAGGAGGGATGCATGGGTCCCCATGTGGCTGGAGTTGGGGCAGGGGAGAAGGTTCTGGGTACTCAAGTTAGTCTGGTCAGGAGGAGAAGGGACGTGGGGAAACTGAGGCAGCGAGGGTCATAGGTTGATGTCCAGATAGAGAGGAGGAGGCAGAGCCGAGGGGCTTCCTGTGCCAGGCAGCACTGGCCCTGCAGCCTTGGCAGTGAGTCTTCTCCCGTGCAGGCCTTTCTTCCTCTACGTCGCCTTCCATGACCCCCACCGCTGTGGGCACTCCCAGCCCCAGTACGGAACCTTCTGTGAGAAGTTTGGCAATGGAGAGAGCGGCATGGGTCGCATCCCAGACTGGACCCCGCAGGCCTATGACCCACAGGACGTGCTGGTAGGAAGAACGCCCCTCAGCCCTGGGTCAGGGACGCGGCCCTCCCGTGAGCTTGCAGCTCTGGCCCTAGGTGAGGAAGAAAGATGCTCTAATCAAATTGGATTCAGGTTCCCATCCTCGGGGCCACAGAGAGAACCACAGAGAGACGGGGTGGTCCAGAGTGAGGCCCTTCTGGGCTAATGCATTCACAGGAGGCCTGGGGAGAAGGCTGGGTGCCGCTCCCCCTGTCAGTCTCTTCTAAGCCTGGCTCCCCTCCACCTGCCCCAGGTGCCTTACTTCGTCCCCGACACCCCGGCAGCCCGAGCCGACCTGGCTGCTCAGTACACCACCATCGGCCGCATGGACAAAGGTGGGCTTGCGGAACCGGGCACTCGGGGGGGCCACAGCCTGGGTCCCCCATCCCGGGCCAGCACCCTCTCAGGTCACAGCAGAGTGTGGGTGAGGGTCTCAGGGTGGCAGGCCCTGTGCAGCGGCAGGTGGAGCCCACATTGAGAGGAGGGGTCTGCAGGTGGCATGGGGACCCACCCCGGGGCTGCCCTGACGTGGAGCTGCTGCTGGGCTGGGACCTTGGTTGGGTGAAGACTCCAGATACTTCCAGCAACAGGACCTGGGTTGGATGTGGGGTCTGGAGTTCCCCAGCTTATGCAGATGGAGAACTTGGGGCATGTGAGTTTCTTGTGGCTGTCCTAAAAAATACCACAAACTGGATGGCTTACAACAACCGAAGTTTGTCCTCTCACAGTTCTGGAGGCCACGAGTTTGAAATCAAGGTGTCAGCACAGCCACGCTCCCCTGAAGGTCTAGGGGAGACCCCTGCCTTTCCTCCTGCAGCTTCTGGGGGCTGCGGCAGTGCTCGGTGTTCTGGGCTGGCGGCAGCATCGCCCCCATCTCTGTTTCAACCTTCACACACCTTTTCCTGCCTCCTCTCCTGCCCCCACTCCTCTCCCGGACCTCCCTCATCTCCCTCATCTCCTGCCCATGCCTCCTCTCCCGCCCCCCGTCCCGCCCCCCTCCTCTCCCGGCCCCTCTCCTCTCCTCCCTCTTCTCCCCCCTCCTGCCCCCCTCCTCCTGCCCCCCTCCTCTCCTGCCCCTCCCTCCTCTTCTGCCCCCTCCTCTCCTGCCCCTCCCTCCTCTCCTGCCCCCCTCCTCTCCTGCCCCCTCTCCCGCCCCCCCTCTTCTGACCCTCCCTCCTCTCCCACCCCCCTCCTCTCCCCCCTCCTGCCCCCCTCCTCTCCTACCCCTCCCACCCCCTCCTCTCCCCCCTCCTGCCCCCCTCCTCTCCTGCCCCTCCCACCCCCCTCCTCTCCTGCCTGCACCTCCTCTTCTTATGAGGACCCTGTCGTTGGATTTAGGGCCTGGCTGGACACTTCAGGATGATTTTCTCCCAGGATCTTTATCTGCAAAGTGCCCCTTTCCAAACAAGGTCCCCTTCACAGACTCCAGCACACATGTCTTTTGGGGTCAGGGGTCACCATTCAACCCACAACTGGAGGTTGGGACCTCTGCCATTTCCCTGTCGGTGCCAGTAATTCCTGGTGATCTGGGAAGCAGTGGGTACAGAGGAAAGCTTGTCTTCTGGCCCCTGCCCTATTTGCTCCATGGGACAGACATGAGATTCCAGAGAACCCGGAAGCTGGTGGGCAGCAGGGAACAGGTGCCTGGGGATGACGCTGACGTGCCCGGGGATGACGCTGACGTGCCCGGGGAAGGCTAGAGTCCCTGGAGGCCCATTCGAGGCCTGCTCAGAGACTGGGAGGTTGGCGGAGCCGGGCAAGAGCCAGGGCCGGTGAGAACAGGAATGCGTTCAAACCCAGAAAGCAGCGGAGCCCGGGGCCGGATGGAGCGGTGCACGGTCCTCACACTCCCCTCTCTCCGCGTGTCTGTGGCTGAGCTCTGCTCTCCCGCCCCTCGCTGCAGGAGTTGGACTCGTGCTCCAGGAGCTGCGTGACGCAGGTGTCCTGAATGACACACTGGTGATCTTCACATCCGACAACGGGATCCCCTTCCCCAGTGGCAGGACCAACCTGTACTGGCCGGGCGCCGCCGAGCCCTTCCTGCTGTCATCCCCGGAGCACCCAAAACGCTGGGGCCAGGTCAGCGACGCCTACGTCAGCCTCCTAGGTATGCCTCTGCCTGCCTCCGTCAGGGAAGGGGTGGGAGCGGACGTGCACCGGGGCCGCGATGCGTCCGATGCTGCTCCACACCCGTTACCTCATGTGGCTCTTGTATCGTCTGGGCAAGGAAGGGACTGTTACTCCCACTGTACAGAGGAAAAGAATGAGGCTCAGAGGGGTCAAGTAGGCGTTCAAGACTGCACAGCTGGTAAGCACTAAGCTAGGATTCCAGCCTGGATCCCACTGCTGTCAAAACCATTGCTTTTCCCCCGCCTGCCCCGGATGAGCTTCAGAATCACCTGGGATGCTTGTTAATATCCAGACTGCAACCCCCAGAGTGTCTGATTCAGTAGATTTTGGTGGGGCTCAAGAATTTGCATGTCTGACATGTTCCCAGGTGATGCCGATACTGTGGGCCTGGGGACCCCTTTTTGAGCACCTCTGCACCCCATCCTGCCTTCCTGGGGGACCCAAAGCACCTCATGACCCTGCTCATTTTTAAAAAGCCCTGGGACACCTAGTCCCATGTTATGGACGTGCAGACAAAGATAGGGGTGCAGGAAGACTTTGTGAAGGGCTCGGGGTGAGCCCCTTGGCACAGGGCAGAGGCCCGCCGTGTCCTGCACAGCGCCTGGCAGAGCCTCCAGGAGGGGTGCGCTAGGGCGGCAGCACACTCAGGTTCCCTTTCCCTCCGAGCTTGGGGCCCACATCTCTGGCCCCAAATCATGAGCTGGGAGCAGAGGCGGCACCCACCAAAGGATGGGAGTAGACTTCTTTTCTGGTCCGTGGGATTTTAGGAGGGTCGTGAATGTCGGGCCTCTTGCCATGCCATCCAAGGCACCGTGGCCCAGAGAGATGGCTGGCGATGAGAGGTGTCAGCTGGACTAGGCGCATCCCGCTGCTGATTGGATTGGAGAAGGTAGCCGCCCAGAGCGCACAGGTTCGGCCCTTCGAGGGTAGCTCCTGCGTGCTGAGGGCTGTGCAGCTCTGAGACGCCGCTTCTCTTCCAGACCTCACGCCCACCATCCTGGACTGGTTCTCCATCCCCTACCCCAGCTATGCCATCTTTGGCTCGAAGACCATCCAGCTCACTGGCCGGTCCCTTCTGCCAGCGCTGGAGGCCGAGCCCCCCTGGGCCACCGTCTTCGGCAGCCAGAGCCACCACGAGGTCACCATGTCCTACCCCATGCGCTCTGTGCACCACCAGAACTTCCGCCTCGTGCACAACCTCAACTTCAAGATGCCCTTTCCCATCGACCAGGACTTCTACGTCTCACCCACCTTCCAGGACCTTCTGAACCGCACCGCAGCCGGGCGGCCCACGGGCTGGTACAAAGACCTCCATCGTTACTACTACCGGGCACGCTGGGAACTCTACGACCAGAGCCGGGACCCCCATGAGACCCAGAACCTGGCCACTGACCCACGCTTTGCTCAGGTTCTGGAGATGCTTCAGGCCCAGCTGTCCAAGTGGCAGTGGGAGACCCACGACCCCTGGGTGTGCGCCCCTGACGGCGTCTTGGAGGAGAAGCTCTCTCCCCAGTGCCAGCCCCTCCACAACGAGCTGTGACCACCCCGGGAGGCCTGTGCCCATGTCCCACACATATCCCTATGGGGCCAGCCTGGGGAGCAGTGACGACAGCCCTTCCCACTACACACCTGTCCAGGGTGGGTCCTTCTTCCTGCAGGGTGTCACACCCGCCAATGCCTGGAGGGGGACCAGAGCATGTGCCCAGCCCCTCCACCGCCAGGGGCACTGCTGTCATGGCAGAGGACACGGCTGTCTCGTGTCTGAACCACATCCCGGCACCAGAATTCTAGCCATGACATGCAGACAGGGCGGCATCCCCAGCCCATGGCAAGGAGGTCTGTTTTCTGGCTTGGTTTGGGGACCTGCAAATGGGAGGCTTGAGGCCTCTTCAGGCTTCGGCACCCACAGACGCTTCTGAGCCCCTCAGAGAGCAGGTGGGGGCTTCGGTGCCGCATGAGCAGCGGGCAGAGTGGGTCCCGGCTACACTCGCCTTCGAGCACAGCGCCTGGCTCTTCCCAGCCTCTGGCCCAGCAGAAGCCTTTGAATGACCCTTGGCCAGGTTTCTGCTTCTGTTTTGCCCCACAGTCAAGCACCAGGTCCCCAGGCAGGTTTCAGCTGGTTGGCAGCAGGCTCCCTGAGTGATGAGTGTTTCTGGGCAGAAGCGTCTCTCTTCTGAGAGCGTCTGAAGATGAAGGCATGGCGATGCCCTGTCCTCCGGCTTGGGTTAATTCTTGGGTGGCACCGGCACTGCTGGGGGGACACGCCATTCCCGCCTTGCCTCTGCCACCTCAGGAGCAGAAGCTGGGCCTGGACACCCCTCAAAGGAGAGGGCACTTCCTTGAGTGGGGGGGCTGCCCTTGCCCTTTCTGCCCTCACTCCATACTGGGGTGGGCTGGAGGGAGCCACAGAACAGCTACTGTAAAAGCTTTTTATTTTAGTAAAATATATATTTCTTTTCCTGAACTCGTTTATGACAATACTGAATTCTAAAACAGCTTCCTGGGTTTCGGACACTGTTGTCTAATGACATTCACTCTGCCGCAGTCCCAGGAGGTCGGGCAAGGTCGGGCAAGGCCAGGCGCTGGGGACCTGGGTCCTCCCCTGAGCCCTGGGGGTGGAGCCTCGATATTTGAGGGCTGGGGTGCAAAGTCAGGTTGGGGGAAGGCAGAGTCTGCCGTGCCCTGTAGAGGGGTGTTGGTGCCAGGCTCCTCCAAGACACCCCCACTGAACGGGCATGGAGGCCACAGGGCATGGGCCCCCTGAAAGTACTGTCTGTATCACCCAAAAACGTCATTTACAGGTAAACACACTGGCCTCTGTAAACTGGAGTCTGGAGGCATCGCAGCCTCAGAAGCTGAGGAAAGGTGGCCAGGGTCATGGCGTATGTGGGCTGGTGCCTCCGCCCCCGGCAAGGGTGGCAGCAACCTTGGGGACCCCCTGGCTCCCCACCCGCTGCCTCTGTGCTTTTGGAGCGAGCTTTTGACACATCAAAATGTAAAAGGGGGCCGGGCGCGGTGGCTCAAGCCTGTAATCCCAGCACTTTGGGAGGCCGAGGCGGGTGGATCACGAGGTCAAGAGATCGAGACTATCCTGGTCAACATGGTGAAACCCCGTCTCTACTAAAAATACAAAAAATTAGCTGGGCATGGTGGCGCGTGCCTGTAATCCCAGCTACTCAGGAGGCTGAGGCAGGAGAATTGCCTGAGCCCAGGAGGCGGAGGTTGTGGTGAGCCGAGATCGCGCCATTGCACTCCAGCCTGGGTAACAAGAGCGAAACTCCGTCTCAAAAAAAAAAAAAAAAAAGTAAAAGGGAAGTGCAGGCCCACAGATTTGAATCAGGCCTACAGACAGGTGGTTTTGCAGAGAAGCCTGGGGCCTCCAGTTCTAGGGAAGGCGTGGAAAGACGTCCCTCCCTTCCCACTGCAGAAACATTCTCAGGGTCTCCAGTTCAGACCATGGCAAGCCCGGTGACGGGTGAAGATGGTTTCCACAGAAAGGTAAGCAGATGCAAGTGGCTTCACCATGTGCATCCTGCACGTGGTGAGGGTTCAAGGTTAGACCCCAGCCAGAGAGGAGAGCTGGCCTCGTGCCAGGGAGCCCACAGTTCTGCCAGAGGCCCTGTGCTCAGGAACAGGACCGCATTCACCGGCACCCAGAGCCCCCACAGTCCCGGGCCCGTCACTGGGGGCTCTGCTCCGCCCACACCACCTTCTTCTGCTCGTCGGCGATGGCCTGGCGGACACAGCTGAGCAGGCCGTCCACGTCACTCCAGCTCTCGGGAGCCAGGGTGCTGTACAGACCGGGCGCCCGGTCCAGGTCTCCCTCCTCCTGCCTGGCAGCCTCCAGGAGCTGTTCCTCCGAGGTGCCCAGCCGCTGTAGGCCCTTCCTGCACAGGCCAGAGACGGAGTGTGGGCTCAGGGGAGGGCAAGGGCCCAGCAGCCCAGCTGGGGTAGTGTTGACACGCACCCAAACACCCCTAAACACAGGTGGCCTCGCTTTGAGGGGACCTTGTAAAGAAGATGGGGCCCAGGCCCCGGCAGTGGGGTCGGGCCGTCTGGAACGCAGCCTTGGCTCCTGTCCCGGAGTGGAAAGGGCACAGCAGCAAGACATCTTGGTCTGTCCCCAGTAAACCAAGTCATTTTTCTTTTTTGCCTTTTTTTTTTTTTGTCCTTAGCCCAATAGGGTTAGACTGTACCCCAGTAAGTGCGGAGTGTCAGTGGAGCTGAGGCCGGGTCCGGGTTTGGCCTCACGGTGGTCCTCTAGGCTGCTCTTGGGGAGGGAGTGCCAATGTTTTAATTTACAACTTTAAATTTCAATGATAAAATGCCATTTGCCAGTGACTGGGCTACTTTTGCCCACTGCAAAAGGTACCCTCACCCTGGTATCAAGATTCCTGAGATAGCCGGGTGTGGTGGCTCAAGCCTGTGATCCCAGCACTTTGGGAGACTGAGGCGGGTGGATCACAAGGTTAAGAGATCGAGACCATCCTGGTCAACAAGGTGAAACCCCGTCTCTACTAAAAATCCAAAAAATTAGCTGGGCATGGTGGCGCGTGCCTGTAATCCCAGCTACTCAGGAGGCTGAGGCAGGAGAATTGCCTGAACCCAGGGGGCGGAGGTTGCGGTGAGCCGAGATCACACCATTGCACTCTAGCCTGGGTAACAAGAGTGAAACTCCGTATCAAAAAAAAAAAAAAGATTTCTGAGAGGCCAGATTTGAAATCAAGTTTGTTTGGTGAGCATGAAATCAGAGTAGTTTTTAAAATTTTTTTTGAGACAGAGTTTTGCTCTTGTTACCCAGGCTGGAGTGCAATGGCGCGATCTCGGCTCACCGCAACCTCTGCCTCCTGGGTTCAGGCAATTCTCCTGCCTCAGCCTCCTGAGTAGCTGGGATTACAGGCACGCACCGCCATGCCCAGCTAATGTTTTGTATTTTTAGTAGAGACGGGGTTTCACCATGTTGACTAGGATGGTCTCGATCTCTTGACCTCATGATCCACCCGCCTCAGCCTCCCAAAGTGCTGGGATTACAGGCGTGAGCCACCGCGCCCGGCCCAGTAGTTTTTTTTTCTTTTTTGACAGTCTCTCGCTGTTGCCCAGACTTGAGTACAGTGGCTTGATCTTGGCTCACTGCAACCTCCGCCTCCCGGGTTGAAGAGATTCTCCTGCCTCAGTTTCCTGAGTAGCTGAGATTACAAGTGCCCACCACCACGCACAGCTAGTTTTTATTTTGTTTTTCTTTTGCTTATTTGTGTTTGAGATGTAGTCTTGCTCTGTCACCGAGGGTGGAGTGCAGTGGTGTGATCTCTGGCTCATTGCAACTCCTCCACCTCCCGGGTTCAAGCAGTTCTCCTGCCTCAGCCTCCCAAGTAGCTGCGACTACAGGTTTATGCCACCATGCCCTGCTAACTTTTGTATTTTTAGTAGAGACAAGGTTTTTGCATTTTGGCCAGGCTGGTCTCGAACTCCTGACCTCAAGTGATCTGTCCACCTCAGCCTCCCAAAGCGCTGGGATTACAGGCATGAGCCACCACACCCAGTCTAGTTTTTTTTTTTTTTTGAGACGGAGTTTCGCTCTTGTTACCCAGGCTGGAGTGCAATGGCGCGACCTCGGCTCACTGCAACCTCCGCCTCCTGAGTTCAGGCAATTTTCCTGCCTCAGCCTCCTGAGTAGCTGGGATTACAGGCACGTGCCACCATGCCCAGCTAATTATTGTATTTTTAGTAGAGACGGGGTTTCACCATGTTGACCAGGATGGTCTCGATCTCCTGACCTCGTGATCCACCTGCCTCGGCCTCCCAAAGTGCTGCGATTACAGACATGAGCCACCATGCCCGGCCAAAATCAGAGGAATGTCATGAGCTATCAGCAGGGCCTCTGTCCCAAAGTTGTGTGGAAACTGCCCCGTCAGTGCCTCAGTTTCCTGAAAGCCGCAGAACACATTCCAGAGGCACCTGCTGTGGGCTTCTGGGGAGCCCAGGAGCCACTTCAAAGCCCGCTGCCCAGCCCCCAGCGTGCACCTACTTGAGCTTCTTTGCCATCTTCTCATTGACAGAGACGTGGATGACGATAGGGAAGATGTCCATTCTGTGCAGGGCACGGACACTGTCCAGCCGGACGTCCAGGAGGGCGTGGATGTTCTTTGCAGGAAGGAGAGGGAGAAGTGAGTCAAGATCAGGGGCCTCAGAGGAAGCACGCGCTCAGGTCTAAAGGGCCCTCTGGGCAGGCTGAGGGCAGGCGCTGGGCAGTACTGAATTTTGCAGAGGAGATGGGGGAAGAGAGCTTGCCACTTTCTTCTCTTTTTATTTTTTTAGTTTCTAATTTCTTTGTAGAGACGGTGTCTCATTATGTTGCTCAGGCTGGTCTCACACTCTTGGGCTCAAGCAATCTTCCTGCCTAGGCCTCCCAAAGTATGGGGATTGGCTGGGTGCGGTGGCTCAAGCCTGTAATCCCAGCACTTTGGGAGGCCGAGGCGGGTGGATCACGAGGTCAAGAGATCGAGACCATCCCGGTCAACATGGTGAAACCCCGTCTCTACCAAAAATACAAAAACTTAGCTGGGCATGGTAGTGTGTGCCTGTAATCCCAGCTACTCAGGAGGCTGAGGCAGGAGAATTGCCTGAACCCAGGAGGCGGAGGTTGCGGTGAGCCGAGATCGCGCCATTGCACTCCAGCCTGGGTAACAAGAGCAAAACTCCGTCTCAAAAAAAAAAAAAAAAAAAAGTATGGGGATTACAGGCATGAGCCACCATGCCTGGCCACTTTCTTCTTTATTTACGAGGCAGAGTTTTGCTATTATTGCCAAAGCTGGAGTGCAATAGTGCAGTCTTGGCTCACTGCAACCTCTGCTTTCTGGGTTCAAGCAATTTTCCTGCCTCGGCCTCCTGAGTAGCTGAGATTACAGGCCTGTGCCATGATACCCAGCTAATTTTTGTATTTTTAGTAGAGATAGGGGTTTCGCCATCTTGGCCAGGCTGGTCTTGAACTCCTGACCTCAGGGATCCACCCGCCTCAGCCTCCCAAAGTGCTGGGATTAGAGGTGTGAGCCACCACACCTGGCCCTCGTTTAATTTTTTTTAGTTAAATGTTTTCTATTTAGAGACGGGGGTCTCACTGTGTTGCTCAGGCTGGTCTCAAACTCCTGGGCTCAAATGATTCTCCCACCTCGGCCTCACAAAGTGCTGGGGTTACAAGTGTGAGCCCCTGGGTCCAGCCAAGTTCGCCACTTTCTAAATAAGGCTGTGCAGTCTGAAGAGTGTCCATCCCTTTGATTTTTCACTGAGAAAATCTAGAAACTGAGCTCTGGGGACTGAGGTGGACTTGGCATGGAGCTCTGCCAGCCCCTAGGGAGACACCCAGATGCCAGGCCCTGCTTCCCACACCTGTGCAGACAAAGCTGTGGGCCACGGAGAACTGCTTTTCACGCGTTCTCGTGTGCTGGCAAACATGGAGCGTGTTGTTATCTGGGATCTGTTCATTCTCCAACAAATACCTATGAAGCACTCCCCTACCCCCAGCTGAGGAAACTGAGGCTCAAGCAGCTGGGAGGCTTCACCCACGATCACGTCAATCTTAAACTGGCTGAGATGAGGTCTGGGCTCCTGCTGGGGTGTTGGGGCCCAGAGGTCGGTGACAAGGTCACCAGGTCTCAGGTCAGTCCCTGTACCTTTATCTCATCCCCCTCCTCTGCATTCCCAAAACCCTCCCCAGGACAGCTCCCCTACCCACCCCCGGTTGCCCTCACCTTTTCCATGAGGGACTCCACAGCATGGCGGGTCACCCAGCAGCGGCCCCCAGACACCTCTCCCTCCTGGACAATGTCCCCTCTCTGGCTCCAGGCCTCATATTCCTCCTGACTCAAGTACTCTGCAGATGACATCGGACAGGGCCCTCATACACCAGCTGCGTGGGGGTCCGAGGGAGTCCCATGGTTAACACCCCTGTCGCCAGGCGCCCCGCCAGCCCTGGGAGAAGCTCTTCCTAGGGCGTCCACTTTACACACCTGGCTCTGCACCCCCGCTCTGTGCCCTGCACCTCCATCCTGAACTATCTGGACAGAGCAAGTGAGCGTGGGAATGTGCACTGTGGGGAAGGGAAGGAGATGAAGGTAGAGGAGGAGGGAGGGAGGGAGGGAGGGAGGGAGGGAGGGAGGGAGGGAGGTGTGAAGGAAGGGACTGGAGGAGGGGAGGAGGGGAGAAGGGGTTTCCAGTAACAGCATACCTGCCAGGCACTTCTTAAACCCTTGGAGGAGGCACAGCTTCTCGCTCAGGATCTTCCCAACCACCCTGGGCACGAAGAGCACAGGCCGGGGCCCGGCAGGCTGATGCGGGCGCACCAGCGTGTAGGGCACCAAGGTGAAGCAGCTCTCGGCCCAGAAGCGCGTGCTGGAGTCTGCGGAGGAGGGGAGCCAGAGGGTGGGGAGGCTGCCGCAGCCTGGGCCTGCTTTGCTCACTGCGGCAGCCCCAACACCTAGAGTACCAGGTCACAGGCTCAGAGGTCACAGGGCTCGGTTCCACAGCCCCAGCAGAGCGGCTCCTTCGCACGTGCGTTACACAGCTCTGTGGCTCTCCAGGCACCGCTTTGCAGCCTGCAACTGCATCCCGGTTTCCTCTAGGCCTCAGGGAGGATGGCAGGACCAGGCTTTTCTTCCCTCCAAAGAATCTGGGAGAGCAGCACCCTTCTCCTCAGCCATCTCCCAGGGCACAGGATTCAGCCTTCCCTCTGTCCGGAGCCCTGTACTCCGCTCCTGAACTTTTTTTTTTTGAGATGGAGTCTCGCTCCGTCACCCAGCCTGGAGTGCAGTGGGGTGATCTCAGCTCACTGCAACCTCTGCCTCCCGGGGTCAAGTGGTTCTCCTACCTCAGCCTCCTGAGTAGCTGGAATTACAGGTGTGTACCACCACACCCAGTTAATTTTTGTATTTTTAGTAGAGACAGGGTTTCACCATGTTGGCCAGGATGGTCTCAAACTCCCAACCTCAAGCGATCCCCCCACCTTGACCTCCGAAAGTGCTGGGATTACGCTTCTGGACTGGGTTGGTTTTTTTTTTTTTTTTTTTTTTTTTTTTTTGGACTATTCTATTCCCACAGATTACAGAAGTAGGAGCACTGGCTTACAGGACTTTAAAGATAGGTAGCTCAATTGCTCTCCAAAAATGCATGTGGATGTGAACCATGATTCTTAAAGAGCAGATCCTGTCCTAAATGAGTGGCCTCCCCCTGCCCCAGCGGACCAGCTAGCAGCAGCTCCCAAAGCCCCTAACCCACTTGGAGCCAGCGGCCCCTGTGCCAGCTCACCAGGCCTCACCCTCCATCCTGCTGGAGTCCGACTTGCCCCTGTCGAAGGACAGACACAGAGGGCTGGCCTTGGCTTTGTCCATACTGACGATGCGGACCAGCTTCTGCGGTCCCCCGGAAGACGGCTGGAGGAGGGACGGAGAAGGGAGGAGGAGGAGCTGCCAAAATCATCCACATGGGCCCAGCAGCCCCATCCTGACACCCCGCCCCCACCAGCAAAGCCAGTGTGGTCTCTGCACCATCAGACTGTGCCTACTGAACAGCCAGGATGCCCAGAGCCTGTGGCGGGTGGGGGGGGGGGACGCCAGGAGTCCGCAGGTTGACAGTCGCAAAGCAGGGCCCTGCAGTGAGGGGTGGGCTGCCAAGGCAGGAGGAAGGACAGAGGTCTCCCCCGTGCCCAGCCCCGCATCATCCTGGGGAACTGGCCGAGCCCCGTTCTGTGGTTCTTAGCAACAACCGCACGGACAGGCGGGTGCTTAGCAACCTGCCAAGTGTCCCGTGTCTGGAGAACACAAAGGCTCCTGGTGCAGAGGAGGAGGAATTCAGGGAAGATGACTGTCACTGGGGTGCCCGGGGAGTTATGCAGAAACACGGCTGCTCTGAGAGCACCACGAGATGTGCTACACCCGTGCAAGAGCCTGCAGGCTGGCTGGGGCCGCAGACCCTGTCCTGGTTTGCAGGGGCCCAGAGGAGAGACAGGCGGAGTCATCCTCCTCCAATTAGCACCCCACACTCCCACACTCCGCCTCCCTGCCAGCACTGTTTCCCTCTGCCAGCTCATCCCAGGGGGCCAGGACCCTCCCCGGAGCCTCACCTTGCGGGTGACTGTGCACTGCTGAGTCATGTCCTGGATGAGGGCTATGAGCTGCTGCTGAGCCCTGCGCAGACCAGGAGAGGTCCTGTGCCAGCTGCCTCTCGCCAGGAGAGCCAGGCAGGGGAGAGCGGGGTTGGGGAAGCGGGGCAGTGGGGAGCTGAGCAGGAGAGAGCTGGGCAGTGGGGAGCCGGGCAGTGGGGAGCCAGGCAGGGGAGAGCTGGGCAGGGGACAGCAGGGCAAGGGGGAGTGGGGAAGATGGCTAGGTGGGAGGGGACGCGCTCCACCTAGAGCTCCAGACACCCCGTTGCTCCAGGCAGGAGTGCTCCACCCTGGCAGCCATCACAGTCTCCAGAGCTTTCCAAAGACTCCGGGCCCTGAGCCCGCCCCTGGAGATGCTGATTTACTCATCCTGGGATGGGACGCAGGGGATGCTGGTGAGCAGCCAGTGTGCAGGGCCCTGCTCCGGAACCTCACTATTTACAGTGGGTCCGTGGCCTGCAGCTTGGAGTCACCAAGAAAGCTGTTAGAAATGCAGGTGCCAGCCCTCTCCCAGGACCTGGCTCTGATTCCGAAGGCACTTGAGTTTGCAATAAGGGTTGGGGATGCACTGAGCATTCTGCACACTTGAACCTCGGAGCCTCCTGTAGGCCGATCTAGAGCAATGGTTTTCAATGGAGCAGGGCAGGACGCAATGTCACTCCCCAGGGAGGGTGACCAGCTGTCCCTGCTGCTTGCCCAGGACTGAGGGGCTCCCCGCATGTGGGGCTTTCAGTGCTAAGACTGACAGTCCTAGGAGGACCAGGGGACCCTCGGCAACATAGGGAGACATTTCTAGTTGTCACAAATGGGGCGTGGGAGCGCGCCCGGCATCCTGTGTAGGAAGGCCCCACTACGGGCAGGGATCCAGCCCCAAACGTTTATGGTACCAAAGCTGACAAACCCTGCTCTAGAAAGTTCCAGCATGAACATTTCATTTGCAAGAGATAAAGCATCCATCACACACAAAAACGCCATCTTCAGCAGTGATCTCGGCAGGCTCCCCTCCGTAGGGGGGATCTCACCACGACCACCCTCTATTCCCGGGCAGGAGGAGGAAGCTGAGACAGGCTGGGCCCCGTTCCCCATGGGCTTCTCTGGGGCCACGCCAGGCTCTGGGAAGCTGCTCACCGGGAGTAGCTGGGGATGGTGCCGTGGCCCGCGGCATCCTTCATGGTGTAGGGGTTCAGGCGGTGGGCGTGCCAGCAGCAGTGGCCCTGGAACATGGTGTCGGTGACGTGCAGGACCTCATTGCAATGCACCTGCAGCTCCCCCTTGGCCCTCCCCTCCATGGCCAGGTTGACCCGGATGTAGAATGAATCCCCTGAGGTCACCACTTTGGCCTCCAGGTCCTGGAGCAGCCTCTTATAACCTGATGAGAGGGAACAGGAGCCACAGATGAGCTGCGGATGCAAGCCCCCGCCTCGGGGAAGGTTGCAGAACAGGAAAGTCACAAAGAAGGAAGGACCCTGCCCCAGCCTCAGACGCCACTCTGGCGCTGGAGTCAGTGAGTGGGAGGTTTCCAGCCGGCTTGGGGGCCTCCCGGGGACCTGGGGCACAGCCTGGCTGATCCTCTCCTGGCCCCTGGGTGCTGGGCATGCAGAGAAGCCAGGGACCCAAGGGTCACGGAGACCGGCCAGGCAGCTGTGCACTGGAGAGGGGTGGCGTGTGTACCGTCCATGTTGACCTTCACAGACAGGCAGCAGAAGCCGTCCACCCTCCCGAGAAGCCCCACGGCCTGCTCCAGGGTTGTGTCCTCCAGGACTGCCTTGAACAAGGGCTCTGAGGCTTCGTGTTCAACCTGAGGGCAAGTTGAGAAGGTCAGTCTCTTTCCCGCAGGACTCTGAATCCAGCCGGGACACAGAGGGCACTCGGGGCGCCTGCACGCCTGACTAACATGCAGCTGCCCCACAGAGGCTCTGCGGGGTCTTCCAGCCTCTCCTGACGCACGCTACACACATTCCTGGCCAGAGAGTCAACCGCCAGCCCTTCCCCCACCCTTCCGCTGCTGAGGTCGGGGTTTCTCGGTGATAAGCATTTTCCTCTCTTGAAAGAAAACAAAGAAAGGACCCCAGTTCTAGAGCATGCAAGAGCATTCTAGATAGGGGTTTCTCAGCCTTGGGGTCACACTGTGTTGCTGCAGGCTGTCGTGGGCCCTACAGGCTGCTGAGTGGCGTCCCTGGCCTTCACCCCTCAATGCCATGGCTCTCCCACCCACAGCCTGCCCCACCGCGAAGGTCCACCCTGCGGGACTTCTGCCGTCCACTTCATTTCTTCTCAACATTGTTCTAAGCTTGGAAGAGTAGATATTTTTTTACGGTAAAAAATTAAGATGTGTTTTAACGCCGTTAAAACTGAATTGGTCCCCTTAGGATACTGGGACTATCTCCCTGAGCATCCTAAATGTGCTCCGTTGCTTGAACTACCACATAGCTGGTAACTGGGAAACCTTAGAGCAGGGGTGCCCAATCGCTGGACCACAGACTAGTACCGGCCCATGGTCTGTTAGGACCCCAGCCACACAGCAGGAGGGGAGGGGTGAGCGAGTGAGCATTGCCACGTCAGCTCCGCCTCCTGTCTGATCAGCACAGCATTAGATTCCCACAGGAGCCCGGACCCTACTGTGAACAGCGCATGAGGGACCCAGGTTGTGTGTTCCTTATGAGAATCTAACGCCTGATGATCTGTCACTGCCTCCCGTCACCTCCAGAGGAGACCATCTGCAGGAAAACAAGCTCAGGGCTCCCGCTGCTTCTGAATTATGATGCCGTATATAATCATTTCATTGTATATTACAGTGTAATCATAATAGAAATAAAGTGCACAATCAATTGAACGGCTTGAACTATCCCCAAACAGTCTCGCCGTCCCCGGTCTGTGGAAAAGTTGTTTTCCATGAAGCTGGTCCCTGGTGCCAAAAAGTTTGGGGACTGCTGCTTACGAGGATGGTTAGAAATGCAAAGAAGGGCCAGGCATGGTGGCTGACATCTGTAATCCCAGCACTTTAGGAGGCTGAGGCTGGTAGATCACTTGAGGTCAGGAGTTTGAGACCAGCCTGGCCAACGTGGTGAAACCCCGTCTCTACTAAAACTACAAAAATTAGCCCGGCTTGGTGGTGCACACCTGTAATCCCAGCTACTTGGGAGACTGAGGCAGGAGAATCGCCTGAAACCAGGAGGTGGAGGTTGCAGTGAGCTCAGATTGTGCCACTGCACTCCAGCCTGGGCAAAAGAGTGAGACGCTGTCTCAAAAAAAAAAAAAAAAAAAAAAAAAAAAAAAAAAAGAGAGAGAGAGAGAACTGTAAAGAAGGGCTTTCTGGGTTGAGTGGAGGGGAGAGCACAGGAGGACACTTGCATTAGGAGCTCCGTGTGCCACTGTTTGAGCCCCGGGGGAGCTCGGCATTTGGACAGCCTGTTCCAAGCAGGCAGCGAGGGGTGCGTGGAACACTCCTGTCACTGTCTCCCGTCAGCCCCAGAGGAGACAAGGGGTTCAGCCCCATCCTCTCCCCTCCTCTGTGCTCACCTTCCCACCCCAGACCCCCCATCCCCAGTGCCCTCCTGGGGGCCACAGGGTGAGCCTCTGGGATAAGGTGGAGCCCATCTTGCACATTTCTTGGTTTAAACTGTTTTTCATATTAAGAAAGCACCAGGCTTCCCTTTTTCTTTCCTTTTCTTTCTTTTTTTTGAGGCAGGGTCTTGCTCTGCTGCCCAGGCTCGAGTGCAGTGGTGCAATCATAGCTCACTGCAGCCTCCATCTCCTGGGCTCAGCCATATGAGTAGCTATGACTGCAGGCGTGCACCACCGTGCCCAGAAGCATTTTCTTTTCTTTTTTTTTTTTTTTTTTTTTTTTTGAGACAGAGTCTTGCTCTGTCACCCAGGCTGCAGTGCAGTGGCCTCAGCTCACTACAGCCTCTGGGTTCAAGCAATTCTCCTGCCTCAGCCTCCTGAGTAGGTGGGATTACAGGCATGTGCCACCACGCCCAGCTAACTTTTGTATTTTTAGTAGAGACAGGGCTTCACCATGTTGGTCAGGCTAGTCTCGAACTCCTGACTTCATGATCTGCCCACCTCTGCCTCCCAAAGAGCTGGGATCACAGGCATGAGCCACCTCATCCAGCAAAGTATTATTATTATTATTTTTTGGCTTAAAGTTTAATCTGCTTTTAGGCAATATCAAAGTCACCCTCTCTGCCCATGTATCACTAATAATTAGTTAGGTTGTACTTTTTTTTTTTTTTTTCCTTTTGAGAAGGAGGCTCACTCTGTCACCCAGGCTGGAGTGCAGTGGTGTGATTTAGGCTCACTGCAACCTCTACTTCCTGGGCTCAAGTGATTCTTCTGCCTCAGCCTCCCAAGTAGCTGGGATTACAGGTGCCCACCACCACACCTGGCTAATTTTTGTATTTTAGTAGAGACAGGGTTTTGCCATGTTGTCCAGGCTGGTCTTGAACTCCTGACCTCAAGTGATTTGCCTACCTTGGCCTCCCAAAGTGCTAGGGTTACAGGCATGAGCCACCGCACCTAGCCAGGTTGTACATTTGTGCCCATTTATCTTCTCAGCAGTTTTGTGCATTTTATAACAACAAAAAAGAGTTTTAGAAAATGCCCCCAAATTAGCTGGGCATGGTAGCGCATGCCTGTGTTCTGGTCCCAGCTACTTAAGAGGCTGAGGTGGGAGGATCAGCTGAGCCTGGAGAGGTCGAGGCTGCAGTGAGCCGTGATCAAACCGCTGCTCTCCAGCCTGGGTGACAGAGTGAGATCCTGTTTGAAAAACAAGCAAACAAAGGAACAAAAACAACCAAAAAAAAAAAAAACCATAAAACAAAAAACAAAACAAAACAGGAAAAAAAATGAAAGAAATGCCCCAATGGGTAAAATAGTGAACTTTATGTCATGTGTTTTTTACTGCACACACCCAAAGTGACCACCCAGAACAGCCCTGTCAAGGGACCCCATGCAAAGACCCCTGGTCAGAAGCACTGCATGGCAGCAGCCACCGTGGGTGACGCGTGGGTTCCCCTCAGCGTGACTCTCATCTATAAATGAGCAGAATGCTTTACAGCAGCCCAGTAAAGAGCATGGGCCCAGCCCAGAGTCGATCTGTGTCGCCTGGGCATCTGAAGCCTGCCTGAGTCACCCCACCTGCTGCTGTTGACCCCACGCGGAGGCAGGAGGGGCCTCGCATGGCTCACCATCACGATCTGGGTGCCTGGACGCAAAGCCATCTGGTCCGCCGCCGAGCCCGGGGTGACCCGGTGGATGAAGATGCCCGTGGAGTTCCCACCGATGACGCTGATCTGCTCCAGTAATGCATCCCCCTGGAACGCCAGCGCCGTGACCTGGCTCAGGATCCTACGGGCCCGCCTCCGCCTCATGAGCACGCTGCTGCAGGCCGGGAGATGACCGGCTTGTGTGCTGCCCAGAGCAGGAGAGCCGGCTAGGCCATCTCCCCACGGCTTCCTACTAGCCCCAGGGTTCTGGAATTCTCCCGCCGCATGGCCCCACGTGCTTGGAAAGGCTGCCGCCTCCCAGTGGCGATAGAACAATCACCCTCTGCTCTGCCACTCCCTGGCCCTGGTTCCCAGCCAGCCTCGGAGGGTTCCCACCTACTGCTTACCTCTCCGAGACATCCAGGCTTCCAGCGGAGAATGGCTGCAGGCTGCTGTCCAGCTGGGGAAGATCTGGGAGGAAGCAAGAGCTTACAGATCTTGGTCACCCCACTGCTGACAGGGCCTCGGGTAACCTGCTGTGACCTCGCCCCTTCTCCCTCAGCCTCAGATCCCAACCCCGCCACCTGTTCCATCCTCTTTGCTGAGGCTGAGCTTTCTGTTCCTCCACCCCTTCCTCAATGCTTAGAACCCCGATTCCATTTTCCCAAAATCACTGTAACTAGTGGGAGCTGTAACTGGGAGGGTCTGAACACCACATGCTATTTTCTGATATTTGGATGAGTTGCCAACATTTAAAAGATAGGGAGATTTCACCTTGAATCTGGATTTCTGGCTTCACTTGAAAAAAAATATCTGCTGTAACCCTGGGGCTGCATTTCTGCACTGACCTGCATTTCTGCACTGGCCTGCATTTCTGCACTGGCCTGCATTTCTGTACAGGCCTGCATTTCTATACTGGCCTGCATTTCTGCATTGAGCTCCATGTCTGCATGGGCCTGCATTTCTGTACTGGCCTGCATTTCTGCACTGGCCTGCATTTCTGTACTGGCCTGCATTTCTGCACGGGCCTGCATTTCTGTACTGGCCTGCATTTCTGCACTGGCCTGCATTTCTGCACGGGCCTGCATTTCTGCATGGGCCTGCATGACTGCATTGGTCTCCATGTCTGCATGGGCCTGTGCTGACCTGCATTTCTGCACTGCTCTGCATTTCTGGGTGGCAGCAATCACTGGCCAGCAGCTGCCTGCTGCTTACCCCAGGCCACTCTACTTCCCAGCTGGTGAGGGCAGGCCTCTGAGTTGTCAATCCTGGGACTAAAGGCTCCCAGGATCTCCCAAGCTCTCGCATTTTACTGTGCAGCCTGTGAGCCCCCGAGAGCCAGGGAGCAGCCTGCCAGCGTCCACGGCGGGAAGTCTCACTCTGTGACCCACACAGGAGAACCAGAGCCAGCAGAAACCAAAGAGTTCTCTAGGCCTGGCTCATAGGCAGAATCCCATTGCGATCACATTCAAAGCCAATGAAACGAGGTGTGTATTCCTGATGTATCTGAGGTCAATTCTGCTAAAAATATATGCAACCAGGGCATCATGCAGAATGCTCACAGAGGAAAAATAAAGAGGAATAAGCCCTCCCTTCTCATCTCACATCTAATTTAGATATGCCTTGAGTGGACTCTCTCGATTTATCACTGTTATAAACAAAAATGTGTATGAGTCCCCAAAGGGGAAGGTTTCTGATCACACGACCCACAGAAGGCAGAGGAGCAGCACGGGGTGGGCAGTGCAGGGCACTGGTGGCCATGGGGTGAATTCCAGATGGGGAGCAAAGCACCTACTGTGTGCAGTGCTCATGGCTGGAGCCAGCTGTGCTGAGGCGGAAAGGCTAAGGTACCCACCTGTGATGGGCCCATGGACTTGGGACAGAGAGAAGGCTGGTTCAATCACAAACAAATGAGCCACATTCTGGAGAAACGCGAGGCCTCAGAACCAGCACCTGAGAGGAGAGGTGCTCCCCTCGGGGAGATGCCACTCTGTGCCTCACCTCAGCCGGGCACCACGAAGCAACCCTGCCTGCTGCCTCCTGAAACCACTGGGAAGCCCAAGCGTCTCCACAGATCAGAGCAGGGTGCTGGGTGCTGAGCAGGGGGTGGGTCAAACACAACTCCCCTGGCTCTAGGGAAAAACACAAGGAGGCCAGCAAACAGAGCACAGCCGGGTTCTGGCTTATGCTCCCTGGCAGACGGGACTTTCCCAAAGTGCAAGGTTGAGGCCAAGGTCAAGGCCCAGGGCAGACGCTGAGCTCTGCTTCTCTCTGCCCTTTCCCTGGGGAGAAGCCCTGGCTGTCTCGTCAGTTTCCTGCTCTGCCGGGGGGAGGTGGACTGCTGTGGACGTTCAGGGTTGGGCGCACTTACCTGCCCCATCTAGGAGCTCGTAATCCAGGTCTGTGTCACCCGCCTTTGCTCCTGGCGGGGCTCCCAGGCCTACTTCCGGAATCTCCAGGCAGCTGCTGCAAAACATGAGAAGCCGCAGGCTCCAACTGCATCACCTGCTCCCTCTGAGTCCCCACACCCCAAGCACTGGCCGCCCAGCAGCTGCCAGCTTCAGGGCTTCGAGGGCAGGAGCTCCTGCCTGTAATACTCAGATGCCCTGAAGTCTAGGCTGGTTTCTCTGGTGAGTCGCCAGGAAGGACTCCAGTACCACATGCTCTACCTGAAAGACCAGGATTCTTCCCCGAAGTCGTCGGCCAACCGCTTGTACAGGGACTGCTGGCTGGGGGGCACAGGGCTCCTAGAGCGGAAGCTGTCCACCAGCTCGCGGCTGGATGTGGCGCTCAGGTCCGACCAGAGCTGAGACTGGAGGAGGGAGGGCAGAGGTCAGCGGCGCACGCAGGAGGACACCCCGAGACTCCTCCCTTGTTCCCCCATGGTGTAGAGAGAGTGAGCCACAGTGAGAACTGAGTGGAGGGGAGGCAGCAGGAGGGGAAGGAAGGACAAACACGGGAGTCACACGCACTGAGCGCCTGCTGTATACCAGGCACTCTATTAGCTGCTTGGCTTAGTTCTCATGATACATCTGTAAGCTGGCACTGCCATCCCATTTTACATGTAAATCGATGTGGCTTGGCTGTCGGGCTGGGTGCAGTGGCTCAAGCCTGTAATCCTAGTACTTTGGGAGGTTGAGGCCGGCAGATCATTTGAGGTCATAAGTTCAAGACCAGCCTGGTCAACATGTTGAAACCCTGTCTCTAATAAAAATATAAAAAGTAGCTGGGTGTGGTGGTGGGCACCTGTTATTCCAGCTACTTGGGTGGCTGAGGCAGGAGAATCACTTGACCCTGTGAGGTGAAGGTTACAGTGAGCTGAAATTGTACCACTGCACTCCAGCCTGGGTGACAGAGGAGACTCTGTCTCATAAAATAAGGGCCAGCCATGGTGGCTTATGCCTATAATCCCAGCACTTTGGGAGGCCAAGGTGGGTGGATCACCTTGGGAGTTCGAGAGCAGCCTGACCAACATGGAGAAACCCCATCTCTACTAAAAACACAAAATTAGCTGGGTGTGGTGGCGGGTGCCTGTAATTCCAGGTATGCTGGAGGCTGAGGCAGGAGAATCGCTTGAACCCAGGAGGCAGAGTTTGCGGTGAGCTGAGAACACGCTATTGCACTCCAGCCTGGGCAACAAGAGCGAAACCCTGTCTCAAAAAACAAATAAATAAATAAATAATAAAATAGGCTGGGTACAGTGGCTCACACCTGTAATCCCAGCACTTTGGGAGGCCGAGGCAGGTGGATCATGAGGTCAAGAGATCAAGACCATCCTGGCCAACACAGTGAAACCTCATCTCTACTAAAATACAAAAATTAGCTGGGTGTGGTGGTGTGCGCCTGTAGTCCCAGCTACTCTGGAGGCTGAGGTAGGAGAATCATTTGAAGCAGGGAGGTGGAGGTTACAGTGAGCCAAGATCGTGCCACTGTACTCCAGCCTGGCACCCGGTGACAGACCAAGACTCTGTCTCTAAATAAATAAATAAATAAATAAATAAATAAATAAATAAATAAAATAAGAATAATAAAATAAAACTCTCCTAATTGCACCAACCTCTTCCCTGTGGGGACAGGGTGGAAGGAGGCCCACTTTCATTCTGACTGAGGCCTTGTGCCGGCCCAGAGGGTCAAGGCAGTGAGGACAGCCCTACCTCCGAGGAGCTGGCGAGGCTGCTCTGGCTGTCATCTCTGGGGCCGACGGCGTGCCTCCGCGCCAGCCGCTGCTTCTCCCTCGCACAGGGCTCCCTGGTCCTGGCTTCCTGCTTGAGCTGCCAAAGACAGGCCAGACAGGCTGGTTAATTCAGGAGAGGTTCCCCTTCCAGGCCCGTGGGGTTTCTGCCGGGTCAGCACCCCCTGTCCCACCCCCCAGCAGCTTCCTCTCATCAGCTTCCAGGGAAAACAATCTATCCCTGTCCTCCGAGCCCAGGGCCAGCATCGCAGGTGCCATCAACGGGACCGAAAGAAACCAGCTGGACACACAGCATTTCGTTTCTTTTAGAATATATGTGATTTACTGGTTGTACGAATAATACATAACACACACACACACACACACACAGAAAATTGGAGGAAGGGAAGCAGGACCAGTCAGAGAAGAAAGTAAAATCCACCCGCCTCCCCACACTCAGAATGAGCACGGCCTGCGTGCTGTTGCCTGCCCTGCGAGGGTTTTTCTACTGTCGGTGTGGGATGATGGCCGTGCAGGGGTGAGGGAGGAAGAGGGGTGGGCCCTGCAGGGTTGGGGAGGAAGGGGGTGCGCCCTGCAGGGTGAGGGAGGAAGAGGGGTGGGCCTTCCTGGGGCCTGGCTCTCTCCCGTTGTCCCCACAGCCTCTGCCTGGCCTCCAGCTGGGGTCAGCCAGGAGCACTCACCGCACCCGGAGGCTCTGCCTGCAGCTGGCGGAGCTGTGTGCGCAGGTCGCAGATCTGGTCCGTCAGCTCACACACCTGCCGACGGAGGGAGTCCTTCTCCGCCAGGCTCTGGGAAATCTCCCTCTGAGCACTGTCCCTCGCAGAGTACGCCTGTGGGCCAGGATGACCGGGGTGAGGAGGCCACGCCATCCCCACCAGGGAGTCTTGGCTAGAGAGAGCCGTTTCTAGCCTGCACTCATCTGACATGCGCTAAATGGCCTAGGCCGAGCTGTGCAAACTTAGAGTTCATTTCAATTCATGTTCACGTGTGCAGTTTTAATAAAACCCAATATTTGGGGTGCACGTTCTCAGTATCATGTGACAGTGACAAGAGCAGGGAGGACGACAGAGAGAGTGTGTGGACAACAGGCATGGGGGAGTGAAGAAATTTCGTGTGGACTGAGGAAAGAGACCCTGAAATCTGAGACCAGCTGCCATCAGGACAGGGAGCCAAGAGACTGTCCCTGAGCCGGCCCTCACCTGGGGAAGCAAGCTTGGGGTGGCAGGGCGGGCCCGGCCTCTCAGGTACCTGGTCACGTTCCTTTTGCAGCCCGGACACCTGGGTCTGCAGCGCGTTCACCTTCTCCCTGTAGAGCTGGCAGGTCATCTTACTCTTCTGGAACTGCAGCAGGGTCTGCTCCTTCTCTTCCCAGTACTGGACAGAGGGAGACGTGGCCCGTGGAGCTGAGCAGCTCTGAGGGTCTGGGCTGAGGAGGGGGTGGGGGAGCCCAGGGGCAGGAGGGAGGTGGTTCCTGGGATGAAATAGGTGAATTCTCACTTGTCTTTTTTTTTTTGAAACAGAGACTTGCTGAAACATGGTCCAGGTTGGAGTACAATGGCATTATCTCAGCTCACTGCAACCTCCGCTTCCTGGGTTCAAGTGATGCTCATGCCTCAGCCTCCCTAGTAGCTGGGATTACAGGCACATATACCACGCCTGGCTAATTTTTGTATTTTTGGTAGAGACAAGGATTCACCATATTGGCCAGGCTGCTCTAGAACTCCTGACCTCAAGGGATCTGCCTGCCTCGGCCTCCCAAAGTGCTGATACAGGCATGGGCCACCGTGCCCGGCCTTGCTCGTCTCCTAAGTGCTAGATTTCCAGATGCATCTAGAAAGTTGCTTAGGCTGATTATATTTGACTTTCCTCATTAAAACAATGCATGTATGTTGCATGCACAGTTGTGTTTTGCTTTCTTAATGTCCCCAAAAAACAATGTCCCCTGCCTGTGCTCTTCTTTTTCACCATCTCCTCTCCTCCCCGTTCCCTCCTCACCTAAGTCCCTGGCTCTCCCGTGGGGCCCAGGCCCTGCAATCCCCTCGTCTGCCTGACCACGGTCTTAGCTCAGTGTGGTGCTGACAAAGGAACAGGTAAGCGGGCCGACAGATTCCTTCAGCAAAATTCTGTGAGCTGCGTGTGGATGAAGGAATCGGGCTTCCCCACAGACCTGCCCCTGCCCCTGGGACAAGCGCCAGGAGGCTTGCAAGGGAGGAGGGGGCCGCACCACACCTGCTCCCGCTGCCTCTCCGCGGCCACGGCCCTCTCCCGCAGGGAGTGGATGCGCTCCACCAGCTCCTGGCGGCTCCCCCGCGCCTCGTCCAGGCTCTGCTCCAGAATGTCCTTCTCCGCCTGGGGCAGACAGAGGTCAGCTTGGGGTGCTGGCTTCTCCAGAGGCCTGCCCTGGGCAAGCAGAACCCCGAGAATACGACGGCAACCTCACGGCCAGGTGTGTGGATGGATGCAGCCTTACTGCTGTACGTTGGGCAGGAGAAAAGCCACAGAAAAGTCGCCAGTCATGCCTGGGAAAGCTGCACATCCATGGCTGAGGGGACAGGCCGGCTCTCAGGACAACAGTTCTTCCCCTTACCAGCTCAGCCTTCGCCTTCAGCAGGGCTGCGGCATTTCACGGAGAGGTAGAAACCGACAGACAGGTCAGGCCGTTCCCCTCTGACGCTCGCTTCCCAGGAAGGAGCTCACAACAGGGACACAATCCAGGCCCCGTGAATGCTTGTGGAAGGAATATCTCAATAAATACTAATCTATTGAGGGGCCCAGGAGGAGAAGCCGAGCCTGGTCACCTACTCACTGCTCTGCCTCAGAAGCCCTGCCCTCCAGTGCGCGTGAAGGCCAGAGGGCACCCTCCTTCCAGGCAGAAAGGTTTCTTGCCCCGATGCTTAACGTGAATCCCGTGGTTTACCATCGGCCCAGCCCACTCCGGAACACACGGGCAGCCGTAGACCTGCCGAGTGGGGCACTGGGATACACCGCCAGCACTTTTATTTTTATGATTTTTATTTATTTATTTATTTTTGAGACAGAGTTTTGCTTTTGCTGCCCAGGCTGGAGTGCAATGGCACAATCTCGGCTCACTGCAACCTCCGCCTCCCAGGTACAAGCGATTCTCCTGCCTCAGCCTCCCTAGTAGCTGGGATTACAGGCGCAGGCCGCCACCACGCCTGGCTACTTTTTTGTATTTTTAGTAGAGACAGGGTTTCGCAACGTTGGCCAGGCTGGTCTTGAATTCCTGACCTCATGATCTGCCTGCCTTGGCATCCCACAGTGCCGGGATTACAGGCGTGAGCCACCACACCTGCCTTTTGATTTTTATTTTTTTGAGACAGCGTCTCCCTCTGTCACCCAGGCTGGAGGGCAGCAGTGTGATCTCAGCTCACTGCAGCCTGAAATTACCAGGGTCAAACGATCCTCCCACCTCAGCCTCCTGAGTAGCTGGGACCACAGGTGTGTACCACCATGCCAGGTTACTTTTTGTAGAGATGGGGTCTCGCCATGTTGCCCAGGCTGCTCTTGAACTCCTGAGCTTAAGCGATCCACCTATCTTGGCCTCCCAAAGTGCTGGGATTACAGGCCTGAGCCACCATGCCCAGTTCTAGCTTTTAATTCATTCTGCCAACATTTTGGGATCTGGGGAACAGCAGGAAGGCAGGCAGTAAAAAGAAAGTGGGTGAGATGAGTCACTAAATTTCACCTCCCATCCTTAGCCTCCCCTTAATTGAACCACCTGTCAGAAACCCCACAGTCTGGGGATCAAGCACCCAGGGTGGAGGCTGCTCTCTGCTGCGGGGGCCGGAACTTACCAGGCTGAAAGTCAGCGAGCGCAGTTTCTCGTTCTCCTCCTTCAGGCGGTTCAGCTCCTCGTCCCCGGACTCCAGGTCACTGGCCATCCTCAGGGATCGCTCCTGCAATTCCAGCTCGCAGGAGGAAACCATGTTGACTCGCTGCAGCTCCTGCTTCAGTAGGTACAGCTGTGCAGGGAGAAGGTGCCAGGAAGACCGGTGAAAACAGCTTCTCCCCCAGACCAGGAGCCGGGTGGGTTTCTCACCCTTCCTCCTAGTGATGACGCTTTTCACGCTCGGGGGGGGGGGGTGGGGTGCTTTCCGCCCTGAGACTGAAAAACCCATGAAAGGGTTTACCTAATGAATGGTCCCAAATATTCATTTGGGGCTGGGAGGACAGAGGGCTTTCAGCTCTATTTGATAGATGAGGCGCAGTGGCTGAACTACGTCAGGGGTTAGGATCCTAGGAATAGACCAAGGGGCCTTGATAACCAACTCTGGGTCTCCACAGCTGAGCAGCCAGTAGTGACGGCCAGCATGCTCCCTGACTTCCCTGCTCGTCCGTATTCTGCCAATACATCAATAAAGGGAATGTGGATTCATGGAAATCGGTAAGAAGTAAGAGAGAGGAAAGTCAGGTCCGGCAGGGGTAGAGGTGCCTGGGAACATGGGACCGGGGCTATTCGGACAGCAAAGTCCCTGTGCTGATTGGCAATCTGTGTGCAGGGCCCTGGCCTTCCAGAAACTATCCAGCCAGGTCCTGCTGGCCTCCTTCCTCTGGACAACAGCTCAAGAGAAACTTGGAGCTCAAGCAATGGGCCTGGACTCTTCCGGTCCTGGGTGTGGCAGCCCTGGGGAGACGGCTCTTTCCCCGTAAAGCAAGACTGGGAAGTCTGCAGGGCGGGGTGGATGCCGGCACTCACCCCTGGCCTGTAGCCAACAAGAACCTTTCTACCTGGACCTTTCCCTCCAGACGCCGGGTTGGCACATTCTCAGTTCGCAATTACCCAGTCCCTGCAGTGGGCCAGCTGGGCTGGGCCTCTCACAGTCTACACATTCAAAAAGTAAAATTAAGTCCGAACTGGAAGAGAACGGGAAAACGTGGGACTGGAAGTGAACCGGAACAAATAAACCGAATTCTATTTCCAGCAGATGCTATAACCGCAACGAAGAGAGACAGACAGAGACACGGACAGAGAGAGTGAAGCTTCAGTGAGTCACGGACACAGTGTTGGATTACCAGCCCTCAGCCATGAGCAAGGGTGGGTGGTGGGAGGCGAATGACAGACGAATCCGGAACGCGTCCTAGCGTGCCTGTTAATGGCGGTGGTATGGGCAGAGTGATTCTGAAATGACGAGATGTCCTGCAGGCCTGAGGTGCTGGGGATGCCGGGAGCAGGGTTCCCACTGGGGAAGCAGCACACACGTACGGAACGGGACAAGGCAAGAAGCAGCCGTGGGGCGTGGGTTGGAATGAGAGGTACGTGTGAGAACTCATGACTTCTGAAGTATGCACATGTGCTACATGTATACCTGCATGCACATGAGTATTTGTGTGTATGTATATTTCCATACATGTGTGTTTCCTAGCTCTGTCCCCTGAAAGGGGTGAGAAGCAAAGACACCCCAGGAGTGATGGGCACACCTACGCCCAGGTCTTGTTCTCTAAAAGGAGGCAGGAGGCCGGGCATGGTGGCTCACACCTGTAATCCCAACAATGTGGAAGGCTGAGGCGGGCAGATCATGAGCTCAGGAGTTCGAGACCAGCCTGGCCAACATGGAAAAACGCGGTCTCTACTAAAAATACAAAAAATTAGCCAGGGATGGTGATGCGTGCCTGTAATCTCAGCTGCTCGGGAGGCTGGGGCAGGAGAACTGCTTGAACCGGAAGACGGAGGTCGCAGTGAGCTGAGATGGTGCCACTATACTCCAGCTTGGATGGCAGAGTGAGACTTTGTTTCAAAGAAACAAACCAAAAAAATAAAAATAGAAATATAAAAATAAAAGGAAGCAGGGCCCTCAGAGAATGGGCTGAGCCTGGATTTGGGGCAGGCCAGGTACAAGATGATCCTGGAATATCTTGTGAGGTCAGAAGAGAAGTTGGTGCTCCAAAAACAAGGGGCCTGTCTCAGGACACGGAGCTGGTTGAAGGGCTCCATTGGTCACAACTGGGTCAATCTGAGCTCCAAAGTCATTAAGGACATTGATAGGCCAGACCCCTGCAGAGTGGGAACCCACGAACTGCACCAAGAGCAGATTCAGCCATGGGAGAAGGGAAGGCAGAGGCCGCGGGCAGCAGCCAAGTGAGAAACGAGCATGGTTGTCATTCACAGCCGCCAGGCGGCCAGCTCCAGCCAGAGTCGCCACAGCTACGTCCCGGGAACTGTCCGCCAGGAGCAGGCGCTTGCTGATCCGCGCCCGACACCCAAGGTGCTTATCAGTTGCAGGGAAGGAAAGAAACAGCCATTCTACGGTAGAGAATCCGGGTGATTCTACAGCAGAGAAAGCTTGACAAGTGGTGGACGGTGACCTCCCCTGCAAGGGGCGACGGGACCTCGAGAGCCCTTGCGGGAGGCCCTGAGTCGGGCCAGCACCCCCTGGGCAGGGTCCCTGCCAAAGAAACATAACTTCTGTCTGCTGGTGGGGAAACAGAAGACCAACCCCAAATGAGACCCAGTCTATCACCAAAGGGAAGGGGTGGGGTCTTCAAAGAGACCCACCTCGTAATAGGCAAAGAGAGGCTGTGACATGCTCCCGATGGAAGGGGGCGACAGGGAGCAGCAGCGGAACGCAGGGCTGTGAAGGACTCACTGGGACAAATGCTAAAACCGAACACAGGCAGATGGGATCAAAACGTACGAAAAAGACTGAAGCTGAGAACTGCACTGTGGCTATCTAGTAGAATGTGCTTATTTTCAGCAAACAGACACTGAAGGGTGTGGTGGGGGTAAAGGGCCACGCCAGGGTAAAAGTACGAATAATAAAGCAAGGGTAGGTGGGCATGCCTTGCTCTATTTTTCTTTCTTTCTTTCTTTCTTTTTTTGAGACAGAGTCTTGCTCTGTCGCCCATGCTGCAGTGCAGTGGCGCCGTCTCAGCTCACGGCAACCTCCGCCTCCCAGGTTCAGCCTCTCGAGTAGCTGGGACTACAGGTGCGCACCACCACACCTGGCTAATTTTTGCATGTTTAGTAGAGATGGGGTTTCACCATATTGGCTAGGCTGGTCTCGAACTCCTGACCTCGTGATCCACCCACCTTGCCTTCCCAAAGTGCTGGGATTACTGGCGTGAGCCACTGCAACCGGCTTCTTTGTACTAATTTTATTTGTGTTATTTAAAAAATAAGTTGGAAATAATTTCTAAATAAGAAGTAAAAAAAAAAACACACAAAAAAAAAAAAACAAAAAAAACAAAAAAAACAAAAACAAATACCATTATTAAAGGCAGAACACTGGCCAGCACAGCAGCTCATGCCTGTAATCCCAGTACTTTGGGAGGCCAAGGTGGGAGGATCACTTGAGCCCAAGAGTTCGAGACCAGACTGGGCAACATAGTGAGACCCCCAATCCCTAAAAAAAAAACCTTTTTTTTAAAAATTAGCTGGGTGTGGTGGCACAGTCTGTAGTCGCAGCTACTCAGGAGGCTGAGGCAGGTGGATCACTTGAGCCCAGGAGTTTGAGGCTGTGATGAGCTATAACTGCACCACTGTCCTCCAGCCTCGGTCTCAGAGTGAGACACTGCCTCTAAAACATTAAAAATACTACTACTACTAATAAAGGTCACAAGCAAATGCCAACATGACAAGGAGTGCACATGCTCAATATTTTGAGAACCCTTACAAATCGGTCAGATCCTCATCCCCAAAGAAAAATGAGAGAAACACATTGGGTTTCGGAGGCCTAGCTTGATAACCCTCCTGCCCTCCCCAGTGAGTCCAGGACCAGCTGAAAAGGACAAAGGAGGTTGGCAGAGAGCCATATCCTGTGTCACGGCCACAGCCGGGCAGTGGGACGTAGGTGGGTCTACAAATACGGAGCCCGGAGTGTCCAGACCTCCCCAGGAGCAGCAGGATGGGCAGTTCACAGACAAGCCAGCCAGGCCATGGGCAGCTACCGGACAAGGCATGCCTCCCACCAGGTAGGCTACACAGAGGGGCCTGGGCGGCCTCCTGGGGAGGGAAGGATCAGCCCCCCGGGGGTCTCAGCCAAGGCTCTGGGGGCAGAGAAGTGTTAGACAAGGAAGAGGTGAAGGGAGTTCCAGGCAGATGAACCGGCCAGTGCAAAGGCCCGGGGGCAGGCGGACAGCAGCAGGGGCCCGCTGGAGCGCGGGGTGTCCCTACCTCCTCCTGCAGGCTGCGGCAGCGCGAGGCGGCCAGCTCCTTCTCCTGCAGCGCGTTGCTGTAGTGCAGCGACAGGCTGAGCATCTCGTCCTTCAGCCTCAGCACCTCATGGAAGTGGGCGCTGACCTCACGCTTCATGCGGCTGTGGTCAGTCTCCAGCTGGTGCAGGTCCTCGGCCCGGGTCTCGGCAAGGCCCAGGCGCTCCTGCAGCTGCTGGCAATGCCGCAGCAGCACCTCCTTCTGCCCCTTCTCCTGGTTCAGCTCCTCCTGCAGGCTGCCGATGGCCCCAGCCAGGCACTCAGTCAGCTTGGATGTCTCCATGAGACCTGTGGGCAGGTGGGTAGGTGGCAGGTGGGCAGGTGGCAGGTGGGCAGGTGCACAGGTGGGCAGATGGGCCGAGGCACTGCCCCCATTCCCCCATAGGCTTGCCCAGACTCCCCAGCAGGCCCCCAGCTTTAACCTGCTGGTCTCCTTAAAAGCTCCTGGGCCTCCAGCAGACTTGGTCTTTTGGTTGAGTAAACAGCCTGACTCCTGATTTTGGCAGAAGGGTTACCCACTCTGACCTTCCCCATGAGACCCCACTGTTTAGATTTAATGACTCTCTTTGGTAGCTGAGATGCCCTCATTGCTAACTCATCTTCAAGTTATCCCAAGAAAAACCTAAGAAAGACTATGGATTCACATAATAGAACTCTAAAGAACAGAAATACATACTGGGTGGGAGCACAGGGAAATGGTCTATTCTCTACTGTTTTGGGTCATGTGAGTCCTGCTCCTTTGAATACCTTAAATCTTTCTATAGCTCCTCCCAGGAAGCCTAGAACTACTCCATTAAGGAAAAAGGTGAGCAAGTGCCCAGAAGGCTCTGCGGCACTGTACCCTCCGGGGGCTGGCTGTCCTGGCCCCTCCAGCAAAGCTGCAAGGTTAAAGGCAGGCTCCAGGAGACACTCCCTTGCCCTTTGCTTGTCTCTGGAAGGCAGGTTCTCCCTACCGCGCCCGTCGGGGTGTCTCCTGTTGGCGCTGGGTAATTAAGGAACGACGCTTTAGAGTCCAGGCCCAGGGGTGCCTTATCCTACCCACCCTCAATACAGCAGAGGGGCTCCTCACCGTCAGAGTGCTGGGGCCAGGACAGAGACGGCAGCCGGGAGGAAAGCGGGAGAAGGGCCCCGTGGCAGGTGAGTGGGGCACCTGGGGTTACCAGGAGCCCGAGGTTCCTGGGAAGCACCTGCGATCCGGACAAAGTCGGAGCTCTCACCGCTAAAGTTGCTGAAGTCAACAGCAGGCTGCAGCCCAGTGACCAGGGTGTAGACGTCAGGGTTGTGGAACTTCAGGCTCTCCAGGAAGGCGATGGCCCCATTCTTCCCTCGAGTCTTCAGCAAATCCAGCAAGTGCCCTTGGGAGGCAGAACCGTCTGTCAGCTACCAAGGGGGCTGGGCTCCCGGCTGGCTTCCCCACGGGGGTGGAGCCTGGGGCCCCCTACACTTCTAAGAATCGGGAGGTAAAAGCGGTGGCTCAAGCCTGTAATCCCAGCACTTTGAGAGGCCGAGACGGGTGGATCACAAGGTCAAGAGATCGAGACCATCCTGGTCAACATGGTGAAACTCCGGCTCTACTAAAAAATCCAAGAAAATTAGCTGGGCATGGTGGCACGTGCCTGTAATCCCAGCTACTCAGGAGGCTGAGGCAGGAGAATTGCCTGAACCTGGGAGGCGGAGGTTGCAGTGAGCCGAGATTGTGCCATTGCACTCCAGCCTGGGTAACAACAGCGAAACTCCGTCTCAAAAAAAAAAAAAAAAAAAAAAAAAAAAAGCAGTTTTCGGGGATCTGCGGGGTGGGATGAGGCCTCACTGCTCCCTTTACCCACATGACCTCAGTCAGGCTTGAGGAGGGCAAAGCTGGCATTTACGGAACAACTCCTGCAACCCAAGTGCTCTGGCACGTGCAGGGTGCGAGGTGAGGACGTGGTCCCTGCTTGCAGCCCCGCCCTGGCAAGCCGGTGGCTGGTGCAGACGCGGAGTCCCACCACAGTGCCGTCAGCCTCGGAGCTGTGCAGAAAGCAGCAGAGCGGCCCCAGGGCTGCAGGGGACAGGTTGCAGGGAGCCTTGGGGCCTTCCACACCCAGGGCCCAGAGACCGTCTCTCAGCTAGAATGACGAGCGTGGACTGATCCCTCCTGTGTTTGGGACTTATATACCAACATGCACTAACATTATCATGTTGACAGCTGCCACACACTGCCTGTTTTCTACGGGCCCAGCTTTGCAGTGAGTATCGTATAAACACTAACTCCTGTGCTTCCTCTAACAACCTCACAGGGTAAAGCCGTTAGCATCCTCATTTTTAAATGAATAAACACGGCTAGTCGGACCATCGGAATGGACCTCAAAGACATCTGCAGTGGTGTGAATGGCGGTTCCCCTTAAAAGGCAGGTCCTCCTGGGGAAGCTATCCAGGTGACGTTGTTTGGGAAGAGGTCTGTGCAGATGTAACTTAATGATCGCAAGCTAAGATCATTCTGGTTATCCCGTGGACCCTAAATGCAACAGTAAGTGTTTTTATAAGAGACAGGACCAGAAGAGACCCCCGAAGACAGAGGCAGACAGTGGAGCCGTGCAGGGTGCAACAAGGAACACCTGGGCCCGCGGGGAGCTGGGAGAGGCGGGAAGAGGGAGCTGTGCTCACCGGCCCGCATGGCACTGTTGGTGAGCTGGGGACTGTGAAGCACTTCCTCCTCGTCCAGCTGGCACAGCACCTTGGCCTGGCGCAGGTAGGGCGTGAGGCGGCTGGGGCAGACGCAGCGCACGATCCTGTGACGGTGGTTCTCCATCATCTCCCACAGCGTCTCCTCGTCCAGCGCCGTGAGCGTGGAGTCCTTGCGGCACAGCTCCCCCATGGCTGGGCTCGGGGAGAACCCTAGGAGGGGCAGCCACGGGGGTGGAATCGTCAGGGAAGCAGGAGCTCCAGAGAGCCGGGGTGACACCATTTTAAAATCAACTCCGTCGAAAAATGAGCAAGGCACACACACACTCTTTGCTGGTCAGAACCCACGGTCCTGAGATGCTTAGGCAGAGGAAGAAGCTGAGTAACGCTTGCAAAGACAAACTCCCACAACGACAAAATGTCCAGACACTCCAACATCACAGGACACGATGTGCTTTTAAGATGATTATACTCATGCTTTGATGTACTTACACCCTGAAACGAAATAGGCAACTTTCTATTTTTTCTTTTGAGACAGGGTCTCTCTCTGTTGCCCAGGCTGGAGTGCCATGGCACCATCACAGCTCTTTCTAAGCCTTGACTGCCCCGGGCTCAAGAGATCCTCCGGCTTCAGCCTCCTGAGTAGCTGGGACTACAAGAATGGGCCACCATGCCCAGCTAATTTTTGCATTTTTTGTAGAGATGGTGTCTTGCTTTGTTGCCCAGGCTGGTTTTGAACGCTGGGCTCAAGTCATCGGCCACCTTGGCCTCCCGAAGTGTTGGGATTACAGGTGCGAGCCACTGCGCCTGGTCAGGGGTAACTTTAAGTCAGCAAAGTACTAAATGTTGTTGTGCTGTCTGTCTACCCACGCGTGGACATAACCCAGCTTTTACGCAGACAAGATCCCTACATCAGAAGAGTTTCAAACAACACCGGTGGGTTCCTCCTCTTGCTTTCTGAGGATGCCTTCCTCTGTAACTGGGCGGCTTTCAATAAGCCCTCTCTTCTCACTGCATTCTGCCACTCTCCTTGAATTCTTCCCTGTGAGAGATCCAAGAATTCTCTCTTGGGGTCTAGATCAAGACCCCTTTTTCCAGGTGCAGTCGTTCCTGCCTGTAATCCCAGCGCTTTAGGAGGCCAAGGCGGGTGGATCACATGAGGTCAGGAGACCAGCCTGAGCAATATGGTGAAATCCCACCTCTACGAAAAATACAAAAAAATTAGCCGAGCGTGGTGCCATGTGCCTGTAGTCCCAGCAACTTGGGAGGGTGAGACAGGAGAATGGCTTGAACCTGGAAGGAAGAGGCTGCAGTGAGCCGAGATGGTGCCACTGCACTCCAGCCTGGGAGACAGAGTGGGATTCTGTCTCAAAACAAAACAAAAAAAACCCTTTTACCAGCAACAAAATTAACCAAATGGCTTCCGGGGAAAGGGAGGATTTTCCATTCAAACCCTCTCTCCCCACACGGCTGGTGGAGAAGGAGATGATGAATCTAGCCAAGATGAAGCGTCTACACTCTGCTTCCTGCCCCAGCCCGGTGTCTATGGCTAGCAGGATGGGAGGTGGAGGGGGATCTTCATCTTAAGGGTGTCAGAGCAATTCCTCTCCCTGGAGCAGGGCAAGAAGAAATGGGCTTCATCTGGTTTTGGCAGACTCATTTGCAATTTGCCTTTACAACACAGGAAGCTGCTCCTGGCTTGGGGAATTGATTTACCCAATGAAGGTGACATTAAAAAGCAGATCACTGGCCAGGCATGGTGGCTCATGCCTATAATCCCAGCAATTTGGGAGGCAGAGGTGAGTGGATCATGTGAGGTCAGGAGTTCGAGACCAGCCTGATCAATATGGTAAAACCCTGTCTCTATTGAAAATACAAAAATCAGCCAGGCATGGTGGTGTGCGACTGTAGTCCCAGCTACTTGAGAGGCTGAGACAGGAGAATTGCTTGAACCCAGGAGGTGGAGGTTGCAATGAGCTGAGATCACACCACTGCACTCCAGCCTGGGCGACAGAGCGAGACTCTGTCTCAAAAAAACAAACAAACAAAAACCAGACCACTTCTCTCATGCATCTAGAACCTACATTCTCGGCGGGGGTGAAACAGCCTCCACGGGGTGAAAATTCTTGCTCTTCTATGTATAAAGCACTGACAGATGGTATGTCTATGATATTAATATTTCATGAGCGGGCAATTAGGGAAAAGGTGTCTAAAAAGCTCCTCAGGGGGTAATGATGAATAAAAGGTTGAGAAACTGCTCTAAGATAAACCCAAGGGTTTGGACACTAGGTCCAACAACCCAGTAGCCAGAGGCAGTGCCCACGGTCTACTTGGGAACCAGGAAACAGGCAGGTGGGAATTAGGGTCAGGGAGCAGTTTTGCAACAACGATGTCTGCGGGCAAAGGACGCTGCTCTTCCTTGCTGTGGTGGACACCTGCTATTTTTTAGTATGGAGGTAATGCCCCTGGTGGACCCTGCTTTCCGGTCAGAAGCCAAAGTGGGCTGACATTCTCCGTCCTTTCTGGTGGCTGTCATGCCCAGGCAAGAGCACCTCCCCAGGACTCTGAGTCTGGGCTGCAGCAGCAGGGGAAGGGGCACAGGGCCGCTATGCAGAGGAGGCAAGGCACAGAATGGACGCTTAGTACACAAACGGTTCGGGGAAGTCGTCCTCAGTTTGCAAACTGATCTGGAAGCCCGAAAGAACTCCTGTCCACTCTATAGGACACCCCTTGCTTCGGCGGTGTTGGAATGCCCTTGACAGTCTTTGCCATTCTGGTTTCTCCCTCTGTGTAAGATTGAGCGCCCATGGCCCCATCTGCTCTACCCGACCCTAAACAATTAAGTCACTAATTCATACCTTGTGTCAGTTACAGCTTCTCCTAAAAAACTGAAGTAAATACTTTTTTTTTTTTTTTTTTTAGAAATTTCATCTAAAATAATTGTAGTAGACTAGGTGTAGTGGCTCACACCTGTAACCCCAGCACTTTGGGAGGCCGAGAGGGAAGGACTACTTGAGCGTAGGAGTTTGGGACCAGCCCGGCTAACGGGATGAAACCCTGTCTCTACTACAAATACAAACATTAGCCAGAAATCCCAGTTATTCAGGAAGCCGAGCAAGAGGATCCCTTGAGCCCGGGAGGCAGAGGTCGCGGTGAGCCGAGACTATGCCACTGCACTCCAGCCCGGGTGACAGAGGGGGACCCTGTCCCAACAAACAAACAAATAAATAATAGTAGGGGTGCTGCACTTTGGAAATACTCCTTTATATGTTCTTCATGAAAAGTGATTTTCTTGTTTTTTGTTTTTTTATTTTTAAAAATCATTTATTTATTTATTTATTTATTTATCTTTAAAGACAGGGTTTCACCATGTTAGTCAGGCTGGTCTTGAACTCCTGACCTCAGGTGATCCACCCGCCTTGGCCTCCAAAGTGCTTGGATTACAGGCGTGAGCCACCGCGCCTGGCCAAAAGGTAACTTTCATTAGAAGCAAGACTGTCGGCTTCTCTAGAGCCAAGATCATGCTACTGCACATCGGCCTGAGTGACAGAGGAATACTCTGTCTAAAAAAGAAGAAAAAGGACCAGGCATGGTGGTTCACGTCTGTAATCGCAGCATTTTGGGAGGCTGGGGTGGGCGGATGACGAGATCAGGAGCTCGAGACGAGTCTGGCCAGCATGGTGAAACCCCGTCTCTACTAAAAATACAAAAATTAGCCAGGTGTGGCGGTGCTTGCCTGTAATCCCAGCTACTTGGGAAGTTGAGGCAGGAGAATTCCTTAAACCTGGCAGGTGGAGGTTGCAGTGAGCCACTGCACTCCAGCCTGGGCAACAGAGCGAGACTCTGTCTCAAAAAAAAAAAAAAAAAAAAAAAAATCCCCATTGTTTTCAGCTGGCCAGCAGGTGGTCCCTTGTTTGCAGCCGCCCTGGACACTGATACAGAGGACTCTATAGAGGACCCCACGTGAGGGAAATGTGCTGGGGAATGACCCTGGGTGCAAGCACCTTGCAGAAGACACTGAAGGGTAGTAATGGCCAGCATGGCTTGGCTGGGGGTATGTGGGGTTACAAAGGTCCCCGAAAGGACTGAGCTACAGCTGACCTGGGGCCGCCACCAGGGCTGATGTCCGAAGCCCAGGCCTGTCTGGACAGAGCACATGAAGCGCGTCACAACTCGAGCCTGAACGCCTGCTCTTCAGGGGACATACTGGCCAGTGCAGACTCTAAGAGCTATTGGAGGTCCTCAGGCTCACCTGCCCAGCCTCCCGTCCCAGAACACGCCCGGGCACCCTAGCTTTGGAGGTGAGCTGTGTCCCCCGCCGGGCCCCTGCCTGAGCCCTTCTCCCTTCCTGGCATCAACACAAAGTCATTAGCCCACGAATCCATCTAAATCATTTAAAAATGTTTTAAAACTGTGCACTGTTTCCAGCATAGAAAGAAGTACTGCAAATGATGTAGCAAACATCAACATACCCACTGTGCGAACTCAACCATCTTGACATTTTGGACTTCAGGTTTGTTTTTAAGGAAAGGACAGCAGATGGCACCTCTTGGTTCTCTTCAGTCCCTTTTCCCTCCCTCTCAGGCCAGGTATTTTAAAAATAATTTTAAAATGATTTTTTTTTTTTTGAGGCAGGGTCTTGCTCTGTTGCCCAGGCTGGAGTGCAGGGGCGTGATCATGGCTCATTGCAGCTTTGAGCTCCCAGGCCCAAGCAATCCTCCCACCTCAGCCTCTCAAGTAACTCAGACCGCAGGTGTGCGCCACCATGCCTGGCTTATTTTCAAATTTTTGTAGAGATGGAATTTCCCTCCGTTGCCCAGTCTGGTCTCGAACTCCTGGGCTGCCGTGATCTGTCTACCTTAGCCTCTGAAAGTGCTGGGATTGCAGCCCAGCCTAAAAATGATAGTTTAAAAATCATTTCCTACAAATGGAAGTGTGTATAAACAGTTTGTAGTATTTTCGCATGATACTTCATGCAGACATCACCTTTACATCAACAGTACTGTCAGCGCTAACTGGAACTTCACAGAAACTGCATCATTCTGCGCAAGGCAGTGCTGAGTCTGCGGTTTTTCTTTCTTTCTTTTTTTTTTTTGAGACGGAGTTTCACTCTTTGTTACCCAGGCTGGAGTGCAATGGCTCACCGCAACCTCCGCCTCCTGGGTTCAGGCAATTCTCCTGCCTCAGCCTCCTGACTAGCTGGGATTACAGGCACGCGCCACCATGCCCAGCTAATGTTTTGTATTTTTTTTTTTTTTTTTTTTGAGATGGAGTTTCGCCCTTGTTACCCAGGCTGGAGTGCAATGGCGCGATCTCGGCTCACCGCAACCTCCGCCTCCTGGGCTCAGGCAATTCTCCTGCCTCAGCCTCCTGAGTAGCTGGGATTACAGGCACGCGCCACCATGCCCAGCTAATTTTTTGCACTTTTAGTAGAGACGGGGTTTCACCATGTTGACCAGGATGGTCTCGATCTCTCGACCTCGTGATCCACCCGCCTCGGCCTCCCAAAGTGCTGGGATTACAGGCTTGAGCCACCGCGCCCGGCCTGTTTTGTATTTTTAGTAGAGACGGGGTTTCACCATGTTGACCAGGATGGTCTCGATCTCTCGGCCTCGTGTTCCACCCGCCTCGGCCTCCCAAAGTGCTGGGATTACAGGCTTGAGCCACCGTGCCCGGCCTGGTTTTTCATACTGATACATGCAACTCCTTGAACCTGCTCACTGGATCCAATGACATGAATAACCACAGTGGACTTCTCACGCTCCTGTGGGAGGACATTCGGTTGTGCTGTATTTTTCTCCACTGCTCACAGAGCTGCAGCCACCGCCTTCGTGAATTTCTAGGGCACAGGTGGGGTCGTTTCCTCACAGCCCCATGAATTCCTGTCACTTCATTCTTTTCATTTGGAATGAGAGGCTGGACCACTGGAGAAGGCACCTCTTGGAGGGGTCTGTATGCTAAAAATACTTGAAAGCCAGAGCACATCAACATCTGTCATCTAAAAAATGGAAAATAAGCCCGCCGTGGTGGCTCACACCTGTAATCCCAGCACTCTGGGGGGCTGACACAGGTGGATTACCCAAGATCAGGAGTTTGAGACCAGCCTGACCAACAAACATGAAGAAGCCCTGTCTCTACCGAAAATACAAAAATTAGCCAGGTGTGGTGGCAGGTGCCTGTAATCCCAGCTACTTGAGAAGCTGAGGCAGGAGAATTTCTTGAACCCAGGAGGCAGAGGTTGCAGTAAGCTGAGATCGTGTCATTGCACTCCAGCCTGGGTGACAGAGCAAGACTCCGTCTCAAAAATAAAAAAAAAAAAATTAAAAAAATTTTTTAATTTAAAAAACAATAAAAAATAGAAAGTGATGGTTGGGAGAGTCCTGGGTGCAGTAGCTGCGCCACAAGCCATCCAAGGAGCCAGGTCCCTGAGAGTACTCACCGCGGGGCTCAGACTCGCTTTCAGGGAGCTCTGTGCAGCGGGGTGGGGTCTGCTGTGCCTGTGGCGTCTCCAAGGCCCAGCGCGGTGCCGGCTGCAGCTGCCTCGTTTCTCTTCCCGTTTCTCTGCGTGCTGCTGGGTGGGAGGGAGCTGGGCAGAAGGAAGAGCCTGAAGCCAAAGCAGTGCCAGGTGAATTGACGGTGATTTCAAGCTACGTGACCTGCTCCAAAACTCAAAGTTCACCCACAACACCTGCAAGCGGCTGGGAAGAGAAGTCAAACTCAGATCCGGGAAAGAACTCGACGACCTTTGATCCCTGTGGTTTTCCCAGTAACTACAGATGCTTTCTTAGCACTAGAAGCAGACGTCTGGAATGGACCTGGGCTTTGAACCCTAGACTACCAAGGAGAGCTGACAGGCGTAGTGGTTATCCAAAGCGTCCAGGGGCGCTCAGGGGCTCCCCACAGAGCCAGGCCACTCACAGCCTTCTGCCAAGTCTCCTTGCCCGGAAGGCAGAACCGCAGTGGCCAGGAGGGCAGCGCTGCCTCCTCCCTCTCATCTCAGCCTGTTTCTCACTGGGAACAAGCAGGTGATTGAGGCTTGTGAGTCAGGGTGTCACTGACTGTGGCCCCCGCAAAAGAATGCTGACGTCTTGATCCCCAGTACCTGTGAATAGGGCCTCATCTGGGAATAGGTCTCTGCCAATGTGATCAAGTTGAAGTCATTTGGGTGGACCCTAATCCAGGGAAGGGCGCCCTTGTACCAAGAGAAGGGCGGGGTGCGGTGGCCTGCACCTATAATTCCAGCACTTTGAAAGGTGGAGGCGGGCAGACTGCCTGAGCTCAGGAGTTTGAGACCAGCCTGGGCAACACGGTGACACTTTGTCTCTGCTAAAAAGTTTTTTGTTTGTTTGTTTGTCTTGAGATGGAGTCTTGCTCTTATTGCCCAGGCTGGAGTGCAATGGTGGGATCTCCGCTCACTGTAACCTCTGCCTCCCAGGTTCGAGCGAGTCTCCTGCCTCAGCCCCCGGAGTCTTTGGGATCACAGGTGCGCACCACCATGCTGCCCGGCTGACTTTTGTATTTTTAGCAGAGACACGGTTTCACCATGTTGGCCAGGCTGTGTTGTTTTTGTTTTGATTAGTCAGGTGTGGCGGGTACACCGGTAGTCGCAGCTACTCAGGAGGCTGAGGTGGGACGATGGCTTGAACGTGGGAGCCAGAGGTTGCAGAGCTGAGACAGGGCACTCCAGCCTGGACGACGGAGCAAGACCCTGTCTCAAAAAAAAAAAAAAAAAAAAAAAAAGCAGCAGCAGGAGAAGGGCCCCAGACACTCCATGATCACCCTGTGCTGGTGGAGGGAGAGACGGCATGACAGGGGTGAGCAGCGACACTAGAAACTCGGCAAAGGCATGAAGCAGGCCCTCCCTGAGCCTTCACAGAGGCTGTGGCCCTGCACACCCCGGAGTGTGGACTCCTGGCCTCCAGAACCGTGAGCAAGTACATTTCTGCTGGTTCAGGCCACCCAGCGTGTGGTCATTTATGATGGCAGCCAGAGGAAAGTGTGCAGAGCAAGGGGATGTGGAAATTGCCCACCCATCTCCTGAATATCTGGGACTACAGGTGCATGCCACCACGCCAGGCTCATTACTATTATTATTATTATTATTATTATTATTTTGGTAGAGATAGGGTCTCGCTATATTGCCTGGGTTGGTGTCAAACTCCTAGGTTCAAGCGATCCTCCCACCTCAGCCCCGAAAAGTGCTAGGATTACAGGTGTGAACCACTGTGCTGGCCGTGAGTTATACCTCAGCCAAGTAGTTAAAAAAAAATAAAAAAATAAAAAATCCAGGCTTGGTGCAGTGACTCACACCTGTAACTTGGAAGACCGAGGTAGGAGGATCCCGTCTCTAAAAAAAAAAAAAGATCGCGGCCGGGCGCGGTGGCTCAAGCCTGTAATCCCAGCACTTTGGGAGGCCGAGGCGGGTGGCTCACGAGGCCAAGAGATCGAGACCATCCTGGTCAACATGGTGAAACCCCGTCTCTACTAAAGATACAAAACATTAGCTGGGCGTGGTGGCGCGTGCCTGTAATCCCAGATGCTCAGGAGGCTGAGGCAGGAGAATTGCCTGAACCCGGGAGGCGGAGGTTGCGGTGAGCCGAGATCGCGCCATTGCATTCCAGCCTGGGTAACAAGAGGGAAACTCCGTCTCATAAAAAAAAAAAAAAAAAAAAAAAAAAATGATCTCAGGGCTGCTGGTGACCGCACCCTGCTTCCTGCTTCCCTCTGTGGTCCCACTCCCTACCAGGAAGCAGGAGGGTGGGCTGAGGTGGTCCCTGCAGTGACCAGTTCTGCCCCTGCCACCCCAGGGCCAGGGCTGGCAGGCCACAGTGCATGGGACACTGGCATCCTCTTTCCTTTCTCCTCACTTTCAACCTAGGCTGGGCCCCCCTCCCAGCTCCCCCGGGCGCCCCCACCACAAGTGTGTTCCTCTCCTGCCAGCTGCTGTTCTCTGCCAGGTGGCGTCGAGCAGGAATTGTGCTCCAGGCATTCCCAGGCCAGCCTCCCCCTTTCCACCCCCCTGGCTTCCTCATTCCAGAATTTCTGTTCACCTCAGCTGACCCTGTGACCCTCTAGGAATGTCTCTGGCTCCTGCAGAGGCATCTGGGGTTCCCCTCACCCCTTCTTAGATATAACAACCACGTGGGCGCAGCTGCCCCATCACATCAAGCCCAAAGTCTGTGGGTCAAACCAACCCAGGATCACTGCAGCCTCCTGTGCCTCCTCCCTCCACAGCTCCTGGCGAAATGAACCACATGTTGCTTTTTTAAAAGTTAAAAAAAAAAAAAAAAAAAAGTGAATAAAACAGCAATCACATGAGGAAAGAAAAACAACTTTTCTGCCACAAAGTGAAAAATGGCAGGCCGGGCACAGTGCCTCACTCCTATAATTCCCAGCACTTTGGGAGACTGAGGCAGGCAGACTGCTTGAGTCCAGGAGTTCGAGACCAGCCTGGGCAACATGGCAAAACACTGTCTCTACAAGAAATACAAAAATTAGCCGGGCATAGTGGCGTGAGCCTGGGTCCCAAGCTACTTGGGAGGCTGAGGTGGGAGGATCACTTGAGCCCAAGAGGCAGAGGTTGCAGTGAAATGAAATTGCATCATTGCACTCCAGCCTGCTGGGTGACAGAGTGAGACCCTCTCTCAAAAAAATAAAAATAAAAATAAAAAGAGGTAAAAAGGGAACAATGGCAGACAAGACCTAAAACCAAAGGAGTGGTGCCAAGGGCCACTGAAGGCACAGGTGCCAGCACAACCCTTAGGGACAGACCGCAGGAAGAGGGGGCCTGACCATCCCTCTACTGTTTGGGCAGCTGAAGAGAAACAAGCCTACGGAAGTCAGGGAAAATGCCCCAAAGCGCCCTCCAACTTCACTGGGACTCCTCAGCAGGGGTGGGGAGGGGCTGGGCTGAGCCGGGACAGAGCCCAGGCCCAGCTGTCCTGCTCACTGCAGGCTGACCACTGGATTTCTTTAGTCACACATCTGGGATGAAACTACAGTGGGAACAGAGACTTCCAGACAAATAAGAAGATTCTTCACCCTAAGAAATAATGCAAGCAGTAGAAATTGGGGCAGGGGGAAGGGGGAGGGAAGGTATCACTTTATCCTGCATGACCCTGTGCTATCTAAAATAAAAGTAGGCCAGGTGAGATGGCTCATGCCTGTAATCCCAGCACTTTGGGAGGCCGAGGCAAGTGAATCACCTGAGGTCAGGAGTTTGAGACCAGCCTGGCCAACATGGCAAAACCCTGTCTTTATTAAAAATACAAAATTAGCCAGACGTGGTGGTGCATGCCTGTAATCCCAACTACTTGGGAGGCTGAGGTAGGAGAATCACTTGAACCCAGGAGGCAGAGGTTGCAGTGACTGGAGATCACGCCACTGCACTCCAGCCAGGGAGACAGAGTGAGACTCCATCTCAAATAAATACATAAGTATATGAATAAATAAAATGCTGATTTTATTTTTATTTTCTGTTTTGTGGAGAACAGCATCTCCCTATGTTGGCCAGGCTGGTTTCAAACTCCTGGACTCAAGCGCTCCTCTCACCTCTGTCCACCTGAGTGCAGTAACTACAGGTGTGAGTGGTCAAATCCAGCACACGTTGATTTTATATAACATCACTAATTTATCAAGGATTTTGTAATCTCTTACCTGAATCTCGGGGGTTTTTAGGAACGAATACTCTTGTCATTGTGAGACTGTTCTACTACATTCAGCATTCCTTTACTAACAATTAAAAAAATATTTTTTGTCAAATCTTGATGCACTGCCTATAGTTAGCCCAGCTCCTCAAGGAGTAGTAGGTAAAAAATAAAAATAACAACAACAAAAAAAACTTTTGACAGCAACATCTGAGCTGAACTAAACTATAAGTCAAATTAAAAGTTTGCATTTAAAGCATGTAAACTATGATCTCATTTTTTTTTTTTTTTTTTTTTGAGACGGAGTTTCACTCTTGTTACCCAGGCTGGAGTGCAACGGCATGATCTCGGCTCACCGCAACCTCCACCTCCTGGGTTCAGGCAATTCTCCTGCCTCAGCCTCCTGAGCATCTGGGATTACAGGCACGCGCCACCATGCCCAGCTAATTTTTTAATTTTTAGTAGAGACAGGGTTTCACCATGTTGACCAGGATGGTCTCGATCTCTCCACCTCATGATCCACCTGCCTCAGCCTCCCAAAGTGCTGGGATTACAGGCGTGAGCCACCACGCCCGGCCGATCCCATTTTTATAGAACAATGTTAGTATATCTTTGGGAGTCCCTCAATCCATGTGCCCACCCATCCATTCATTCAATCCACCCATCGGTCTGTCTTGTCACTACACACGTGTGTGTGTGTGTGTGTGTGTGTGTGTGTGTGTGTCTGCCTGCACATGAGAGAGAGAAAAGGGGCGGGGGAGAGAGGGAGAAGCAGAGAGCAGGGGGATTCTGGAACACTCCGCACCAGTGCTGACGCTTGTTATTCATGGTGGTAGATTGTTAAGAAATCTGTCTAGCCTGGGCACAGTGGCTCACGCCTGCAATCCCAGCACTTTCAGAGGCCAAGGCAGGCAGATCACTGGAGATCAGAGTTCGAGACCAGCCTGAACAAAATGGTGAAACCCCATTACTACTAAAAATACAAAAATGAGCCAGTTACGGTGGCACTCCCCTGCAGATTCAGCTACTCAGGAGGCTGAGGCAGGAGAATGGTTTGAACCTAGGAAGTGGAGGTTGCGGTGAGCCGAGATTGCTCCACTGCACTCCAGTCTAGGAGACACAGTAAGACTCCATCTCAAAAAAAAAAAAAAAGAAATCTATTTAGAATAAGCAAGTATGGGTTCAATAAAAACCATAAAGTCATTATTTTAGAAAACAATAAAATTGTCAGGCGCGGTGGCTCACGCCTGTAATCCCAGCACTTTGGGAGGCTGATGTGGGCGGATCACGAGGTCAGGAGATTAAGACCAGCCTGGCCAACATGGTGAAACCCCATCTCTACTAAAAAACTGCAAAAATTGGCCAGGTGTGATGGTGCATGCTTGTAATCCCAGCTACTCGGAAGGCTGAGGCAGGAGAATTGCTTGAACCCAGGAGGCGGAGGTTGTGGGGAGCCGAGATCGCATCACTGCACTCCAGCTTAGGTGACAGAGTGAGACTCCATTTCCAGAAAAAGAAAAAGAAAGAAAAGAAAACAATGAAATTAATCCAACTGATCAAACATAGAAGGAAATGGGCCTCATCTTAAAAGTGTTAGTCAAAGAATGCTGGGGTCCCAGACTGTCGGGGACAGTCCTGTGCGCCTCTTGTCCTAATCAATGGTGCTGCCTTTCTCTATCAGTACGGACTTGTTTAGGGGCCCACCATCGCAGGGAGGGAGGCGAAGGCATGCTGAGTCGAGCTCCCCCAGCTGCAGTGGGGACACCGGCAGAAAAGTCTCCTCTCCTGCTCCCCTCAGCCCGATGAACGTAGCACAAGGAGAGGGTGGGAGCCCAGGGGATGACAGGCACTGGCTGAAGCGGGGAAAATGGAAGACTTGGCTGGTCCAGGCTGCATCAGTCAGGAAGGTAACTGTTTCTCATCCTCAGGGCAGGACTTCTCAGCTTTCCACTTAGTGAAGGAGAGTGGAGCATCTTCCTAAAACCTCTGTATTTGCCCCCAAAACTCTCATGAAACATCTGCTTCAATAGGCATTGATCCTGAGCCTAGAGGTTCCAAAGCAGATGGAAAATACAGGTGTCCCTAAATGGTGGCATCCAAGGCCTTTCTTTGTGGTCAGTGGCCCTGTGATGAAGTGGGTGCCAAAGAGCCAATTACCCCAAAACTAGGGCTCATGGAAGTATAATGTTTGTTCTAACAAATGGCACCCTGGCACGCTCTCCGGTATTTTAGTATATCGAGTTGCCAAGAGGCCACATCTCCAGCTTGCAGCTGAAACTCTGGGAGTTCCAGATGGCCAGGTCTCTGAGGATATCCTGAGGACCAGGACTGGTGGCTGGCCCAGGACTACAGGTGCCTCGGCTGCCTTCCCAGGGTTGGGTCCAGGTGGCAACAGCTACCTCTGAGAGGGTCCTCTAGTGGGACTTCCCCTGCACCCTGGACGTGCCCGAGCCTCCCAGGACTCCTTTGGAAGGTCTGAGGTGCTGCGTCCTCCCATCAGAGTGAACTCAGAAAGCCAGGGCAGCTCAAGCCAAGGCTGCTTCACCAGCCCGAGGACAGAGGCTCTGCAGGACTCTCCAGACCCTGGCCACCTGACCCAGCCAGCTGTCCCTCAGGCTCCGGAGCCCCCCAGAGCCTCACTGGGCTTTGAGCATCAGTGGGTGGAGCTAAGTAGAAGTCACTAGTCCCTTCTGCAGTTGCAGTGAAGCAACTTACAGTAGACCCGAATGGCAGTTAGCAACTGTAGGAGTTTCTTTATAACTTGTCCCATTGTAAATAGGGATTAGTCCTAACAGGGGAAAGAAAACCCCTTTGGGCTGGGCACGGTGGCTCAAGCCTGTAATCCGGCACTTTGGGAGTCCAAGGCAGGAGGATTGCTTGAGCTGAAGAGTTGGAGGCTGCAATGAGCTATGATTGTGCCACTGCCCTCCAGCCTGGGTGACAGAGCAAGACCCTGTCTCAAAAAAAAAAAAAAAAGAAAAGAAAAAAAAAAAAGAAAAGAAAAGAAAAAGAAAGAAAGAAAAGACGCCAGGCGCTGTGGCTCATGCCTTTCAGGTGAGATGGCTCATGCCTATAATCCCTGCACTTTGGGATACCAAGTTGGGCAGATCACCAGGAGTTTGAGACCAGCCTGGCCAACAAGGCAAAACCCTGGCTTTACTAAAAATTTAAAAAGTCAGGATGCACCTGTAGTCCCAGCTACTCGGGAGACTGAGGTAGGAGAATCACTTGAACCTGGGAGGCAGAGGTTGCAGTGAGCCGAGATTGCGCCACTGCACTCCAGCCTGGGTGACAGAGCGAGACTTCTTCTGAAGGGGAAGGGAAAGGGGAACGGGAGCCTAGATATCTCTAATTCTAAATTCCATATCTAACTGTACAGCAATTCTAGAAGAGTCTAATAAGATCATACAATCTCCAGCATCTAAGATACGGGTTCTCTTTATTTGACCTCTCCCAGGTCAACGACCTCCTCCTAACTCAAGGGTCAGTCTCTTCCCTTGCCAGGGATGTATGGAAGTATGGAAGAAGGCACATGTACACACACACACACACACACACACACACACACACACACACGTACACACCCCATGGGGGGGCGGATGGTCACAAGAGCAGGAGGAGGGGACACAGCTCACCCCAGCCCCCCAATGCCATGACAGACTGGCTGTGCCCCTGCTACCAACAGCAGGCAGCTGGTCTTGCCCACTTTGTTCTGAACTTAGACACCTTCTTCCCTGTCCTCGATCCTGCGGCAAGAGTGAGGAGATCAGAGTACAGAACAGAGGATCCCTTTCATCCAGCACGACCGGCGCGGTTTTAAGGCAGGACTCAGCAGTCAGAGAATGTTCCAGTGATTGACCCAGCAACACAGACAAGCCGTTTTCTGCTTTCTAGTCCACACACCAAGCAGCACCTCCACTCCTGAAGAGAAAGAAGCCCCCCCCCGCCACTCCCAGGCCCCAGCAAACCTGTGTCGCCGGAGCCCCGGTAGGCTGACCTGCTCTCTGCTGGATGGAGTGCGTGTGCTTGCCTTCCCGTCCCAGGGAAGTGATGACTGAATGTGGCCCAGTATCTGGCTGAACTGAATGGCAGCGGACGAGCGGGTTTGACAGGCACATCCCACAGAAGCAGTGCCTTATATGGGGCTCCTGTGAGCCGCCGAAGCACCAGTACATTCCAGCAGCTGGGCATTGATGTAAGAACCACAGGGACGGCCGAGAACAGTCCATGCATCTGGTCGACCCACAGAAGGCAGTGACTGAGGGGAGGGCTTCAGGGTCGGGGGCGGGGGACTCCCCTCTCCTTTGTGAACGGTCACCAGTTCTTCATCATTTCTACCCTTGGGAAAATCCTAGGAAGATTAGGATGAATTCTAAGGCCCTTCTTGGTTCTCATGATCAATTATGGGAAGTATCTAAATAATCCCAAGGATCCATCTCCAGTCAACATTTCGTAACTATCGTTTAGATTTAGATGACAGTCTTGGTCCTCCACATTGAGACGTGTCTAGAATCGGACTGATTCTCACCCCCGCGTGGCGATGCCCTCGTCACGGCCCAGTGGGACCTCTGCAGCGGCCCCTAACTACTTCCCATGGCCCGTCACCAGCGCTCAACACAGCAGACAGAGAAGTCCTGCTCAAGCATGAGTCCGGTCACATCATTCCCTTTGGGGTATAGGTCCTGGAGTCCTCAGTGTGACTACAAGGCTCTGCTTATCAAGTCCTTGCTGACCTTTTCTCTTTCACCTACTCCAGACACACAGCCGGAAAGCCTTCACTGTTCAGGCACACGTCTGCCCCCGGGCCTTTGCACCTGCTGTTCCTGCTGCCCGGAACACTCTTTCCCTCCTCTCCTTCCACTCAAATGCTACTTCCCAGATCAACACACTTAAGTCTGTAGACCTCGCATCCAGGCCTTCCCTCCCATTCCCTGTTCCATCTTCCCTGTGGGAATACTGCCTTGACCTAGTGTGTATTCTAGTTATGAGGCTTCCTGCCAGCCTCCCCACTCCTCAGTAACCTACCTAGGACAATAATTCTTGTCTTTCTTGTTCCCTTTCTTGTTCCCCACCCCCAGGGCCATGATGTTCCATAAATATTGGTTGAGTGAATAAATAAACATTGGTTGGGTGCTTGGTTCCCAATGATGCAGTCACTGAAAGAAGGGAAATTCACAGCTCCATGGCCTGAGAACCTTCAGGATTATCCTGCTGATGGCAAAGGTCAGCTTTCAAGGTCATGTATCTCATGGTGACTCGGCAACAACTCCAACCCAAATCTCCTGGTGATGAGGTGGCTGAGGGCACAGTCAGTTGGGCAGAGCAAGTGAGAACACAGTCCGAGGCTGGACGCAGACATGAACTCTCCAACCAGGATTACAGCCTCACGGGGTGTCAGCTTTCCCTCGGGGAGGTTGCTTCAGCCCCTAAGGCTCAGCTCTCTTCGTTTCCTCCAGCAGGCCTCGTGATGAACCCTGCCCCATGGTGGGAAAGCTCGCCAACTCATCACACTATGCCGGCCACAGAGAAAGAGCTAGTTAGTTACAGAATATGCAAAGAAATGCCGCCATTCCCAGGAAAAGAGGGAGCCAGAAGAGTGCACTGGAGATGAGAGGAGCCTCAGTCAGAACAGAAACAGCCATAGGACTAGTCAAGGTGCAGCTATAAAAAGGAATGAAGAGCCTTTACAGAGGCATGGATGAAGCTGGAAGCCATCTTTCTCAGCAAACTAACACGGGAGCAGAAAACCAAACACCACATGTTCTCACTCCTAAGCGGGAGCTGAACAATGGGAACACATCGACACAGAGAGGGGAACAACGCATTGGGGCCCATGGTGGGGGCAGGAGAGGGAGAGCACCAGGACAAACAGCTCAGGCCCATGGGGCTTAAAACCCGGGTGATGGGTTGATAGGTGCGGCAAACCACCATGACATACGTTTACTTACATAACAAACCTGCACGTTCTACACATGTATCCCGGAACGTAAAACAAAATAAAAGAAACAGTCAAGGAAGCCATAACCCCGAAGGACCCTGTGTTTTCTGAGGGCAAAAACCTGTTATCTTAGGCTGGGTGCAGTGGCTCACGCCTGTAATCCCAATGCATTGAGAGGCCGAGGAAGGAGGACTGCTTAAGGCCAGGAGTTTGAGACCAGCCTGGGCAACATAGGGAGACCCTATCTCTACAAAAAATAATTTAAAAAAAATAGCCAGGTGTGGTGCAACATGCCTGTGGTCCCAGCTACTGGGGAGGTTGAGGTGGGAGGATCGCTTGAGCCCAGGAGGTAGATGCTGCAGGGGTCTGTGGTTGCACCACTGCACTCCAGCCTGGGCAACAGAGGGAGACACTGTCTCAAACAAAACAAAACAAAACAAAACAAAAACCCCTACCTTAGTCACTACGTCGTCTTCAGGACGACCCCACTGATGGTCACCTGTATCACACAGGATTGCAGCTGTGTTCACATGTCCAGGGCCAGTCAGGCAGCATCTCTAGTAATCTGGCCAGGTTAGGTTAGGGTATCCCTGGAAACACTCGGAAGGTGGGCCTGGGGGACAGGGGCCAGCAGGCACCAGGACAACACCACCCAGGGGCTCCATGCCCCGTGGCAGTGATCAATAAAGAAATGGACATATGCCAGACCTGAGCCAGCCATAGAGCTCCTCTGGACACTTTTTTTGGAGACAGAGCCTCACTCTGTCACCCAGGCTGGAATACAGTGGCTTGACCTCAGCTCACTGCAGCCTCCACCTCCCAGGTTCAAGCGATTCTCCTGCCTTAGTCTCCCATGCAGCTGGGATTATAGGTGCCATCGTGTCCGTATAATTTTTATATTTTTAGTAGAGACAGGGGTTTCACTATGTTGGTCAGGCTGGTCTTGAACTCTTAGTCTCAAGTGATCCCCCCGCCTCAGCCTCCCAAAGTGCTGGGATTACAGGTGTGAGCCACCATGTCCAGCCTCCTGTGGGTGCTTTATTAATCCATATAATTTAGGGAGTTGGGGAAAGGCTTTGCCTTGAAATCATCATGTTGGCACCAGAAGATGGAGCCATAAGGCCCTACAAGAATAAAAACCAGACCCTAAAAAGAAAACTCCCAAGATCAGGAGTTTCGGTTGACTGAGGAACGACCTCGACCTGACTCCCCTGCCATGAGGAGACGTAAATCAGGGGTCACAGTGTCATAAGCAGGGAGTGTGTGTGTCTTTACTCTTGTGCCTAGGGGCTGGGAGGATTCCAGGTTCTTCTTCCAAGACATTCTAAACATCCTAGCTGGAGACCAGAGTAGGCGTCTCAGGCTGGGTGGCTCTGCAGTGTGGCTGGCTGTGGATGAGGCTGAGTGACAGCAGAGACCTCACACCCACCTCCGGGCCACACCAGCACCTGTAGTGGGCTGGGTGGGGAAGGGCAGGAAGCAGTTATTTCCAAAAGACCTGGTAAAACTGGTCACTCCTGTTGTGTTTTATAACTGCCTACCTGACAGCTCTGCTTGGATGTCTAGACACCTCAGATACAACCCAGCTAAGTGACATCTATTGACTTTTTTTCTTTTTCATTTCTTAAATATTGAGGTGAAATTCACACAACATATAATTAACCATTTACAAAAAATTTTTTTAAAGACACGGGGTCTTGCTCTGTTCCCCAGGCTAGAGTGCAGTGGTGTGATCATAGCTCGCTTCAACCTCAAACTCCTAGGCTAAAGTAATCCTCCCACCTCAGCCTCCCAGGTAGTTGGGATTACAGGCATGTGCTGCCACATTCAGCTAATTTAAAACAAAATTTTTTTTGTAGAGATGAGTTTTTTTTTTTTTTTTTTTGAGACGGAGTTTCGCTCTTGTTACCCAGGCTGGAGTGCAATGGCGCGATCTCGGCTCACTGCAACCTCCGCCTCCTGGGTTCAGCCAATTCTCCTGCCTCAGCCTCCTGAGTAGCTGGGATTACGCGCCACCATGCCCAGCTAATTTTTTGCATTTTTAGTAGAGACGGGGTTTCACCGTGTTGACCAGGATGGTCTCGATCTATTGACCTTGTGATCCACCCGCCTCGGCCTCCCAAAGTGCTGGGATTACAGGCTTGAGCCACTGCTCCCAGCAGAGATGAGTTCTTGCCACATTGCCCAGGCTGGTCTCAAATACCTGGCCTCAGGCGATCCTCTTGTCTCAGCCTTTCAAAGTACTGGGATTACAGGTGCATGCCACTATGTCTGCCTAATTATTTTATTTTGTATTTGTAAAAACAGAAAAAAAAAATTAGCCAGGTGTGGTGGTTCGTGCCTGTAATCCCAACTACTGGGGAGGGTGAGGCACGAGAATTGCTTGAACCCAGGAGGCGGAGGAGGTTGCAGTGAGCCGAGATTGCACCACTGCCAGCCTGGGTGACAGAGTGAGACTCTGTCAAATTAAAAAAAAAAAAAAAAAACAATTCGGTGGTGTTTAATAAAGATACAATGTTGTGCGGCCACTGTATCTAGTTTCAAAGCATTTTTAGCCCCCCAAAATTCTTTTATCCCCCCAAAACCACACACCTATTAAGCAGCTCCTAGTCCAAGGCAACCACCAGTCTGCTTTCCGTCTCTGGACTTGCCTGTCGTGCACATTTCATATCCGCGGAGTTGTGCGACATGTGGCCTACTGCACTGGTGTCTCTCCCTCCGCGTGATGTGTTGAGGCTCCTCCAGGTCCCAGCCTGGGTCAGCAGCGCCTCATCCCAGGTGTGGCCCATATCATACTCCACTGCGTGAATGCCGGGCGTTGTGGATTCATTGCTTGTGGCCACTGGGCACTTGTGACTGCTGCTCTTGTAACCACACAGTGGGTTCATTTTCCCCATTTCCCAGATAGAGCCAATTTATCAAGAATGGGGAATTGCAGTAGAGAAAGAGTTTAATTCGCACTGAGCTGGCCGATCAGGAGAGTAGAGTTTGATTATTATTCAAATCAGCCTCCCCAGAATTCAGAGGCTAGGATTTTTCAAGGATAGTTTGGGGGGACCTGGGAATGAGTGCTGCTGATGGGTTGGGGGTGCAATGACAAGGGTGATATCTTCTTCTGGGTGGGGCCAGAGGATGCACTGGCAGGTCCAGGTGGCCCCATCAGCTGCCAGAAATGCAGAACCCTGAAAAGACATCTCAAAAGGCCAGTTTATGTCTACGCATCAGCAGAATTCGGGCTCCTCTCATCCTCCTAACTTGGCAGTCTTTCGTCAGCCTTACCATGGCAGTTTAATTTTGGAAAAGGGCTATTATCATGTCTCCAAAAGGTAGCTTGACAAAAGCCCAGGAATGATTAAGAGCTGTTTGGAGGGTAGAGACAAGATGAGCACTTTCGCTGGAGCCCATGAGGTGGAGGCTGCAGCGAGCTATGACTGCACCACTGCCCTCCAGCCTGGGCTACTCAGTGAGACCCTGTCTCTTAAAAAAATTAAAACAGGGCCGGGCGCGGTGGCTCAAGCCTGTAATCCCAGCACTTTGGGAGGCCGAGGCGGGTGGATCACAAGGTCAAGAGATCGAGACCATCCTGGTCAACAAGGTGAAACCCCGTCTCTACTAAAAATACAAAAAATTAGCTGGGCATGGTGGTGCGTGCCTATAATTCCAGCTACTTGGGAGGCTGAGACAGGAGAATTGCCTGAACCCAGGAGGCGGAGGTTGCAGTGAGCCGAGATCGCGCCATTGCACTCCAGCCTGGGTAACAAGATTGAAACTCCGTCTCAAAAAAAAAAAAAAAAATTAAAACAACAGCCGGTGTGGGGGCTCATGTCTGTAATCTTAGCACTTTGGGAGGCCGAGGCGGGCAGATTACCTGAGGTCGGGAGTTCAAAACCAGCCTGACCGACATGGAGAAACCCCGTCTCTACTAAAAATATAAAATTAGCCAGGTGTGGTGGCACATGTCTGTAATCCAAGCTACGAAGGCTGAGGCAGGAGAATCGCCTGAACACGGGAGGCGAAGGTCGTGGTGAGCTGAGATCGCTCCACGGCACTCCAGCCTGGGTGACCAGGGCAAAACTCCGTCTCAAAAATAAAACAGCAACAAATCAATAAAACCAGCAAACTGCACGCTTTGGATTCCATGTGGGATTAATGGAAGCTACTCCATTTTGTAGTCTGGGATTTAAAATTCTCACTGTGGCTTGGGTTTGCTTCCTGATCAGGGAATCAGTCCCTACAGGTTTCCATTTATTGATCCTTATCCCTTCCATGGACTGCTTTTGATTTCCTGTCTTTTTCTGTCTTTAGGACACAGGGCTTTGGGGCCCTTGTGTGAAGACAGTCAGCTGAGAACTGAGACGCTAGAGAATATTGCTGAACAGAAGTGTAAGTTATACTCCATTTGTGGCTAGCAGAACTTCACTTTCCTTGGCCTGTCTTTGGGATGGTTCTGGGTCTTGCACAAAAATAAATATCAGCTGTTTGGCTCAGCTAACATTTGGTAACAAGAGATTTGAAAGGATTTTTTTTTTTTTGGCGGGGTGGGGGGGATGGGGAGACAGTGCCTCGCTCTGTAACCCAGGCTGGAGTACAATGGTGCAATCTCAGTTCACTGCAACCTCCACCTCCTGGGTTCAAGCCAATGTCATGCCCCAGCCTCCCAAGTAGCTGGGATTACAGGTGCCTGCCACCATGCCTGGCTAGTTTTTGTATTTTTGTTAGAGACAGGGTTTTACCATGTTGGCCAGGCTGGCCTTGAACTCCTGGCCTCAAGTGATTCACCCACTTTGGCCTCCCAGTGTTGGGATGACAGGTGTGAGCCACTGTAATCGGCTGATTCCATCTCTTTTCAGACCACACAGGGTAACTCCTGACATTGCCGTGGCATTTGTAAACTGTCATGGCACTGGTGGGAGTGTCACTTTGCAGGCTAACACATTATAATTAGCATATAATGAGCAGTGAGGACAGGCAGAGGCCACTTCCATCACCACCTTGGTTTTGGTGGGTTTTGGCCAGCCTTGTTACCACATCCTGTAGTATCGGCAAGGTCTTTGTGACCCGTGTTTTACTCCGACCTCCTGGCTCATCCTGTGACTAAGAATGCTTAACCTCCTGGGAATGCAGCCCGGTAGGTCTCAGCCTTATTTTACCCAGCCCCTGTTCAAGATGGAGCCACTCTGGTTCCAACACCCCTGACACCTCTGTTCACTTCATTAAAAAAAATTGTTCTTCCATGTACTTTTACTCTGCCCGACCCTCCTTCCGCTGCCACATTCGGTACCATGCAAGGAAGTCTAGAGATTTCTAACAACCCAAACCGCTTAAGGAACTCAGAAAAAGAGATGCCACTCACTGTTTGTTGGGGTCTTCCACTTTCCTTGTGGCGTTTCGGGCTTCATAAGCAGAGTCTTCTCAGGTCTAAAGCTCCACTCTCTTTTTGCACTGTATTACCTGAGCTCTCTGGCTTTTGGGGGGATACCAAAAATTCCCTTGTATTGTGAGAAAACGTGACCGTGACTTGTGTAATGGCTAGGTAAGAGATATGGTTTTAGAGGTGGCTGATGGCAGTTGCTTACAGAAAATGGTTATTACTACAGGGGTGACAAAAAGCATGGTTTGGGGCACCACCAAGGTGGGAAATCAGCCGGATTTGTTTTCTGAGCACCGGTAATGGCCTTGTGGTCAAAACAGGATGCAAGTTGGGTGCAGTGGCTCACGCCCATAACCTCTGAATTTTGGGAGCCCAAAGCAAGAGGATCACTTGAACCCAGGAGTTTGAGACAAGCCTGGGCAACATAGTGAGACCCCATCTCTACAAAAAATTAAAAAATTAGCCAGCATGGTGGCATGTGCCTGTGGGCCCGGGTACTTGAGAGAAGAAGGCAGGAGGGTGGCCTGAGCCCAGGAGGAAAAGGCTGCAGTGAGCCATGATTGCACCACTGCACTCCAGCTTGGGCAACGGAGTGAGACCCCATCTCAAACAAAACAAAACAAAACAAAAAACAGGATTAAGTAAAAAAACAAAACCCAAACAAAAACAGCTGAAACAAACACATGGAAACAAGTGACCTTTAGTTGCCCTCACTGCTCATTAGCATAAAGACCTTCCCATCAGCACTATGACAGTTTATAAATGCCATGACAATTGCCCAGTGGTTACCCTATATGGTTCCAGGAACTCCCCCGCCTCTTTACTAGAAAATTCAGAATAGCCCGCCCCATGATTACCATATAATTAAGACCGGGTATAAGTATAGCTAGCCAGCGCTCCCTCGTGTGGCTGTGGCTGCCCTTGCTCCTACGGCTCCTCCTGCTCTTTACTGCTACTCTGGTCTCTGCCTAGGGGTTAGCCCTGCTCTTAAATTATTTCCTGAGCAAAACCAAGAACCTCTCAGGCTAAACCCCAATTTTGAGGTGTGCCTTCATTACCTAGAGGCTGGGAAAACGCAGCCCACCAAGGGATGAGACTCCCATGGTGATAGGCTGATCACAGATTGGGATGACTAGCTTTGCAGCCAAGTACCCCCATTTTTCTAAAAGATGATTTAATGATCTTTTTCCTCTCTTCTTTTCCCAGTTCCTGACTTCCTACTTAGCCCTTTAGGTATGCACATCTAGCTGTCTCTCCCCTCCTTCACCAGACTGCCCCTCGAAAGCCCTTGGCAAGTGTATCTACCTCCCTGAGAGTTAACAGTTGGTTTACAGACCAAAGCATCCCCACTACGAAGCTCCCCTATCTGGAGGCAGCCTGGAGAGACCACGGCCTGCTCACAAAAGTGCCAGCGGTCACCAACGCGACCATCTGATAGATATGGTACTGGATCTGGCATGAACCCACCCTGCCCTTGCTCACTTCCTCCCCCACTCTCTGCTCCAAAAGCAAAATGGCACAGCTAAAGACAAGACTGATGCCTGTGCCACTTGCCCAAGCGAGCTTTGGAATAAATAACCCTATTCGTGCCAGACCTCATTCTAAATAACTGGACTCTGCAAGTGGCCAGCAACTAACGTATTCTACTGTTCAGGTAGAGAACTGAGTTGGCCCCAGCCTCATGTCCTTGCAATGAAATGCGCCGTGGGGCATCACACCAACCAGTCCCGTGACTAGATGAAATGCACCGTGGGACATCACACCGTCCAGCCCCGTGACTAGATGAAATGTACCGTGGGACATCACATCACCCAGTCCCGTGACTAGATGAAATGCACCGTGGGACATCACACCATTCAGCCCCGTAACTAGATGAAATGTACCGTGGGACATCACATCACCCAGTCCCATGACTAGATGAAATGTACCATGGGACATCACACCGTCCAGCCCCGTGACTAGATGAAATGTACCGTGGGACATCACATCACCCAGTCCCATGACTAGATGAAATGTACCGTGGGACATCACACCGTCCAGCCCCGTGACTAGATGAAATGCACCGTGGGACATCACACCGTCCAGCCCCGTGACTAGATGAAATGCACCGTGGGACATCACACAGTCCAGCCCCGTGACTAGATGAAATGCACCGTGGGACATCACACAGTCCAGCCCCGTGACTAGATGAAATGTACCGTGGGACATCACACCGTCCAGTCCCGTGACGAGATGAAATGTACGGTGGGACATCACACAGTCCAGCCCCGTGACTAGATGAAATGCACCGTGGGACATCACACAGTCCAGCCCCATGACTAGATGAAATGCACCGTGGGACATCAGACCGTCCAGCCCTGTGACTAGATGAAATGTACCGTGGGACATCACACAGTCCAGCCCCGTGACTAGATGAAATGCACCATGGGACATCACACCGTCCAGTCCCGTGATGAGATGAAATGCACCGTGGGACATCACACCGTCCAGTCCTGTGACTAGATGAAATGCACCGTGGGACATCACACCGTCCAGCCCCGTGACTAGATGAAATGCACCGTGGGACATCACACAGTCCAGTTCCGTGACTAGATGAAATGCACCGTGGGACATCACACAGTCCAGTCCCGTGATGAGATGAAATGCACCGTGGGACATCACACAGTCCAGTCCCGTGACTAGATGAAATGCACCGTGGGACATCACACCGTCCAGCCCCGTGACTAGATGAAATGCACTGTGGGAGCATTGCACGGGCCGGTCCCATGCAGCTCTCTTCTTTCTGTAACCCACTCGGTGTAAAAATGAGATTTTTTTTTTTTTTAACCATTTGGTGTAAAAATGGGATCTTTGATTTTGGAGGATCTGTGCTCTGCCTTCCAGCTGTGCCTGCTTTATGCATATTTAAAGGGTAGGCCCTAAAAACTCCATGCTTGCTTTCCCTTTTTCATTAAATGGCTCTACTCCTCAGGGTAATCTAATTTATCTAGTCATCTAATTAAGAAACAGGCGGTTTAAAAGGCAAAATGCAACATTCTAACATTTAGCTGGTTATTTTGAAACTCTTTGTAAAAGAAGTTTCCATCTATAAAGACAATCCTCATTTGGAAATGCACCTCCCTCTCCTCTCTAAACCAGGAGGAACTTTTAGGATGGGGAAAGACTAGGTCATAGAGTTCACGTAACAAACCTTACCTTTGCTTAGGCTGAGCGTGGTGGCTCACGCCTGTAATCCCAGCACTTTGGGAGGCTGAGGTGGGCAGAACACCAGAGGTCAGGAGCTTGAGACCACCCTGGCCAACATGACAAAACTCTGTCTCTGCTGAAAAAAAAAAAAAAAAAAAAAAAAAAGCCAGGCATGGTGGCATTTGCCTGTAATCCCAGGTACTTGGGAGGTTGAGGCAGGAGAATCACTTGAACCCAGGAAGCAGAGGTTGCACTGAGCTGAGATTGTGCCACTGCACTCCAGGCTGGGCGACAGTAAGACTTAACTTTGCTTAGATCTAACTTTTGTGCCTTTGAGATATAAATTTTCTACCCTGTTTCAGCTAAAGTCACGTTTTTGGAGATGCACATTTAGAGTTCCCTAACAATTGTTTAGGGCGTGAAACAGTTAATCAAGTTTGTGTGTTTGTCTACATGTTTACATGTCATGGGTATGTCATGTTTCACTATCAAAATACATGAAAGTGCTAATTAATAGGCTTCAGGAAAAGATAAGCACTTAAATATTTTATCAGAAAAATGGACATGTTAGCTCAATTGACTTCTAGTTCAGGTGACTCTAGTAATCTTTGGTAAGTACAGTTTTTAAATTATTGGTAAACAGGATAGTAAATGTCTTCAGAATTTAACTTAGATATTTTTGTCTAAGGCTACTGGTCTATTGGTCAGAATCTGTCACCTAAATGTTTTAAGGTCATAAAACTGTTGCTTACTTTTTTTTTTTTTTTTTTTTTTTAAACAGAGTCTTTCTGTCACCCAGGCCAGAGTGCAGTGGTGAGATCTTGGTTCACTGCAACCTTTGTTTCCTGGGCTCAAGCAATCCTTCCGCTTCAGCCAGGGGGAGGCATAGTCGCAGGCACTGTGCTTTGTCCTGGGCTCTGCATCTGGTACATTATCAAAATTGCTGGCCTGGACTGGTGGCTCATTCCTGTAATCCCAGCACTTTGGGAGGCCAAAGCTGGCAGATCACGAGGTCAGGAGTTTGAGAACCAGCCTGACCAACATGGTAAAACTCCTGTCTCTACTAAAAATACAAAAATTAGCCGGGCCTGGTGGTGCATACCTGTAATTCCAGCTCCTCAGGAGCCTGAGGCAAGAGAATCACTTGAACCCAGGAGGCAGAGGTTGCAGTGAACTGAGATCATGCCACTGCACTCCAGCCTGGGTGACAGAGCAAGATTCTGTCTCAAAAAATAAAATAAAATAAAAAATTATATTAATTTAAATTAAATTAAAATTGCTGAACTTCCAGGTTTTTCTCTAAAAATACGTGTTACTAAGAGGTCATATCATAATTAATATATCTAATGAAAACTCCAGACTGGGCAACAGAGCAAGACTCCCTCTCAAAAATAATTTAAAAAACTACTAGATATAAGAAAAACATTTTTATATGCAATATATATAAGGAAAGTGGAAGTCATACCATCATAGTTTTTGTTAAAGGGATTAATTTTGCCTAGTTAAGTTTTACATTGAGGGAATTAAATTTTGTACATAGAATGTTTCTAAATGTATACAGAAAGTTGAAAAAGAGAAAATGGAAAATTGTCGAAGGTTATTAAAGATTTATAAAAATATTGTGGTCAACCTGGTTAAGACTGGATGGATTTGTTTATAACATTTTATTAAAATTAGCTCTGTCATTAATAAAACACTAATGCAAATATAAAATTTGGTTTCTTTTTTGGAACAAAATTTTTATGTAATAATAAGAGATAGTACAAGATATTTGTTTACCTTTTGAGTAAACTTCAAAAAACAGGCGAGGGAGAGAGAGACAGATTTCCGTAGCCTCATGCTGTATTTATTAGATTTTTTTTTTTTTTTTTTTTTTTTTTTTTGAGATGGAGTCTCACTCTGTCATCCAGGCTGCAGTACAGTGTTGTGATCTCAGCTCACTGCAATCTCCACCTCCCAGGTTCAAGTGATTCTCCTGCCTCATCTTCCCAAGTAGCTGGGATTACAGGAATGGGCCACCATACTCAGCTAATTTTTGTATTTTTTGTAGAGATGGGGTTTTGCCATGTTGATCAGGCTGGTCTCAAACTCCTGACCTCAAGTGATCCACTCACCTCAGCCTCCCAAAGTGCTGGGACTGCAGGCATGAGCCACCCCCGGACTGTTTATACGTTTTAACAAGTGAGTGAAGTTTACTCTTGTGAGCAAAATTTGAAGCATGTTTCTATCTGATTTCTCCAAGTTTGAAAACTATTTGTGAGTATTCCTAATTTATGGCAATATAATTAGTTGCATAAGGCCAGTAAGAATCTGTTGTCTTTTATAACAGGACGCAGTTGGAGACACTGATTATTTTACCAAGACTTTGACTAGAATGGCATATTTTAGATATGACTGGACAGCTTTGAGGAACTGAGGTTAACTTATAGAGCTGAAAAAAAAGACAGTTGAAAAGACTGGCCTGGTACCTTGACTCGATGGCTCCAATGCAAGGTTCCTAACGTATGTTAAGTAAAGAATGTCATTTTTTGATTAGGCCCAGGAATCTCAAAATATCTGGGGACCTGTAGAAGAAGTCATCAATTCACAGAGGTATGTGTAGGCACAGATAAATCCTTGGCTTGGCTCAAGAGGCTTTTACAAAGTCTGACCTTGGCCAGTCATGGTGGCTCAAGCCTATAATCCCAGTACTTTCGGAGATCAAGGCAGGAGGACTGCTTGAAGTCAGAAGTTCAAGACCAGACTGCAACATAGTGAGACTCCATCTCTCAAAAAGAAATAAGAACAACAACAACAAGAAGCCTGGTATAGTAACATGCTTCTCTTGTCCCAGCTACTTAGGTTGGAGAATTACTTGAGAACAAGAGGTCAAGGTCATTATGAGCTATGATCATGTCACTGCACTCCAGCCTGGGCAACAGAGTGAGACCCTGCATCAAAAATAAATAAATAAGGCCAGGTGTGGTGGCTCATGCCTGTAATCTCAGCACTTCGGGAGGCTGAGGTGGGCGGATCAGGCTGAGTCCTGGGATTACAGGTGTGAGACACTGCACCTGACTAAGAATGGGTAATTTATAAAGAAAAGAGGCTTATTTGGCTCACAGTACTACAGGCTGTACAAGCAAGGCACCAGCATCTGCTTGGCTTTTGGTGAGACCTCGGGAAGCTTTTACTCGTGGCAGAAAGTGAAGGGGGAGCAGGCATTTTACACAGAGAGAGAGGGAGTAAGAGAGAGGGGGTGAGGTGCCACAGCCTCTTTCAGGTGAGTGAGAACTCACTCATGATGACAAGGACAGCACCAAGACACTCATGAGGGATCCACCTCAATGATCCAAACACCTCCCACTCAGCCCATCTCCAACACTGGATGTCACATGTCAACACAAGATTTAGAAGAGACACGTGTCCAAATCACGTCACGGCTCACTTGCAATGCCATCTCCTAAAATGAGGTGTAACTCTTCAATGGGAATCACCTATTTCCAGAAATGGAAGACTGGTGGAACAGGATTCTTTCCCACTCATCTTTTTTATTAATTATTATTACTGTTTACTAATAGTTTTCCACTCATACTTTAACTCAGTTTTCCTCTCCACAGCCAGAAACTCAGCTTTTAGTGTATGAAACTTCTAGGAAAGTTTCAGACCGGAAAATGTGGAGGCTCAGAAACCCAGAAACCAATACCCTAAAATATCGAAAGGAGCTACCCGACTTGCTTTTGGCAGAGAGTAAGGGAAAGCTTCCTGGAGAATCTCTGGCCCCACCCCACCACGAGTCAGATATCACCAGATATTTTGTGCAGATAAGGGAGCTTGCACAGGGGGCTTGCCTGAACGCGTCTGCAGCAGACTGAGGGCCTCCATGTGCTCTGAGGGAGGGAGAGCAGCCACCAGGAATTCATCATGCTTTATGCAAATATGGAACCCAGCCCCATGGGCTTCTCTATAAAAGACCTGGTATTCAATGGTGAAGAGGACAACCCTCAACTTGCTTTTAGAGCCCCTCTTTTTGCTGAGAGCTTTCCTTTTCACTTAATAAATTCTACGCCACTCATTCTTTGATGTCCACGTGCCTATTTCTTCCTGGTCATGAGACAAGGAACTGGACTGAGCTGAGCTAAGGAGTAAAAAATTCTGCATCATGTTGGCGTCCTGACACGCTGAAATGAAGGTGTTTCCGTGTCTCTCTGAGCACTCCCCTCAACTTCTCTCACTTAAAGTTGAAGTTCCTTTACTGAGACCCAGACCTCCCAAGGAGATTAGCTTATTCTCTTGTCCCTGTTATTAACTATTGCAGAAAAGAAGACCCAGATGCAAGCACACCTGAACAGACTCTTTTGCAAGAATAAAGACCGTCTACAGGGATCATTTGAATTCTATAGAGAGCCACTGCTAGGTGCAGTGGTTCATGCTGTAACCCCAGAACTTTGGGAGGCTGAACTGAGAGGATTATTCAAGCCCAAAAGTTTGAGACCAGCCTGGGCACCATATTGAGACCTCATCTCTCCAGATCACTTGAGCCTGCTGAGGCTACAGTGAGCCAACGTCACGCCACTGCACACTGTACTCCAGCTTGGGTGACAGAGTAAGTCCTTGTCTCAAACAAAGACATAAAAACAACAAAGAGAACCGTTTACCAGTGGATTTCTATTCCCTGATCCAGTCATTCTCCCTAGGAATCACTTACTGCCCCTTAACAGAATCTCAACAGGATTCCTCTCCTCACCCCTCCCATAACCTGCTTTACCAGGCTCCAAGCCCCACTTCTTTCTGTAACTTCAAGATGGTATACAAGCTTCTGTAACTCATTGAGGGGTTGGGTCTTCATTCTGAAGGCTCCTGTGTGTACACATTAAATAAGTTTGCTTTCCTTTTCTCCTGCTGATTAATCTGCCTCATATAGTGATTTTCAGCAAACCTGTGGCCCCAACAGTGGTCTCTGAGACTCTTTACGATCTTACCCCACTCACCTCTCCTCCCACCCCATCCTCCTTGCCCACTGTCACTATGCCACAACCTCCCTGTCCTGTCACTCAACTGTGCCAGTCTCATGCCTGTCTCAGGGTCTCTGCACTCACCGTGTACCTGCCCAATGGGTTCTTCTTGCCCACTGCAGGGATAGACCCAATTGATTTAGACAGGGGAATTATAATAAAGTGTTTTATACACATAGAGCAGGCCAAATGGGAGGCTGGAGTTTTATGATGATTCAAATCAGCCTCCCCCCAAAATTTGGATGCTAAGGTTTCCAAAGATAGTCTTGTGGGGAGGGGTTGGCTGGGAAATGAGTGCTGCTGATTGGTGGGGGCGGAATCCCAGGGGCATGGAAAATGATACTTATGTGTGTTGAGTCTACCTCTTGGTGGGGCCACAGGAAGGTCGGTGGGTCTGTATGGGGCCATCAGTCATGAAAAATGCAAAAAACCTGAAAAGCCTTCTCAAAAGACCAATGTTAGGGTCTATAGGAGTGTAATTATCTGAAGGAGTAATTGGGACTTTGCGGATCTTGTGACTGCGGGAATCATGGCTGGTAACTGCTTACATGTACACCTCAGCGGGAGTCACGCTCTCATCCTCCTAACTTGGTGGTCTTTTTGGGGCTTTACAAAGGCTTAGTTTTAGTTCACTAAAGACTATCATCCTTTAAACTATCAACTGAGTATCTCCCCAAATTAACTTGGCCCAAGTCCAGGAAAGACTAAGGGCAGTTTGGAGGTTAAAGGCAAGATGGAGGCTGGTTAGATCCGATCTTTTTCACTGGTATTCAAGCAGGAGCAGCAGCAAACAGACCTCTTGAACACCGAACTGGGAAGGAAGTGGTGGTCTATTCTGCTGGGAGCTGCAGCGGCATAGATGCCTAACAACTGAGATCTCCAACAAAGAGAATCCTTGCCCTTTTAAAGGCTTACAACTCCATAGAAATTACATGTGAAAGCGTCTTGATTCATGAAGTAGGCGTGGGGTATGTGACTTAGGTGGGGCTCTGATGGTGTTTAAGTAAAAACAATGCCTTCCAGAAAGGTTTCTCCATACCATCACCTATAGATGGGGCTGTGGTTAGCAGTAGGGGTCTTATCCTTAACCTGGCCGGCGGGGCCAACCAGTCCCTCCTCTGGCTGACTTCTAACTTATCCCTTTGAGATGCAATGTAGAAGGCTGAAGGGGAAACGGCCTTAGAAGCTGAAGAGGATTAAGGGTCTCCTTCCTCAGCACAATTTCCTCACTGTTACACCCTTTTGCAAAGGTGGTTTCAATCCCTCCTTTGGGTTTCATCACACCTTCTTCTCATGACGTGGGCTACAGGAATGGAAAAGGCTGATGACTGTTCTAGTGGGTTCAACCATCCTGTTTTCTTGGAACACTCCACCCCTGCGTGTCACTGTAACCACTTCCCAACTCAGCTTAGGTGCCGCCTACCTCCAGCCACTCAGGTACATCAGCAACCCGTTAACTCTCTTCTCCTTTGTGTGATTTTATTCACGTCCCAGCAATGATCAAACCTACAGTTATCTTATTGGTGCATTTTGTAGGTCTTGCCCTCCCTCCTCTGCAACAGCAGCTCTGGGAGGGCAGGTGCATTCACTGAATCCACCCAGCAGCCAGAACAGTGCCTGCTGCAACCAAAACCAAAACCCTAAGCCCCCCAACCAACTGAATGGGCCCCCTCCTGGCCAAAGGGACTCCAGAGAAACCTGTAAAACTCCCAGCCATAATGGGAAGGGAGGTCAGACGTGCCTCATTATGCCTCTTCCCTTTGGAGCTTAGACACAGCTGACCGGCACTGAGGTATGTTCAAGCAGACCAAAGAGGAGCTGAGAAGGACTCCATACTTCTAACAATGTATTGGAGTCCCTGGGGACAAACTGCAACCTAACTTAATAAGCAGACAAGATTGAAAACCTAACTAGGAGTATGTGTCCGCAAGAATAGCAGAGTCCTGGCCAATCCCAGCAGCCACACTTCAACCAACCTCACGCTGCTGAGTGTTCAAACAAGGCACACACCAACCTGTAACCAACCCAGCTATTTCTGTACCGCACTTCGAATTTCTGTATTTCACTTTACCTTTTCTGTCTATAAATTTGTTCTGACATGAAGCATCCCTGGAGTCTCTCTGAATCTGCTGATTCTGAGGGCTGCCCAATTTGCAAATCATTCCTTGCTCACGACACTCCTTTAAATCTTATTTGGCTGAAGCTTTTCTTTCAGGTTAAAACAGAGATAATAAGATGGATCAAACAGGCTCTTCGTGGCCATAAGATACCAAATTAAAAACAGGACCTAAGGTCATGCCAGGCAAAGGCTGATTCACACTCTACTGACCATAAACCCTTGTCAAGTGTTTTTTTTGTTTGTTTGTTTTTTTTTTTTAATTAATCTGGTACAATGTGGCTTCCTTTCCAACTTGATTCTGGATGAGCACACCTGAAAGAATGGAAATCAAAATATTTTACTATGAAGTATAATTCTTTGACATATTTTGAAATGGCCCTGGAAAGCTTTTTGTGGGGAAAATTTGCCTCTGTAGAGAATGTCCATTAACACATCCAGGCCCTCCCTTTCTAGGACTTGCCGTTATCTAGGAGAGATTTGCTGACAGTTTGACACCTTTACAGTCTGAAAAGAGACATTAGCCATCTATTCTCTTGGAGGGTTGCTGGAAACCTACAAGGCTTCATTTCCGTAACAAGGGCCTTTGCCCGCACAGCTGCCTCAAGTCAAGCATTTCTCTCCACTTACTTCAGGTCTTTAGCCAATAGCTTCCCTCTTTTTTTATTCTGACTCCCCCAAAATGTAATATAAATAATAGCTTAACTCTTTCAAATGGCAACTAAATCCCTAAAACCCACCTGTGATTGTAAGCCCCTGCTCTGAGATATCCTGCCTTTCAGGCTGAACCAACGTGTGCCTTCCATGTATTGACTTATGTCTTTGCCTGTAACTCTTGTCCCTCTAAAATGTATAAAAGTAAACTGTTACCGGCTGGGCGCGGTGGCTCACGTTTGTAATCCCAGCACTTTGGGAGGCTGAGGCCGGTGGATCACCTGAGGTCAGGAGTTTGAGACCAGCGCGATCAACCTGGTGAAACCACGTCTACTAAACACAAACAATTAGCCAGGCGTGGTGGTGCACGCCTGTAATCCCAGCTACGTGTAGGCTGAGGCAGGAGAATCGCTTGAACCCAGGAAGCAGAGGTTGCAGTGGGCTGAGACTGCACCACTGCACTCAAGACTTTTTGGGCTTTTTCCAGGCCACAGTCACTTCTATTAGTTCGGAATTACCCTCTTGAAAACATTTTACAGAATTTGGTTTTCCTGTGAACACTGCTCATATGCTAGAGCCGGGTCTCAGAGTCAAGACAGCAGTGAGCTGGGCCCAGGCAGTGCTCGGTAAGCTGCCTCGCCCCGGTCAGGTGGATTAGGCCGGGCTGAGCCTAGAAAGGAATAGTGCTCACCCTTTAATACCTAGGGATGGGTGGAGACTTCTGGCCGGAAGTCACTCTTAGGAGATGGTCCCTTGGATCAGATCGAGTCACTTCTATTTAGGACATCAACTCCTGCAGTGATGAGTCACAGGCACTCAGCCCAGCCGAGCAGCACAGCCCCAAGCCTCCTGGGCAAGATGGGCCACCCAGCCCTTTTCTACCTGACTCCAGGAGCCAATGAACGTAGAGGAAAAGGGACAGGCCGGGTCTGGATGGGGGCAGACCACTGGGCTGTTCCCGTTGTCACAGGGCAAACCCCCAAACTGGGACTCAGCCTGTGAGACCACGTGGTTTCCTGGCTTCCCGCGGGAAGGAATCCAAAAGTGAGCCAGAAGGAAGCGAAAGCAGGTTTCTGAAGAAAGTAAAGGAATAACAGCGTGACTCCTCCAGGGGCAGAGCAGCCCTGAGAGCTGCTGGTTGGCCATTTCTATGGTAATTTATTGATCACAGGCTAAAAAGGGGTGGATTGTTCATCAGTTTTCCGGGAAAGGGGTGGGCAATTTCCAGAACTGAGGGCTCCTCCCTTTTTCAGGGCACACAGGGTAACTTTCAGAGGTTGCCATGGCATTTGTAGACTGTCACAGGGCTGGTGAGTGTGTCTTTTAGCAGCTAATGAGTTATAATTAACAAATAATGAGCAAGGACAACTTGAGGGCTGCTTTCCTTGCCATCCTGGTTTCTGTGGGTCTGGCCCGCTTCTTTAGAGCATCCTGTTTTATCAGTGAGTCCTGCCAAACCTATATCTCACCATCTCCCCTACAGCAACCTCCGGAGCTCACAGTGCTCCTGGCCGGCTGGGACCGAATTGTGTCCCTCCCTCCCTCTTGCCCCAGACAGCCACACATCTTGAGCAAGCTAACAAGTATTTATTGAACACCTACTGAGTGTTAGGGAAACAGTAGGGCGGAAACAGACATGACCCTCGTAGCCACATTTAATGGGGTTTTTCTCAACGTGTAAACCATGTGGGAAGTGAGGTGTTAGTGACAGTGAGAGCGCCGAGCCCAGGCACAGGGGTCTGTCCACCTCGGTGACTGGGAGCCTCTTTTCCTAGACAGCAAGGGCCCAGGGATAAAGGGCAGGCACTACAGTCACTGTTCAGGGGACTCAGAGCCTGGCCTCTTGTACCTTTGCCTGCAGGGCGCTAGAACTTATCACACCAGGTCTTAGTGTCTCCATCCGTAAAAAAAGACAAGATATCTGTCTGCGTTTTCTACTTACGGAGATAATGGAGGTTTCCCATAGGAATGGAAACATTTATCTAGAAGGTTAAGCAGGGGACTTGTGGACAAAAAGCGGAGCTGGGCTGTCAGCTCTCATTTTTTAAGATGTTACGCACACCACAACAGAGCTACACAGAGCCAACACGTTTAACAAATCAGGGTCATAACTCACAAGGCATGTTCTCAACATGCGGCTGACTCGATCCTAACTGCCAGTGATAAGACAGAACAAGGAGCTTCGTATCCCGTTGATGCTAGGACATTTGCTGAGCACTACACACAGGCCATGTAAAAGCATGCACCACGTTTCACAGCAAGAGCCTCTTCTCCGGAGGAGCTCCTGTTGCAATTAATAGATCTCTCTCCTACAGGACAGAAACGAGTCTTCTCCTATCTATTCACCACCGTCCCGCTCTGCATCTTTTAAACAGGAGTCCCCAAACTTTTTACACAGGGGGCCAGTTCACCGTCCCTCAGACCGTTGGAGGGCCGCCACATACTGTGCTCCTCTCACTGACCACCAATGAAAGAGGTGACCCTTCCTGAAGTGCGGTGGGGAGCCAGATAAATGGCCTCAGGGGGCCGCATGCTGCTTGCGGGCCAGCCGTAGTTTGGGGACGCCTGTTCTAAAGCCTTTTTGGCAACAGGGACTGGTTTTGTGGAAGACAACTGTATCAGTCTATTTTCACGCTGCTATAAAGAACTGCCTGAGACTGGGTAATTTATAAAAAGGTTGGATTGACAATTCAGCACGGCTGGGAAGCCTAAGGAAACTTACAATCATGGCAGAAGGTGAAGGGGAAGCAAGGCACCTTTTGGACCAGTGGCAGGAAGAAGTGCCAAGCAAAGGGGGAAGAGCCCCTTATAAAACCATCAGATCTCACTCAAGACAGCAGCGGGGGGACCCTGACTCCATGATTCAATCACTCTACCTGGCTTCTCCCTTGACACGCAGGAGTTACAGGGATTACAATTCAAGATGAGATCTGGGTAAGGACACAAAGTCTGGCCACATCAGTCACTTTTCCATAGGTGGTGAGTTGGGGCGTGGTTTCAGGATGAAACTTTCCACCTTACATCATCAGGCAGTAGATTCTCGTGAGGAGTGCACAACCCAGATTCCTCACACGCGCAGTTCACAGGATTCCTGCTCCTGTGAGAATGGAATGCTGTTGCTCATCTGACCCGAGGTGGGGCTCAGCTTTGCTCCCTCGCGCGCCTCCGGCTGTGCGGCCTGGTTCCTAACTCGTGCTGAAACCATCAGTGGCCTTGGGTTTGGGGATCCCTACTCTGAAAAGCAGATTTACCCGCCCTATCATCCCAGGGCCCCTTGGCGTCTAAGAAAAGAGGCCTCCTGGTCACAAAGGCTGCTGGCTGCTTAATCTCAAGGCGGGAGGGCCCATCACTTCCCTAGAGGGCCTCGTCACCCAAAGACTGCATCAAATCCCAGCAGCTCTCATCATTTTCACGGACTCCGGGCTAAAGAGCTGTTGCTCCCCAGAAAAGTTAGACACTTTTAAGAGGTATATTCAGACATCTGCCATAGACACTTCCGGAAAAACGGCATAAAATGTGAGACCATCTAGTCATAAAAATGTGATAAAAACAAGTCTAGGTAGTTTATGGATTAGATTTTAAAACTGTCAACAAGTAGGTGAGGCCTGGTAGCCTACGTCTGTGATTCCAGCACTTTGAGAGACCCGGGCAGGAGGACCACTTGAGCTCCTGGGCTGGGGCCAGGGTCTAGAGTCCTCAGTAAGGCTTCTGAATAAAACTAAGTTTAATTCTTTAAAAGCTTAATTGTTTTTCTTTCGTCAACAAGGTTTTATGTTCTCTTATACTAAGTCATTGAAATCGGTGTGTATTTTACAACAAAGCCACTTTGAGGGCACTGAACGATCCTCTGTGGAGTGAGGAAGATATCAGAACTTTTATTCAGCTTTATAACTATTTAATATTTAGAGTAATACCAGCATCCTTACAAGGCGCGTTTATCAGAAGGTCAATTATCTGACATGGACAAATTCTGGTGCCAGCGTTAGATTCACTCTTGGAGAAGGCTGCATTTACTTGTTCATCCTTGAAATACTGCAACCCACTGATTTCTTCATAAAAGGACGCTCTGGTTTTAACTAAAATTAATCCTCATAAAAGGAGAGCTTTCAAGCACTCCTGGAAAGAAGCCATGGGTTAAAGATGTGCCCAGCGATGCAAGCCAGATTTCTGATCATAAGAAAGGGCAGAGCTGGGTACCGCGGCTCATGCCTGTAATCCCAGCACTTTGGGGGGCCGAGGCAGGCGCAATACGTGGTCAGGAGTTCGAGACCAACCTGACCAACATGGTGAAATTCCATCTCTACAAAAAATACAAAAATTAGCTAAGTGTGGTGGGACATTCCTGTAACCCCAGCTACTCAGGAGGCTGAGGCAGGAGAATCGCTTGAACCTGGGAGGCGAAGGTTGCCGTGAGCAGAGATGGCGCCACTGCACTCCAGCCTGGGCGACTGAGTGAGACTCCGTCTCGAAAAAACAAGACAAAGAAAAAGAAAAGAAAAGAAAGGATGGCGCTGGCACTCATGGAAATACAATTTTCCCAAAGTTAAAAACGTGATTCTCAACACAACATGAACTGCCCTTCAAAGACGGTGGAGCTGCTTCAAAAGGCATGAGGGGAGGCTGGTATGTAGACGCACTTCAAGAAGTGTCAGATAAGAAAGTGGGTTAGGGGCTGCGCGTAGTAGCGGCACCTGTGGTTCCAGGTACTCTGGAGACTGAGGTGGGCGGATCGCCTGCGCTCGGGAGGTGGAGGTTGCAGTGAGCCGAGATGGTGCCATGGCACTGCAGCCTGGGCGACAGAGCCAGACCCTGTCTCAAAACAAACGAACAAACAAAAAGCAGGTTAAAATGCATAACTGATTAACGTTCTGCTGGGCAATAAAAAAAACCCCCACCCCGTCTGGGTTCTCTCTACTGCAGGACACGCATTATTAGCACCGTCTACACAGACCCGAGGCCTTCATTAAGAGTAAATTGAAGGCTCAGCGTGTATTTCACTTTGTAACAGCTGCTTGCCGCGCAGTGGCTCACGCCTGTAATCCCAGCCCTTCCAGGGGCCAAGGCGGGCGGATCACCTGAGCCCCAGGAGTTCAAGACCAGCCTGCACAACACTGGGGCAGTCTCCCAACCACCGTCTCTACAAAAAAACAAAAGAGACGGAGTTTCGCTCTTGTTACCCAGGCTGGAGTGCAATGGCGCGACCTCGGCTCACCGCAACCTCCGCCTCCTGGGTTCAGGCAATTCTCCTGCCTCAGCCTCCTGAGTAGCTGGGATTACAGGCACGAGCCACCATGCCCAGCTAATGTTTTGTATTTTTAGTAGAGACGGGGTTTCACCATGTTGACCAGGATGGTCTCGATCTCTCGACCTCGTGATCCACCCGACTCCCAAAGTGCTGGGATTACAGGCGTGAGCCACCGCGCCCGGCCCCCCAAAATTCTTAAATAAGCCAGGCGTGGTGGCAGGCGCCTGTAGTCCCAGCTACTCAGGAGGCTGAGGCGGGACGACGGCCTGAACCCGGGAGGCGGCTGCTGCAGCGAGCCCGGGTCCCACCACTGCACCCCAGCCTGGGCGACGGAGCGTGACCCTTCCTCCAGCACGCCAGGCGGGCGGCGAAGACCCACACAGGCGGGGCCCCAGGAAGGTCGCCGGCGTCAGGGGCCCTGGTTCTCCGCGGCGCGGACCCGCCCGAGGACAGCGCCCCGCCAGGCCCACACCGGAGGCCGCGAGGGTTCCAACCCGCCATCGTCCCCGCGGCGAGCGCGGCGCCTCCACCCACCCACTGCGGGCCGGGGAGGGGACCCGTGCCCGTCTTTTTCTCCTGAGGCGGGGCCGTCTGGAGACGATGCCCGGAGCGGAGGCACCCTCGCGGCCCCAAGCCTGTTTCCAGGGTGTTCCGGGCCACAGGTCACTCAAAAAAAAAAACCTCAGCGGAGGGTTGAACAAAAATCCGCAGCCCCCCGCGAAACGCCACAAACCCTGAGAGTCCCGCGGCCTCCGTGCCTTTTATAGGGAACCGGGTGCCCCGCCCTCAGCGAGATCCCGCGGGAACTGCATATCGTGCGAGAGCAGAAACAACTTCCGTTTCCCTGCGGCTTCCGCTCTTTTCCCTTTCACGCCCCTCCGGAGGCGTGGCCGTGGCGCGCGCACGCACGTACGTACGTACGCACGTCTCACGCTTCCGCACGCTGCGGCGTCAGTTCCTCTTGGCGGCGGCGGCGCGGGGCTTCTTCGATTGCTTTCCGCTGCTGCGCGCGCTGTGCTCTTCCGCGCGCTCGGAATCATGGCGGCCACGGCCACGATGGCGACCTCGGGCTCGGCGCGGAAGCGGCTGCTCAAAGAGGAAGACATGACCAAGGTGGAATTCGAGACCAGCGAGGAGGTGGACGTGACCCCCACGTTCGACACCATGGGCCTGCGGGAGGACCTTCTGCGGGGCATCTACGCGTACGGTGAGCGGGCGCGGGCCGCGGGTTGGGGGCCGGACCGGTGACTCCCCGGCCGGCCCCGCGCTCGCGAGGTCGTGGTCGGGGAGGATGCTCGGGGACCAGGGACTTGCGACCCCCAGCTCCGTCCCCGTCGGCGCCCTCACACCTGGCTGTGTCGGCGCGATCGGTGTGTGTCCACGGTGCAGAGCTCCGCGTGGGTCCGGCGGGGGCTGCAGCCGCTTCGAGGCACATCAGCGTCGTTCATCGAGCACGTAACTGTTTCGTACCTACCAGCTTTTCTGGGTACTGGGGTTTTGGCAGTAAACCAGACGGGTTTGTGCCTTTACGGGTTCTGAATTTCGTTGGCGGGGACAGACGGCATAGCGTCGGGTTGCTCAGGCAGTGGTTGTCGCTGTGGAGAACCTGAAGCGGGGTAGTTGAATGTAGTGGGACTGTGAAGGAGGAGAGAATTAGTAAAGCAGAGAGGTAAGGGGGTTTGCGGGAGGGGGTGCCATTTGAGCTGAGGCCTGGATGAAGGAGACTGTTAGGACAGGAGGGAAGAGCAGTTGGGGCAGAAGGAACAGCTGGTGCCAGGGCCTTGCAGCCCTTAGCCAGCTGCATTCCAGGAATGGAAACAGGTCCCCCGTGGTGGGAGTTTGGAAAGTTAAGTAGGGGCCAGATCTAACAGGGACATGTAGGGTGACGAACAGTTTGAATTTCATTTAGAAATCCATACCCCAAAACCTAAAATGCAATAAAAATAATAATAATAATAATAATAATAATAATAAAAGAAAGAAATCCAGTGGGAAGCCACTGAAAGGTTTTAAGTAGCTACGTGACCATCAGATTTACAGTTTAAAAGGTTCTTTTGGGTGTCCGTGAATTTCAGGTGAGGTGAGGTGAGGCGAGGCAGGAGAGGAAACAGGGAGACCAGTTGGGAGCTCTAGTCCAGGGGAGAGAGGGTTGTGCTGCCTTGGAGCTGGAGTACCAGGGAGCTGACAGCATTGGCTGATGGACTGAATGTGAGTGACAGGAGGAGGAGCACTGGAGTGTTTTGAGTAACGGGTGGTTGATGCTGCAAACGTTCACCTAGGTAGGCAGCACTGCGGAGAGTCAGAATCAGGAACTGTGTCTTGATCTGTTTGAAAGTTCTGTGGACGTTTAGAACCTGGAGAAGGGGTTGGGTTGGGCACTAGATGGAAATTACCAACATCTGGGATAAATGGTCTGTGTTGAATGCTTGGGACAGGGACATCTTTTGTTCTGTAGTTCTCTTTTCTTTCTGATGGTCTTTCTCTGTCGCCAAGGCTGGAATGTAGTGGCATGAACTTGGCTCACTGCAACTTCTGCCGCTGGGGTTCAAGTGATTTCTTTGCCTTAGCCTCTAGAGTATCTGGGATTATAGGCATGCACCACCACGTGGAACTAATTTTTGTATTTTTAGTAGGGACGGGTTTTGCCTCGTTGCCCAGGCTGGTCTCGAATTCCTGACCTCAGTGATCCACCAACCTCAGCCTCCCAAAGTGCTGGGATTACAGGTGTGAGCCACCCCACCTGGCCTTATCCTGTAGTTCTTGATGCCACAACAGTTTGGACAAAGTGAAGCGAAGTTGCCCAGGATGGGTGGTGAGAAAGTATTGCAGTGGAGCCTCACAGTGAGGCTGACAGCTCCATCTTGATTTCCTGGCACTCAGCCGATCCCTGCCCTAAGACACTGTTGTTAGGGTCCCATCTATGTGCTGCTGTTCGTGAAGAATTTAATGAAGAGTTTAAATCATCTGCTATACTTGCTTTTGCATTAAGATGGGAAATTGTGCTACGTTTTCTTTTGTTTCTTATTTTTTGCTATGCCCCAGAACTGAGCAAAGCGACATTTAAAAGACTACCACAACATAATTGAAATAAGAGTTTTTGTATATAAAATTTTATTTACTTGAAAAACACGTAGTCCTTCAAAATAGCCTCACCCCTCTGTGGTAGTTGCTTTGCAGGAGAGATGGTGGTGTAGTGAGTGAGCTGCATCCAGACAGGAGAACAGCTTAGGATACCCCGCAGTGTGACCCAAGCAGGTTAAATAGAGTCAGCAACACACAGACTTAATGCTAGCTAGGAGGAGAGAACAGTGGCTTCAGTGACTTTCCTGGGTTTTTTGTTTTTTTAACTTGAAATGTAGTGTAGTTGTTTGTAATTGAGTCAAACCTAGGGAAGTATTTAGAGTAAAAAGTAAGCTTCTTCCCACTTCTCTACTGCAGTAACTGCCGGGAACATTTTGGCACTTAGACTTCCAGATGTTGCGCGCCCAAAAGATTTAAAAAACAAAACAAAACAAAACTGGTGTCTTTGTATACTACACCTTGGTGGTGGTGTTTAAATAGAGATTTGTCTTTACAAATAATATCCCATGTTAGTGTAGAAATCCTGTCAGTCCAGTTCATTGAGCCTCTGCGGCTTGAGAGCTTGCTGTGTTGAACGTTGGGTTAGGCTGGAGCGCGTGTTCAAAAAGCAAACCGTGTCTGCCCCTGACAAGCTCACAGTACAGGGTTTCTATGCTGTCATTGTGGTGAGAGCTAATTTTCTGTTTTATTTCAGGTTTTGAAAAACCATCAGCGATCCAGCAACGAGCAATCAAGCAGATAATCAAAGGGAGAGACGTCATCGCACAGTAAGTCCTGGCGTCAGCGCAGGCTGGACGCAAGTCGGGGCAGCGCGGTGCAGTTAGATGTTCTGGGGTGACCGTTTTCCTCAGTTGCTACGCCTTCAGTACCAACGCTTTCCCTGACTTTAGCCACAGGGTTTAATAATCTTTAAATTTGTGTTCTCTTCTGTAGAAGGCTTTCATTTTTTTCTTCTCTTTGAGATGAAGTCTAGCTCTGTTGCCCGGGCTAGAGTGATCTCGGCTCATTGCAACCTCCGCCTCCCGGGTTCAAGCGATTCTCCTGCCTCACCCTCTCCGAGTAGCTGGGATTACAGGTGCCTGCCACCATACCCGCCTTAGTTTTGTATTTTTAGTAGAGACAAGGTTTCACCGTGTTGGTCAGGCTGGTCTTAAACTCCTTACCTCAAGTGATCCATGTGTCTTGGCCTCCTAAAGTGCGGGGATTACAGGCGTGAGCCACTGTGCCCAGCCGAAGGCTTTCATTTTCTTAGCCAGCTTTGCTTAGTGGTTTTTGGCGTGTGGAATTGTATGTGACACAATTTCGGAAAAACAGACTGTGCTTTTCTTCTGCTCTCACACCACCACCACAGTCATCCGCGCAGAGGAAGACTTCAGTGAACAGCGGTGTGGGGGTTTTCCGGCCGGGTGTCCTCCAGTTCAGCTGTCACACCATCTGCCTGGAGATGGGCCATATTCCACAGGTCACGGGCCCAGTCTCCAGCTGCCCTCTTTTCAGATCCCGGTTCTAAGTCTGGACGCCTAGAACTTGTGACCAACCAGCTTCAAGTTGGGGTTCCCACGGCCCCCTCTTTAGGTTGGATTAAGTTGCTGGAGCAGCAGCTCAAAGAATGCAAACACATTTAGTGGTTTATTATTAGGGTACTGCAAAGGATACAGATAGGGGGAAGGGGTGCAGCCTCCAGGGGGCAGGTGGTCACCCTCCCAGAATCTCCTTGTGTTCTGCTGTCTGTGCTCAGCCATCCAGAAGCTCTTCGAACCTGGTCCTCTTGGCTTTTTATGGAAAATTCCACAAGGTCAGCATTCCTTCCCCGTAGGGTATAGGGCAGGACCTTCTCTGGAATAATACCATGATGCTTTTGGAAAAAAAATTTTTTAATTTTAATTTTTTCCTTTGTTTCAGACAGGGTCTTACTCTATCTCCCAGGCTCCCAGGCTGGAGTGCAGTAGCATGATTACAGCTCATGGCAGCCTTGACCTCCCAGACTCAAGTGATCCTCCCACCTCAGCCTCCCAGGTAGCTGGAGCTGGGACTACAGGCACACATCACCATGCCCAGTTAATTTTTGCATTTTCTGTAGAGACAGGGTTTCATTGTGTTGCCCAGGCTGCTCTCAAACTCCTGGCGATCTGCCTGCCTTGGCTTCCCAAAGCCTTCAGATTATAGGCGTGAGCCACTGTGCCCAGCCTAAACATTTTTTTTTTTTTTTTTTAAAGATAAGGGGTCTCACTTCGTCACCCAGGCAGGAATGCAGTGGTGCAGTCGTAGCTGACTGCAGCCTCTGACTCCAAGGAGTAAGGAATCAGCCCGCCTCAACCTCCCCAAGAAACTGGGGCTGCCAGAATATGCCGCCATTCCCTGGTTAGTTTTTTGTTTTGTTTTGTTTCGAAGTGGGGTCTCTTGCTGTATTGCACAGGCTGGTCTTGAATTCCCGGCTTCAAGCAGTCCTCTTGCCTCTGCGTCCCAGAGTGCCGGGAATACAGGCCTGAGCCACCACACTGTGGAATGAGGGTCTTATGCCTCACATTCTTAAAGGCAGGGGAGATTAGAGCCCTGCTGTGGGTAGGTGAAGGGAGAGCAGAAGGTTAGAGGGACTTTCCTGAGGCCTAACAAACCGTCAATCTAGTAAGACTGTAACAGGGTTATGGGAGCTGTGAGTCAGGAACTGTGGATGAAACCCAGATACAGCTGTATCTCCTCGCACCACAAATCCTCTTTTGATAGCCTTATTCCTCGTTTGCCTGATTTAAAAAAGACTCATTTACACGCAGATTTCTTTGGAGGAGTGAGTTGGTCCAAAATCATAGAAGGAAAAGAGTTGTGTTTAGATAAAGGGGTATCCTCCTTTTTCTGACGCCTATGAAACACCTCTTGACGTTAGAGTCTTGCTCCATTACCCCCTTCAGAAGCCATGTCTACTCTCCTCATGGACACCTAAGAGCTGTGACACTGGGCCCGAGTCCCACCTCCTCGCAGTTGAAATGTTGTTGGGTACGGGGCTTCTTGGAAGAAGGTGCCTAGGTGCCTCTGGAGCCCAGCCCGCGGGGCACAGCGGTGGAATGACCGGTCCTCCCTCTAAATCCCACTGCTCTTACTTTCTTGAATAGGTCTCAGTCCGGCACAGGCAAAACCGCCACCTTCAGTATCTCGGTCCTCCAGTGTCTGGACATTCAGGTAATTTGCCACTCTTAAAACAAACTGTTCTGTAGTTCTAGGAGAGTCTTAGTTGTGTACTAATTTCCACTAACTAATATTCTGTCATGGTTTCCTTTTTAACTGGAGGAAATTCTTGTCTGCGGACAAGGATCTTGACTGACATTCAGTTATTGCTGGATTTGCAGTTGAAATGACGGTGGGATTTGCTGACCTCTGTAAGAGAAATCTGATCAATATGAGATACTGTTCCTCATAGATCTGAGTGTGAATTACTGCAGTCCACCCTGTTAATACTGAGGATTCTCTGTTTCCTGATAATTTCGCCAGGTTCGTGAAACTCAAGCTTTGATCTTGGCTCCCACGAGAGAGTTAGCTGTGCAGATCCAGAAGGTGAGATGGCTGAAGACAGAGGGGTCCGAATTGCAAGTACTGCTTTTGTGATTCAGTTGTGAAACACTCATTTATAATCCAGTCCTGTTTTCTGATACCTCGACCTGATGAACGTTTTGCCATGAACCATTATATAAATTGCTGGTTTGTAGTAAGTCATTTTTAGTGTGGCTTGTGTGCTCTCAGTAGTTTTTTGCAGCTTTAGAAATGTAGATTTTTCAGCAGAAAATCAATTTTAATAAAAATAGGCCAGGCTCAGGGGCTCAGGCCTGTAATCCCAGCACTTTGGGAGGCCGAAGCAGGTGGATCACCTGAGGTCAGGAGTTGGAGACCAGCCTGGTCAACATGATGAAACCCTGTTTCTACTAAAACTACAAAAAATAATCTGGGCATGGTGGCAGTCGCCTGTAATCTCAGCTACTTCTGTAGCTGAGCAGGAGAAATCGCTTGAACTCGGGAGGCAAAGGTTGCGGTGAGCTAAGATCGTGACATTGCACTCCAGCCTGGGCAACAAGAGTGCAACTCCATCTCAAAAATAGTTATAATAATAAATTGTACCTATCTTATACATATTTTAAAAGATAGCTATTAAGATGTTAATGTGGGTGTTTTTGGTGGGTGGGATTATAAATTTTATATATTGTGTTCTGCTAATAGTATAGCTTTTGTAATAAGAAAGCAGCAAAATTAACTTGAAATTGTCAGAGAAAATTGCAGGAGAATTTCGTGGTTTCGAGACATAAATAATGGCATAAATAATCATTGGTGATCGTATTGGAGTAGAAGCCACTTTTCTTTTTGGGGAGACGTGGATGTTGCTGACTCTGTCCCGCCCCCAGACATGAACCTGTGCTTTGATTTAGGGCCTGCTCGCTCTCGGTGACTACATGAACGTCCAGTGCCACGCCTGCATTGGGGGCACCAACGTTGGGGAGGACATCAGGAAGCTGGATTACGGACAGCACGTTGTTGCGGGCACTCCAGGGCGTGTGTTTGGTAAGCGCTTTCGTCACTGAAATGGTACTGCCGGTAGTGTTTGTAAGACGTGCGTAAACGGTCCAGGACCGCTTTCAGTTCGGCAGGCCGCGCGGTAGACCTTTGCACCTGGGCCGCTTGCAGGAGGTGGGAAGGTCTCTGAAATGCTGAGAGCGGCTGGAATGACGAACTGTTTCCTGGGAGGCTCGGGTGTAATTATTTCAAACTCTCATGCCACAGATATGATTCGTCGCAGAAGCTTGAGGACACGTGCTATCAAAATGTTGGTTTTGGATGAAGCTGATGAAATGTTGAATAAAGGTATGAGAAACAATTACTTTCCTACTGATGTAATTCTTGGTTCTTAAGTTTTCACAGTGGAGAACTGAAACAGGTAGTCAGTGAATGAATGTGAATAGTGTTTTTATTGTGGAAAAACAGTTGTGCCTTGGTGGCTATTATGAAGAAAAAATTCCCACCTTGATATTATTTATTGTTTATTTATTTGAGGTGGAGTCTCACTCTGTTGCCCAGGCTGGAGTGCAGTGGCGCCATCTCGGCACTACAACTTCTGCCTTCTGGGTTCAAGCAATTCTGCCTCAGCCTCCCAAGTAGCTGGGATTACAGTTGTCTGGCACCACACCTGGGTAATTTTTGTATTTTTAGTAGAGACAGAGTTTCACCATATTGGCCAGGCTGATCTTGAACTCCTGACCTTGTGATCCACCTGCCTCAGCCTCCGAAAGTTCTGGGATTACAGGTGTGAGCCACCACAACTGGTCTTATTTGTTTATTTTTTGAAGCAGGGTCTTGTTCTGTCGCCCAGGTTGGAGTGAGTGCAGCGGCATGATCATGGCTCACTATGCCCTCGACCTCCTGCACTCAAGCAGTCCTCCTGCCTCAGCCTCGTGAATTGTCGTGGCTGAAGATGTGTGGCACACATCTGTAGGGAAGTGGCTCACTGTGGCTGGAGCTGGGTGGGGTGGGAGGGAAGCCCCGAGCTGCATGTTGAGGGCTGCAGTGAGGAGACCCGTTTGACCCACAGTTTTTTTGTTTTGTTTTGTTTTGTTTTTTGAGGAGAGAGAATTTATTTGTATCTTTTACAGCCATTTGTCTTGAAGACCCACAGTTTTTATATAGCGGCATTGATCCAGGTGAAAGGTAGCCTCATCCGTGTGGCAGTGGGGACCCAGGGCGAGGGTTGGACTGAAGGAGGGAAGGTTGAGGGCTGGTGGCTGACCCCTCAGCTCCCCTGCAGCCTTCCTAAATCAGGAGGGTCCCAGGCATGTGTCACTAGGCTGGCACACAGGTGGTAAGGTAGGTGGCAGGTGAGGGCAGATCTGGGAGCCAGGCTACAGCAAACCTGATATGTCTTCGGATTCAGGTGCCTTGGCGCAGCACCCTTAAGGATGTGTCTGTCATGACGTGCTTGGGAGGGTCTGGTCTCAGCTATGTGTCCATAGCCCCCTGGCTAGAGCCAGGCAGTGGGGTCCATGAGCCCCAGGAACATGTGGGCCAAGTGGAAGAACAGACAGCTGGGACACGGGTGGGGGACATGGGAAGAGCAGGGCGTGTTACATGGAGAGATGGGACAGAGCTCAGGGAGGCCATGGAGGCAGCAGCCACTAGGGGCCTGGCAGGGGTGGGTGGTCAGCGCTGGAAGGGGGTCCTAGAGCCTCCTAGCCATCCTGCAAGACCAGTTTCTGTTGAGTGCCCAAAGCCAACTCCAGACTCCTCAGTGGAGGCCTGATGTGGAGGGGGGTGGAGAAGCGTGTGATGTGGCTGACGGGCTCGGCTGAGGGGAAGCAGAGAGGACACTTGAGGGTGGAGGAGCTTTTCTGAAAGCTGGAAGAAATGTGGACATAACTCATAGGCCCATTTGAGACAGACAAACTCACGGGCCAAGATCAAAGCCATCTGTCAGGATGTCCATTGTCAGAGAGCCTGGAGTGAGGACCGCCCGGCCCCCTGCGGGGGTGGCTGCCCGGACGCGGAAGTGGAAGGACAGCAGGAGCAGAGTGCAGGTGCAGCAACTTTTTTGTCATCGAGGCCTTGGTCTTGGGCTCAGGGCTCAAGGTCCAGAAGTCAGCCCAGGCAGAGCTGCAAGACTGCAAGTGGGTAGCTGGAGAAACCAGCTCAGAGGAGCGAGGAGCGGGAGGTGCTGGTCTGGGAAGGACACGGCCGCTGTGGTGCTGGAGCAGCAGAGGCCGAGACCAGCAGGGCCCAGGCCTCTGACAAATGCCTGTAACGCTTTTTTGTTATATATACAAATACATATTCATTGAGGAGACACAGTTATTAAAAATGAGTAAAAATCACAAAGCTGAGCGAGGTGGCTCACACCTGTAATCCAGATACCTTCGGAAGCCGAGACAGGAGTACCATCGAGACCGGGTGTTCAGGACCACTCTGGGCAACACAGAGATGCACTCTCTAGTGAAAAAATAAAAATTAAAAATCAGCAGGGTGTGGTGGCATGGGCCCGCGTCCCAGGTACTCAGGTGGCTGGGGTGGACGATCACTTCAGCCCAGGAGTTGGGGCCACCGTCGTGGGTGACAGAACAAGCCTGTCTTAAGCATCGCAAAATGCGTGCGTGGTGCTGTGGTGCACCCATGTACACACAAGTGTGTGTGCTGGCTCCGGTAGGGAGTGTCGCGCTCACTGGAGGGCATCCCTGCTCACTCAGAAGTCGCCTCCTGTGTTGACGACTGTTGTGTTGGTGTGCGAGCAGGGGAAAAACCCAGTTTGGAAGTTTTGCCTAAAACTGTGTGTGTCCAGACTTTTTGTACATAGCTGTAGTTAATACACGTGGAATCGTGTGTTTGGTTTGATAATCTGCTTTTATAAAAAATGTAACTGTCCATGATAAGAAAAGTATTCTGTGGCCTGTTTAATGGCAACGAGGTATTCTATTGGAGGGATGGATATTCCATGATTCATGTCTTGGTTGTGTAGGCGATCTTCATTCTTTAAGATAAATTGGAGGCTGGGTATGGTGGCTCACACCGGCAATCCTAGCACTTTGAGAGGCCGAGGCGGGCGGATCACCTGAGGTCAGGAGTTTGAGATCAGCCTGGCCAACGTGGTGAAACCCCGTCTCTACTAAAAATATAAAAACTGGTTGGGTGTGGTGGTGCCTGCCTGTAATTCCAGCTACTTGGGAGGCTGAGGCAGGAGCATTGCTGGAACCTGGGAGGTGGAGGCTGCAATGAGCTGAGATAGTGCCACTGCACTGCGTCCTGGGCGACAGAGCGAGACTCCGTCTCCACACAAAAAAAGATATCACTTGGTAGGATTTGGATGTACACTTTCTCGGGTTTTCATAGGTGTTCTGACATGAGCTGTGTGCGGGCCTCTAGGTGATAGCAGGTGTTCTCTTAGAACAGTGATTGAGAAATGCATGGTGATAAGTGTCACCTGAATTCAGTGTGAGGCTCGGTAGTGGGGCCCCCCAGGGTCTTCACAAGGCATGGGTGGGTCGTGAGGAAGTGCTGTGTTCTCAGCACTCCCAGCGCCACCCGTGGGCGTCATCGGGTCCCAGGAGTTCTTTGGGAGCCTGGGGGCCTGTGCTCGGTACCTCTCATCCTCCTGTCCTCTGTCTACGGCCACTTGTTGGACCCCTCTGCTCCTCAGTGAGGTTAAAGGTTTGGGGGCCGCATTGTGTCTGTGGTGGCTGAGGAAGCCCTGGGTTGTGGGTGGCTCCTTGTGCTTCTGGCCGGCCCTGAGGGCAGGGGTTGTCACGGTGAGGGCCGCAGGCAGGAGCAGCCTTGTCACCTGGGGACTTTGAGACATGCAGATTCTCCGGCTTCATATGATGTATGGAGTCCGAGCCTCCAGTTCATTAGCTGGGCCCGTGGTGAGGAGGCCGGGCCCCTGCCTGCCCCGGCTCCCTTCTCCTATGCCTGGCTCTGCCCAGACCTGGCGGAGGGTGCAGGTGTGCTGGCTGCTGCACTAATTTCCACCTGTGTCATGTTGAACAGTGTGGATAGGTGGGCAGCATTGTTCACTGGGAGATGCTCCGTAACAGTCAGGCTGTCTGGATTCTCTCTGAAACGTGGCAGGTTTGGCCACAGGGGATGCCAGTCCTCACAGGACAGTGGCAGGTGGAGGCATCCGAACTGCGGGTGACTCAGGCCAGCCTGTCTGTTGGTTTTCATTTTTTGGCATCTAGGACCCTTGGGGTGGGTTTCTCGATCCCTCGAGCACTTCAGATTGAAGAAACATCAAAGGGAAACCAGGTTTCCTCTGTCCCTGCTCTGGCGTGTGCGGGGTAGACAGAGAACGCAAGGGTGTGTCCTGGTTCTGAAAAGATGAGCTTCCCTGTCAGCCGCACCGTATCACCACTCTGCCTCTAACACAGTGGGAACACGTGGCATGCACGTTTCGTTTCTGGGTGTGCCATCCTAAACATCCCTCACCTGTCCTCCCTGTCCCAGGTTTCAAAGAGCAGATTTACGACGTGTACAGGTACCTGCCTCCAGCCACACAGGTGGTGCTCATCAGTGCCACGCTGCCACACGAGATTCTGGAGATGACAAACAAGTTCATGACAGACCCAATCCGCATCCTGGTGAAACGGTAGGCGCCCCTTGTGTCCAGTGTTACTAAAACACTGGGCCGCATTTATAAAGGGTTTTATGTCGTAACTTCAAAAACCTTTTATAGCCAGGGTCTTGCTGTGTTGCTGATGCTTGAATCCAAATCCACGCCTCAGGCCACACTGCCTGAATGTACAGGAATTTAAAGCATGCAAGTTCTTTGAAAATTTGTGTTTTGAAAAACCAAATCCTAACTCAGTATTAGGGAGACCCCATCTCTACAAATAATAAAAAGTCAGCCAGTTGTGGTGTTTCACGCCTGCAGTCCCAGCTACTCAGAAGGCTGAGGTGGGAGGATCGCTTGAGGCCAGGAGGTTGAGGCCGCAGTGAGCTGTGATCGTGCCACTGCACTTCAGCCAAGGCAGCAGACCCTGTCTCAAACCAAACCAAACAAAAAACCAATTTTTATAATACTCATTCTGCTTTGAACCAATAATCCCAAATTTAAAAATTAGGTGATTGTATTTACTTATCAGTGTTTTGGTTAGAATTGTTTCATGTGGTACACGTTGTGAAATGTCGAGTAGGATACAGAATGGAGGCAGGATAGGGGACAGGGCTGGGTCTGCACCAGATATCGGGGTGTGACCATCTCTACTGGGGTCTCCCTGGAGCCTGGCCTGCCCTCAGTCCTAGTGGAAGGATGAGTGCGTGACAGGATTTGTCTTCGTCCTTCAGTGATGAATTGACTCTGGAAGGCATCAAGCAGTTTTTCGTGGCAGTGGAGAGAGAAGAGTGGAAATTTGACACTCTGTGTGACCTTTATGACACACTGACCATCACTCAGGCGGTCATCTTCTGCAACACCAAAAGGAAGGTAAGACGCATTGTACCGCCTCCACGTGCTGGAAGGGAAATTGAAGACTGAGTCCCTTCATGACTTAGATCAAGCTTTTTCAGTAAAGGGCCAGTTTGTCCGCATTTTAAGCTTTCAGGATATGTGGTCTCTTGCGAAAGCAGCTGTAGACAGTATGCAGACGGTCAGACGTGGCTGTGACCGTTCAAACTTTATTGACAGAACGACAGCGTCAGCCACTTGAAAGATGCAGATTTTGTCGGTTTAAGGTGGAACCCAGGCCTGAGTGGTTTCAGATCCCTAGGTGATGCTCATTTGGAGGCAGACCTGAGAACTGTCGGCCAGTCTCCTGAGAAGGGAAGGTTGTTGGGTTACATTCTAACAAGATTGGACTTTAAATTTAAATTTCAAATGAGAATGAGCAGACCTGGCCCCTTCCCCCGCAGAATCATCGTGTGGAGAAAATGAAGTAAGAGGGTTTTGTAGGGGCACCCGAACATTTCCTGCACGTCCAGTTAAGAGGATTCTGAGTTTTAGGAGCAGTTACCTATGAATATTGACACTGGTTCCGCAGGTGGCGGAGGTAAAATCCCGAATGTACATCTGTGGTTTGGCATTTGTAGGTGGACTGGCTGACGGAGAAAATGAGAGAAGCCAACTTCACCGTGTCCTCGATGCACGGAGACATGCCCCAGAAAGAGCGGGAGTCCATCATGAAGGAGTTCCGGTCAGGCGCCAGGTGGGTCAGCTGCGCTCTGTGGCTCTGGGTTTGCTGGATCGTTTGGCAGGCACTTCATGTGCACTGCGTCCGGGCAGGGCCCAGGCCTGGGGAGGTGACGGGCTCCTGCTCCAGAGCCGAGGCCCTGGGTCAGCAGAACGCTTTCCCACTAACGGGGTTGGTGGGGCGGGGGGAGAGGCGGGGTGGAGGGCGGTGTCTGCTCTGCTCCTGTAATACTGAGGGTGACCTGATAACTAGCCTTAACCAGCCAGGTCGCTCACCTTGGTTATAAGGGTGTGTCTTCTCTTCCAAATAAGTAGTGGTTTTGTGTTCATCCTTCTGATTAGTTTAATTCCTCAGTGGTCAGATAGCGTGGATTGTGTGGGTTTTATTCATTGGAATTTGATTCAGACTTCCTTCTCGGACCACCTTGTGGTCAGCTGAAGAAATGTGCTGTGTGTGACTTTTTTTTTTTTTTTAAGACAGTCTCACTTCATCACCCAGGCTGGGGAGCACTGGCACAATCTTGGTTGACTGTAGCCTCAGCCTCCCCAGTAGCCTGGAATGGCTAATTTTTTTTTTTGTACTTTCCGTAGAGACGGGGTTTCACCGTGTTGGCCAGGCTGGTCTTGAACTCCTGACCTCAGCCGATCTGCCCATGTTGGCCTCCCCAAGTGCTGGGGTTACAGGCGTGAGCCACCACGCCTATCTGAACTTACTGGTCTTAATTTTTTGCTAGGCAGAAGTAAAATATTTTTCCCAAATACTAGTTTAGGACTGAGTAAGTAAGTTAAAAAGGTAGTATAGTAAAAGATATCTGTTTCATCTCATGGAGCACATGTCTGAAGTAACTAGATGCAGCAATAGCCTCTCTGCACGGGTTTCTGGTGCTGTCCCTGAGGCTTCATGTTTGCGCACTGGTGTGAGGGGTGACCTCATATATTCTGGATTTGTAGCCAGCCTTCTTAAAATGAGCAGTGGGAGCAAGTCCAGTCTTACACTTCCATGAGGAATTTGATCGCCTTAAACAGTCTTTGTGTTTTGCAGCCGAGTGCTCATTTCTACAGACGTGTGGGCCAGGGGGTTGGATGTCCCTCAGGTGTCCCTCATCATTAACTACGATCTGCCCAATAACAGAGAACTGTACATACACAGGTAGGGTGCAGGTTTTCATTGGCTTCACTTCTGTTGACGCATTTACCGCATCTTTATTGCTATATATACTAATTGTAATATTGTTCGATTCTTGAAGAATTGGGAGATCAGGTCGGTACGGCCGCAAGGGTGTGGCCATTAATTTTGTGAAGAATGACGACATTCGCATCCTCAGAGACATCGAGCAGTACTATTCCACCCAGATCGATGAGATGCCGATGAACGGTAGGAATTCGTTCAGTGTTGCCGTAACTGTAGAGGGAACTTGCCTACTTTCAGTTTGTGGCCCTTGAGTTTGTTTATTTGATTCGGAGTTTCACAGTGTGACCCAGGCTGGAGTGCAATGGTGCTATCTCAGCTCACTGCAACCTCTGCCTCCTGGGTTCAAGCGATTCTCCTGCCTCAGCCTCTTGAGTAACTGGGATTACAGGTGCCGGCCACCAGAGCCAGCTAATTTTTGTATTTTTAGAGACGAGGTTTCACCATGTTGGCCAGGCTGGCCTCGAACTCCTGGCCTCAAGTGATCTGCCTTCCTCGGCCTCCCAATGTGTTGGGAATACAGGCGGGAGCCACTATGCCTGGCCTGTTTTTTGTTCTGAGAAGTCTGTTGTGAAGTTTTAGTTAAATTGACGTTAGGAATTTTCATTTCGTTTGTATTGTTCCTTAATCTGGATCTTCACTTTCAGTTGCTGATCTGATCTGAAGCAGCGTGGTGAGGATGAGAGGAGACGGCTCACCTGCTGCTGTGAACTCCTGTTTGAAAGTATTTAGGCCCAGCTTCTGTTGAGTGGGGTTGATATGAACTCTATTCTCATAAATGGCCTGCCCTCTCCCTCCGAAGATGTGGGGATTCTGCTCTCTTTTCTTATTTACATGTAAATAATACATTGTTCTAAGTCTTTTTCATTAAAAATTTAAAACTTTTCCCATAAACTCTGATTTGTATTTCTAAGATGCCACCAGCTTTTCTAGTAACTTACAGTGTGGTCTTGGGCCATTTCACTCACTTTTCTAATCTGTTTTTTTCTTTGAGAGAGTTCCAGTGTTGACGGGTTTTGCTCTGGCGCCGGGCTGAAGTGCGGTGGCACCGTCACAACTCACTGCAGCCGCAGCCTCCTGGGCTCAGGCAGTCCTCTCACCTCAGCCTCCTGAGTAGCTGGGACGAACAGGTGCATGCCAGCACACCTGGCCAAGGTTTAAATTTTTGATAGAGACAGGGTCTCAGTGTGTCTCGTAGGCTGGTCTGTCACTCATGGGTTTAAGCGATTCTTCCATCTTGGCCTTACAAAGCGCTGGGATCACAGGTGTGAGCTGTCGTGCCTGACCTCAGTTATCTAATTTTTTTTTTTTTTTTTTTTCCTGAGAGCCAGGATCTCACTCTGTCACCCAGGCAGGAGTATAGGGGCAGGATCATCACTCACCAGTGTTAAACTGAAACATAATTATCTGTTTAAGTATTTATATTATTAAAGTATTTATCTGTTCAGATGTTTAAAGTCATTATCTGTAGCTTTACAGGCACACAGCACCCCACCTGCCTGATTTTTAATTTTTTAAATGTTTTTAGAGACAGGGTCGTCCTCTGTTGACCAGACTGGTCTTAAACTCCTGACTTCAAGCAGTCCTCCTGCCTCAGCCTCACAGAGTGCTGGGTTAACATGCATGAGCCACCATCCTGGCTCTAATAATTTGAAATGGAAATGTTAAAACTAACTGGCCCCTCCCTTCCCAAAATTGGTTGGAATGATAATCTATTTCAGGGTTAGGGTGAGCTTGGAAATGGTTTTAAATTTCATCAGGTTGATTCTACTTGAAGGCATCTGAAATTGCATAGTTGATGAGTGGAACCTCCTTTAACTGAAGCTGTGGCTGGACCTTTGCTAGCCAGCTAGTGGCTGGTAGACCAGCTGCATTACCAGGAGCTGATTAGAAATGCAGGTGCTCGGCTGGGTGTGGTGGCTCATGCCTGTAATCCCAGCACTTTGGGAGGCAGAGGTGAGTGGATCCTGGGCAAGATGGTGAAACCTCATCTCTACTAAAAACACACAAAAAATCAGCTGGGTGTGGTGGCAGGCACCTGTAATCCCAGCTACTTGGGAGGCTGAGGCAGAGAATTGCTTGAACCCAGGAGGCGGAGGTTGCAGTGAGCTGAAATCAAGGCACTGCACTCCATCCTGGGCAACAGATCGAGACTCTGTCTCTTAAAACAAAAGAGGCGGGGCACTGTGGCTCACGCCTGTAATCCCGGCACTTTGGGAGGTAGAGGTTGGCGGATCATGAGGTCAAGAGATTGAGACCATCCTGGCCAACATGGTGAAACCCCGTCTCTACTAAAAATGGAAAAATTAGCCAGGCGTGGTGGCACTCGCCTTGAACCCAGGAGGCGGAGGTTGAGTGAGCCGAGATTACGCCACTGCCCTCTAGTCTGGGTGACAGAGCAAGACTCCGTCTGAAAAAAAAAAGAAATTCAGGTGCTCAGGCCCTGCCCTGGCCTGCTGGCTCCCAGCTGGCACTGCTGGCCTAGCGAGAGGAGAAGGTTGGAGGCCCTGAGGTGGCTTCGTGAGTTCCTGGCAAGGTAGAACCAGATGCAGGTGTGTTCAGGGCATTTGCTCAACAGCAGTGGGGAGTGACACCCACCACAGCCCTGGCCAATGCCTGCCCCAGCGTCTGTATCTGCAGGCGTGTGAGCTCACTGAGGCTCGCCGGGTGTTGTCAGGAGCTGCCGCCAGGCTTCTGTTACAGGTGAGGAGTGGTGCAGGTTTCCACACGGGCACCCAGGAGGACGGAAGGCCTCCACTGCCAGTAAGAATGATTCTAGATGAGTAAGCACGTGGTGTTACAGTGCAGGAGGCGGCATGGGTGCCTCGGGGAGGAGCTGGCGGAAGGGGGCGGGGCTTATGCTATCTGACAGCCCAGGAAAGGGCATCCTAAAAGGAAAAATACACAACAGATGTTCATGAAAATGTTCAACTGTGCTGACAAATCAGAAATGGTATGTGGTCATGGGAGATTTAAAACCCACCCATTCCAAAGGTTGACAAGGGTACAGTAAACGTCTATATTGGTGGTTTCCAGGCTTTCTGGAGGGCAGCCTGGCGCCTGGGCCGTCAGGGATGAAAGTGATGTTTCCCTTTGATGGTGTAGTTACGCTGCAGGCAGCGGCCTGGAATGTGGACTCCTCGGGGGAGTTCGGTGTTGCTCCCACCTACGCCAGGGAAGGCCACTGAGTGCTCATGGACGGGGTGCGGTGTGGAAGGGGCCGAGCATCTGCGCTGGGACGAGGAGGGCACAGGAGAGGGAGCTCGGGGAGGTTCTCGCGAGGGCTGTTTGCGGCCAGGAGCCTCACAGAGTCCAGGTGGATTCCAGTTAAGGCAGGGGGTCTGCTGAGTCTCACCAGGTTGGTGTTGCTGGGCCTCTGGTCAGGTGGGAAAACTGGCTCTGGGTCCTGAGGGGCTTCCCAGGGTTCCCAGCAGCCAAATCCACATGAAAAAACCCTGGGTTACGCACTCCATCACAAAAATAAAATCTCGCAAAAAAACCATAGAAATGCATAATTTTACAAAGAGTCATCCTTAATCCTTCTACCCAGATACAGTAACTCACAATTTGATGACCGTCCGTCCAGTATTTTAATTCATCTTGTACATCTATGTGTACATAAAGTACGTTTTAAGCAAAAGTTGTAACCCACTTTGCCATTATTGAGTAACTTCAGTTTTTACTTAGTAATGTGTCTCATATATTTCACCATGTTTTTTTTTTAAAAAAGGGCCACTTTTCCAGCCTCCATACCATGCCTCCTTTGGAAGCAGTTGAAGATTCATTAGAATAATCTTTATTTTACTGATTTTTTTGAGATGGAGTTTTGCTCTTGTTGCCCAGGCTGGAGTACAATGGTGCAATCTCGGCTTACTGCAAGCTCTGCCTCCGGAGTTCAAGCGATTCTCCTGCCCGAGCCTCCCGAGTAGCTGGGATTCAGGCGCCTGCCACCATGCCTGGCTAATTTTTTTTGTATTTTTAATAGAAACAGGGTTTCATCATGTTGGCCAGGCTGGTCTTGAACTCCTGACCTCAGGTGGAGTTCCTGGCTGAGGCCTCCTGCCTCGGCCTCCCAAAGTGCTGGGATGGCAGGCGTGAGACACCACGCCCAGCCAGAATAATCTTTAGAAGTGATTTTCTTGATCCATGTACACGTTTCAAATTAACATTCCAGAAAGATTCTTCACCAGTTTATACTCTTAACAGTATATTTCCTGTATTTTGTGTGTGTGTGTGGGGGGGGGGGTGTGTGAAATTTATTCAACAAATATATGTACAGTGCCTTGTCTTAAGCCGGGCAATTTTCCTGAAAGAAACACCACATCAAAAGGGTTCTAACCAAGAGCCAGAGTGCCCTGACCATTTGGTGTATGTCTAAAGTATAGAAATAGAATGGTAATGTTGATGCTGTTGGCATGTTTCTTTGTAGTAAGATTGTTTAAAATAACATACATAGACAAAAAATGTATGACGAAAATAGCACAGCACCAAAGAAAGGAGAAATGAAAGTCTACTGTCAAGATTCTGATACTATTACTTGAAGGCAGATTGTGATGAATTAAAGATGGAAACCATATATAAAAGTGTTAAGTAATTTTTAGGTATGAACTCTTAAAGCAGTACAAAAAAGAGCCAACACAGGAGACAAAATAGAATCCTAAGAAATACTTAATCCAAGAATCCTGAAAAGGGAGGAAAGGGGAACAGGGAACTTACGAGATGGACCAATACAAAACAAAATGGTAGGTTCAAAATGACCGTGTCAATAATGACATGTATCGCATATTGTCTGTCTCCCCTCAAACCAAGAGAAGAGCGAACTAAACCCACAGGAAGCAGAAGAAAGGAAATCATGAAGATGAGAGTAGAAATAAATGAATAGGAAAATAATAGAGAAAATCAATAAAACCAATAGTTGATTCTTTGAAAAGATCAACAAAATTGACAAATCTCTAGCAAGTCCGAGGAAAACATGTTCAAATAACTTAAAAGTGAAAGAGGTGATGGTACAGATGACCTTAGAGAATGCAACGTGTCAGTGCCGTGAATTGTATGCCAACAGATTGACCTCGATCAAATGGAGAAATTCCTCGTACAAACAGACTGACTGGTAAGTAAAAAGATTAAGGCAGTACTCAAACTTACAACAAAGAAAAGCCAAGGCATGTGAATCCTGCTAAACTTTTATAGAATTATCACCAGTCATCACAAAATCTTCTTTTTGAGAAGGAGTCTTGCACTGTCACCTGGGCTGGTGTGTACTGGTGCAATCTTGGCGCACATCCTCCGCCTCCCAACCTCTGCCTCCCCAGTTCAAGCGATTCTCTTGCCTTAGCCTCCCGAGTAGTTAGGATCACAGGTGCCTGCCACCATGCCTGGCTAATTTTTTGTGTTTTTAGTAGAGATGGGGTTTCACTATGTTGGCCAGGCTGGTCTCGAACTCCTGACCTTGTGATCCACTGGCCTTGGCCTCCTAAAGTGCTGGATCACACAGTCTTTCACAAAATACAAGGCAGAATATTTCCCAACTCATCCTGAGGCCAACATTACTGATACCAAAACAAAGATACTACAGGAAGAGACAACTAGATCAGTATCATATGAATGTAGATGTAGAAATCCTCAAAAAACAGGCAAAACAAATCCAGCAACATATAAAAAGAATTGTGCACTGTGACAAAATGGAATTCATCACAGGAATGCAAAGTTGGTTTAATATCCAAAAATCCGTCAATGTAATACACCCTATCAATAAAATAAAGGACAAAGCCCATATGATAATTTATAGATGCAGAAAAAGCATTGGACAAAATCTAGCATCTTTTCAAGAGAGGAAATAATTAAGAATGGAAGGGACTGCTTCAACCTGATAAACAGCATCTGTGAAAAACCACAGCGTTACCCTCTAAGGTTGAGAAAAAAAACCAGTAAGAATGCTCTTGCCACAGCTACTCCAACATTGTATTGGAAGTTACGAGCCAGGACAATTAAGCAAGAAAAGAAATAAGGCACCCAGGTCGGAAAGGAAAAGCAAAACTTTCTAGTCACAGATGACCTGATTTATATGTAGACCATCTTCAGGAATTCACACATTTAAAAAAATCACCCATCGGAACTTACCAAGTAGGTCAGCAGGGTTGCAGGATATAGTAGGAAAGTCAGTGTTTCTGTACACTAGGCATCTGAACAACCTGAAAATGAAATTAAGAAAATAATCCCATTTACAATAGCATCAAAAAGAATAAAATACTTAGGAATAATAACAAAAGAAGGGCAATACTTGTCCACTGAACACTACAAACAGCGTATTGAAAGGCAATACAAACCTAAATATGTAAATATCCCAGGTTCATGGATTGGAAAGTGGTTAGGATAAATTTTCCGACTGATGGATATAGTTAGGCTTCGTGGCCCCACCCACATCTCATCTTGAAGTGTAACTCCCCTGATCCCCACGTGTCAGGAGAGAAACCAGGTGGCGGTAATTGAATCACGGGAGCAGTTTCCCCTACGGTGTTCCTGTGATAGTGAGCTCTCACAGATGTGATGGTTTTATAAGGGCTCTTCGTCCCGCTCCACCTGGCACTTCTCGCTGCCTTGTGAAGCCTGCCTCCTCTTCACCTTCCACCATGATTTTAAGTTTCCTGAGGCCTCCCCAGCCACACTGAACTGTGAGTCAATCAAACCGCCTTCCTATAAAGAGTACCTAGGCTCGGGCAGTTCTTTATAGCAATATGAAAACAGACGAATACACTGGTCTGCAGTGTTGAGAATGTGCAGAAAATGGAACCCCATACATTGCTAGTGGGATTGTAAATGGGCACAGCCTCTATAGAAAACAGCTTGGCAGTTCCTCAAAATGTCGAACATACGAGTTGGCCTAACAGTTCTACTCCTCCGTCTGTCTATACCCAAGAGAAATGTGTTCATAGCATTGTTCATAAGAGCCAAAAAGTGGACACAAGCCAGATGTTTGTCAGCTAATGAATACATAAGCAAAACTGGTGAATCCACACAATATCACTTAGCAATAAAAAGGCATGAAGTGGGGCCACACGCAGTGGCCCCAATCACTCCTGTAATCCCAGCACTTTGGGAGGCTGAGGCGGGCGGATCACGAGGTCAAGAGATCAAGACCATACTGGCCAACATGGTGAAACCCCGTCTCTACTAAAAACACAAAAAAAATTAGCTGGGCGTGGTGGTGGTGCGCATCTGTAGTCCCAAGTACCTGGGAGGCTGAGGCAGGAGAACTGCTTGAACCCCGGAGGCGGAGGTTGCAGTGAGCCGAGATCGCGCCACTGCACTCCAGCCTGGCGACAGAGCAAGACTCTGTCTCAAAAAAAAAAAAAAAAAAAAAAAAAAAAAAAAAAAAGGCATGAAGTGCTGACACACTGCAACCTGGATGGACCTTGACAATATGCCAGGTGGAAGAAGGCAGACACAAAGGCCACACGTGGCGTGATTCCATTTATATGAAATGTCCTGAGCAGGTAAATCCATAGAGACATTAACAGGAAACCACTCACAGTGGTTTCCAGGAGCTTGGGGTGGGGGAAGTGGGTGGGTGAAACAAGGAGCGACTGAAAATAGACATAGGGTTTCTTTTGGAGGTGATGAAAACGTTCTGGAATTAATTAGATCATCATGATGGTTGTACACGTGTACTCGAAACTACTGAACTGCATACTTTAAGATCACAAATTTTATGGTATGTGAATTACATCTCAGCAAAAATACCATACGAGGAATCTCATAGATCCTCCTCTACAATTATACTTTAAAAGCAAAAAGCATGAGCAAGGGGAAAAAGCAAATTTAAAAGGCAGATATTGTTAGGCTGGATTATAAAGCCATGCACAACTATATACTAACGCATATGGAAATATAAAGACAAAAGTGAAAAGATGGAGAAAAATATGCCACGGCAACGCACCCATCAAAATAAACCTGAAGCAGCTCTATTAATAGTAGACCAAGGAGATCTCAGAGCAAAGAATATCGTAAGGGACAAAGAACGCCGTTTGATAATGATAAAGGGGGAATTCATTAAAAGGATATAACAATACTAAATATCTATTCACCTAATAACAGAGCTTCAAAATACAGGAAATGTAGGAAACAAAAATGGTTAGGGGGAAATAGAGAAATCCCCAGTAGTAATTGGGGCTTTCAGTGACCTTCTCAGGAACAAGGCACAGGTGTCCTCTCCTTCTGTTCAGAATTACACTGTGGATTCTAGCCAGTGCAACAAGGCAAGAGAAAGCAAAGGCCTCCAGGGTGGAAAGGAAGAAGTCTTTCTTCACAGATTACATGGCTCTCTATGTAGAAAATCCTGAGGAGTCTACAGCAAAACTACTGGAACTAATAATTGAGTTTCGGGAAGGTAGCATTCTACAAAATCAATATGGAAGCATCAGTTGTATTCCTATACGCTAGTAATGAACATTTGGAAAAGGAAGTTTGGAAAACACCACCATGTCCAGCACCATCAAATCCACAAAATACTTGGGGGTACATTTGACGAAAGATGAGCAAGCTCTAGAATGGAAAGCAAAAAACATTGCTATGGGAAGTTAAATAAGATGTAAATCAATGAGAGATAAATTGAACAGACTGGAAGAGTCGATATTTTTAAGATGTCAGTTATTTCCCCACTTGATACATAGACTCAACACACTTCCAATCAAAATACCAGGAAGCCTTTTATTTGGGAAAGTGGGGATAGGGCTAAACATGGACAAGCTAGTTCTAAAAGTGATATGGAAGTACAACGGACCTGGCATAGCCAAACAACTTAGGGAAAGTGCACCAAGCTGCTCCTGATGCCGAGTAGTATCAGTGTCTTTACAGTGGCAAAGACAGCGTGGTATTGTCTTAAATACAGACCTGGTGTAGATCTAGGGAAAACACTAGAAAGTTCAGAAAGACTGCACTTCACAGTTCCTTGGGGAAAGCATGATGATTTTGATTATTGTTATTGGGTTTTTTTTGAGATGTCCCACTCTGTCACCCACACTGGAGTACAGTGGCACGATTATAGCTCACAGCAGCCTTGACCTCCTGGGATCAAGGGATCCTCCCACCTTAAGACTCCTTAGTAGCTGGGACCACAGGCATGTGCCACTGCACACATCTAATTTTCTATTTTTTGTAGAGATGGGATCTTGCTATGTTGCCCAGGCTAGTCTCTAACCCCTGGGCTCAAGAGTTTCTTCTGCCCCGGTCTCCCGGTGTTGGGAATACAGGCATGAGCCACCACACTGGCCCTGTAAAGAAGCTTTATGTGGTAGGCAGAATAATTGTCCTCAATAATTGCCATGTCCTAGTCTCTGGACCTTCTGAATATGTCACATTACAAGACAAAAGGGACTTTGCAGACCTAAGTGCAGGATCTTCGATGGGGATCCTGGTGGACACAATCTCATCACAGGAGTCCTTAAAAGTCAAGACTATTATTTGAGCTACAGTTGGTCAGAGAGTGATGTGATGGAAGGGAGGAGAGGCCTGAGGGGGACGGCACCTCCCGTTTCTGGGGTTGAAGAAGGGGCATGAGCCAGGATACGGGGGCAGCCTCTGGAGGCTGAGCAGGGAAACAGCCCTCAGTGCTACAACTGCATGAAACAATTCTGCCGGCAGCCCAGGCGGGCAAGGACACAGATTCTCCCCTGGAGCTTCTGGAAAGGAAGGCCGCCCTCCTGGGGCCCTGACTTCAGCCAAAAGAGCCTTGTATCAAATTTCTGACCTATGAAACTGTGATGAAATACACTTGTGTTACTTTTTGTTGTTTTGAGACGGAGTTTCGGAGTTTCGCTCTTGTGACCCAGGCTGGAGTGCAATGGCGCGATCTCGGCTCACCGCAACCTCCGCCTCCTGGGCTCAGGCAATTCTCCTGCCTCAGCCTCCTGAGTAGCTGGGATGACAGGCACGCGCCACCGTGCCCAGCTAATTTTTTGGATTTTTAGTAGAGACGGGGTTTCACCATGTTGACCAGGTTGGTCTCGATCTCTTGACCTCGTGATCCACCCGCCTCGGCCTCCTAAAGTGCTGGGATTACAGGCGTGAGCCACCGTGCCCAGCCCGTGTTACTTTAATTCTCTAAAACTGTGGTCACATGTTACGGCAGCACTAGAAAATTGACGTATGTCATGACTCTATAATACGGACCAACCCAGTTTAACAAGGGACAAAAAATGTGAACAGACACTTTACCAAAGATTTGTGGATGACATATAGCAGGTGACAAGATGCTCACATCATCAGTCATTAGGGGTGTGTTAAGAGCCACAGTGAGATACAGAGTTGCTAGAATGGCTAAAATGGAACAGACCATGTCAGTGCTGGCACGACGCGCTGCCCCTGCAATGCTCCTGCATTGCCGGGAGAAATGCAGAATGCTGCAGCGATTTGGAAACTGTTTGGCAGCCTTTTTTTTTTTTTTTTTTGAGATGGAGTCTCACTCTGTTGCCCAGGCTGCAGTGCAGTGGTGCAGTCTCGGCTCACTGCAACTTCTGCTGCCGGGTTCAAGCGATTCTCCTGCCTCAGCCTCCCAAGTAGCTGGGATTATAGGCGCCCGCCACCACGCCTGGCTAATTTTGTATTTTTAGTAAAGACGGGGTTTCACTATCTTGGCCAGGCTGGTCTCGAACTCCTGAGCTCGTTATCCACCCACCTCAGCCTCCCAAAGTGCTGGGATTATAGGCGTGAGCCACTTCGCCCGGCTGGCCGGCAGTCTGTTCAACAGCGAATGGTTTACCTCCTGTATGAACTAACCATATCACCCTTGCTAAGGCCAAGGAAGAAAGATGTCTTGAGACCACAGAAGTTCCAGACCAGCCTGGGAAACATGGCGAGACACCATCTCTACAAAAATTTTTAAAAATTAGCCACGTGTGTTACTGCATGGCTGTAGTCCCAGCTACTCAGGAGGGTGAGGTGGGAGGGTCAGTTAAACCCATGAGGTTGAGGCTGTGGGGCAGATGGTACCACTGCATCTGGCCCAGGTCACAGAGCAAGTACTGCATCTTTAAACAAACAAAAAAATAAAAAACAATTCTGATGTCCATAACAAATAGAGAAAGATGCCAGGTGCAGTGGCTCACACCTATAATCCCAGCACTTTGGGAGGCTGATGTGGGTGGATCACGGGGTCAGGAGATTGGGACCAGCCTGGCCAACATAGTGAAACCCTGTCTCTACTAAAAAAAAATTAGCCGGGTGTGGTGACATGCGCCTGTAGTCCTAGCTACTTAGGAGGCTGAAGCAGGAGAATCACTTGAACCCGGGAGGTGGAGGTTGCAGTGAGCTGAGATTGCACCACTGCTCTCCAGCCTGGGCAACAGAGTGAGACTCTGTCTCAAAAAAAAGAAAAAGAAAAAAACAGAAAGAAATTGTGGTATTTGCATACAATGGAAAACTACTTAGCAACTAAAAAGTACAAGTTATTGATGGATAAATCTCAAAGAAATTATGTTGAATAGTGTGTAACAAAAAAATTTCCCTTTGTATAAAATTCTGTAAAAGACAAAGATGTTTATTTTGACAAAAAACAGACCAGTGGTTGCCAATCACAGGGTGGCTGGAGATTGGTGTGGGGGAGGAGGAGGAGACTTTGAGGTTGATGAACATGGTCGGTTTTTTTTTTTTTTTTTTTTTTTTTTGAGATAGTATTTCGCTCTTGTTGCCCAGGTTGGAGTGCAATGGCACCATCTTGGCTCACTGCAACCTCCACCTTCCTGATTCAAGCGATTCCCCTGCCTCAGCCTCCCGAGTAGCTGGGATGACAAGCATGAGCCACCGTGCCTGGCTAATTTTGTATTTTTAGTAGAGACGGGGGTTTCTCCATGTTGGTCAGGCTGGTCTCAGACGCCCGACCTCAGGTGATCCGCCCGCCTTGGCCTCCGAAAGTGCTGTGATTACAGGCGTGACCCACCATGCCCGGCCCATGGTCAGCATCTTAATTGCAGAGCTGGTTCACGGACATTCCTATGTCAAAACGGATCAATCCGCACGCTTTAAATACGTGTGGTGCGTTGTCCATGAATTATATTCTCTCACGTGGGCGTCGCAGACAGCGGCTATTTCAGCCAGTGTGTCATCCAAGTCCTGGAACACAGCCTGACTCAGAGTGCGCACCCGGCCCACGTGGGGCAGAACAGTGAGTGTCCGGCTCCAGGGGTGCTTCTGCTTCCGGCCTGGACGCACCGCGCTGCCCACAAACCCCCATCCTTGTGAGGTAGCTGGAATGACTGTTACCTGCATTCCCGGTTCCCGACGTCACACCCGGGTTGTTCGGGAGCCCAAGGGAGCAGCCGCAGGGGCCACTGCAGAAGTCCATCTTCTCTGCTGAGCTGAGCCGTTTTCCCGCCATGCCAATAACCAGCCTGTTCACATTCTACCCTCTCACCTGGGCCTTCCCTCCAGCACTCCCCCACCATAATCCCAGTCTTGTGGCCTTTTGCACGCAGGCACGTGGGGGTAGGGTGGATAGGGGCACCAGCCCCCGTCCTAGCTCCTCTCTGGGCCTCCACCAGATCAGGAAGAGCAGGCAGAAGGCCCACACGCCCCGCAGTGGCCGCCAGAGGGTTTCTCTGCAGGCCTCACAATGGATTATTGAAGTCATTGACTTGTAACAAGGAAAGCCGTGCCATGAGGCACCCCTGGGGGCTGCAGCCAGGCAGCACTGATTCCTCCTTGGAGGGGCTGGGAAGGCGAACGTCTTCAGAACGCTAAGCACCTGTGGGCTCCGTGCCCGGCCTTTGACTAATGTCTGACACCTGGAGACGCTCTGCTGGTTTCTAGCATCAGCCCTGGGCTTTCCAATCCATTCCCCACTAGGCGAGGAAAGAAAGGAGTGTTTATATGAATCTACACCCACGTAGACGGGAACGAACCTATCACCCTGTGCAGGGCTGGCTACAGAATTTGCTGAGGGCCCCTCACAAAGGGAAAGGTCGTGGGCCCCTTGTTCAAAAGTTATTCAGAATTTCAAGATGGTGTCCGGGCATGGTGGCTCATGACTGTAATCCCAGCACTTTCGGAGGCCAAGGTGGGCGGATTCGCCTGAGGTTGGGAGTTCAAGACCAGCCTGACCAACGTGGAGAAACCCTGTCCCTACAAAAAGTACAAAATCAGCCGGGTAAGGTGGCGCATGCCTGTAATCCCAGCTACTCGGGAGGCTGAGGCAGGAGAATCGCTTGAACCCGGGAGGCGAAGGTTGTCGTGAGCCGAGATTGCGCCATTGCACTCCAGCCTAGGCAACAAGAGCCAAACTCCGTCTCAAAAAACCAAAACAATACAGAATTTCAGGATGGTGACCGTGGAGCCTTAAACCCAGCTGCAGCCTGCTGAGCTCGGGCGCTGAGGGCCTGCATGGGCCACACCTGTGAAGCCGGCCCCAGCCACACACAGCGACTCATTACCCAGAACATCCACCAAGTGTGCTTTGTCACCAGCGGCCTTGTCTCAGAGGCTGGGCTGCGAGAGACAGGAGCGGGCGGAGCCACGAGCCCCCAGGATGTCTTCTCCCAGGGCAGAGGGTGCCAGCTTGAATGCCCCCAGGCACCAGGACGGGGCTCCCTGGTGTCCACACCCACATCACTTTAAAATTCGCCTAAGTTTAATAGGGTCCCACTGAGGCAGGGCCTGTACCCGGCACTGGTGAGAAAACAGATGAAGCCATCTTGGCCACTGCCCCCAGGTGCCCACGGGCCATGTCCCACGTGATGGGCTGTGCTGTGTGAACCACCCTATGAGTGGACCCCGGCCTCTCTGAGGATGGAACCAACACCTCTCCCCCCTCGACCCTCTCCCTTCCCACGCAGCGGACACTGTCCCACCCCATGCCAACCTCCTCACTCAGGACTCTTGACAGCTCTGTGCCATTAAGGTGTGTCATCCAAGTCCTGGAACAGAGGCTGACGCAGAGCGGGCACCCGGCTCACACGGGGCACAATGGCGAGTGGCCGGCTCCACGGGTGGTTCTGACTATGCTTCTGGCCCGCATGCTCTGCTCTCCCCGCAAATCCCTCTCCTTGTGAGGGAGCTAGAATCACTCCGCTGCCTGTATTCCCAGTTCCCGACGTCACACCCCCGTGTTCAGGAACCCAAAGTCCTCCGTTGAAACCTAATCCCCAGTGACATGGTTTTAAGAAGTGGGGCTGGCCAGGCTTGGTGGCTCATGTCTGTAATCCCAGCACTTTGAGAGGCTGAGGAAGGTGGATCATCTGAGGTCAGGAGTTTGAGACCAGCCTGGCCAACATGGTGAAACCCCATCTCAACTAAAAATACAAAAATTAGCCAGGCGTGGTGGTGGATGCCCGTAGTCCAGCTACTCAGGAGGCTGAGGCAGGAGAATCACTTGAACCCGGGAGGTGGAGGTTGCAGTGAGCCAAGACTGCACCACTGCACCCCAGCCTGGGCAAGAGTAAAACTCCGTCTCAAAAAAAAAGAGGTGGTGCTGTTGGGAGGTGACGTGCCACCAGGGCCCTCCATTGTCCCCAGCGACATTCAGCGCCGGAGGGAGCTTGTGTTTGCCTCCCCTACAGGAAGACGGAGTGCCATGTGTGATACAGACAGCAGCCCTCAGCAGATACAGAACCTGCCTTGATCTTGGACTTCCCAGCCTCCAGCCTGTGAGAAATCCATTTCTGTTGTTTCTGAGTTACCCAGTCTCGAGTATGATGTTACAGCAGCTGAGGAAAGGTCAGATCCCACAAAGGGCTGAGGCGATCGTGGCCCAGGGGAGGCGCTGATGGCCGGTCCAGGCTGGCCGCGGCCACCACACTCCATCAACCCTTCCTGACCGTCTTGGGTGTCCACTGCAGACCTCGTGGGCCTGGCAGGGCTTTAGGGGAAGACACCGCCGGCCTCAGGACAAACGTCCCCACTTCTTAACCCCACACGGGACCAGGATAAGGGAGGTAACATCTGTTACGGTCAGTAGCGTGTACACCTTACAGAGGAACTTTAGGGCGAGAGGTGACTGATGTCATTCTGGATGGTAAAAGTGGCCCCGGCCTGGAACGGGGCTGAAGGGCAGTGTCCGCTTCTATACGAGCCGACCCAAAAGACAACAGCGCTGGTCGCCCAGGTAGGATGTCATCGTTCTCCACAGGGAAGTCGCTGCACTTTCTACGCCTGGTTTTCAGGAAGGCGGCAGAAGAATCCATCTCTGCAGATGCCTTCGACGCGGAGTCTCACTCTGTCCCCCCGGCTGGAGGGCAGTGGCGTGATCTTGGCTCACTGCAACTGCCGCCTCCTGGGTTCAAGTGATTCTCCTTCCTCAGCCTCCCGAGTAGCTGGGAGTATAGGCACGCACCACCCTGCACAACCAATTTTCGTATTTTTAGTAGAGATGGGGTATCACCAGGTTGGCCAGGCTGCTCTTGAACTCCTGTCTGCCTTGACCTCCCAAAGGGCTGAGAGTCCAGGTGTGAGCCACTGTACCCGGCCTGGCCCCCGGTAACTCCACGTGATAAAATGAAGTGTCTGACCAGCTAACGGCAGTGATTTCTTCTGGTGGTATCTCAACAAAACGGGCTTCTTTCCCTTTCCTTGGGCTTGCCGGGCAGAACCTGGGCCCGAATTCCTCTCTAACCGCATCACGGGACAGATTTCCGGCCTCTGTCTAAGGTCTTAGGCCCCACTGCTGGGAGCCCCTTCCAGGATCCTCTTGTCTACACAGCCCTGGGGGCCACATCTCCCACCATATGTCTGACACCAGGCCCCACTGGACGTTCTCGTCACCTCAGACACGGGGGAGGCAGGGGTGTGAAAATGAATGGGGAGGTGAGGTGGGGGGTGGAGGGGAAGGGAGGGGGTGAGGTGAGGAGGGGAGGTGTGGGGGGAGGGGAGGGGAGGTGGAGAGGGGTGGTGGGAAGGTGGGGTGGGAAGGGGAGGTGGGGAGGTGGGGAGGGGAGGGGAAGGGAGTGGGGTGTGAAGGTGGGGCAGGGAGGTGAGGTGTGGAGGGGAGGGGAGGTGGAGAGGGGGTGGTGGGAAGGTGGGGTGGGAAGGGGAGGTGGGTGAGGGGGAGGGGAGGCGGGACGTGCAGGTGACATGGGGACATGAGGTAGGATGTGAGATGAGGGGGAACAGGACATGAAGGTGACATGGGGCTTTAGGTGATAGGACGTGAGGTGACAGGATGTGAGGTGAGACGGGGACAGCACTGAGGTGACGTCAGGCCTCGTGACATGAGGACATGAGGTGACGGATGCTGGCCTGAGCGACAGAGGATGGCACGCGCCCACCATGGGAACGTCCAGGGCTGGCTGGGGACAAGGTTGCTGCCTCCATCCCAGGGACGCTGGACACATCCTCCCTGCCCCGAATGCCAGAAGGGCCAGAAGCAGCTGATTCCAAATGCCCCTTTTATTAAAAACAATTGCACTTAAGATTTAGAATCTCCCAGGTCCCGTGAATTTTCCTGAGTTCCCGGCTTGCTCGGGGCCGGCAGGCGTCCAGCCCTCTGGGCAGCCGGGCAGTGGCTGCACGGGGGTGGAGCGGCAGGCGTGAGGCAGGAGGTCAGCGCACACGCCACGCCCGCACCCGAGCACCCCCTTCTCCGGTGCTGGGGACAGACGGAGGGCTAACGCTACCTGCCCGCCGGTGACAGCCAAGGGGGGCAAACCTCAGAGCAGTCTTCCTAACGCAGAGCAGCCCTCCAGGGCCCTGGCCCACGGTGTCCTCTGGGGAGAAACCTCTCCTGGACACGTGGGAGCCAGAGCCCCAGCCCAGGAGGTGGAGATGAGCAGTGCCAGGCTCTGGGTGGTGCATCTAACCCCCAGCCCTGCACGTAGCTGCTGCCCGCACACAGGCTCTGCCTGGCTAAGACCACCTGATGAGAAACTGCTCTCCCATCGACAGCGAGACAGGGATGTCCAGGACCTGGAAGAGACAGGACGAATGGAGCAGCAGACCCGTGCTCAGGAGGCAGCTCCGTCGGGCCCTGGGATGCCGGGCGCCTGGTTCCTCCCCAGCAGGCGCAGGAGGACCCCGGCTCTCAGCGCTGGCCACCTTAACGTGCTCCAGAAACGCGGTGCTGCTTAACTGCGGCTGGAGGGCCGCCATCATGGCTCCTCACCCACGTGGAGACACAGGAGGAAGGAAGGTGCAGCCGGCGTGGCCTGACCCTTCCCACTCCTCCCCAGAGGCTCCCTTGGGACGTCCCAGCGTCCTCTGCTCCTGGCACTGGGTCACCAGGACCCCCAACATCCTCCGCCCTCTGTGCCACGGCTGGGGGACGGGAGTCCCGTGCCCTGCTGGGCCCTCTTGCCTTGGTGTCGGGGCTATAGGTGAAGTTGGAGACAGGAACCCCGTTGGCGAGGACTTGCTGGGGCCCCGTGGCCACGCCGAGGACGGTCACCTTCTGCAGCTGCAGGCCAGCCCCCTCGCTGCTCACACGCACCAGCTCATTCATGATCGTGTTCTGGGCCGAGCAGAGAGAGACAAAGACAGAGAATGTGGAGGCGTCAGCAGATAGCGGGGGCAGGGACACTGTGAGAACAGGGACTCAGGATGGCATCGGGGGGGGGGGCCTCCTGTGCAGATGAAAGGGCAGAGTGCAGGGCCCCAGTGCTCCCTCTAGGACCCGGTCCACCTGGCAGAGTGCCCCAGCCACGGGTGGCTGTCCCGGGACCCGCAACCCTACCTCCCATCACCCCTCAACCCCTACCCGCCCCCGCCACCAGCCTGGGCAGCCCAGGACTCACGCTCCTGGCCAGGAAGGTGACCTGTGTGTAGGCCCCCCGCTCCAGCACTCCCAGGCTCTCCCCGTCGTCCCAGAACAGCTCGCCTTGGGCCTCCCCACCCGCGGTCAGGGCCACAGCCAGGGCCATGGGCTGCCGGCGGGACTCAGTGGTTGTGAGGCCGGGGCCCTGGAAAGGGAAAGACGCGTGAGGTCATCATCCCTACCCTGGCGGAGGTGGAGGCCTCCTGGGCCCGGGAATGCCAGGCTGCCAGGAACTAGGATCCACAGGAACCCTATGGTGACGGCTGAGACCCTCCCCACCTCGAGTGCCATCCCACGGCTGCTGGAGGCTGGGCCCGGCAGAGTCTCCACCGTGCAGACCACTGAGCTCCCACTGGCCGTACTCCACACTCCACACCTTTCAGGGCTGTGCCTCCCCCCTCACTGGCCTGGCCGGCTCCTTGGTAACCTGCACCGGGGATGGCAGCCCCTCAGAAGCCCTGCGTGGGCCTCCCCCGCCACTTCCCTGCGCCTCCCCCCCACTTCCCTGCGCCTCTCCCCACTTCCCTGCGCCTCCCCCCCACTTCCCTGCGCCTCCCCCCCACTTCCCTGCGCCTCCCCCCCACTTCCCTGCGCCTCCCCCCCACTTCCCTGCGCCTCCTCCCCCCACTTCCCTGCGCCTCCCCCTCCTCTGTGCTGTCCACACCCCCACCTCCCCCCCAACTTTCCCACGCCTCCCCTCCCACTTCCCTGCGCCTCCCCCCACTTCCCTGCGCCTCTCCCCACTTCCCTGCACCTCCCCCCCACTTCCCTGCGCCTCCCCCCCACTTCCCTGCGCCTCTCCCCACTTCCCTGCGCCTCCCCCGCCACTTCCCTACGCCTCCCCCCCACTTCCCTGCGCCTCCTCCCCCCACTTCCCTGCGCCTCCCCCCCACTTCCCTGCGCCTCCTCCCCCCACTTCCCTGTGCCTCCCCCCCACTTCCCTGCGCCTCCTCCCCCCACTTCCCTGCGCCTCCCCCCCACTTCCCTGCGCCTCTCCCCACTTCCCTGCACCTCCCCCCACTTCCCTGTGCCTCCTCCCCCCACTTCCCTGCGCCTCCCCCCCACTTCCCTGCGCCTCTCCCCACTTCCCTGCACCTCCCCCCACTTCCCTGTGCCTCCTCCCCCCACTTCCCTGCGCCTCCTCCCCCCACTTCCCTGCGCCTCCCCCCCACTTCCCTGCGCCTCCTCCCCCCACTTCCCTGCGCCTCCCCCTCCTCTGTGCTGTCCACACCCCCACCTCCCCCCAACTTTCCCACGCCTCCCCTCCCACTTCCCTGCGCCTCCCCCCACTTCCCTGCGCCTCTCCCCACTTCCCTGCACCTACCCCCCACTTCCCTGCGCCTCCCCCCACTTCCCTGCGCCTCTCCCCACTTCCCTGCGCCTCCCCCCCACTTCCCTGCGCCTCCCCCCACTTCCCTGCGCCTCCTCCCCCCACTTCCCTGCGCCTCCCCCCCACTTCCCTGCGCCTCTCCCCACTTCCCTGCACCTTCCCCCCACTTCCCTGTGCCTCCTCCCCCCACTTCCCTGCGCCTCCCCCCCACTTCCCTCCGCCTCCCCCCCACTTCCCTGCGCCTCCCCCCCACTTCCCTGCACCTCCCCCAACTCCGCGGTGTGCCATCCACATCCCTACCACAGTCCCCTGGCCCAGGTACCTGTAGGGGGATGATGTACCCCGCCCGGAGGTGGACATTGATGGTGTCCAGGGGGGCCGGCAGCGTCACCCACTGCCCTTCGCTGTGGATGGCTGGCTCGAAGGGAGCTGCGGGTGGAGGTGGGAGGCTGCCAAGGGCCTCTATTGGCACCTGGAGGGAGGGAGGTGTTGCTTTGAGAAGGATTCTGGGCCGTGCTGAGGCCTCCATGCCGTCCTCGGGAACCATGCTCTCTCTCCTGGGGCTCCATGTGGAGGCCCAGGAGGCCTGGCATAGACAGGCTGAGCTGTAACTTCAGGGGCGGACTCAGGGCTCACTAGGGGGACCCTCCTGGCCATTGAGTGGGGACAGAGCCCAAGAGGCCTGGGTGTGCCAGTTCAGCACAGTCTGTGATGGCCGTGGAACTCAGGCCTCAGTCTGCTCATCTGGGAAATGGGGATGGTCAAAGGAGCAGAGGGGCCGACGTGTGTAGAGCATTCGGGCGGGACCTGGCACGTGGCTGGGACTCAACACATACTCTCCTCTCTCCACCACCTGGTCACACCGACTAGGTGGAGGGAGCAGGTGGGAGAGCTGCTCTGGTCTCCTGCCTCCCTGGGTTTTAGGGTCCCCAGACTCACCGTCTGCAGGTTGTACCATGTGCCCGAGGGGAAGTAGCCAGTCACTTCGGTCTTCCCAGCCTGGAGCACTGGGGTGATGAGCAGGGCCGCCCCCCAGAGCAGCTGGTGGTCCACAGTCCAGGTGCTGGAGTCCTTGGGGAACCTGCAAAGGCAGGGGCACACAGGTGAGGAACGGGTGGGGCTGCTCGGCATGCCCACCCGCAGGGGGGCACCGGAAGAGAAGCTGAATTATGCTCTCTGGGAGTTCAAGGAGCCACAGGACTTGCAGGATTCGGGTTACACAGGCAAGACTGATTCCAGCAGACAGAAGTCAGTGCCGGGGCTGGGGGAAGCCTTCTCCAGGACACTCCGGTGGCTGGGCCCAGGGCAGGTGTCGGGGCTCATGCCTGAGGCACAGGGCGGACAGAGCGCTGGCCTCGCTTTGCTTGCTCACTTACCTTCCGATGACCAAGGCAGCGTGTGCTCATTGGTCAAGTATTTGGAAAGTACAAAAAAGTTACCAACAAAGAGAAAAGATCCCCCAATCCCATAACCAAAGCGAACCTGGATTAACGTCTGACACAAAGAGGAACGTACAGGTGCCAGAGCCTCTGCGGAGGGTCCCCTGTCTAACGGAGACTGTCCTGTCCTGTGACCGGCTCTGCCCACGTCCCGCCCCCTGCCCCCGGGCGAGCAGGAAGCACCCAGTGCTCAGCAGTGATGGCTGCATGGATACATTCATGGAGCTATTATGTCTTTTTAGGTGACTTCTTTAGGCCCTATTTCTATTTGTAAAATTAATGCATCAACGTGAGTGTCAAAAATGGTGACTGATATGTCCTGCTGCTTTCTACAAATGTGCCAACTGATATTCCACCTGCTGTGTCACTGTGTCCTTGCCAGCATGGGATAGTCTCATTGTCTCTAATGTATTCTAGTTCAGAGGCAAAAGAAATGGTATTTTTCTATTTCAAAATATTTCTTGCAAAATAAAGTTCCTGGAGTGATGTCAGTGAAAATGGTGGAATAAACCCCCCTGGAAATCCTCTCTCTCCTCTGTAAATACAAGAACATAGGCAAAAATGGTCAGAATTGACATTTTTAGGACTCTAGAAACTAACCAACGCCTTGTAGCGATCTGGGTAACACGTATTTAAGAAAACAGCTGAATCTTTGGAAGAACAGCAAGAATCCTAAGCCTAGCTAAGTTCTGAAGGCACTTCCCACCTCGCCCCAGCCACCTGGCAAAGGCTGCGGGACTCATGGATGCCATGTGTGAAGGATTATCTGTCTAATTATTGGCTGTCCACTAAGTTTGTCAGGCAGAGACTCCAGTGGCCACACACAATGAAGAACACAGACCTTATGGAATTAGCTCAAAAAGGCTACAAAACCACCAGCAATAGCAACAAGGCCTGAGGGGGACGGGGAATCATGACCACAGCGGCTGCATTTAAAATGTCCAGTCTGGGCCGGGTGCGGTGGCTCATGCCTGTAATCCCACTGCTTTGGGAGGCCGAGGTGGGTGGATCACCTGAGTTTGGGAGTTTGATATCAGCCTGGTCAATATGGTGAAATCCTGTTTCTACTAAAAATACAAAAATTAGCCGGGTGTGGTGGCACGTGTCCGTAATCCCCGCTACTTGGGAGGCTGAGGCAGGAGAATCACTTGAACCCAGGAGGTGGAGGTTGCAGCGAGCCGAGACCTGGCCATTGCACTCCATTCTGTGCAACAAGAGTGAAACTCCACCTCAAAAAAAAAAAAAAAAAATTACAGTCTGCTCATGCCTAGAATGCCAGCACTTTGGGAGGCCAGGGTGGGCAGACCACAAGGTCAGGAGTTCGAGACCAGCCTGGCCAATATGGTGAAACCCCATCTCTACTAAAAATACAAAAATTAGCTGGGCGTGGTGGTGGGCACCTGTAACCCCAGCTACACCAGAGAACTGCTTGAACCTGGGAGGTGGAGGTTGCAGTGAGCTGAGATTGTGCCACTGCACTCCAGCCTAGGCATCAGGGCAAGACTTTGTCTTGCCAGGCGTGGTGGCTCAAGCCTGTAATCCCAGCACTTTGGGAGGCCAAGGCGGGTGGATCATAAGGTTGAGAGATCGAGACCAACCTGGTCAACATGGTGAAACCCCGTCTCTACTAAAAATACAAAAAATTAGCTGGGCATGGTGGCACATGCCTGTAATACCAGCTACTCAGGAGGCTGAGGCAGGAGAATTGCCTGAACCCAGGAGGCGGAGGTTGCGGTGAGCCGAGATCGCGCCATTGCACTCCAGCCTGGGTAACAAGAGCGAAACTCCGTCTCAAAAAAAAAAAAAAAAAAAAAAAAAAAAAGACTTTGTCTCAAAACGAACAAACAAAAAAACAAAGTCCAGTCTGAAACAAATATACAAAAGTGTGATACATGCAAAGAAAGTATGGCGCACAGACAGGGGAAAAGTAGTTAATAAAAACTGTCCCTAAGGAAGCCCAGACATTGGACTTACTAGACAAAGACTTTACATCAGCTACTTTAAATATGTCCGAAGAGCTAAAGAAAGTACCAGAACATGACTCACCAGATAGGGCACATCCTTAACGAGAGAAAAGTAAAGGAGTGAAACAGAAATTCTGGAGTTGAAAAGAGTGCAGCAGAAATGAAAAGTTCCCTAGAGGGGCTCAACAGCAGATGAGAACAGGCGGAAAACAGAATCAGTGACCTTGCAGACAGGGTGGTCGAGACTATGGAGTCTGAAGAACAGAAAGAAAGCATGAGGAAGGAGGGAACAGAGCTGCAGAGACCCCTGGGCACCGTCAAGTGTACCAACATACATGCAACGGGAGTCCCAGAGGCAGAAGACACAAAGGGGCAGAAAAAACATTTGATGAAATAATGGCTGAAAAACCTCCCGAGTTTGATTAAAAAAAAAAAAAAAATGTGAATGTATACATCCAAGAAGCTTGACAGACTCCAAGTAAGATAAAATCAGAGAGATCTACACCTGGACACATCATCGGACCTTCAAAGGCCAAAGGCAGAGAATCTGGGAAGAGGCAAGAGAGAAGCTACTCAGGAGAAACCAAGGAGGCCATAGGCTGACAAGTTCAAAGTGCTGAGAGAGACGGCTGCCAGTCAAGAACTCCACACTGAGCAGAACTCTCAAACAATGAAGGAGAAGTTAAGACTGTGAAGTCAAGACAAAACTGAGAGAATTCATCACTAGCAGAGCTGCCCTACAATAAATACTAAAGGGGATACTTCTGGTGTAAATGAATGGTATTAGGCAGGAAGTCAGAGCCACATAAGTAAATAAAAACACGGGTATCTTGCATGTTCTTCAAATGTACCCCAAAACCTAAAATGCAATTAAAAAAAAATCATTTAAAATACATAATTCTGACCCTTATAACTGTGAGGTCCTTGGAAATAACAGGCAGTACCTGGATCATACTTTGTGAGCCATTCATTTATAATATAGTACTTTTGGAAATTTGGATAAGTAATTTTCCAGTCACCAGTACTCAACTTTCAGATATTCAGCTAAAGTAATAAAAAATTATGGCATACTCCTGATCACATGCCTTTACGTGGCATCATTACCTATGGTATTTAGAGGAGTCTGCCAAAATGGTAACTTACAATCTTCTTCCTCAGTACTATGGCCAGAGGTCCTTTATCAATGAGGGTCAGTAAGTTTCTCCCTTTGCTGTATGTTTGTTCCCCAGTGATCTCTCTGGCTCATGATGGCAGATATCACAAAATTACCTCATTGAAATATATGGTCTTCAGCTTTTTTCCTGGTTGTATTGTCAATAAATAAAAGTTAATTAAAAAAAAAAAAAACAGGGGTAAAGGTAACTACGTAGGAAAATATAAAAGACAGAATGTATGTACTCTCTTTTTTCCCTCCTATTTGACTTAAAAGACAGTTGAATAAGGCAGTCACTATAAATCTGTGTGGGTGGGCTCATAACGGATACAGATGGGTAAAAGCACAGAACGAGAGGCAAGGGGAACTACGCAGAAGCACAACTTTTTATACTATGGAAAGCACGTTGGCATCAGTTTTAAGCAGGCTAAAATTAAGATGTTAATTGTAATCCCTAGGGGAAGCACTAAAAAAACCCCAAACTTAAAGGAAATAGTGAAAGAGATGACAAGGTAATTAAAATAGCAATTAAAACACAAACTGCATTTCTTGGATTTCTTGAAGAATGTGTGGACACCATTTGTATTTCCTCTTTTGCAAACAGCATTTCTGCAATTTGGTTCTCGGGCTTGGTCTTACCAATATATGAGTTCTCTATCGATTACGAAGAGTGGCTATTTGCCATTTTGTTGACAATGGCTTCTCCGCTGTTACGATCTATGTTCAGAGCACATTTAATTTTTTTGTGTTTATATTCAGAGATTATTTTTTTTCTGCTGTGGTCAAATAAGTTTACCTTCTTTTTTTCTGAATGAAACCTCTTTCCCTTTCTTTTTGCTTTAATACTTAGCCCTCTGCCTCCACAGCACAGACACACATTCACTTCTCTTTTCCTGTGGAGTCTTCCACAGCTTGATTTTTTGTTTTTTATTTGAGACAGTCACATGGGCTGGAGTGCAGTGGCGTCATCTCTGCCTCCTGGGTTCAAGTGATTTTCCTGCCTCAGCCTCCTGAGTAGCTGGGATTAAAGGCACCCGCCACCACAGCTGGCTAATTTTTCTTTCTTTCTTTTTTTTTTTTTTTTTTGAGATGGAGTCTTTCTCTGTAACACAGGCTGGAGTGCAATGATGCGATCTCGGCTCACTGCAACCTCCACCTCCCGGGTTCCAGCGATTCTCCTGCCTCAGCCTCCTGAGTAGCTGGTATTACAGGCATGCGCCACCATGCCCAGCCAATTTTTGTATTTTTAGTAGAGACGGGGTTTCACCATGTTGACCAGGATGGTCTCGATCTCTTGACCTCGTGATCCACCCGCCTCAGCCTCCCAAAGGGCTGGGATTACAGGCATGAGCCACTGCGCCCGGCCTAATTTTTGTATTTTTACTAGAGATGGGGTTTCACCATGTTGGCCAGGCTGCCCTCGAACTCCCGACCTTGTGATCCACCTGCCTCAGCCTCCCAAAGTGCTGGGGTTATAGGCGTGAGCAACCACACCTGGCCTCCACAGCTTGATTTTTGACATTGGCTATTTAATCTACCTGGAACTTAACATTTCTATGTTACGAGAGAAAAATCAATCGACTTCTGCACATAGTTAACGAATCACCTTACTCTCTGGGAATCCTCCCTCAACCCACTGAGGCGCGGGGCTGTTGGGCCCTCCTCGTGTGCACTGTGGACTGCCCGGGGATAGAGCCAGGCTGCGAGGGTTTTATCAATCACTTTACTGCTCGGCCTGATTGTACTCCGTGTTCTTCATCCGGGGTTTTCCCATACTTCCGTGGGGTCTAAGGGGGAACTAGGGGTGCAGGGGCACCTCGGGAGGGAGGGCCAGGCCATGGCCTTGTCTCACTTGGGGGCAACCTGCCTGGTCTTGGGACACGCAGCCTGCAGCAGGACAGCACTGCCTGGGTGTTAGTTACGTGCCCCTCCATGGGGGCACACATGGGCCAGGGCCTGTGCCCAGGTGACTCACTCCAGGAAGAGGGGCCGGGCCACAGTCTCCCCGCCGACGTGCGCCAGGTGGAACAGCGTGTAGAGGTGGGGGAGGAGCGCGTAGCGCAGGGCCAGGGCGTTCCTCATGGCCTGCTGGGCCGGCTCGCTGAACCTGTACGGCTCCTGGGGCTGCAGGGCAGGCATGGGTGAAGGAAGACCCTGGGCCCCGGGGCCACCAGCCCCTGGAGTCCCCACCTTCAGAGACCTGCGCTCCGTAGCCACCCAGCATGGGCGCTTCTCCAGCAGGGGTGGGATTCTCAGGGGAGAGTCTTGGGTGGGTGGGATCCCCCACCTGCCCCGCTGCCCCGCCCTACCAGATTGAGCAGGCCGTTGTGGTTCCGCATAAAGGGGTAGAAGGCGCCCAGCTGGGTCCAGCGCACGCACAGCTCCTCCGAAGTGTTGCCCAGGAAGCCGCAGATGTCCGCCCCGACCAGGGGCACCCCCAGCAGGTTAAACTGCAGGATTTCTGGGAGGGCAGAGTCGGGCTGGGCTCAGGCTGCTGCAGCAGAACCAGCTCAGCCCCATCTGCTGAGTGGGCCGGGGGCCCCAGCTCCTCTCTTCTGAGCAGCCCCTCCTGTTAGGAGCTCACCGGACACGGAGGAGGCCAGCTGCTCCCAGGAGCTCCACACGTCCCCGGTCCAGTGGCCAGCGTATCGGCCATGGCCCGCAAAGGTGGAGCGGGAGATCACAAACGGGCGAGCCCCTCGAGCCTTCACCAGTGCCCTGGGGGGTGAAGGGACACCATGAGGGCTGTGTGGAGCGGGGCCACCCAGGAACCCTGTCACCAGCAGGGCAGAGCTGGGAGCAAGGGGCTGTCCGGGAGGAGGCGGAGGCCAGGGAGGACGATGGCAAGGCCACCGCCCACGTCTGCTGGGCACAGTCGGCTCTGTCCGGGCCACCTTATGCCTGCAGGCAAGCCAGGACCCCCAGAGCCTCACAGGAGTCACAAGATTCCTGCTGATACAGACTCCCCGTCAGCACCCAGGGTCCTTCCAATGCAAGTCCCAGGCACGTAGTGGGAAGGAGCCTCCAGCTTCAGGCTGGGGTGCAGGCAGGGGGTGGGGACAGCACTCAGGCCACCGGCAGGCCCCGGGTGGGTGGTCTGGGCCGCCTCTTTTCCTCCTCCCGGAGGCCCTGCAGAGGCCCGGACCCTGTGGGACAGGCCGTGCGGCAGGGCCCGGGGGTGGGACAGGGTCCTCACCTGTGCGAGGCGATGGCTTCGGTCAGGCCGTATAGGTTGTGCAGGTTGTAGTGTGTGGAGAGGAACTGGCGGCTGGAGGCACAGATGGTGGCCGCCTGGAGGGCGCCCCCAACCACCCCTGGAAGAGGTGGGGCTGCTTTCAAGGGAGCTTCCTCCTGGTAGGCTCCAAGGAGCCCTCCCTGCCCCCCAAGTCCCGGGAGCCCCCGGGGAGGCTGCTGGCTCTTCAGGCTGGCCCTGGAGGTGCACCTGCAGCCGCTCCCGATGCCCCTGTGGGGCTGGTGTTGCCCTGGGAACCTGGACACATCCTTTACCACCTCCACTGCTCCCAAGGCAGGGCCAGGTGGGTGCTGGGCTCTGCAGACACCCTGACTTCACATCCACCATCTCTTGGCCCATTTCAAGCATTCCCCTGCCTGCTTACCTGAGCCCCAAACCCCACCCTCTGACTGACTCTTTGCTTGGTCAAGCTACAGCCTCAGGTCCTGTAACGTTCTCCCAGACCCATCTGTGTGCTTCCTTGTAAAATCCAGTTTCTGCTATTCCTGCGAAGTCGGTTTAGCAAGAAGCCCCCTGACCCCCATGCTTCCTCTTAGTAACTCCCCGCTCTGACCCCCACCCTGCTCCCTGCCTGGAACTCCACGAGGCCGGGCTGCACTCGAGTCGGGTCTGACCTCTGCCCATGGCAGGCCCCCGCGCCTATGGAGACAGCCCCGAGTCAAGTCGGCCTCACTGCTCTGGCAAGCACCCTGGGCAGCGCTTCCTTCTGCAGGGCCTGCGCCTCTGCCCCCACCCTGTCTGCACTGACTGAGTCTCCCGGCCTGAGCCTTCCTTCTGGAGTTCCCCTCCCGCCCCTTTCCTGGCTGGCCCATCTGCTTCTCAGAGATGAGGGCGCCGAGTCTCCCAGGCCAGACGAGGGGGTCTCTGATTTGAAGCACTAAGTACCCAGAGGGCACCCCAGGGCAGGTAGGGTAGTGGGGGCTGACCAGGCACGTAGGGCGGGTTTTCCAGCTCATTGCTGGGGCAGCCGTCCTCAGAGCCCCGGATGAAGTTGGAAGGCTCGTTCATGTCCTGTAAGAGAGGCCCTGCTGGTGGGTGACTCTGCCCACAGTGAGGAGGGTGGGACGGTCCCAGAGGCCACGGCTACAGCGACACTTGGGAGCAGGGCCACACTTACGATCCACATGCCGTCGAAGGGCACCTGGTCGTGGAACTCAACCACCATGTCCTCCCACCAGGCCAGGGCCTCCGGGTTGGTGAAGTCGGGGAAGGCAGTGGACCCGGGCCACACCTGGACAACGAGAGGCCAGAGCGGGGAGACCCGGCCCAGCCAGGGCCTGCACTAAGCCCCCCGTCTCAGCCTGAGCAGAGGGGCAGCCTCACTCTTACTGGACGTCCAAATTTGCAAACCCGAGAGAGCTGTACCCTGGGGGTCAATGAGCAGCTCTTCTTCCACAAGGCACTGATGCTGGGCCAAGTGGCCTCGGCCCTGAAAACGAGGGGCCACCCCCAACACATCCACCCAAGGGCTGGGCTGCGGAACCAGAGAGAGTCAGGGAGAAGGCAGTGGAGGGACCCCATGCAAGCCCTGCCATGGAGTCTCACACATCCATACCGCACCTTCCCTGCCACGGAGTCTCACACATCTGCACCGCACCCTCCCTAGCCGCTCCCTCAGTGGGGTACCTGTCCTAGGTCCTGAGCACACTCTGGAGTGGGTGGAGGTTGCCATTCCATGGAGCTGCCCACAGGAATGCCTGAGAAATGGCCAGGAGGCCCCTGGGGGGGCTGGGAGGACAAGGAGGACCCTGAGGCCTCACTGAGGGTCTGGGGAGCTTGTGCCTGGGCTGGGCCCGGCTGCCCATGTAGTCAAAGGCCTGCTGCTGGAAGAGCTCACGGTGGCATTCTTTGCAGGAGCCGCCGTTGTCATGAGCCACTGTGACTCCCTCCTCTCAACTGTCCCACTGGGCGTGATGGCTCCTCAAATCCCAGCCTTTTCCTGAGCAGCCGCGCGCACCCCCTGGCCGGAGGCCTCTGCTTTCTAACCCCATCCCCGGGGCGCCCACACTACCTTCCCAATCAGCGGCTGGCCGGTCTCGTTGGTGATGAAAACCCCCCTCCGCAGACCCTCGTCATACGGTCTGTAGCTCCCGGCGGGGCCTGAGCTGCTGATGGCAGGATCCTGGGAAGAGGGAGACCTGTCAAGGTGAGGGTGGCCAGAGCCCTGGCGCCAGCCACTGGGCGACAGTGAGAGGACGAGGCAGCGTGGCCCTCCTGCACATGCCCGCCTGGAGAGGAGCCAGGGCTGGGGAACCGGGACCAGCCAGCTGCGGAGGAACAGGTGAGTATGGATGCTTTACCTTTTCTTTAAACCTTTCGAGTTTCACAGCTGTTCTACAAGAACTGCTTTTCTTTTATAATTAAAAATATGTGAAAAAGAAAAGGGTCTGTGCTCCCACTCCTGCTCTTAGGGGCTAATGCTTGCGGCCCGCAGAGGGCAGGATGGAGCTGGGCAGCGGCAGGCAGCACGGCCCCACACTCCTTGTCTGCGCCTCCTCTGCCGAAGCCAGTCTTCCTGGCAGGAGCTGCCGGGTCTTTTCTGCTGGCCCTGCCTCCCACTGCCTCCTCTGGCCACGTGCCAGGCACCGCACTTGGGCTGGACCAGCCCCCAAACTGCATCCTTCTGGCTGTGGGACTGGCCCCGGGAAAGGCCTGTCTTTGTGCCGCGTGACTCAGAGTCCTGCCCTGGGACTTTTCTATGGGAGCTGTGGTGCCAGCAGGAGGGCTGGAAGCTGGAGGCTGCCCTTGCTCACACCATCCCTTCCGGGGACTCAGAGCCAGCCTGAAGGAGAGGCAGGGCCAGAGGCACGGGGAGCCTCTACGGTTCCAGCGAGACCCACGCCCAGGCCCTCCACTTTCCAGGACCGTGAGACATCAGCTTATCGTGCCCCTGGCCTTTTGCTTTGCAGCAGTTCGAGTAACCTACATGCGACAGAACCCTGAGTAACACCCGGGCGTCTCAAACCCGCCCTCCCTGGACAGCAGGAGCCTGCAAGAAACATCCTTGGCGGCCACACAGGCGTGAGCATGACGCCACCCAGAGGAGGAGCCACCGGGCACGAGGACAGCCCCTTCCCAAACACCCACGGCGCGGGGCACGCACCACGAGCATGACGTAGCGCCGGCCGCCCTCGTGTAGCTCCCGCACCATGGCCGGGAAGTCGGGGAAGGCGTCCTTGTCGAACGTGAAGTCCCTCCGGCCGTCCATGTAGTCCAGATCGTTCCACTGCACGTCCTGCAGCCACAACACGGGGCCGGCTTCTGGGGGCCCGAGGAGACGCGCCCCCGCCAGCCCCTCCCGGCCACCGCGCCAACTCACCAGGGGGAAGTGGGCCCTGGTCATGTTCTGCACCGCCTGGCGAGTGATGGCCGTGGAGGAGTAGCCCCAGCGGCACAGGTGGAAGCCCAGGCCCCAGTACGGCGGCATGAACGGGTATCCTGCGGGCCGACGCCGATGCCATGAGTGGGTGGGGAGGGAGCCTGGGGGCGGGGGCCGCGGCCGGGGAGCGGGCCCTACCCACAACGTCCAGGTACTGCCGCACCACGCTCTTGGGCTCCGGGCCCAGGAAGACGTAGACATCCAGGATCCCACCTGTGGACCTCCAGCTGAGGGCGGGGCTCGGCTGCAGGACCACGTCTGGAAGGGAAGCAGCTCTGGGGCGTGGGGAGATACCTCACCCCGAGGGCCCTGCACCCCATGGATGGGCCGCGCACAGGCGGAGAGCGAGGCTCTCTCCCTATGGGGAGCTCAGAGTGGCCTGGGGAAGCCGTGCTAAGCCCGACTCAGGAGGAACCTGGCACAGGACGGAAAGTGGCCGCAGCCCACCACCTCTGGGCAGGGCCCCAGCACCCTCCTTAGGAGCACAGAAGGCCAGAGCTGGGAGAGGCGCCAGCCCGTGGGACTCATTTCTCAGAAGAGAACAGGAGGCCCAGCGCGTGCTCAGGGTCCCTGACACAGACCTCCGGTCTCTGGGGCGGCCAGCACGGAGGAGACCCCAGCCTGGGTGCTGGGCAGGGGGCAGCTTACCCATGGCATTGCTGTTCAGCAGGAACACCCCGTGTGCTGACCCGCCGTCCTCCAGCACCAGGTAGAAAGGGTGAGACCCGTAGAGGTTTGCACCCGGCTGGGACATGCAGAAGGCGCGTCAGCCCCTGCGCTCCCTGGCCCTGCGTCCCGCCCGCTGCCCGCTGCTATACCGTGGGTGCGAGGTCCCGGTTCCACAGGGTGATCTTGGTCCAGCTGGTGCTGAGCATCAGGGGACTGAGGTGCTCAGCGAGGCCTGTGATGTACTGCGAGGGCAGCGAGGTGGACAGCTGCAGGAACTGGTCCGCGAAGAACAGCGGTGCCACCGTCGTGTTCAGCCTGCAGGGCAGAGGCCAGCCGGGCTTGCTCGCACCTGAGGGGCCAGACAAGCCCGAGAGCACCCAGAGAGCACCCCTGGGCCCTGGGAGGGCAGGGTGGCCTGGCCAGCCCTGAGGCTCATGACCCTGGGACAGGAGGCCGTGCCAGGCCCTGTAGCCCTCGGCACCATGGTGCCAGCGTGACAAACACTGAGGGTGCATCAGAGGAGGCGCACTGCCTGGCTGGGCCCACACCATCCCATGGGCCCCCAAGGTGCTGACCTCCAGGAAATGGCCGGCACCAGAACTGGCACACATGGCTGTCCCATGAACCCTGACCAGAAGCAGGGCTGGGCAGGGGCTGAACAGAACCTTTCCAGGCCCAGGGGCTGGCCAAAGTCCTCCCAGGTCCTGGCCCAGCCATGCCCCAGAGGGGCCCTGGGGGTTTGCTGGGGGTCAAGTGCAAGGCAAACTGCACCTCCAAGGAGGGAAGATAAGATAAGCCCCGTCCACAGGAAGCCGTGTGCTCTGTTAACACATCACAGCTCATTTCACAGGACATGCTCACGCCGCGCCCACCCTCCCCGGGCAAGACGCTGGTACATTCAAGGCGGAAATCTGGTAAGATGCCTGTTTGCTGTTTGTTTTTTGAGACAGGGTCTCACTCTGTCACCAAGGCTGAAGTGCAGTGGCAAAATTATGGCTCACTGCAACCGCGAACCTCCGGGCTCAAGGGATCCTCCCACCTCAGCCTCCTGAGTAGCTGGGACCACAGGCATGTGCCACAACTCCTGGCTAATACTTTTAATTTTTTTGTAGAGATGGGGTCTTGCTATGTTGTCTAGGCTGGTCTTGAACTCCTGGGCTCAAGCAATCCTCCTGCCTTGGGCTCCCAAAGTTCTGGAACTGCAGACATGCACCACCACCTAGCGTGGTAAGATGCTTTGACAACCTTCTCTTGGGTCTCTCAGAGGTCAGCTCAGAGAGGTCACCCTGCCCCCGCCATCTGCACAGCTGGCTTCTAGAGTGCTCTGCTCCCTGACGCTGTGTCTGTGTGGACTTGATTATGGCTTCCCCTTATGTGTCTGTCCCGGGGAGCTGGATCCAAAGCACCCGCACACGGGTCAGTACGTGAACACCGAGGAAATGAATGAGCGAAAATAAAAAACGCATTTCCGGAGGCGAATTCTCTTAAGATTAAGGCAAATCCAAGTGATGTCATTCCGGAGCACTTCCGAGTTAAATGACAAGAAGGGACTCGGTCAGTCCTGAGCACGTGTTTACGTGGGATTTATGCCTATGGGAGTAAAAGCCCCAGGGAGCGCGCTGTGAAGAACACGGCTCACCCTCCCCATCCAGGTGAGGGCGCAGAGCCCAGACACTCACAGCACGCGGCCGCCCAGCTCCCGGCGCACGATCAGCCCGAAGGGCTCCTCGGAGAACTCCACGCTGTAGAGTGGAGACGGCGCCCGGCTGTGGACACGAGGGGTCTCCAAGGGCACCTCGTACCGTCTGTTAGCGGGATCTTTGATCTAGAAGAAGAGGTGGGGGTGTATCTGCGTCCCCCACGCCCTCCTCACTCTCCAGAGGGGAGCCTGCATCCTGAGGATGGGTCAGGTCCTGGCGCAGCCGCTCATGGGTGTGGGACCACGGGCAGCGCATTGCGGCCTCCCTGAGCCTCGGCTTCCTCATCTGCACAGCCAGGAGCAGAGCCAGGAGGAGAGCGCCTCCCCCAGAATGGAGGTAAAATACAGAACACCTGGTAACTCTGAATTTCAGATAAACACCACACAGCTCTCGTAGTATAAATACATCCCAGGTACTGCAGCCTTACGTGAGAAAACAAAGTCATGCCTGGGGCACCTGCAGTCCGGGTTTCCTGGGCGTCCTGTTTTCATCTGCAACCTCTGGCAGCCCGGCTCTACCTGATCCACCTTTTCATAAAGATGAATGAGCCCCGAGCCCTGCTTCTGGTGCACCTGTCACTGTGGTGTCCCCAGTGCTCCCCGAGGGGTGCTGCCGTGTCTGCTCACACCTCTGCTCCTAGCAAGGGCTCAGCACACAGCAGCGCAACACACAGCTGGCCCATGCAAAGCGCATGTGTGTCGTGGCCCACACGCACCCTCTGCCCCGCTCCCGCCTCGGCCCCCGCCCCCGCCCCTGCCCACCGTGAAGTGGAGGCGGTTCTCAGTCTCCATCATCACTTCCAGTCGCAAGGTCAGGATGTCCTTGGGGAAGAAGGTGGGGGTGGTTCGGGTCAAGGTGGCCGTGTAGCCCATTTCAGAGGAGCTCAGGTTCTCCAGCTTGTAGCTGGGGTAGCTGGGCGGGAAGAAGCACCAGGGCTGCCCCATCTGGGCACCCCGCAGCACCCGCTCCGCAGGGACGTAGCAGCAGCCACGGGCCTCACACTGCTCCTGGGTGATGGTCTTGTCAGGGGCACAGTCAAAGCGGCTGTTGGGGGGCACGTCGCACCGTGTGGGTGCCGCTCTGGGCCTGCCGGGGTCATGGCGGGGCCCTGGCCTGCTGGCTCCCTGCTGGCGAGCTGAGTGAGGCTCCTTCAGGATAGGGGAGGAGCCGCCCAGCTCTCGGGGAACCACCAGCAAATCGTGGAGCAGGATGTGCCCCAGGAGCACGGCTGTGGCCAGGGACACGAGGGCGCAGACTGCCAGCAGCTGGCGGGGGCAGGGTGGCTGCCTCACTCCCATGGTCAGAGACGGCCTGGACGGCTCCTTCCTGGAGGCCTGTGGGAGCAGGAAGTGGGCTCAGAGGGGAGGCGGGGGGGCGGCACTCAGGGGCTCTCAAAGCAGCTCTGAGACATCAACCGTGGCTGGCGCTGTGGTGCCCAGGCAGGTGGGGTACGGCGGCCAGGGTGGGTGCTGCAGCGCTGGCTAGCCTGGGGAGAGCCCAGAAGGAAGGGAGAGAAAAGCCCCAGCAGGGGAGGGCAGAGCGCCTGCACTGTCTGCTCAATGTTATAATGAAACACACTTAGAATGTCCCCAGGAAGACCGGCAAGACAACTGGACACTCGAAACGGGCCAAACGGGCCTGTCGCCCAGGTCGGAGTGCTGTGGTAAGATCTTGGCTCACTGCAGCCTCCACCTCCCAGACTCAAGCAGTCCTCCCACTGCAGACTCCCGAGTAGCTGGGGCTAGAAGCACATACCACTGCACCCAGCTAATTTTTTTTTTTTTTTTTTCGAGACAGAGTCTCGCTCTTTTGCCCAGGCTGGAGTGCAGTGGCAGGATCTCAGCTAACTGCAACCTCCGACTCCCGGGTTCAAGCAATTCTCTGCCTCAGCCTCCCTAGTAGCTGGGATTACAGGTGCCTGCCACCACGCCTGGCTAATTTTTTTTATTTTTCATAGAAATGGCATTTTACCATCTTGACCAGGCTGGTCTTGAACTTCTGACCTTGTGATCCACCTGCATTGGCCTCCCAAAGTGCTGGGATTACAGGCATGAGCCACCACACCTGGCTGGGAGCCCCACTTCTGAATCAAGGTGAGGCTTGGTCCACTGGGTGTCGGTGGAAGTGATTCTGGCAACTCATACGTTCTTAGGGGGACCCAGCACCTTCCCTGTCACCCTTTCCCATCGACTGGTGCCCGGATATACCACAGTTGGGAATCCTGGGCACCACAGCTGGGGGTGACACTCTAGGGGTGGTAAAGCCACAAGAGAGAAAGGGCTTGACCTCGAGGGACTTTGCAGATCAGAACCCCTTCCAGCCCTCGAGGTACGTTGGGGAGAAACAGTCTCTTGTAACAGCGGCTGCTCCTGGAGCCTCAGGTACAGACATGACAAGATTGTCATGTGCAGACAAGACATGTGGGTTCACTTTCATGACTCTGCTGGTAAGGTTAACAAGTGACAACTACCTTTGTTTTGCTTGTCTGTACATTAATATTTAATGACGAACATTCTATAGTCTGGCGCCTCTCAGGAGCAGCGGGAGCCCACATGCAATTCAATATGCATGGATTTTAATAGGGGAGTCCCTTTGATGTGTGTGATACACCCTGGGGAGGGAGTGGGGAAGGCTGGGAGAGCCTGACCCCAAGGGAGGGAGGAAGAAGGTGTCCTAGCAGCGAGGCCATGGGGGAGAGACGCAGGGAGGTCCTCAAACCGAAGCCAGTCACCACAGGGGTCTGTGTCTCTGAGGAATGAACCTTGGAGCGGAGCAGGGAAGGGTTTCAAAGAGAAGCCCCTGACCAGGGAAGCCCCCTGGAGCGGAGGACCGTGAGGCCTTCTCTGGTACTGGGAGCTCATCACACACCAGGAAGAAGTGAATGCAGGGCCTGAGGGAGTCTGATGTATCATGTCATGTTACAGAAGGCTGGGCTGGGAATGCTCTGTCCCTGGCAGGGCTTGGTGTGCCACTGTGGGCCACTGGGAAGTGAGGGCTGTCTGGGCTGGAGGGCGAAATGTTTCATCCACACTTCGGACATCAAATGGGAGAGTTTCTTTCACACCAATTGATTCTACAACTTTCTGGACACGGCTAGGTGTCCCAGAATTCAGCTCAGTCCTGACACTACCCGGAGTCAGCACAGACTCCACAGGTCAAGGGCTCAGTCCTACGAGACGGCCCCACCTCAGAGGCCAACTGCAATCCCTAGGTTGCGACTTGTACTTCTGATCAACTAGTTATAAATTCAGGGGTTTGGACAGGCGCGGTGGCTCACACCTGTAATCCCAGCACTTTGGGAGGCTAAGGCGGGCAGATCACCTGAGGTCGGGAGTTCGAGACCAGTCTGAGCAACATGGAGAAACCCAGTCTCTACTAAAAATACAAAATCTGCCAGGCATGGTGGCACATGCCTGTAATCCCACCTACCCTCGAGGCTGAGGCAGGAGAATTGCTTAAATCCGGGAGGCGGAGGTTTCGGTGAGCTGACATCTCACCACTGCACTCCAGCCTGGGCAACAAGAGGGAAACTCTGTCTCAAAATAATAATAATAATAATAATAATAATAATAATAATTCAGGGGTTCCCAGGACTCCCCCTTCAGGCTCACAGAACTCAGGAAAGTTTTCTTACATTTGCTGGTTTATTACAAAGGATTAACTTGGACAGTTATGGAAGGCATGCTCCGCCTGCCCGGGGTGGGTGGGGGAGGGACTCCGCACCCTGCTGGCACCACGCTCTGGTGCCTCGGTGTGCTCAGCCACCTGGAGGGAAGCCCTCTGATCCCTGTTTTTAACGGGGGTTTTAAACGGGGTTTTTAACGGGGTTCCATGATGCAGGCATGACTGACTCAGCCAGCGGTGATCAACTCAATCTCCAGCCCTCGCCCCTTCTCCCTCCTAGCCCCTGTCATCAGGCTTCGGTCTTTTGGGCCATCTGCTTCCATCCTGAAGCCACCTGGTGTCCCTAGTCATCAGTCACCTCATTAGCAAAAGGCTCTCGCATCACTCGGTTTCCAAGGGTTTCAGGTGCTGTGTGCCCCAAGCAGGGACAAAGACCAGAGACAGTCACCCCTAGCTTGGCCTAAGGGGGGGTCTTCGTGGTTCAGACACTCGGATCTCAGAGCTGGCCCTGGGGCCCCCGCTCAGGCCCCGGTGCTCCTCGCCCAGGGATTCAGACTCAGCCATGGGTGGCCCGGGGCCCGGCCAAGACTGAGCACTGCGTCGACCCCACGGGGAAGGACGCAGCCTCCAGCCCCAGCCCGAGCCAGAAGGGCGGCCCTGCGTTCGTCTCTAAGCTTAATTCAGAGAAAGACCGGGAGGACTAGAGGTCCGGGGCTCAGGCTCGGCTCAGGGGAAGAGGCTGGGGGCGCGGCCAGGCGGGTTCAAACCTGCGTCTGGGGTGTTACCGCCGGCAGCGCGGGGGGGGGGCTCCGTGCCTCAGTTTCCCCGTCCGCTGCGGCACGCGCAGAGCCTCCCTCGCTGAGTCATGCGCGGACGAGGAGAACCTGGAGGTGCCCGGGCCCCTTGGCGTCACCGGGGTCACTGTCCCCCCCGCGGCCGCACCCCAGGCCCCGCCGCGGCCCCGGCGACAACCTCGGCTCGCCCGACTCGGAGGCCGCAGCCGGCCCACCGCCCCACCCACGCGGCCCCGGCCCCGCTCACCTCCGCGCACGCGCGCCCCGGCCACCCGCGGAGACTCCGGGGTCGTGCCCGGGCGCGCGCCCGCAGAGGCGGCCCACGTGACGCGGCCTCCCGCGCAGGCGCCCGAGGCGAGGGTGTGCGTCCGCGCTGCGCCCCCCAGCGGCGGCTCGGGCAGAGCGGGCCGGGGCGCGTCCCCGCGCTCGGAGGGGGCCCGGGGAGCGCGCGTGGCCCCGCGTCCGGCGTCCCGCGGGGAGGGGCCGGCCACGTGCCGGTTCGTCTGGGGTCAGAGGCCCGCGCGGGCGCAGTCCCGGCCGGGTCCCCGGTCCCCGTGGGGTCAGAGGTGGGCGTGGGCCGCGCCGCCCGGGCCGGGTCCCCGCAGCTCGTGGGGCCTTGTAAACGGTTTCGTCCCGTGCACGCGTCCCGGGGCGCCGTCGGCAAGGCTGCCCGAGGCGCGCAGCGCCGGGTGAGAAGCCGCCAGCGTTCGGAAACTCAGACGGGCTCCCGAACGCCCGCTTACTCCGGAGAGGAGCCATCCAAACGTGGTGATAATCCGTGAAACTGACCATGGAGGGAACATGAAACTGACAGGGGGGGACATTTTTCATAGAACAAGAAAAGGCTTTTACGTGAAGCGGAGCGCGCTTTTAGATGTGAGATGCAGAAACGCCCCGTGTGACCTTCACTTGCCTGATACGGTGTCTGTGCAGAAATGTGTTAGATGTTTTACAATGTTTTAGAATAAGCCTTACGCAGAAAGCTTATTAGATATTCCGAAGAAAGATTTTATTCCGCTGAGATGTTAGAAAGTGAAATTCTTTCGTAGAACATCTTGCCTTTAAACTGCCAAGAAGCCCCAGGGTAACGGGTACTTGGAAGTCCAGGGATGGGGACGCAGAGCGCCGGGTTAATGATGGAGAAGACACAGGCGGGGCGTGGTCTCTTGGTGTGGACGCCCCAGCCCGCTCAGTGGTTACCCTGTTATGTACGTCTGGGGCCACTGACTTTCTCCCGCATGCTGTGAATCTGAATTTAACTCAAATGGGGACGTCGGGGCAGGAAAAGGGACCTGAGCTTTCTAGAGGGTGGGGATGGGAAAAACTGGAAAAGAAGATGGTTGGTGGGTTTTCAGGTGCACCTAGTAGAGGGAGGTGCTGGGGGAAGCTGTCTCCCAGGCAAAGGCTGGCTGGAGCCGCTGTCACTTTCAGCCCACCGGCTTGCGGACAGATGCCAGCGCTGTGTTGTGAGAGGCGTGTGCATTTTGGGAGTGTGGCGAACCAAGGTGATACCTGGACGAGTCAGCCCAGCGTGCGAGGGTGGCTTTGCAGTCACAGGCTCTGTCTTTGCGATGGAAGGCTGACTGGAATGCCACGGGAAGTGCTAGGATTTTACTTGGTTCATTGAAACCGCTGAGCTGCTAAAAAGATTCCTACGGGTGGGGTTGGCCTATTTCTCTTAAATGATGCCCTTCTGAGGGTACATGTGGTTTTAAAGAACACGGAAGATTCCGAGTCCCTCATAATAAACACAATTCTGGATCTCTTCCTTGAGGCCTTGGAAGGCAGGGTCCAGGCCGCTCCCTAGGAGGGCCCTAGTGACTTGAGCTTGTTGGCGATCATCTGGCTGACTTTCTGCAGGGCCTCCTGGAACTGGGGATACTCTTTCAGCACGTGGTCCAGGATGGTGGCGATGAGAGCCAGTCGCTTGTCCAGGCGCTGCTGCTGCAGCATTATGGTCTGCTCAGAGCGGAACAGGAACACGTACCGCCCCTCCTTCACAGCCTGCAGGTGCTTAAGGCGCGTCTGCAGGGCCACGATCTCTGAAAAGTTCTGGGTGGGAAAAGAGATTCCATGTGGGGCTATGCAAACCCGAAGAAAGGAACCTGCCGGCCCCACACAAACTCCGACTCCAGGAAATGCCACAGAGGAGGAGAGACCTACACCCGAACAGGGACGGCCTGAAGGTGTCTCACCCCTGGATCGCCGGGAAAAGGCTGAGAGGCCCTGGGTCGGTGCCTTTTTGGGTTATTCATCATCACTGTCTAGGAGACATTATTATTTTATTGTGTGTGAGGCAGTCTCGCTCTGTCACCCAGGCTGGAGTGCAATGGCATAGTCTCACTGCAACCTCTGACTCCTGGCTTCAAGCAATTCTCCTGCCTCAGCCTCCCGAGTAGCTGGAATTACAGGCGCCCGCTGCCACACCTGGATAGCTGGGATTATAGGTGCCTGCCACCATGCTCAATGGATTTTTGTATTTTTAGTAGAGGTGGGGTTTCACCAAGCTGGCCAGGCTGGTCTCGAACTTCTGACCTCAAGTGATCCACCTTCTGCGGCCTCCCAGAGTGCTGGGATTACAGGTGTGAGCCACTGCACCTGGATTAGGCAACACTCTTGACACCTGCCACATCAGGCCCAGTGCCAGGCACCCTCCCCTCATCATCATCTGCGTCTCAGCTGGCCAGGCCAGAACCTTGGAGCCATGATCCACCCCCCTCTCTGCCCACACCACAGCCAACCCAGCAGGGATCCCACTGGGTAAGGTTGGCATCATGCATGTGCAGAACCTGATGGCTTCTCGCCAGCCCCACACGGGCCACCCTGAAGCGCTGCAATAGCCTCAGAGGGGTTCCTGCATCCATGCTTCATCTACATGCAGCATTAGAGCCAGGGGAGCCCCTAAAACCCAAATCACCTCTCAGCCCCAGCGCCCTCCTCTGTGTGTGTGCCCACCTCCCTGAGAGAAAAGTCCAAAGTCATGATCATGCTCTCCCCAAGGCCCCATGGTTTGGGCTGGTCCCCTCTGCCTGGGTCTCACACAACCTGACCTTCCCCAGCTGGGTCTCACGCACCCTCCCCTCCCCCCAGCCCGGGTCTCACGCACACTCCCCTCCCCCAACCTGAGTCTCACGCACCCTCCCCTCCCCCAGCCTGGGTCTCACGCGCACTCCCCTCCCCCCAGCCCGGGTCTCCCACATACTCCCCTCCCCCAACCTGCCCCACTGGCTTCTGGTCGCCCTTGCACAGTTTCAGGCTCCTGCCTTTGTGGAGCTGTCCGTCTGCCTGCAGTGGCTTTGCGGGTGTCCGCTCCTTCAGCCCTGGACTCCACAAGGCCTTCCTGGATCACCCTAACTCAAACTCCCAACCCCTCAGTTCACCGGATGTGCCTGACGCTTCTTTCTCTGGTTTATTTTCCTCCGAAACATTTACTACCACCTAACACATCATTTCCTTTTTTTTTTTTTTTTTTTTTTTTTTTTTTTTTTTGAGACAGGATCTCACTCTGTCGTCCAGGCTGGGGTGCAGTGGTGCAATCTCGGCTCACTGCAGCCTTGACCTCCTGGGCTCAAGGGCTCCTCCCACCTCAGACTCCTGAGTAGCTGGGACCACAGGTGCGTGCCACCATACCCAGCTAACACACGGTGTATCTTTTAAATTATTTTGCTGATCACCTGGCCTCGTGCCCCAGGACGGAGCCTCCAGCCGGGCAGGGATGTTTGTCTTTCGTGTTCTGTTTTGCAACCCTCACACCCTGAACCGGCGCCCAGCCCACAACAGATACTCTATCAATATCTGTTGATCGAACACATCACAAAGCCACAAACGTGAGCAGCTGGTGGTACTGTTACCGGCGTGGGATCGGGGGAGGCCTAGCCTAGGGCACGCAGGACCTCTGTAGGAGTGGCACGTTCACGCCCGGGGCCTTTACTCCCGGGGACCTCCCGGGACGAATTTACCTGTTCTTTGAGGTCCCTGAGCCGGGCGAGTTCGGCTTCGTGGGTGTCCAAGTCTGCCTGCAGCACTGACAGCTCTTCCTTCCTCTCTTGGAGGGAGCTGCGGAGATTTTTCTCAGTTTCTTCCAGTTCCAGGATGGTTTTGGTGGACTCCTCAGTGGCCTAGGAGAGAAACGGGACCACGCTGGGCCCCTGCGGCCTGGCTATTTGGCAGACAGGGAAGAATCAGGCTGGCAGCTCCATCCAGGGAGGCTCCTAAAGAGGAGTGGGGGCTGCTGCCCTTCAGGAACAGGTGGCCTGGAGAGGTGAGGCTGGGGAGAGGCGAGGCCGGGGAGATGCCAGGCCCGGGAGAGGCGAGGCTGGGGAGATGCCAGGCCTGGGAGAGGCGAGGCTGGGGAGATGCCAGGCCTGGGAGAGGCGAGGCTGGGGAGATGCCAGGCCTGGGAGAGGCGAGGCTGGGGAGATGCCAGGCCTGGGAGATGTCAGGCCTGGAAGACGCCAGGCCCAGGAGATGCCAAGCCTCGGAGAGGTGAGGTCTGGGAGAGGCCAGGCCCAGGAGATGCCAGGCCCGGGAGAGGCCAGGCCCAGGCGAGCCCACACTGAACACTGCTCCCTTAAGGCAGGTGTGGCCAAGAAACGGGGGCCTGAGCGGTTCTGGGGCTCCCCATGCAGCAGGTCTGTCCCCAGGCAGGGGATCGGCACAGCTCAGCAGCCATGTGCCAAAAGCAGGGCCAAGGCCATAAGGGCCGAGAGGCGGGCTGGGGAGCCTGGGAAAGAGGACGGCAGGGCCTCTGCCGAGCAAGGGGCGAGGCTGCTGCCATCTGTGTGATGTGTGGTCCCCCTGCAGGGAAGCAGCACAATTAAGAGGAAGAGAAACCCACAGGTAGCATTTGGCAGCTGGCATGGCCCAGGGGATGATGGAGGAGGCCAGAGTGACTCTCAGGGTTGGCTGGGGACATGGAAGGTCTTTGGGGTGGGACTGGCAGGGGTGGGGACAAGGACCTGTTTGTGTAGCAGTGACGGTGTTGGAGCAGACAGGGATGTGGGGTGGGCATAGGGGTCCTGGCAGGGGACTGAGGTGGTGCCCAGGGTGGCAAGGAGTGGTCAGGGGCTGGGATAGGAAGCTAAGGAAGGAATGGCATCAGGAGTGGCCAGTGTGGTGGGCAAGGACTGAGAAGAGACCGCTCTGCCGCCTCTCTCCAGAAACTTCCGAATGAGCAGCCCAGGCCTGCCTGTCGTTTTCGGCTAATCTTTCCCCACAAGGGTGACTTCAGCACTCTCCAGGGAACCTTCTGGGTGACTCTGAGAGCTGGGCACCCATTTCACAGGTTGGTAAACCAAGGCTCTGGGAGATCAGACGGTATGGCCCAGTCAGGAGTAGCCTGGTGTGGCTCTGAGACAGGCCGTCAGCTGTCTCCAAGGCCACCTCCCCACCCATCGCTGTGGTTGCTGTTACATTGAACTCTGCCCGCCCCCCTGCCCCTGGCACAGGAGGTCCTGCAGGTCTGGAAAGGCCCACATGCTCCGAGGTCACACAGCGGGTCACCAGGGCCGTGGGGCCAACCTGGGAGGTGTGAGCACAGGGCCCCTGGCTGGTGACAGCACCGGCCAGGCCCTCCCAGTGTGGGCCACGCACTGCACGCCCAGTGGACGTGGCCAGGTGTACAGGGATGCAGGCTCTGGGGGAGCCCGCCACACTCCCATCAACCGGTCCCCAGCACCCACCTGCGCTCCCCAGCATGGGCCGGCCTCTTCCCCAGAACTCTGTGCCTCCCCGATGCTTCCCCAATGCCACTTCTGATATGCAGGGAGGGGCTGAAACAGGGTCATCTCTGGCCGTCAGCGGCTCTATCGGGCACAGGCATTCTGGAAACTCCCAGAGACAGGCCCCGTGGCAGCAGCAGGTCAGCAGTGCTAAAGCACGGCCCCTCTAACAGCCTCTGCCTCCTCACCCCCAACCCAGCACCCAGCAGAGGTTAGCAATGCTGAGCACAGTCTCTCTGCATCCTTGCCCCTGACCCAGCACCCAGCAGAGGTTAGCAATGCTGAGCACAGTCTCTCTGCATCCTTGCCCCTGACCCAGCACCCAGCCGCAGGTTAGCAGTGCTGAGCACAGTCTCTCTGCATCCTTGCCCCTGACCCAGCACCCAGCAGAGGTTAGCAATGCTGAGCACAGTCTCTCTGCATCCTTGCCCCTGACCCAGCACCCAGCAGAGGTTAGCAATGCTGAGCACAGTCTCTCTGCATCCTTGCCCCTGACCCAGCACCCAGCCGCAGGTTAGCAGTGCTGAGCACAGTCTCTCTGCATCCTTGCCCCTGACCTGGCACCCAGCAGAGGTTAGCAGTGCTGAGCACAGTCTCTCTGCATCCTTGCCCCTGACCCAGCACCCAGCCGCAGGTTAGCAGTGCTGAGCACAGTCTCTCTGCATCCTTGCCCCTGACCCGGCACCCAGCAGAGGTTAGCAGTGCTGAGCACAGTCTCTCTGCATCCTTGCCCCTGACCCGGCACCCAGCAGAGGTTAGCAGTGCTGAGCACAGTCTCTCTGCATCCTTGCCCCTGACCCGGCACCCAGCAGAGGTTAGCAGTGCTGAGCACAGTCTCTCTGCATCCTTGCCCCTGACCCGGCACCCAGCAGCAGGTTAGCAGTGCTGAGCACGGCCCCTCTAACAGCCTCTGCCTCCTCACCCCCAACCCAGCACCCAGTAGAGGTTAGCAGTGCTGAGCACAGTCTCTCTGCTTCCTCACCCCCAACCCAGCACCCAGCAGAGGTTAGCAGTGCTGAGCACAGTCTCTCTGCATCCTTGCCCCTGACCCAGCACCCAGCAGAGGTTAGCAGTGCTGAGCACAGTCTCTCTGCATCCTCGTCCCTGACCCAGCACCCAGCAGCAGGTTAGCAGTGCTGAGCATGGTCCCTCTAACAGCCTCTGCATCCTCGCCCCCAACCCAGCACCCAGCCGCAGGTTAGCAGTGCTGAGCACAGTCTCTGCATCCTCACCCCCGACCCGGCACCCAGCCGCAGGTTAGCAGAAGTGAGCACGGCCCCTCTAACAGCCTCTGCATCCTCACCCGGGACCCGGCAAGACACTTTCCTGGAATGTTCCTTGGGCCCCAGAGAGAGAAGCCGGTGCCCTGCCTCCTTTCCGCTGCTCCCTACCTTCCGGATGTCTTTGATTTTCCGGCGCAGCTCGAGCTGCTTGCGTTGGAATTTGGTGTGGGTGAGCGCCTTCCTGTCCGTCTTGAGCTGCCCCTCAGCCTGGGTGGTAACGGTCTCTCTACGGGCGACAGCCATCTCCATGGCACAGATCATCTTCTCCTGTTGCTTCAGCAGCTGCCCGAGCTTAACCTGGGAGACAGGACAGAGGGGCTGGGGTGGGCCCAAGCTGCAGCTGCAGAGAGCGGTCCGGGGTGCCAGCCTGACTCATCCTCCAGCCACATGCAAGGGGATCGGGGGTGGCGGGAAACAGTGAGGCCGGTGCCGCCAGGAGGATCGAGGGACCCGGAATCGGCAGGCAGACAGTGCAAGGTGGAGAAATGGCGGAGACCCAAGAACACCACGGAGGCGTGAGAACGAACAGCAACCAGCCCAGGGTCAGATCCGGCAGCAGAAAAAACGTCATCGAGAAAACTGGTGAAATCTGATGAGAGTTTGTAGTTTGGTTAGCCGTATTGCACGAAAGTTAATTTCTTAGTTGTGACAAGGCACCTTGGCTCGGGTGGAGGACTTGGGGCTGAGGACTGGGTCGTGTCTTGAGAATTGGCTGTCGGTGTGCACAGGAACTTTCTGGAGTCATCGAAAGATCCTATGTCTTGATGGTGTGGGTGGCTATGTAGATGTGTGCACCTGTTAGCACCCACCAAACCGTGCATTTTATTTATTTAGTGTTAGTCTGAGACGGAGTCTTGCTTTGTCGCCCAGGCTGGGGTGCAGATCTCAGCTCACTGCAACTTCTGCCTCCCGGGTTCAAGCGATTCTCCTGCCTCAGCCTCCCAAGTAGCTGGGATCACAGGCACCTGCCACCACACCTGGCTAATTTTTTTTGTATTTTTAGTAGAGACAGGGTTTCACCATGTTGGCTAGGCTGGCTTTGAACTCCTGACCTCTAGTGATCCTCCCGCTTTGGCCTCCCAAAGTGCCAGGATCACAGGCATGAGCCACCATGCTCAGCCCAAACTGTGTTTAAAATAAGCCCAATTTATCGTATGAAAGTCACACCTAAAGTTGATTTAAAACAAAAAAACAGGCAAGAATCCTGAAGTTAAGAGGGTGAAGGGAGACCAGGCTTACTCAGGTTTAAAATGTTTCATAAAGTGCTGGGTGCAGTGGCTCACACGTGTAATCCCAGCACTTTGGGAGGCCAAGGGGGGCCGAGGTGGGCGAATCACGAGGTCAGGAGATCAAGACCATCCTGGTCATGGTAAAACCCCATCTCTACTAAAATACAAAAAAATTAGCCAGCCTTTGTGGCACATGCCTGTAGTCCCAGCTATTCAGGAGGCTGAGGCAGGGGAATCGCTTGAACACGGGAGACAGAGGTTGCAGTGAGCTGATATCGTGCCACTGCACTCCAGCCTGGGCAACAGAGCAAAGCTCCATCTCAAAAAGAAAAAAAAAAGGGGGCCATAGGCCAGGCGCGGTGGCTCAAGCCTGTAATCCCAGCACTTTGGGAGGCTGAGGCGGGTGGATCACGAGGTCAAGAGATCGAGACCATCCTGGTCAACATGGTGAAACCCCATCTCTACAAAAAATTAGCTGGGCATGGTGGCGCGTGCCTGTAATCCCAGCTACTCAGGAGGCTGAGGCAGGAGAATTGCCTGAACCCAGGAGGTGGAGGTTGTGGTGAGCCAAGATCGCGCCATTGCACTCCAGCCTGGGTAACAAGAGTGAAACTCCGTCTCAAAAAAAAAAAAAAAAAAAAAAAACCCACAAAAGTGCCATAAAGTGACTTGGAATGCAGCTCCAGGCTGGGGTGCCCTTCTGATGCAATACAGGAAACCCAGAAGCCGTGAAGAAAAAGACTGACACATCACATAGCAGAAACACTAAAAAGTCCGTGTGGCAAAAGACACCCTAAGCAGAGGGCAAAGGCAAATGATAGGCCAGAGACACTATTTTAAAAGGTATTAGGCCGGGCGTGGTGGCTCACGCCTGTAATCCAAGCACTTCGGAGGCCAAGGCGTGAGGATCACCTGAGGTTGGGAGTTCAAGACCAGCCTGGCCAACATGATGAAACCCCATCTCTACTAAAAATACAAAAATTAGCTGGGCATGGTGGCGCACGCCTGTAGTCCCAGCTGCACAGGAGGCTGAGGCAGGTGAATTGCTTGAGCCTGGGAGGTGGAAGTTGCAGTGAGCTGAGAACGTGCCAGCTCGCTCCAGCCTCGGCAACAAGAGAGAAACTCTGTCCCAAAAATAAAAAGAAAAAAGAAAACCAGCCAGCCAAAGATATGAACAGGCGATCCCCAAACGAGGAAATGCAAACTCCAGCACATGCTTCACACACGACACACACACACACACACGATCCCCTGCCCCCACCGCTGGTAAAGCAGCAACACAAACCCACATAAGAGAGCAACCTCTTTGCACACAGAGGACTGTCAGACGTTAAAGGCTGATAACAGATGAGTGCCGCAAAGCCACAGAAACCGTCAGTTTACAAAAATCAATTGCCCTTCTGTATACTAACAACAAACACTTGGAGAGTGAACTTTTTTTTTTTTTTTTTTGAGACGGAGTCTTGCTCTGTCACCAGGCTGGAGTGCAATGGCACAATCTTGGCTCACTGCAATCTTCGCCTCCTGGGTTCAAGCGATTCTTCCGCCTCAGCCTCCCAAGCAGCTGGGACCACAGGCATGCCACCATGCCTGGCTAATTTTTTTGTATTTTTAGTGGAGACGTGGTTTCACCGTATTGACCAGGATGGTCTCGATCTTTTGACTTCGTGATCCGCCTGCCTCGGCCTCCCAAAGTGCTGGGATTACAGGCGTGTAATTGTTTTGTACAGAGTTACAAAAATCGAGACAGTGGGGTGTTGGTGAAAGGACAGATGCATAAATCAGAACAAAACAGAGTCCAGAAATGAACCTACACAAACATGTCAGCTGACTCCACAAGGACTGGAAGCTCACTCCGTGGAGAAAGGGCAGTCTTTTCAATAAGCAGGGCAGACTCAAGTGGACATCCAAATGCAAAAAAAATTAACCCCAACCCACAACTTGCACCATACGCAAACTTTAACTCAAAATACCTCGTGGACCCAAATGTAAAACCTAAAAGCAGGAAGCTTCTGGAAGAAAACGGAAGAGAAACTCTTCGTGATCTTCAGCTAGGCAAAGGCTCCCTAGAGAAGCTACCAAAACAATCCATGAAAGCAGAGACTGAGGGGTGGGTACCGTGGTGCGTGCCTGTAATCCCAGCGCTTTGGGAGGCCCAGGCAGGAGGATCCCTTGAGCACACGAGATCAAGGCTGCAGTGAGCAATGATTGCGCCACTGCACTCCAGCCTGTGTGACAGCTTGTGATTTAATGACTCCCCTTTTAAAGGCAATGAAATCTAACTGTGACCATGGAGAAAAAGCACGGCTGTGAGGGGGAGTTGGGGTGCTCTCCAAGCCCTCTGTGGTGTGAGACTCTGTTTCACAGTGGGATGCATTAGTCATGAAGTTTGAAGGTCATAACCAGCATTTAAAAGTACCAGAGTGCGGGCCAGGCACGGCAGCTCACGCCAGTAATCCCAGCACTTTAGGAGGCAGAGGCGGGTGGATCACCAGGTCAGAAAATCGAGACCATCCTGACCAACACGGTGAAACCCTGTCTTTACTAAAAATACAAAAAAAAAAAAAAAAAAAAAAAAAATAGCTGGGTGTGGTGGCGCATGCCTGTAATCACAGCTACTTGGGAGGAATTGCTGGAACCCGGGAGGCAGAAGTTGCAGTGAGCCGAGATCGCGCCATTGCACTCCAGCCTGGGTGACAGAGGGAGACTCTGTCTCAAAATAATAATAATAATAATAATAATTCCAAACCAACAAACAAAAAGCCGAGTTCTGTGATTCATAGAGTCAGAATAAAACCGTGTATTGTGAAATGACACGAACGTGCTCGTGTGTGCCCTGCGTTGTTCCGTAAGATTTCTGCCCAGTAAGAACAGGAGCACCGTGAAAGGAGGGTCAAGGGGGACGTGCGCTTTGCCAGTGCTCGGCTGGAGTGCAGGTCACCGTGCTGGAGCGGGTCGCTCCCCGGGAATCTCACCCCTTGCCACCGGCCAATGTGGCCAGTGTGGTTCCCACGGGAGCCCCGGGGAGTCTCCGGAGCCCAGGGAGGGGCACCCACCAGGCCTTGCCTCGAGTGCTCCTCCCCTCACCTTCATCCTGTGGATCTCGCCCTTCATGGCCTGGATCTCCGGCTGTCCGATCTCAGAATCCACGGAGGAGCGCATCTCTTTTGCCAGCTGGATTTTTTTCTCCCAGAGCATAATCTGGTGTCTTTAGAGGTAGGAGGGGCAGGGTAAGAAATCAGGAGTTTTCTTCTGATGCTTCGGTGAGCTCACACTCTAAGCCTTCGCAAGGCTCTCGAGCTGCAGTGGCAGAGCCGAGCAGCGGCCACAGAGCGTGAGGCAGACGGCCACGAACACGCTCCACCACTTCAACGGGGACCTTCTGAAACAACCCACGGGCATAAAAGGCAGAGCAGAACAAGATAGGAATACATCTACACCCTGGTTTTCTGGGAAGTGAAGAGCGCTGGAATTATATGCAATTTTCTCTGCCTACCTTGCATGCAATGTAGCTTAATGGTTTAAATGCTTAGAGCGGGGTGTGTATTACTTCAATAATCAGACCCCATAAAAAGAATGGATGTTTAAAAACATCATCGCAAAGAAAGCCATTCAATTTCCAGCGGTAACTCATCTGGCTCAAGAGCGGCTGCCTAGGATGGTAGACAGAGCTCTGCGGGGAATCTGGGATCCCCTGGGGTGGGTTCTAGACCCATGCCCAGGTGGTCTTCTTCTTTAGAGACAGGGTCTTGCTCTGTCACCCAGGCTGGAGTGCAGGGTGTAGTCATAGCTCACTGCAGCCTTGACCTCCTGGGCTCAAGTGATCCTCCCACCTCAGCCTCCCTAGTAGCTGGGACTACAGGCGTGCGCCACCAAGCCCGGCCAATTTAAAACATTTTTTGTAGATATGGTGTCTCACTGTGTTGCCCAGTCTTGTCTTGAACTCCTGGCCTCAAAGAATTCTCCTGCCTTGGCATCCCAAGGCACTGGGATTGCTGGCTGTGGTGGCTCCTGCCTGTAATCTCAGCACTTTGGGAGGCCGAGGTGGGCGGATCACCTGAGGTCAGGAGTTTGAGACCAGCTTGGCCAATATGGTGAAACCCTGTCTCTATTAAAAATACAAAAATTAGCCCGGCATGGTGGCGGGTGCCTGTAATCCCAGCTACTCAACTTTAGCTGTAATCCTTTAGACCCCTGCCCCCACCCTGTCAAGCTACTTGAGAGGTTGAGGCATAAGAATCACTTGAACCTGGGAGGCAGAGGTTGCAGTAAGCTGAGATGGCGCCACTGCACTCCAGCCTGGGCAACAGAGCAAGACTGTCTTAAAAAAAGAAAAAAGAAAAAGAAAAAAAAAAAGGAAAAAAGATTAAAAAACTAAAGCACCACAGCACTGGGATATGGGTGTGAGGGTGTGAGCCACCACACCCGGCCTCCCACGAGGTCTGAATGGACAGAGCTCTGCAGGCGCAATGACCTTCATGACCACATGTGGCCGGAGCCTGGGACTCACTCTGCTTCCACCAGTTGATTCAGGAGGGTCGCCTTCTCCTCGCTGAGCTGGTTCAGCTTGTCCTGCATCTCAAGGGTCTCCCTCTCAGAGGCCTGCATGGGAAGGGGGACAGCTGTGGGGAGGGCCATGGGGTTGTGGGCGCCGGGGCTGGTGCCCTCCAAGTCCCGGCACCGAGGGCAGGGCTGCGGGCTGGATTTCTAATGCCCCCACAAGCATCTCCGACGGGTGTGGAAGTTACGTCCTGGTGCAAAACACCCACCGCAAGGACGTGCCCACGAGTGCACCTGCCCGCCACTGCCCCGCGCCCCGGGGCCGCCTGGACTCTGCCTGACCTTCAGCGAGCGCACGAACTCGTTCTCCGTCACTCGGTTGTTCTGCTGCAGCTCCTCTGAGTTGCACCGGCTTTTACTCATCAGCACGTTGAGCTTCCTCAGGTCGTTGTCCAGGTCCTTCCTGTGGCGCTCGATCTCCTTCTGCTCCTTCTTCTCCTGCTCGATCCTGCCTACGGCAGAGAACAGAGACTCGGGGAGAGACCGCGGCGAGGGTCCGGGTCCTCACCTGCAGGCAGCAGCGTCCGAGAGCCAGGGCTTGTCTCTCCCTTCATCCCCTCCCCTTTGTCCTTCCTGGTGCTCCTGCCTGAAGCTCATCCCTGCAGGCCAGAGGAGAGGAGGAAAGGGGGTCTCTTCTCGGCTGCTAAGCTCCCCAAACCTGGTCCTTCGAGGAAACTGAGGGGACCCACATGTCGGAGGGTCAGCAGGCACGGGCGGGACGGACCTGCGGGCCATGGGGACCTGGCTGGCGCTCAGACACCGCGAGTCTGTGGGGGCGGGGGGGCCCTTAGACCCCTGCCCCGCCCCAGCCAGGCTCAGGGGTAGGGGCAGAAACCAACAGCTATTCTTTTTTTTTCTTTTTTCCATTAACCACTAGACCATCAGGGATTTTTTTTTTTTTTTTTTAAAGAGACAGGGTTTCACCATGTTGGCCAGAATGGTCTCGATCTCCTGACTTCTTGATCTGCCCACCTCGGCCTCCCAAAGTGCTCGATTACAGGCGTGAGCCACCGAGGCAGCTATTCTTGATGTCAAGGTGGGCGAAGGACAGGAGAGGCCACAGCTGGTTCACCCACTGGCCACTCCCCCAGGACGTCTCCAGCTCCTCCTGCTCTCCCCACAGTTCGCGCTGACTGCCCCAGGGTGTGGGCATGTGGGGCCCCCCATCTGCCCTCTCCGTGGATGATCTCCTCCATCTCACAGCCTGGTATTTCGGCAGCTCTCGCCTTGGGATGCTGTTATTCAGCCAACAGCTCCACTGGGTCTTTCGGGATCTGCTACTCGCCAACAGACGGGTGTGGGCAGCCCACGGGCAGGGCAAGAGGCAGCAGGACCTCCGAGAAGGGCACACACATGTTGGGCAGCATTTCCCATGGGGGCCTAGCTGCAGGCCTGACCAGCATGAATCCCCGACCCAAGACCAAGAGGGACCCGCCCGGATGTCTCGGCATGTGGCCATGTGTGTGGAGAGCGGTCCAGGCTGGATGCCCGCCTCCCTTATTCCAGGCACCTTGGCACTTAGGCAGCCTTTGGGCCTCAGAAGGGACAAGGAGCCCTGTGGGATGGTTTTCTAAGCCCAGCTGGAGGTGACTTGGGGACAGCACCTCGATAGAGCACGAGGAGCCCGCCCAGCAGTTGCCCTGGCTCTTCCCGAGCCCGTGCTTCCACCTGGGCACCCTGGCTTAGCAGAGATGATAACCTTCCATGCTCCTCTCTTGAGGAGAGCTCTGGTGTCTGTGGGCTTGGAGACATTTCGTGAAATTTCTCAACCCTCCCGCCGTGACTGAGAACTGGGCAGCTGGACAGGTAGTGGTTCACATTGACAAAATACAAGGAGCATGCCCGTTGGTTATTTGCTTTTCCGGCTGTGTGTAAATCCCGCGATGCCCGCACTGAGTGCCCTGCCCCTGGGAGCTGTCCCCGCCCCGAGCTTGTCTGAGCATCCCAGCAGGGCCCGGCGGGCGCGGCGGCTCTTACTTTCGACTCGTAGTTTCTTCTGCTCCATGATGTGGAGCTCCTTCCTGGACGTGTCCAAGGAGGCCAGCTGCTCCTCGTGCTCCTGCGTCACCTTGACCATCTCCTGCTGCAGGCGCAGCCAGGTCACCTGGGCCTGGACCGCCTCGGCATTGTGTTCCTCGATCAGCTTGCTCAGCCTTTTGATTTCCAGCTCCAGGGGTCCTACTTCTTCCCCCTAGGCAGGATAGTCATCAAAAAGCAAAATTAGGCCGGGCGCGGTGGCTCACGCCTGTAATCCCAGCACTATGGGAGGCTGAGGCGGGCGGATCACGAGGTCAAGAGATCGAGACCATCCTGGCCAACACGGTGAAACCCCGTCTCTACTAAAATACAAAAATTAGCTGGGCATGGTGACACACGACTGTAGTCCCAGCTACTCGGGAGGCTGAGGCAGGAGAATTGCTTGAAGCTGGGAGGTGGAGGTGGCGGTGAGCCAGTGAGCTGAGATTGCGCCATTGCACTCCAGCCTGGTGCCTGGCAAAAGAGCGAGACTCTGTCTCAAAAAAAAAAAAAAAAACACACACACACAAAAAACAGCAAATTTAGCCTTCTTAGGCTCAGAGGTCTTCTTTGTGCCTGGGTCCCTGAGGTCATGAAGCTCTATGACAGCTGAGGGGCATTTACTCTGAGGGGCGCACGTTAGCTCTCAGCAGGGCCTCATGCCACAGACCCCGCTGTAGAAACATGGCCAAGGGGCCCTGCAACCCCCTCCAGCTTCTCCACAGTTGGTGCATGCGCAGGGTCCATGGGGCCTCAGGAACCCAAAGGGGCTTTGAGAATCGCCTTTTTTTTGAGCCAGAGTCTCACTCTGTCACCCCAGCTGGAGTACAGTGGCACAATCTTGGCTCACTGCAACCTTCACCTCCTGGGTTCAAGTGATCCCTCTGCCTCAGCCTCCCAAGTAGCTGGGACTATAGGTGCACACTACCATGTCCAACGAATTTTTGTATTTTTAGTACAGACAGAGTTTCACCATATTGGCCAGGCTGGTCTCAAACTCCTGACCTGATGATCCGCTCGCCTAGGCCTTCCAAAGTGCTGGGATTACAGGCGTGAGCCACTGCCACCATGCCTGGCCACAAGCTGCCTCTTAATAGCAGAGGCGGCATGGCCTGGGACTTCACTCCCTGAGCATCCATTCCATTTTGCGGCTTTCAGAGCAAAAGCAGGGACTCTCCAGTGTTTGGAGCCCAGCTAAGAGCTCACGCCCAGATGCTCATCCTACTCCGGATGGGATTTTTAAAATTTCTCTGGAGACAGAGTCTCACTGCTGTTCATCCTGGAGCGCAGCAGGGTGATCACAACTCACTGTAGCCTTGACCTTCGGGGCTCAAGTGATCCTCCCACCTCAGTCTCCTGAGTAGCTGGGACTTTAGGTGGGTATCACCACATCCGGCTAATTTTAACATCTCTTTTGTAGCAATGAGGGGCTCTCTATGTTGCCCAGGCTGGTCTCGAACTCCTGGGCTCAAGTGATCTTCCCACCTCAGCCTCCCAAAGTGCTGGGATTACAGGAGTGAGCCACTGAGCCTGGCCCTACTCTGTGTCTAGGTCCTGAGGTTACAGGCACCCCGTGACATATGTATATGGCATCAGACCTCAAATGCATTCGGCCACTTCTCTGAGAGCAGCAGAATATTTTGTGCTGGGTGAAAATGACTTGGAATTCAGACTTCGGTGGCCTTGAATAACATCTGATTGGACACGGCCACGCCCGTTCCTTTACGTTTTGCCCACAGTCCTTCTCGCTCTGGACGCAGAGCCGTGTCACTGCCAGAGTGGCCAACTGGCCGCCACGCCTGAAATCTTTACTCTCTGGCCCTGTACAGAAAAATGTGACTTAGAGCGCTTGGCACGCGTGCCGTTTTGTCTGTCAAGCGGGTAGGGAAAGAGGCTGCTCTGCACCTCCTGTGAGTTCACGTCTGACCGTGGGCAGCCCTGAGGGGTTTCTGCCTCGCCGGGCACGACAGTCAGCCGGGGACCGCGTCTCCCTGCCTGGGACCTCACCCCCAGCTCGGAGAGCATCCGCTCCAGCTGCTTGTTGAGGAAGTTGATGAGCCCTTGCTTCCTCTCGATCAGGATCGTGCGCCGGGAGATCTCGCTCTGGCTGTTGGTGATGAGCTCGTTGACCTTCTTCACCTCCTGCTCCAGCTCCAGCAGCGTCTTCTGGTGCGCCTCCAGCCTGCTGCTGCTGCGGGTGATGTCCAGCGTGGTCTGGGCAATGTCGCCGTCGATTTTGGAAAGATGTGTCATCTGAATTGGTGAAAGGAAACACCTGTGAATATCGGTCCCCTACCTCAAGAGGCCCGGGACGAGTTTGCTGGTCCACCGTTCCCTGACGGTCGGGTCAGTCCTCTGGAGAAATTCCAAACGCACAGTCACGAGAGCAGCAGGTTGGGTTTCCCGCCGTCTCGAGGACCCAGAGAGGGACCTATCTGTTGGAACCCAGATGTTGGCTTTTTACGGAAAAGAGAGATCATGGTACTAGCTTTTCTTATTGATATGGTTTAGCTGCGTCCCCACCCACCTCTCATCTTGAATTGTAGCCCCTCAATACCACGTGTCAAGGGAGGGCCCCTGTGGGAGGCGACTGGATCATGGGGGCTGTTACCTCCGTGCTGTTCTCGCGATAGTGAGTTCTTACGTGATTGTGAGTTAGTGGTTTTGTGTGTCTGACAGTTCCTCCTTCACACACGCTCCCCTGCCTGCTTCCCCTCCTGCCATGATGGTAATTTCCTGAGGCCTCCCCAGCCACGCAGAACTGTGAGTCAATTACACCTCTTCCCTTTATCAATGACCCAGTCTCAGGTATTTCCTTACAGCAGTGTGAGAACAGACTAATACACTTATTAGACAAATAGTAGCATACATTGTGAGGAAATGTGAAAATGCAGGCCAGGACAGAGGAGAACACAGTCAATCACCTGCCATGCTGACATGAGATAGCTACCACTGCCATCTGGAAGCCATCTTTCCTTCCAGTCCTTCCTATGTTACTCTCCAAACCAAAAATAGGATCACACCCTACACCCTAGCACTGGGTGCTAGCCTACTTTTTAATCTGATGACTTGTGTCTTATGCTCCTGCGTCCTGTAAGTTTTCATGGCTGTGCTACACTGCTATCTTTGGAGCACAGTTTATGCAGCAAGAAGCAATCGTTAGACACTGGTTCCTCCATGAGCTCCAACCCCTCCTGCTGTCCTGCGGGTCGAGCAGCCTGTGCCGGCCTCCTCTGTGGGCTCTTCGGAGGCATTAGAAAGATTCCTTCAGATCCCGTCTAGCAACCGGGGGTTTATCGAGAGGCCGTTTATGAGAATCAGGAGTGAGGCAGAGGCACTCACAGCTGCAGTGATGCGGCCGGAGCCTTTCTGGGACCAGGGAGATGCTGTCCCCACTGGGACAAGGTCCTCTCCCGCAGGGTGTGGCTCCGACAGGTGGTCTCAGGCCGTGTGTCTGCCCTGACCACCCCTGCCCGTCAGCTCCTGCCACGCAAGGCCTCGGCTCTCTTAGACCGTGGCTCCTGCCTATCCCTGCCTCCTCAGGGCCATCTAAGCCTCTCCTCCTGCCCCTGCTGAGGGCTCCATGTCGCTCACCAGCCACCACGGGCGACTTCCCAGGAGACCTAACGTCCCCAGGTTGTGGAACCCAGACCCTGCCCCCCTGGAGCGGAAGCTCCCAGCATCTGGAGTTGCATGGCAATGTCAGCCTGCAGCCTCCTCCTTTGCCAAGGTCACCCTGAGATCAGAGCCCCACAAGGGCTCCCTGCCTCCCCCTCCCCAACTGCCCTGCAGGGGCTCCCAAGTCCCCTTCAGCCCCTCCCCGTCACAGCCAGGCCTGCCTCCCCTGCTCCACTCCTGGCTGTTTGTGGTCCCTCTGGAGCCCACCCTGGGCTCCCCACAGGCATCTGCACCAGCCCTGGATGAACTGCTTGAACCCCATGGTGACCCCAGCTCCATAAGCGTGATCCCGTCCAACCATACTTTGCTCCTCCTCCCAGATATGCCCTCTGATCCCACCTTCTATCAGCCCATGGGGTTCTGAGCACTTAAAACAATGGAGGGGGGTACCCTTTTCAAGAGCTGGACTGGCATCTGTTGGAAAATTGTCGTAATGGGTCCAAGACTCTTTGCTGCCTTCTTCTGGACACTGGCAGCAGTACAAGTATGACCTATTTGGCTGCCCAGAAGGGGCTTGGCTGGGGCCCTGGGGGTCTGGGGGTCTGGGGCCCAGGGGGGTCTGGGGGCCTGGGGATCTGGGGGCTGGGCACCTGGGAATTGGACTTGGCTGTGTAGCAGCAGGCTGGACGGGCTACTTCACACCCACCACGGCCTTCAGCTCTGCCTGGCCCGCTCCTCTGCCATCCCTCAGGAGGGCAAAACCAGCATTGCAAAAAAGCTTGGATCCTGGAATCTGTCACCCTCCCCTGCGACTCAAATGGGGACCCGTGGGCAGGCCCCGCTGCTGGGATTGCCCTGGAAATGCCGCAGCCTGTGGCAGCCTCTGGGGGTCCTCCAAAGGGGCCTGCCCGAGGCAAGGAAAAAACAATCAAGTAAGGAGTTGTTTTTCTAAGGACACAAGTCCCCTCCACCCCCCTACCACAGTGATAAAGGATAAAGCAAGATTCCAGGGTAAGCCAGAGTGAGCTCACAATTGGGGGTCCCCTGCCGTAGACATCGAAGTCACACTCCACGGCCCCCCAGGGAACTCAGCCTTCAGGGATGGCTGGCCAGTCGGTGGCTCACGCCTATAATCCCAGCACTTTGGGAGGCTCAGGCAGGTGGATCACTTGAGGTCAGGAGTTTGAGACCTGCCTGGCCAACATGGTGAAACCCCATCTTTACTAAAAATACGAAAAATTAGCTGGTGTGGTATTGGGTGCTTGTAATCCCAGCTATTGCGGATGCTGAGGCAGGAGAATTGCTCGAACCTGGGAGGCGGAGGTTGCTGTGAGCCAAGGTCACGCCACTGCACTCCAGTCTGGGTGACAAGAGTGAAACTCTGTCTCAAAAATAAACAAATTTAAAAAACAATAAAAAGATGAAACAAAAACTAGAAACAGCCTGAAGTGCTTAACAAGAGATTTAGTAAACAAAATAAGTACCTTTGTAGGATAAGATGTCATGCAGAATGAAAATTTAGGTTTTTGAAGAGTATTTGTTGGCATGAGGAAATATTATGCTGAATACGGTCAAGACAGCAAAATGCAAAACTGTACAAGTAGCAAAGATTCACTGACTCCCATTCTCTCTGTGTCATAGTTCAGTTAAATTAATGACAAATGGATGCAGGCAGGCCTGGGGGCTGGGCACAGTGGCTCAGGCCCAGAATCCCAGGGCTTCTGGAGGCCAAGGTGGCAGGGCCACTTGAACTCAGGAGCTTTGAGACTGCAGTGAGCTGTGACCGAGCCGTAGCACTCCAGCCTGGGCAACAGAGTGAGACCCTATCACAAAAAAATAAAATAACTAAATAATAGAAAGAAAATGGGCCTGAGAACTGACTTGTCATGAGTCCAGCATTGCCTAAGGTATGTGCCTGCGTGTGTGTCTGTAGGAGTTTGAGTGTACGTTCATGTGTTTGCATGTTGGAGTTTGTGTTTGCGCGTGTGTGCGTGGTGGATGTGTAATTGCAAGCATGTTCGTGTGCGCGAATGCGTTTGCCCGTGTGAGAATGACTATACGTGTGTTTGTGGTTGGGTGCAAATGTGTTTCTGTATTAAAAATTTCCAGAAAGAAATTTACCAAATTAAAAAAATAAAGTTATCTCTGGATGGTGGACCTAGAGCTGTCTCACTAGAACTCTCTCATTTTCTTCTTATGCCTTTCTAGATTTCTAGGGTATTTCTTTTCTTTTCTTTTCTTTTCTTTTTTTTTTGAGACAGAGCCTCGCTCTGTCACCCAGGCTGAAGTGCAATGGTCTCAGCTCACTGCAACCTCCACCTCCTAGGTTCAAGTGATTTTCCTGCCTCAGCCTCCCGAGTAGCTGGGATTACAAGCATGTGCCACCACATCCGGCTAATTTTTTGTATTTTTAGTAGAGAATACAAAATACATGTTGGCCAGGATGGTCTCGAACTCCTGAGCTCAGGTAATCCACCTGCTTTCCTCCCAA